>NC_080862.1:7619579-8222079 GCF_030435755.1 Ochotona princeps
TGCTGAGAGGATGGCGGGGGGCGGGGCCTGCGGCGGGTGTTTCGAACGCGGTTGGCCTCGAGGTCTGAGGGGGGGGGAAAGAAAAAAAAATAGAAGAGCGGCAGCCAATGACGTGGTGGCAAGGACCCGCGCTCCGGGAGCCCGGTCCCGCCCCGCCGGCTTAGACAGACCCATCCGGGCCCAGCCATTGGCTGGCGCGAGCTGTCACTCACCCCTGCGGCCAGCGGGCCGGGGCCTCGCGTCCATTGGTTCCGCCCAGGCGCGAAATGTAACGCGGGAAAAGCCGGGGCAGGGACCGCGGCGGCAGGTTGTTATTTTCGGGGGGCTCGGCGCCGCGCGTGCTTGTTTTTGTTTTTATTTTTTCCACCCTCTCTGTCAGCGCCAGAGCCAAGAGGTCGGCTTGCTTTTGTTGCTCCTGCAGACTGCGGCTGGGAGTCTTAACTTGGCCTGAGGTTTCCGGAGTCCAGCGCCTGCCCGCCTGCCCGCCCGGTAAACCGGGCAAGCCCGACCCCGCGCCACTTGAACTTCTCCGGTGGCCGCTGCGCAAGGGGTTCCGGGGAACGTCCGCCCGCCCGCCATGAGCCGGCGGGACTGAGCCGGGCCCTCGGAGCAGGCGCGGGCGAGCGAGGGTCCAGATCCGGCCTCAGGGAGCTGCAGCCCCCCGGAGCTGCGTGCGGATCGGGGCCGGGCGATGCTCCGGGGCGTGGAGGCGCCGATGGCCGAGCACCCGCCGCCGCCGCCTCCTCCTCCTCCCGTCATCTTCTGCCACGACTCCCCGAAGCGGGTGCTGGTGTCGGTCATCAGGACGACCCCCATCAAGCCCGCGTGCGGAGGCGGAGGAGGAGCAGCGGGGGAGCCGGAGCCGCCGCCGCCGCTCATCCCCACCAGCCCCGGCTTCAGCGACTTCATGGTGTATCCTTGGCGCTGGGGCGAGAATGCGCACAACGTGACGCTCAGCCCCGGGGCCGCGGGCGGCGCCGCCTCGGCCGCCCTGCCGCCCGCCCTGCCCGCCGCCCTGCCCGCCGCCGAGCACCCGGGACCGCGGGGCCGCGCCGCACCCCCGCCCGCCGCCTCGGGAGGCGAGGACGAGGAGGAGGCGAGCAGCCCGGACAGCGGCCACCTCAAGGTGAGCGCCCGGGGCGCACGGGCCGGGCTTGGCCGGGGTGCGGGTGTGTGTGTGTGGGGGGGGTGCGGGCCGCGGGGCCCGTTAACGGCGCGCCGGGCGGGGCGGGCCCCTCGGACGGCGGGGTTGGGGGGGTGCTGACAGGACGCTGACGTCACTGCCGCGCGCCAAAACCGGCCCCCCACTTCCCGGCGGGGCGGGGCGGGTCACGTGGGCGGCGGGGAAGGCGCGGGCGGCGCCAGGGCAGCAGGTGCAGCGGGCGGGCGCGCAGCTCGGGGCCGGGGCCAGGGCGGGCAGAGGACCCCCTACCCTGGGAAGCGGGGCCGGGACAAGACCCCCCACTCCCTTACCCCCCGAAGTTGTGTGCTCCGTGGCCGCTGCGCCTCCTTTCCCTGCGCGTTCCCGCAGGTTCATGGATGTGAGTGACCGCGAACTGCCCCGTCTCCGAGGGTAGCGTCACTGGTTGGAAACCTGAGCTTTAGGGAGGTGGGCATGGGAGAGCGGGGACTTGGCAGGACTAAGTGGAGGGACCTCAAGACAGGGCTGCACTGTGGCCGCGGCTCCCGCGCCCTGGGGTCTGTGGGCAGCCCGGCACGTTGGCCTCCACGTTGTGTAGAACTTTGGCCCTGCATGCAGTAACCTTGGGTGAAGTCAGAGACTACTAGTGGCCTGGCGGATCAGTGCTGCTGTGTTGGGAAACGCTGTGTACACTGAAACCAATGTGTGGTGACACAATGCAGGTGGAAACCTCCGCGTTGTTTGGGCTCGCAGGAGTTGGAGGACACCGAGGCACTTCGCTACTAAAGTAGGAGAGAACCGTAGTCTGCCCCACAGTAAGCATTTGAGAGGAACCGGCAGTGGACATGTTTGTAGTTGAGTGTTAATAGAGACGTCAGTTGCAGCTGGTTGGCTCCCCTGGCGTCTGGTGAAGATTGTGTGTGTGTATTTTAATCTCTTTTTAAATACAACACATTATATAGTTGACCAATATAAAGGTATACCTACACAAATACTAGCGAAAGACCTTGCAAATCTTAATTATAGCAATCTGATTTTGAGTGTCTTTGTAAGATGATTTTTTTGAACACCTGAGACGAAACAAGCATGGATACACACCTGGAGAGTTACTGAAGCCAGTATTGAGCCAGGCTGCACCCCAGGTTGCAATAACTGGGATCCAGCAGGTGACAGCCCGAATGGCAGCTGGTAGCCGGCTTCTCATGTGGGGGACCCCTGTGGAGTTCCCACCTCCTGGCTGGAGTGGGCATTTGAAGAATGAACCAGAGTGTCTCCAAAACAATAAAACTGAGTTGATAATACAGTGCATAGGTTTGAATTTTCTTGCTGCTATGCCCACTTCTTTTCAGAAGTAAAATATGCTTACTAGAGGTTAGGAACATGCTAAGTGAAGAGGCTGTTTTGTGTCTCCCCCCCATGCAGCCTTTCATATTATAATCTTTGTCAGTTACTTGATAAACTGACTTTCACTTGCCCTTTTGATGGAGCAGTTCAATGAGCAGTCTGAAAGTTAACTGATGTAGCTCTTCTATCTTAGGGGAAAGTAAACCTTTTTTTTGAAGAACGTTGGCTGCGTTAGCTTTTGCTCGAAGGATGAATGTCTGATATGGTGCTTGACATGGCTTGCAACACGGCTGTTCCCCGTCAGGAGTGGGTTCGAGTCTTGGTGTCAGCCCTGGAGGCGGCAGCTGGTGTGTCAAGTCGGGGAGTCCCTGGCACCCACGTGGGAGTCCTGGCTTGGACTTGGGTTTGGTGGTGAGCCAGCTGCTGGAGCTCACTCTGTTTGCCTTTGAAATGATAATGAAAGTAGATTAAAATCAGTGGTCAGTGCGAGGGTGCTTTCTAAAAAGTTTATGGAGATGTGGTTAAAAGATGTTTGCTTTGGTACAAAAAATTTGGATCTATTATATATTGTTTTCTCATGCTATGCATCTTCCATGAGCTTTTTAAACCCCCTGTACAATGGATTGAAAGGCAAAGAGCTGCACATGTGTAGTACGTGGTTGTGTTGAGCCTGTTTATCTTTTTGGGAGACTGAGCCAAGTTTGTAACAGACAGCACTGCCACATGTACCCTCTGCAGCCTCCGTGCGCCCTGTCAGTCACAGCTGTGGGTCGCGGGTTCCTCGCTGTCTGTCTGTTAGCCCAGGGGAGATGTTAACACCCCGGGGCAGCTTTTTTCTTGCTCTATTGTTGCCTCCCCTGCCAGGGGAAGACATCCATCATGTTACCAGCATGTTTTGGCCCCTTGTCGCCAGCTTGGCGTATGTTAATGTAATTTCCTGGGTTAAGGCTTTCTGGGAGGGAAGAGAACAGGTGGAACTTTCTTCTGCCATGGGGGTATTCCAAGACTCCCCACTCCCTTGTGTGGTCGTCTCTGACGTTAATGATGAGGTTACGGCAAAGCGAGAAGTGCAGGGGCTGGCTGCTTGGCAACTATTCACTCTTCAGGATCTGCCAGCCACCAATCCTGCTTCCCCTTTGTATCACCTGAAAACTCGCACTTTTTTTATTTTTTTTTTATTTGAATTTTAACTATACAAAAATGTGCTGAGGTCTTTCTGGTTTTTTAGTTGGGCCGTGACTACACACTTTTGAAATCACGAACCTGCCTCCTGGAGGCACTGAGGTTGTTTTAGAAGTTCCACTTAGTAACATATTATCTCTTAGAGTTTCCTGCCGGCATGACTTCCTCCTGTGACTCATCAAGGTCTGTCCCCTGGGTTGTTGGCACTTTTGCTCACTGAGGAAGCAGTACTCTGTTACTGTCATAATGGACCTGGAAACAAATTTTCTCTCCTTTGTTTGGATTTATTTATCTGAGTTTTTTTTTAAGATTCATTTTTTATTTGAAAGGTAGAGTTCCAGAGAGAGAAGGAGAGGCACAGAGATCTTCCATCCACTGGTTCGTTCTCCAAATAGCTGGAGCTGGGCTTGTCCAAAACCAGGAGCCAGGAGCTTCTTCTAGGTGTGCCATGTAAGAGGGTCCTTTTCTAGTACCATCATCAGAGAGCCACATCACAAGTGAAGCACCCAGGACTTGTATCAGTTCCCCGCTGGTGCCGCAAGCAGAGGCGTGGCATGCCATGCCATGGTGCCAGCCTCTAGATTTATTTTTCATTTATTTGAAAGACAAAGTACAGGAGCTAGTCCCTCCAAAAATGTTTTAAATATGATTGATCCCAAAGGCTGGTGCTGTGTCTAAGTGCGCGAAGCTGTCACCTGGGGCAGCAGTATCCCCTGTGAGAACTAGTTCAGGTTCCCATCCAGCTCCGTGCTTATGCGCCTGGGAAAGCAGTGGAAGATGGCCCACGTGTTTGGGCCCCTGCACCAGTGTGAAAAGGGGGCTTTACTATAGTTTATTTATTTATTTTTAAAGATTTATTTATTTTATTACAAAGTCAGATATACAGAGAAGAGGAGAGACAGATAGGAAGATCTTCCGTCCGATGATTCACTCCCCAAGTGAGCCGCAACGGCCGGTGCGTGATCCGATGTCGGGAACCTGGAACCTCTTCCGGGTCTCCCACACGGGTGCAGGGTCCCAATGCATTGGGCCGTCCTCAGCTGCTTTCCCAGGCCACAAGCAGGGAGCTGGATGGGAAGTGGAGCTGCCGGGATTAGAACCGGCGCCCATATGGGATCCCGGGGCTTTCAAGGCGAGGACTTTAGCCGCTAGGCCACGCCGCCGGGCCCTACTATAGTTTATTATCTGAGGTTTCTGGTTGATGTTTAAACTTTTGGAATGAGTTAGGTTTTTATACTGAAACAGTAAGACCATCTTTGTTTTGGATGTTGTGCATGAATCTTTTGAATTTTTTTCCATAAAAAAATAATTTGTAATTTGTGAGAAAGTTAACTTGCCTGGGAATTAAGACAGATGCTTTTTAAATAAACATATACGTTATATTAGTTTTAAATGTATAGCATTGGAGACTTGTGGAGTTATCATAAACTGTATACGTAATGTCCCCTATGGGTTACATCTTAACACTAGTGCTGTACATTTGTTATAACTAATGAGCCAGTGAGAGTACATTGGTATTAACTGAAGCACATAGGATATTTAAAGTGCCTTAGTTTTTTTTTTAAATGAAGTGAAATGACGAAACACTAAATCAACCTTTTTTTTTTTTGAAGATTTATTTATTTTTATTACAAAGTCAGATATACAGAGAGGAGGAGAGACAGAGAGGAAGATCTTCTGTCCGATGATTCACTCCCTAAGTGAGCCGCAACGGCCGGTGCTGTGCCGATCCGAAGCCGGGAACCAGGAACCTCTTCCAGGTCTCCCACACAGGTGCAGGGTCCCAAAGCTTTGGACTGTCCTCGACTGCTTTCCCAGGCCACAAGCAGGGAGCTAGATGGGAAGTAGAGCAGCCGGGATGCAAACCAGCGCCCATATGGGATCCCGCAGGATACAAGGCGAGGATTTAGCCACTAGGCTGCTGCGCTTGGCCTGTTTGATTACTTTTCTACAGTTTTTGCAAACTGTTCTTAGTTGCATTTGCTCTTTGAGGTCTCCTGTTTCTTTAGCTTGTGTTCAGCTGAAACTTGGAGAGATTTTCTTGAAAGTCTCTCCCCACCAAAGACAAAGAGCAAAAGAGGGGAAGAAGCCCTCTCCGTCTGCAGTGCCTGGTGTCTCCACACGGCCTGCTTGGCAGTGCTGTTGGCAGCCTTGCCTTGGCTTTTGTTTTCTGCTTGTGCTGAACTTGAATGTTGGCCAGACTCTGCCCTTAAATGTCTCAGCATGCTTCCTGCTCTGCTTCGTTCCTGTCCATGGAGTCTTCCCAATGGCCCAGTTGCCCAAAGAAGCATTCTCCCCACTTTGCCTCGGTTTTGGCGTGTCCGTAAGCTTCAGCTGGTCTCCCTTGTCCCAGAAGGCAGCAGGCTGGTACTCGCCCTACAAGGTGTTTGTGCAGTGTTGAGACGAAGAGCCACTTCTTGCCCTGAGACATTTCCAACTTGGTTAAACAAAGGCAAATGCCTTGTGCGGGTCCCTCAGGAACCCGCACACACATCGGAACAGACGGACATGTGTTCTGGAATGAGATCTGTTTTGTTGTTTGGATCCTGAGTCTTGGGCTCTACACTGAGAATGCAGTTGGTCACATCAGAGCCACCATTGGGCACGGGAAAGGAAAAAGCAAATCAATGCACAGCAAAGCTTGTCCTCTCCCTTAACTGCCTTGTCCTTGATCCAGCGTTTGCAGCATCACCGTAAATCTCTACTTGGTGGAGTTGTGACAAAGCTTAGCCTGCTAGATTCTACTTGGGTTTTTAGGACTCTGGAGGAATAGGCTGTTGGAACCACTTTTGCTAACATTCCTCAAGATGTTTTTAAAATTATGGTTTATGATATATTGCTTTAGTGAGTAGAGATGAAGTTTGTTAATGTTTATGAACATTGCTAACAGGATGGGATCCGGCGTGGCAGACCCAGAGCAGATACTGTGCGGGACCTGATCAGTGAAGGAGAACATTCGTCCAGCAGAATACGGTGCAACATCTGTAACAGGGTGTTTCCACGGGAGAAATCACTCCAGGCCCACAAAAGGACCCACACAGGCAAGTGGAACAGCATTTCTTGCAGGGCCTTGTAGAAGTAATACTAAATTGAGAGCCGATTCAATGTTTAGAACTAAAAGTTTGTGTTTTAGTTACATGTTATTTCTTCATAATGCCCTCTTGGTTGTGAAGTTTTAAAAAATAGGCACTGTACAGTTGTTTGGTTTTGGTGGGAAATGGTAGTTTTTTCACCACTGGTTTTGTGTGACTTCTAAAGTTATGGTAATTAGTTTATATGTCAGTCATTGTTAAATTTAGTTCTATTCTGTATCTACCTGAATTTTACTTAACATGTTAGATTATCTGTGTGTTACTGTAATTACTAAGTTTTTAACAATTTCTAGAGTTTTAAGTGTATCAGTTATTTTTTTTTTTTTTTTAAGATTTTATTCATTTTATTACAGCCAGATATACAGAGAGGAGGAGAGACAGAGAGGAAGATCTTCCATCTGATGTTTCACTCCCCAAGTGAGCTGCAACGGGCCGATGCGCGCCGATCCGAAGCCGGGAACCTGGAACCTCCTCCGGGTCTCCCACACGGGTGCAGGGTCCCAATGCATTGGGCCGTCCTCGACTGCTTTCCCAGGCCACAAGCAGGGAGCTGGATGGGAAGTGGAGCTGCCGGGATTAGAACCAGCGCCCATATGGGATCCCGGGGCTTTCAAGGCGAGGACTTTAGCCACTAGGCCACGCCGCCGGGCCCGTGTATCAGTTATTGACCTGTAAATTATTAAGTCTGTAGTAAACCTTGAGTTGTCAGAAATTAAAACTAGGTATTGTTTGTATTATAGGTGGCTATCCCAAGATTACCACACACTTTTATCTGTTTATAAGTTTTATCTGATTTTAAATACTCTATAAAGAGCCAAAAATAATTTTGAGGGGAGGGGTTGGCACTGTGGCCTGGTGAGTTAAGCTGCGGCTGGCAATATCTGCATCCCATATGACTGCTGGTTCAAGTCGTGGCTGTTTCATTTCTAATACAACTCTCTGCTAATGTGCCTGAGGAAGCAGCAAAGGATGGCCCAAGTTTTTGAGCTCCTGCACCCATGTGGGAGACTGGAAAGAAGCTCCTGGATTCTGGCTTTGGCCTGGCCTGTCCCAACTGTAGTGGCCATTCGAGGAGTAGGCTAGCAGATGCAAGACCTTTCTTTCTCACTCAGTGTCTCACAATAACTCTGCATTTCAAATACATAAAAAATCAATTTTAACAGCAACAAAATATTCGGACCTTGCTCTCTTCATGGAATTGGCCCTAGAGGAAAGAACCTTAGTGCTCATCTAATAGCTTACAGATGAGGAAACTGAAATAACAAAAAAATGATTACCACTATATCTAGATTCTGTAGCCTAACATGGTGGCCACTAGCAAGTGTGACTTTTGGTTTTAAGATTGATTTTTATGGCAGCTTCGTGCTATAATGTGTAAAGACGTTGCCTGACCCACTGCGTCCCATATCCATTTAAGGCAAGCCCTCACTGTGGGGCAGCCCTGTAGGGCTGGGACATGCGCTGGCTCCTTCTCACCTCGTCCTCTGCCCTCCTGTGCTCCCTGATGTGAGATGTGACGCCTGTCTCCTTAGGTGAGAGGCCCTATCTGTGTGACTTTCCGGACTGTGGGAAAGCCTTTGTTCAAAGTGGGCAGCTCAAGACACACCAGCGTCTTCACACTGGAGAGAAGCCTTTCGTCTGTTCAGAAAACGGTATGGTGTTCCAGGCTGAGTGTGTAGAATAACTGTGAATAAGCACTTAGATTACTCTGCTTGAATATTGGTCGGGATGGGGACAGTTTGGGTTGTTTTATTTATTTTTAGCATAAATTTTATTAAAAACTTAAGCTGTTTTCCTTGCTAATTGTGATCTATACTGAATTTCTTAGACATGACTGATTTTTACATAAAGATTCTTTTTATATAAAATACTCTTGGGGCGGATGTTGCATCATATGATTTGGGATGCTCACGTGCCACGTCAGGGTGCTGGTCTGAGTCCTGGCTGCTCCACTGCTGCTCCGGTTCCTGCCAAGGCACCTGGACAAGCAGTGGACGATGGCTCAAGTGCCTGGGCCTCTGCCACCCGTGTAGGAGACCCAGATGGTGTTCTGGGCTCCTGGTAAAGTGGACAGTGAATATATTAATTTGCAAGTCAGGTTCTTGTTTTGCCACAGAGGTAGAAACACTGAGCAGACTAGCATTGTGTGCAAATAGGAACAGAATTTATTGAACAGTGATGGAATTTGAACCCACAACCCCCAACTGTGGGTTACCCCACACAGGGGAAATGACTTCTCATAAGTGAGCCCAAAAGGTTGCCCATACATGAGAAAAAGGAAGAAAAATCCCGAGAATGAAACTTCTGAGTAAGAGCAGGAGAGGCCTGTGTGAGTGGACTGTGGTGGAAGAGAAAGAAAGACACACGCCTCTGAGTGGGCTCTCCTCCTTCCACCTGTTTCTGTAAGGAAAGTGGCAGTACCCAAGTGGACATGCCGCGGGGTTGGGGTCTGAGCATGCGCTCTGGGCCTGGAGATTGGACTGATGCATCCTGGGAAGGTAGGAATATCAAACCAACAGTCGAACAAATTGTTACATTGCAGGGCTAATTTCAGCTTGCCTAAGCTTTAACTAACTTCCTGGTTATACCATGTTACGGACATTGGCCTGCTCCAGGGCTGCTCCTGAGGTCTGGGGAGTGAACCAGTGGATGGAAGATCTCTTCCTGCCTTTCAATAGATGAAGACAAGAATTATAAAAATGCCATATCTGATCGTAGGCAGTAGACAAATCTGTAAGAATAAACAGGATTTACAGTAGATTTCTGTGTTAATTTTAAACTGAAGTAAACATGTTTTTTTCTTGTGATTTTGTTAATTTTTGTTTTGTTTTTACTTAATTTATTTGGAAGTCAGGGTTCCAGACACAGAGCTCTTCCATCCGCTGATTCACTCCCCAAGTGATCACAGTGGCCAGGGCTGAGCCGGGCTAAAGCCAGGAGCCCTATTAATTTCTTTTTTTATTTTTAAGAATATTTATTTATTTATCATTTATTTGAAAGGCAGAATTAAGGAAAGGGGAGGAGAGACCGAGAAAGAGACAGTCTTCCACTCACTGATTCACCCCCAAGTACTGCGGTGGCCAGGACTGGAGCAGGCCAGCGTCAGGAGCCCAGAACTTCCTCTAGGTCTCCCACGGGGGTGCCGGGGCCCCAGGCCATTCTCTATTGCTTTCCCAGACTGCACATTAATGGGATTGGTCAGATTTGGAGAAGCTCGGTCATTAAAAGGCACCCATATGGATGTTAACATGGCAGGTGATGGTTGTACCTACTATATCACAATGCTGGCCCCAGTTTTCTTGATGATAGTTACAGATGTTTGTACATTTAATGAATTTGCTTAAGCACATGCAAATTTTTCAAAAGTTCGTAAATAATTGGAATTAAAGGAAACTTTTGGTGTTGTAAAAATGTTGGAAATATAGCCATAGTTTTTTGTTGTGCATGATTCCCATGAATTTTTTGAATTTCTCATGTATTTTGTTTACCTCAATGTGATATTATTGAATATTTATTTTTATAAACATTTTATTATTTTTTCTGAAAGTCAGATTCACAGAGAGAAAGGAAAAGATTTGTTTATTTTATGATAAATTCCATAGGCTCTGGGATTTTCCTTATCTCCCAAAATTCCCTCCTCCTCACTGATTTCCCCTATATTATGACAATAGTAGTCCTCCGTAAGCAGTCATAGCCCATCATTCTGCTGTGTAAGGTGTAGCCTGACATTGTAGGTACAGACAATGGCAGAGAGCCCAGCTTCCTATTGTCAGGATCTATTTAATAGTTCCATTGGGAGTCCATCTTTGATTTGGAAGTAGAGATGCATACTGCATTGTATCCTCACATCTGGATATGGAAGTCTCTATCACACAGTCACTATACATCCCCTTAAATGAAAAACCATAAAACAAAATCAACAGCAGGAATAAAGTTAAAGAAATTTACAACACCATGAAGTTAAATAACGTGCTACTGAATGACCAGTGTATCACTGAAGAACATTTTTGTAACTGATCACTTTCTGGTGGGGTTTGGCACTTGAGTGTGGTGTGAACCAGATGTGGTAGAACCATCCTCCCACCGGGGCTGTGATGGCTTTCTCTTCCAAGTACCAGAATCCTGGTCTCATTGTGGTAAGGTTCTTTCTTGGGCACCAGTGCAAATGCACAGTCTCCATGTATCTGTTCTGACAAGTGTTTACCTGAATGATTTAAAGGTTGCCTGAGCAGATTCACCCATGCAAACCGCCACTGTCCGAAGCACCCATACGCCAGGCTGAAGCGAGAGGAGCTCACGGACACGCTCAGCAAGCACCAGGCTGTGGACAACAAGGCTGCGGCCGAGTGGCTGGCCAAGTAAGGCCCCCAGCACCCAGGTCGCCGGGCAGGCGCAGGAGGAGGGCTTGGGTTACTTTGGGGGTTTTGTCGCAGTTTTCTCATTTGAAGTTAGTTGCTTTTTGACTCACTTTATAATAGTTTGTAATGGACTTTTGCCTCTTCAGAATGGTGATAAATGCATTAGGGTTTAGTGTTGGGATTGAAAATTGTAGGATGAGAGTTGGCTTGAGTGTCGCTGCCATAGTTTGTTTGATAAGAAAGGTTTTCTTTGTCTCAAATTTCACTTGTCATTAGGGTAGCCTCTTTTCATTTTCTTTTTTTTTTAAAGATGTATTTATTTTTATTGAAAAGATGAAATTAGAGAGGAGAAAGAGATATTCCAACAGCTGGGTCACTCCCCAAATGGCCACAACAGCTGGACTGGGCCTGCGTGAAGCCAGGAGCTTCCTCTGGGTCTCCCATGAGGGTTTAGTGGCCCAAGGACTTGGAGCCGTCCTCTGATGCCTTCCCAAGCATTAGCATGGAGCTGGAGTTGAAATAGAGCTTGCCAGGATTCCAGCTGGAACCCATGCAGTATGCTGGCACCTCAAGCACAGACTTTTATGCCATGCTACCGCCCCCAGAAATGTTCTCTATAGATGGAATATCCTATGGGCTCTGTAAACCAAATGTCTCCGTCACTCTCCTTTTTCCTTCGTGGTTGGCTCCCACTGCCCTGTTACCGCTGATTTCGTCCAAGCCAAAACCTTACTGGTCATCCTTTCTTTATCAGGCACCCATATGGGATCCCAGCAGGTGCAAGGCAAAGACTTTAGCTGCTAGGCTACCATGCTGGGCCTTTAATAACAGAAGTCTGAGCAAGGCCATCAACTTCTTTGAATTTGAGATTTTTTTCCCCCTCTGTAAATGTTAACTAATACATGTGATGTATGTGAAGTGACTCAATACTTTGTAAAGGGAAACGTATAAAGCACCAGTGAAAGCGAATCGCTCTCCTCCCCTTCTCCATAGGTATTGGGAAATGAGAGAGCAGCGCACCCCCACCTTGAAAGGCAAGCTGGCTCAGAAGGCTGACCAGGAGCAGCAGGACCCTCTGGAGTATCTGCAGTCGGACGAGGAGGATGACGGGAAGAGTGGCGCCCAGCGCCGCCTGCAGGAGCAGCGGGAGCGCCTGCATGGAGCCCTGGCGCTGATCGAGCTGGCCAACCTGACTAGGGCGCCGCTCCGACAGTAGCTGGACACTGGCGCTTCCACTATACGAAAGTACTGCCCAGCGTACTTCAAAAGTAGATCCTTGGGCATAAGCTAAGCACCTTATTTGCTTATCATAGGCTGCTATTCTGTAGAAATTTATGAAGAATGTCATTGCCCCAGAATATGGGGTGAGAGAGAATTGCACTTTTTTTTATATGGAAATGGATTTGTTGTAAAGTTTAAAATATTTTGTAAATATGGACTGCACAGTACAGGGTAGAAACTACATATTGTGGGAAGCTAGATTTTGCAAGTTTAATGCATTCATTGGAAGCAGTTCTCACAGGAAGCACTTTCTGAATAAGACGTGTGAAAAAAACAGAATGGTACAAATAGCCAAAGAAGGTGGAAATGGGTTATTTATAAGATCATTTTTAACAATGTATATTAGGATGTTTAACAATGATACTGTAAACACTGAAGCAAGCAAGAAAGTATGATATGTGTGTAAAATAGGTATTTTTTTAAAATTGCAAAATAGTGTGCCCAATAAGGCCAGAGAAATGGGGACCTGGCTTCTGAAGATGTTCTTACATACAGACATGGATAAAATAGGTACTTGAGGACCTTGGTAAGATGCATGGTAGTTCAAAATCTTCAGAATTGGAATCAAATCAGTCTTATTCTATCTTTCTGGGGCTTTATAAAAACGCATCAGAATGTTTAAGTTTGAAAAGCACTTGTCACCCCTAGCATGTTAACTTGGGAACGTTTGCACATTTCCTATTTCTCATTTGCTGAAATTGAGTGATTAATCTTGCAAAGTCTAGGTAACATGGTAATTGGTCATTTTTACATGTGTATTATGGGCCCTGTAATGAGATTTGGCACTTGGATTTAGTAATAAGAGAGACATCTACAGGGTTGTTTTGTAGTGACATGTTTTAGATCTTTTGTTAGCAAACACTAAATTTTAATTGTACTGCTTGTTTAGAATTATTAGCAGATGGAAGCCTCCATATTTAAATTTTCAGTGCATAAAGTCACCTTCTAGCTTTACTTCAGAATAACATGCCAAGCTATTTTGTGTTCACTAAATTTAGCTATCAGTTAAACACTGCAGAAAAGAAAAATCGCTACTCAAATATGTAGGCTTCTGGAATGGTTTTAACTGCAAGTGTGTTAACTTTTGTGGTGGTTTTAAACCGTTTTTTCCAAACATCACTTTATGTGCTGAAGCATGAGCAGGAAGGATAGAGCCAAGCAGTCCGCCTCCTGTACGCAGGGGAAAACCTCCCTCACTGAGCAGAACTCTGAGCCGCATAGCACGGCAGCTGGAGCCTGTCACTGCAGTAAACCGCGGAGTGTGGAGGGAACGCTGGGCTCTTCAGCTGCTTGTGTGCTTGTTCGAGGTGAAGTGGTATTATTGGTAGACGGAGTTGAAACATCTAGAACGCAGGCTTCTTTTTTTTCCAAAAAAAAAAAAAAAATCCCTTGTGTTGCAGTACACAGGCATTTAAGAATGCCTGGCCTTGGGGAAGGAGGTGTGTCAGTGTCGAAGTGTGAAAGATGTGATAGTTAACAAATAATGTGTATGATGAGGACATACTTTAAAATGTAATTCCTCTGTACAGTAAATTACAAACCTTTAGGGATTTTTTTTTGTAATAAGAGAATTTATATTTGTATTGGTCTAAGAATTTTGTTTGTAATCTGGTATATAGAATTTTAACTTGGAGCACTTACAGGTATGGTAAGAGAGACGATAGCATCTGAATTTTGTTGGTTTAGGTTTCAACATTTCCTCTAGAATTTATTCTCAGATACAGTTTAGACGAACCGAAAAGCAACACTCTTCAGTCTTGGGAAGTTTAAAATTTGATCATCTAAAGAAGGAAAGGCCGTAAGAATTTTAAAAATATGAATACTTGCCAGTTCACAGATGATAAAATTTAAGGCCATTAAAAGTAAGGGGTTGGTTGGCTTCTCCACTCAGCTTTTGTCAACTATAATAGTTTTATTCACAAGCTTTTTTTTTAATTGCATAATTGGAACAGTTTAAGAAATTAGTACAACTGTTTAGAAACATTTAAAATGTTCTTTCTGATATAAGCTATTTACTTGGACAAAACATTGGCATCTAAAATTTGAGGTGTGTTAAGACTGCTTTTTGTTTTAAAAATGTGGTTTACATTCAGACTTTTGAAGTGTTTTATGCTTCACATGGCTAAGCTGTAGTTTGCCGAGTTACCAGCATACAAATAAACGTGCTGTAATTTTAAAAGATGCTTTGAATAAAAATTTATTTTAATTTAACTACGTGGTCATTCCTGAAGCCTTTCTACTTTGTCTTCCTATCAGAAATGTAATAATCACAAAGAACATTCCCTGTTTCTTCCTATTCTGACATTATTATTCTGGTACATTTTATGTCCTAATCCTATGCCAGGAGTGTTTGCATGAGCGCAACTGTTGCGTGGGGGTTTGCGTTTCCATACTTTTTGGCCTTTGGGGTCATCAACATTTAACTTCCTTGTTTGGGCTTACAAATACAAGAGTTTGGATGTATACTACACCATTGCCAGCTTTCTCCCAGGCCTGAAATTGGACTAACACGCAGCTGGGATTTTAGTGCTTTTACAAACCTCGGGATGCATTTCATCTGGGACCCACCTCTCCCAGAATACATTTGGAGCTTGTTCAATTTTCTGGGTCTAGCAAATTAGTTTTTTGAATCTGTTATTTTTGGTAGACCAATGGCAAGGTCCAGCCTCTTGTGTTTTTAATATGTAAGGGTCTCCCAACACCACCTGCGGCGTGAGTAGTGGTTTCAACAAGGTGGGGATAGGATGTTGACAGACTAGGTCCTGGAACTACTGTGAATAAAAGCAAATACAGATAGCATGAAGGCCACCACTGAAAGTGGTAAGATTGGCTTGATTTTGAGATTGATTTATTTGAAAGAATTGGCGGGAGAGAATCCCATTTGCTGCAATGGTGAGGGCCTGGCTAGACCAAGTCAGGAGCCCACAACTCCTCCGGGGTCTTCAGGGAACCACGCAGGGGCTATCCTCAGCTGCTTGCCCAGACATTAGCCCAGAGCTAGCTCAGAAACCAAGCAGCCAGGAGTCAACCCACAGGGGTTGGCAGGCAGTGGCTTCTTCACTCATTGTTTCACACCCTGGCTCCCCACTTGGGGAACTCATTTGTTTTTTTAAAGATTTAATTTTTAAAAAAGATATATATTTATTGCAAAGTCAGATATATAAAGAGGAGGAGAGACAGGGAGATCTTCCATCCGATGATTCACTCCCCAAGTGACCACGACAGCAGGTGCTGTGCCGATCCAAAGCCAGGAGCTCTTCCCGGCTCCTGGGTCCAGATTTGTTTAATTTTTTTTTTTTGGAATGACATACAGAAAGATCTTCCGACTGCTGATTCTCCAAGTGGGAACTGAGCTGATCTGAAGCCAGGAGCCATGAACCTCCATTAGGTTTCCCACGTGGATGCAGGGTGCTAAGGCTCTGGGCCGTCCTTGACTGTTTTCCCAGACCACAAGCAGGGAGCTGGATGGAAAGTGGGACCACCGGGACTAGAACCAGCGCCCATATGGGATCCCAGCACACAAGGCAAGGATTTTAGCCACTAGGTTACCGCGGTAGGCCCAGGAAAAGGTTTTGAAGTCAGCATTAAATTGAGCATTTTGAGGGAATTATCCAAAATGAATATGAATTGGGTTTGGTTTTTTGGGGGGGGGGTTATACTTAATGTGTAGGTTTCTTTCTAGATTTGCATATTGTGGACTCTCCTGGGATTTCTGGTGCTTTTTTTTTTTAAAGATTCATTTTATTACAGCCAGATACACACAGTGGAGGAGAGACAGAGAGGAAGATCTTCCGTCCGATGATTCACTCCCTAAGTGAGCCGCAACGGGCCGGTGCTGCGCCGATCCGAAGCCGGGAACCTGGAACCTCTTCCGGGTCTCCCACGCGGGTGCAGGGTCCCAATGCACTGGGCCGTCCTCCACTGCTTTCCCAGGCCACAAGCAGGGAGGGAGCTGGGTGGGAAGTGGAGCTGCCGGGATTAGAACCAGCGCCCATATGGGATCCCGGGGCTTTCAAGGCTAGGCCACGCCGCCGGGCCCTCTGGTGCTTTTTTTTGAACGCGTCTGCAAATGTTCCTGGCAGCATGCTTTCACAGGAGCCCCCGGGGCAACCCCCCCCCCCCTCGCTTTCCTACCAGATGGGGAAGGAAACAACAGGGATGTGACTCAAAAATAAAATGGAGTGCACAAAGCTTTCAGACTATTATGTTCCAGAAAAAGCAGATCTAACCTAAAAGGAACTTTTTAAGAAAATTCATTTGAAAGCGCTCTTCCACACGCTGGTTCAATCCCCAAGTGGATCGCAACAGTCCGGACTGGGCCGGTCCAAAGCCAAAGCTAGGAGGTTTCCTCCAGTGTTCCAAGTGGGTGCAGGAGTCACCCCGCTGCTTTCCCAGTGGGAAGTGGGGCAGCAGGACCGCCCAAAGTGACTTTTGAGTGACCGGAGTGGTGTTTTGACTCGGTTACCGGGCGCATGCATTTGTCAAAACTCACCTCAAACTTGCATGCTTCTCACTGCACTGTAAATTGCCCTTTAAGGAAAAAAAAAGTATTGCACGGAAGAAAGCAAAACAAACGCTAAGACGGAGGAGTGACCGTGTCTGGAGGCAGAGGCCGACCCCAGACCCGCTTCCGGTCTCGGTCTCGCCTCGGAGGTGCTCGGCTCTAGGTGCCTGGCAAGTCCCAGCGCACCTCAGGCACCGGCGCCGGCATGTGGGGTTCGCGCCCGGCTGGCTCTTCCTGTTCCTGCCGCGCCCTCTTCCCGGGCAGGCCGGGGGGCGGGGACCGAGTCGAGCCCCGGCCAGCGCGCTGCTGTGGCCGGCGGGCGGCCCGCGGGACATGACGGCCGAGGGCGCGGGCGCAGAGCCCGGCGCGGCACGGCTGCCCTCCCGGGTGGCCCAGCTGCTGTCGGCGCTCTTCTACGGGACCTGCTCCTTCCTCATCGTGCTGGTTAACAAGGCGCTGCTGACCACCTACGGGTGAGGCGGGGCAGGGGTCCAGCGGGGCGGGCAGGAGTGCGGGAGAGGCGCCCGGTTGTTCCTGCTCTCGTGCGCCCTGGGGCCGGCATGGGCCATTGGGCGGCGGGTGGCGAGCGAGCCTGGGGCCCCAGCGCGCATCTTGACCGAATTCTCTCAGGAACCCTATTTTGCCCGTCTGGAGGTGGAGGTTCAGAGCGGCCCAGCTCAGCCCGCGGGCCCCCGGGGGCACACCGCATTCCCTTTTAACTGCGGGCAAGCCCCACGTGTGCCACTCTGGATGTGTTCGCATATCCCAGTGGGTGGAACAGAGTGGTCTAAATGTGTGTGCGTATGTGTGTGTTTGTAGAACCACAACTTGGTACAAAACTAAATGTTCAGCCAGATTAGTTCTGAGCCATAAATCTGTTTGTGCGGATTGGCCCTGCATTGCCAAATTACCAGCGTGTACTCAGAAAAGTAGGGAAAATGGTCACACATTGTATGAGGTAAACTGAGGCAAACTGTTGCCTCCTGGAACCCACTTGTAAGGACGAAGAAATCCTGTTTCATTTCTGCTAGCGTGGGTGGTGGTAGTGGTATTGAAAGAACTGTGGATTTGGTTAACAGTGCTGCCCCTGGGGACAGAGTCAGCACTTTCTTCAGAGCAAACACTGGGGAATGATAGCCCTGGTGATCACCTCCCAGGGTGTGGCGCCAGGTGTTCCACGGGCCGGTTGTTGTAAGCCAGGGCTCTTCTTGGCCACAAGAATGTAGAAGCAGACTTTCAGAACCCAGAAACCTGACTGTCTGGAACCTTGTTTTCTGGTTGAGACCCCAGGGAAAGACCCCAGGGAAAGGTTTTCACCTCCAACAGGTAGGTTCCAGGGCACCTGCTCGGGTCCAGCCCTTGGAGGAGATTCTGCTGCAGTGATGGGACAGAGGAAGTCAGCTGAGGATGTAAATAAGGCCACTTCAGATATGCCCTCAGGGTGCCCCTGGGTGGAGTGGTTGGCGCCAGAACATTCCACGCGGAAGGCAGTAGCAATTATGGCATGTTGGAGTAGACAGGAGTGTGGCCTGCTGGAGGCGTGGAGAAGCCGTGGGGTGGGGGTGTGGCGGCTAAATGGGCATGTGCCAGAGGATGGCAGAGAGGTTCAGGAGACAGGCAGGGGCGAGAGGAAATCCTTCATTCACTTGGTAGCATTGGCTGAGTATCTAGGATATGGCAGATGTGGGAAACAACAGTGGACAGAGCGGGTCCAAACCCCTAGCCTCATGGAGCAGTCAGTGTAGGGGACAGATGGACACTCTGGATGTGGTTGGGGGTCTGCAGAGGAATAAGGCAGGAGGGGGAGTTAAGGGTGTATGTGTGGCAGTGAGGTTGTTCCCCTCTGCCCCAAGAAGGGAACCCTGAAGCCTAGATCCGAGCCCTGGAGGGAGAGAGCCTTGATGGGTGATGCGGGGAGTGCTGAAGATGATGCAGAAGGCAGACTGGCTTCCCGAGGGGACCTGATAGCTGTGGAGGGCCAGACAGTGCGGGGGGCAGGGCCCCCCCCCCCCGAGGCCATCGCTCAGACAGCTGAGGGAGTCCCCAGTCTCCCCTGAGCCCAGGTGACAGCCATGGTGAGAGCAGCACGACCATGAAGATAGCTTAAATTTTAGTTCAGATGCATCTGAAAGCCCCTTGGGAAGGTCTAACTAGGGGCATAGCCTGGCAGGGCTGTGATTAAGAAGATTCCTTTGGCTGGAGAACTGTAGTGTGGGCTCCAGAGGAGGCAGCGGGAAGTCACTGCGCCCTAGGAATAGGGCCGCTCTGTGGGTGGAAGGTGTGGGTTTGGGATCGTTTTGGTGATCCTACAGCTGTTGGTGGTGTTGACGTGTGTGTGTGTGTGTGCGCACAGGAAATACAACCTTACCTCAAAGTGAACTCAAACCCGAATCATTTAACACACACAATGCAAGCCAATGAAAGACCAGAAGCCACCTACCTCTGAATAAAGAGAATGTTAAGGCTAGGCTAGTTTGGGAGTGGCTGATCGTGGTGGTATCAGATGAAGGCTGAGGACAGAACAGCAAAGAGTTGTACAGAAGGGAATCGAAAAACCAGTGTCATGGAAAAAAGTTTATGGAAAATGCACTGTGCAAAAAGTATGCATGGATTTCAAAACTTTTTTTTTTTTTTTAAGATTTGTTGATTTGAAAGGCAGAGTGACAAAGAGTCATGGGGTGGGGTAGGGATTGCGGGGAGAACGAGCCACTGATTCTCTGCCCTGGGACTGGAACAGGGCCAGGCTGAAGTAAGGAGTGTGGGTGGCAGGGGCCCAAGCACTCGGGCCGTTCTCTACAGCATTCTCACACATGTTAGCAGCGAGTTGGATTGAAAGTGGAGCAGCCGGTTCAAGTTCGGTTCAAGTCGGTGTTAGAACTGGCATCTTTTTTTTTTTTTTAACATTTATTTATTTTTATTGCTAAGTCAGAGTATACAGAGAGGAGGAGAGACACAGAGGAAGATCTTCCGTCCGATGATTCACTCCCCAAGTGAGCGCAATGACCGCAGCTGAGCTGATCCTAAGCCAGGAGCCAGGTCTTTCACGTGGGTGCAGGGTCCCAAGGAGTTGGATGAGAAGCGGGGCCGCTGGGGTATGAACCGGCACCCATATGGGATCCAGGAGCATGCAAGGAGAGGACTTTAGCCACTACGCTAGTGTGCTGGGCCCTAAAACTGGCATGACTTCAGAAAGGTTTTTTTTTTTTTTTTTAATTTTTTAAAAGACTTTTTTTTTTTTTTTTTAATGTATAATCCATTTTATTGTATTGTTGTTGACAATCTTTACATAGTTAACTATAGTTGAAGGAAAATCAAGAAAGAGAAGGAAAAAAAAAAAAAAAAAAAAAAAAAAGGTTCAGGGGGATAGGGAGGTGGGCAATGCTATTATGTCCATATTGTTTCCATCATGTATCTGAGGTAAAAGGGGATATTGAGGGAGAAGCCCCACCCGGTTTCCCGCCCACCCCAAGTCCCGGATGTGGGGCATGCTCTGAGATATGTGCTCAAGTGGAGTTAATAGTTCTCCAGTTATGAGTCACTGCCAGTTTCGCTCGATGAGGTGGTCCACTGATTGATATGGTCCATCATGAAGTCTCCATTTGTCCCATATTTCGCTGCCAACATGTAGCTGAGATGAATGATTGTCCTATTCTGTCTTCTGTCTTTTCTTGGTTAGAATTCTGAGTCCAGCAGTTCAAGTGGGGAGATCTCCAAAGATACTTTGAGGTATTCCCAGACCAGATTCTTGTATGTTCTAGCAAGCACAGGGCCCGGCACAGTCCATCACCCTGATCAGCTGGTGGTTGCAATTGCTGTGTTGGTTCTGTTTTCAGTCCCGAGTTGCACTGGAACCAATGGGTGTTGCAGTCCAGTCTGGTTCGGCCCTTACATCAACCAGTGGGAGCTGCAGCCTAGTCGGGGCGACCCACAATAACCCCCACCAAGCCTGCCCCCTACCCTGGTTTGCCAATTTGTGTAGCAGAAGACCAGTCTGTCCCCCATCCCATTTGGCTCTGGTACTTGTCAATGGGTATTAAAGCTTAGTTCTATCTAATCGACTCAACCATCCAGCCCTCACAGATGTTGTTGAGTGCCTCTGTCTAGCCATCCCAGCCCCCGTCCTAGTTTTCATGCCCTCCCACGGGAATAGTGACCCAAGAAGGGGGAACCCACTTTTTCCCTCCCAGGTCTCTCTGTCCCGGTTTATGCACTCTTTAGGTGGTCCTGTGATTTGACTCGACAGAATTAGTCCCCAGTGCCAGCTTCTGCCAGCTGATGCTGTGGCCCTGATCTTGTCCACATGCAGCGCACAGGTGTTGTAGCCTTGCTTAGTCGTGTCTGTCTCTATCCAGCCAACACTCTCCAGTGGGAGTGGTTGTCCAGCGAGGGGACCAGCCCCTTAACCCCCCCGCCAGCTCTGCCCCTCCCTTCCTGGATCTCACGTGTGCTGGATGGGTGTTGCATTCATATCCAGTACAGGCAACCACGCCCTGGCGTTCCAGAATGTGTACTGGTTTTGTCGCAACCAAACCCGGCCCATTCCACACTCTGTTCTGGTGATCGGATTTGCCAGAGGATGACATGAACTGATTCAGCCTGGCCTGCTCCTGACCCATGCCGAATGCATGCCAGTGGGAAACTTTCCATGGCCTATTCTGGGCTGTTTCCAATCATGCTTCTCGCGCTTACCTGCAGGGACTGTGTCCTGCCAGAGGAGTTGCCCAGGCTCCTCCATCAGAACCCCTCCCAATGCCAGATTTTGCGCTTGCCAGGGGGTTCTTGAGCCAACCCTACTCAGTTCACCTCCTGTCCTAGCAGGAACAGTGGCTTTTCCTGGCTGGCTTTCACCCCATTCTGACTCTTGTTGTTGGATGTTTCAGCCCAGCCATGGCTCGTCCATACCCACATACAGCTCACACATGGCTCAGAAGGGGATTGAGACCCAGCCTAGTCAGTCCCACATCTACCCTGTTTCTCCATAACACCAGATGGTGCTGGGATCTGAACCGGCCTGGTGCATCCAATCCCAGCCCACACTAGTGCCTCGGGTGACTGCAACTGTTTCCTAGATAGAACGCAGCCCCCATTCCAGCACATACACCCCTTGGTGGGAACCTCATCCCAGCTGTGGCTTCCCAGATTGGGACCGTTCCTAGCTGTAAATCACACACCTGCACGTGGTTGCTCCGAGGACCATTAGGTGCCAGCCTGCTACACAAGCCGGAGCTTATCTTTTACTTGATAGGTGTTCAAAGCTCAGCATTGTTAAGGGATTGGAAGTTCTTCAAAGGAAGAGTTACTGGCATTGGGAATCTTTAGGATTGACTCAGATCCCAGAAACAGTGGGGTCACTCTAGAGCTATCTCAGCAGCGATTCAGATGTCCAATACCCCAGAGCTCCCCGGCCGGGCGGCCAGTAGGCACAGCCTGGCGCCAAATGGCGCACTGGCTGCCCTGGCCCAGCCCGCCATGAGCCATGGGCACATGGCGGACTGGGTTCGGGATCCGAGCTAGACGTCCTCTCCCGCAGCCCTCGGCTCGCCTCTGGCAGCCGGAAGTTAAATCCTGCAGGCCCGAGGTTGCGCCCCTCCCCAATCCCGTTCACCCACCACCCAATGAGGGTGTTGGGTGGGTCCCGGACATGCCCAGTCACGGAGGCCTCCCCCCTCGGCGTACTCACCCCAGAAGGAAGCAGGCCGCACCCAGGTATGTCCGGGCCCAGCCCGCCATGAGCCATGGGCACATGGCGGACTGGGTTCGGGATCCGAGCTAGACATCCTCTCCCGCAGCCCTCGGCTCGCCTCTGGCAGCCGGAAGTTAAATCCTGCAGGCCCGAGGTTGCGCCCCTCCCCAATCCCGTTCACCCACCACCCAATGAGGGTGTTGGGTGGGTCCCGGACATGCCCAGTCACGGAGGCCTCCCCCCTCGGCGTACTCACCCCAGAAGGAAGCAGGCCGCACCCAGGCATGTCCGGGCCCAGCCCGCCATGAGCCATGGGCACATGGCGGACTGGGTTCGGGATCCGAGCTAGACATCCTCTCCCGCAGCCCTCGGCTCGCCTCTGGCAGCCGGAAGTTAAATCCTGCAGGCCCGAGGTTGCGCCCCTCCCCAATCCCGTTCACCCACCACCCAATGAGGGTGTTGGGTGGGTCCCGGACATGCCCAGTCACGGAGGCCTCCCCCCTCGGCGTACTCACCCCAGAAGGAAGCAGGCCGCACCCAGGCATGTCCGGGCCCAGCCCGCCATGAGCCATGGGCACATGGCGGACTGGGTTCGGGATCCGAGCTAGACATCCTCTCCCGCAGCCCTCTAAAAGACTTTTTTTATTACAAAGTCAGATATACAGAGAGGAGGAGAGACAGAGAGGAAGATTTTCTTTCCAATGATTCACTCCCCAAGTGACCGCAACGGCTAGTGCTGTGCTGATCCAAAGCCAGGAGCCAGGAACTTCTTCCGGGTCTCCCACACAGGTGCAGGATCCCAAGGCCTTGGGCTGTCCTCGACTACTTTCCCAGGCCAGAAGCAGGGAGTTGGATGGGAAGTGGGATTGCCGGGATTAGAACCAGCGGCCATATTGAATCCTGGAGCGTTCAAGGTGAGGATTTTAGTCGCTAGGCCACGCTGCCAGGCCCCAGAAAGTCTTTATCTTATCGCTTAGCTCCATGGACTTTTCAAAGTGCCCTTGGAAATCTTCATGCTCTGCACCTGAGTGAGTGGCCTCTGAATGGCCCCAACAGTGGTGTCTCTCCAGACAAGTGTCTTGTTGGAAGCAGGGACCAGTAGACACTGTCTAATAGTTTGAAGATGAGCTGTGTCCAGCAGGGCGAGTTAAAATGTGAGGCTGCTTAACGGGCTAGCCTTCTCTTCCTTTTTCTCCTTCCTCCTCCTCCTTTTTTTCTTTTTTTTGTATTTATTGATTTTTAGGGGAAAGGCAGATGTACAAAGAGAAGGCAAGCCAGAGAAAGGTTCTTCTATCCACTGGTTCACTCCCCAGGTGGCTGCAACAGCCAAGGCTGGGCCAAAGCCATGAGCTTCTGGTTTGCCCACATGCCTCCAGGGGCCAAAGATCCTTAACTATCCTGTACTGCTTTCTAGGCCGTAAGCTGGGAGTTGAACTCTAAGTGGGACAACCAGTGCCCATACAGGATGCTGGCACTGCAGGTGGAGGGTAAGCGTCCTACACCAATTCACCGGCCCCAAGCCTTTCTGTTTAAAATTTTTCATTCCGTGGCCTGGCGCAGTAGCCCAGTGGCTAAAGTCCTTGCCTTGCATGTGCTGGAATCCCATACGGGGACTGGTTCATATCCTAGCTGCTCCACTTCCCATCCAGTTCCGTGCCTGTGGCCTGGGAAAGAGTCGAGATTGGTCCAAAGCCTTGTAACCCTGTATATTTGACTTTCCAATAAAAACAAACAAACAAATAAATAAATAAATAAAAGAATTGGTGGCAGTGGGGAGAGGGGAAGGTCGTTTGTGATGAGATTCTTGATGATGTGTAGGTGGTCTGGAGTTTTTGTTTGTTTTAATACCCTATTGTCTGATGTGGAAGAATTTGCTTCATAAAAATGTTGAATCTGGTTGCATTCAGTTCAACAGATACTTGGGTGTTCACCTTCATGGGGCATTGAGGTCTTTGAACCCACCTTGGTTGTTCATGGTGTCTGGGGAGGGAACTTGCGTATGAATGCTTTCTGTCAGTCTGTCCATTTCAGTCTCCGTGACTTTCAAATAAAATCCAAGTAAAACAGAACACACTGATAAGCATTTCATACCCAACAATGAAAAAACTCCATAAAGAATTCCATTAGTGTTGTGTGAGTCTTCTGGGTGTTGTTGGGAAATGTCCTTAAATTTTCCAATTTCTTTGGTTCTTCCTACAGATATATAATTGACTTGTTTGTTTGTTTGCTTTAAAGTTATTTGGAAAGCAGAGTCACAGAGAGAAGAGAGAGAGAGAGAGAGAGAGAGAGAGAGAGAGAGAAAGAGATCCCATCTGCTGATTGATTCCCCAGTTGGTAGCAGCAACTGGAGCTGGGCCTGTCCTAGCCAGGAGCCTGCAGCTTCTTCTGGGTCTTTCATGTGGGTGCACAGGGGCCCAAGAACCTGAGCAATGTTTTGCTGCTTAGCAGGAAGCTGAACTGGAAGTGGAGCATCCAGAACACTCACTGGTGCCTATCTATATGGGATGTTGGCACTGCAGACAGCTGCTTTACCCGCTATGCCGTGGCTCTGGCCTCTAAAATTGACTTTTGGGGAAAAGGTATTTATTTTGTATTTGATCACCTTTTAACGTTATCTTGTCAGTTCTAGTCACTTGTCAGCCTGTTTTGGATTTTCTGCGTACACAGTCATGTTGTCTGCCATGGTCATGACAGTTGGTCTTGAAATTTAGCAAGAATCAGTTGAACAGTGAGCCAGGTCGAGTTTTCATCACTTGAACTTCAAGCGCTCCTGTCATGTTTTATGCGATGTCTTCAGGTCCTTACATGTTGCTGAACTTTGTTGTTCTGTGTTTTTTGTAGTTTCCCGTCGCCGATTGTTCTTGGAGTCGGACAGGTAAGAGAACAAGTAACTCTATCTTCAGGTACATGACGATGGTTCCGTGTTCCTGGGTAAGAGAGCGGGGTTTATGAACCGAGTCAATAGGAGTTGATCTTTTGGTTAAGATTGTGTGTGGAGTCAGTGTGTGTTGAGGGCAGGGATCGTGGTATCCATGCTGTGACACTGCCAAGTAATGGCAGGTGCATGTCATGAGTGCAGGATGGCTGTGTTTGTAGGGAAGCCCCCTGCTTACTGCATGTTCCCTAACAAAGCCAGGGGTCTGAGCACTCAAGATTCCAAGGCCTGGTGGGTGACACCAGTGAACTGGGGAGGAGGCAGTGTGGAGAATTCTCATCCCACTTGAATCCTCAATTTGATACTTAAGTAAGCCATTGGGAGTCGGCCTGGTGGTGTAGCAACTCATTCTCTGCCTACAGTGCCAGCATTCGGTATGGGCACTGGTTCGTGTCCCAGCTGCTCTGCTTCCCATCCAGCTCCCTGCATATTGTCTGGGAAAGCAGCCAAGGTCGGATCAGCTCAGCTCCAGCTGTTGTGGCCATCGATGAAGTGAACCAGTGGATGGAAGACCTTTCATTCTCTTTGTGTCTCTCCTTCTGTGTTAAGTCTGCCTTTCAAATGAACAAATCTAAACAAACCCAGTCACTTAACTTAAAAAAATTAAGCTGTTGTACAGGTTGGAAGAATGTTGGGGAGATGGGGGGAGACCCATCATACCATTTTTTAAAAGCTGGGTGCCAGAGAAACTTCATCCAGAAGTCCAGTTGCTTGAGCCATGGCTGCTGCCTTCTAGGGTCTGCTTTAGCAGGAAACTGGAGTCAGTTGCTGGAGCTGACACTGCTCGAACCCAGGCACTGGGATGTGGGATGTGGGGTTTGGGCATGTCAACCACTAAGTCAAGCGCCCACTCTGAACGGAGTATTTCTCATGTACACAGTGTATTCCACACTGAATAAGATCAGAATAACACATTTCTGATGTACTGTTGAGATTGGAGAGAAGTCTGTTTTTCACCACGTTATGTGTTGAGGAAATACGGGAGTTTTACGAAGTGTGTTAGTGTGGAATTTCCTTTTCTTTAAATGGCTTGTGTCGCTCACCTTGCTGGTGCAGGGTGCCCATGGTATGCTGGACATAGGCACAGTGTGGTGCCAGATCCATGGGTGGCCTTCTTGGCTGTGATGCGGAACCCAGCCCCTCGGCCACCATTCTGAGAGCCGCTGGGTCATGTGTGTGTCTGTGAGTCTGGGTGATGTTTAGTTTTTGCCTCCGGGTTGGATGGAATCCACTCAGTGGCAAAAAAAAAAAAAGCACTTTTAGTATTCTGTGACTGATTTTTTGTTCTAGAACCTGCAGAGTTGATTCCTTGGCTTCCTTGTTGATGAGTCTGTTTCAGCCTGATGATGTCATTGATACCTCGAGCGATCTTTCCAGATTGTTTGCTGAAGCCTCTCTTGCCTCTTGTTTTAGATGGCAGTGACCATTATGATACTGTATGTGTCCAAGCTGAATAAAATCATCCACTTCCCCGATTTTGATAAGAAAATTCCCATGAAGGTATGTGATTTCCTGCCTGCCGTGGGTGGAAAGTGATGAATGAAGATTAGTGTGATCTTGGTGTCGAGTTTTGTCATGCCTGGAAGTAGAAGCACATGCCTGACCATTTCTTTCTTGAACAAATCTGATAATATGACTTTGTAACATTTTTTTGTTTGCTTTTTAGCTTTGTAACATTTCTGGGGAAATGGCAGTGTTTTGAAGTGCTTCAAAAAATGTCTGAGTTGAGGCTTAGCTTCTTGTCTTTGGGAAGAGCTGAGTCGGCCTCCCCTTGGTGGCTCTGGGGTGTCCTGTGGGTTTGAAGGTTCCGAGTTCTCATGGGACGTTGGGGGCAGGAGGCTCTGTAGAAGGGGACGCTTTGCATCTTGTCTGTCTTCAGTCCATTCAGAACAGTATTTCTCGTGATGGTGAGGACTTACTAAATGAAACTCAGAGCTCAACCCACCTGATGCACGTGCTGTTGGTGCCTCGTGTGACCTTAGTGGCTGCTGAATCAGTCCAGGTCTTTAAACAAGTACCGTAATGTCTAGAAGGAGTATGGCTGGGGGACCCAAACTTTCGGAAAGGTTCAGTAGCCATGTGACTTCCGAAGAGACCTTAACCTTGCCTTTGAAAGACAGCACACGGGTGTGCAGATCACCAAAGTGTACACGTGTATAGTGGCGTGTCACAGAAGAGCTCGTGTGTATGGGTCACACAGAAGCTTTCTGGATTTCACACACAGACCTTAGTCTATCTTATGTGCACCACCCTGGCTCCTTATCCACGCCCTGGCTTTCGGGGACTTGTTCTCCATGTATAAGCCATTTTCTTCCCCCTCACTCCAGTGGCGGTTGTCGCTGCTCATGTAATTGGAGAACATGAAGAATCTTGTGGATGTCCGCTGGATTCTAGAAAATTCAACCATGGCAGGCACTGGATCATCTAACATGATTGGCCTACTGGTGGAGGAGGTGGTGTATGTCTTCATTTGGTTTTCTGTGATTGGTTATTGGTGCCTAACCAAAGTTTCTTCCTTGGTTGAAATGGCAGCTGTTTCCTCTGCCCCTCCTCTACGTCGGGAACCACATCAGCGGATTGTCCAGCACAGGGAAATTAAGGTGGGTACAAAGTGTGAGCTGCTGGAGGACTGCCCGGTTGTCTGCTTTCATGCTATGAAGGGTGACAGGCTTTCCAGGATGTGGACTGGGCTGTAGGGAGAAGAGGCTGATGCATAGCAATTGAAGAAGTTAACATGTATTCTTTTTTTTCCAAAGTCTATTGAAAAAAAAATCTATTTACTTGAAAGGCTGAGTTGGAGAGGGCACGGAGAGAGAGAGAGAGGGAAAATTTCCAACTTCCATCTGCTGGTTCACTCCCCAAATAGCCACAATGACTGGGGCTGGGGTAGGCCGAAGCCAGCTCTCCCGTGTAGATAAAACGGGCCCCAGCACTTGGTCCATCTTTTGGCACTTTTCCAGGCGCATTAACAGGGAGCTTAATTGGAAGTGGAGCATCTAGGACTTGCACTGGCACTTCAGTGTGGGACCCTGGGCATTGCAGGCAAACACGCAACTCGCTGCACCACACTGCTGGCTCCCTGAGGTGGAGTTGTGGGCTTTAATTTACCAATCTTTCGGATATTAAGGAGCTTATATGTGTTCTTATATTCAAGCTTAAGCACGGACTATGACACCTAAAGTCATCAAAGTAAGAAGGTAGGATTTGTGCAGGTGGATTTGTTTATGTGCCTGTGGTTCTGATTTTATCACCGTTTCAGAGTCCCGCATGTGGGTGAGTCTGGGTGCAGAGAGAGAAATGAAAGGCGTGTTTAAATGTATGCCATCCATATGATTCAGAAATCTGCACTTGCACTTATTTCAAGACTCAGTGTAGGGGTGAGGGTTGGCACAGCACTTAGGGTACCACCTGGGTCATCCACATCCCATTTTACAGCAGCTGGGTTTAGGTCCCAGCTCTACTTAGGATTCCAGTTCCGTGCCAATGTGAACCTGGAGAGGCAGCAATGATGGCTCACGAGGGTAGGTCCCTGCCACCCAGGGGAGAACTCTGGATTGAGATGCCAGCTCCTGCTTCCAGCCTGGTCCAGCCCCAGCCATTGCAAGCGTTTGCAGAGTGAACCGGTGGTGTCAGAGCTTTCTCTGTCTCTCTGTATTTGCCTTTCAAATAAATAAGATGAAATGACTACTTCCAATGGAAAAGGTCACTGTAAAAAATGAAAAATGCAAGTATAAAGATCAAGCCGGCCTAGAAATCAGAGCAAATTGCATGGCCTGTGTGGTCTGTGGGCACCCATGAATGGAGGGGTGAAGATGAGAGGATAATGTTTATGCCAAGGGTGACAGGAATTGGTGAAGACCTGTTTGAAATGGAGAACTGAGAGGTAGACCAGAAGGAGAAGGACATATAAAAGTGACCCACGTCAGGTGAGACCTTTGGTCATTTCCTTTGAAAGGATAAATGGCAATGGCAAAAGGAACAAAAACCATGAACTACAGTTTGTGGCATGACTGTGTCCCCCTGGGCTACAGGAGAGAAGTTCTAAGACCTGGAGTCCTGACGCGTGGAATGTACCAAATCTAGCAGTCTGTGCTGCAACATGGCGCAGCGAGAGTTCTTTAACGTGAACAAACACCAACCCCTTTGGTATTTGTGTAAGGGAATGTAGCCTTGTTACATGAAGTTTTGGAGAAAAGTCACCCATAACTCCATTCTTGAAAACACAGTGTAAGGTATTCCATTTAGCCCTTTTCCATGTACGGAGTGGACATTGTGATAGTCATGTTCTTGGATGGTTGGGATCTGCCGTGTTACCCATGGTTGGGGCACAAGCGCGTATCACCGAATCATATACGTCACGCTCTCCGAGTGGATGTGTCGGAGTTGATTCAGCCGCTGCTGGTGGCTCACATTGAGCTTGTCACTGATATTATCCCTGAAGACACTACTGCACTGAACACATTCTTTTGGGAGCTGAATTTTGAATGATAGGGCCCCAGACTGGGACAGTTAATGACTGCTGATGCAGAGTCCCCACACCTTGGCTGGATTTGTAGCGCACATGACGTCACCTGACGTGCTGTTTGTGTCTTGTCCTGACAGCCTGCCGATGTTCACCGTGCTCAGGAAGTTCACCATCCCACTCACCCTGCTCCTGGAGACCGTGATCCTCGGGTGACTGGGCCTCCCTCCCTCCCTCCCCTCCTGCTTTCGGTGGGTCCTCCACGACAAGCAGGACTTTTCCCGGGATCCGATCATCTTCCCTAATAGTTGATCTGAGACTCCGGCTGCAAGAACTTAAGGACAAATGGCTTTACTGCCTTCAAAGAAGCCGCCTGTGTCTGTAATGCCCTAAGAGCCCAAAGGGGAGATCTGGAAAAATTACAATTTTATACTAAACAGTTAATATGTGTTTGTGGTATTATGATTGGGAAGATTACTACCCCAAATAGACACAAATCTGTTTATGGAGCAAGACAAAACGTGGAAAAACTACCCATGGTCAGATTTAGCCCAGGAGTGTAGGAGAACAGGAAAGTTGGCTTTGAAGCAGTTATTATTTTTTAAAGATTTATTTATTTTAGTTGAAAAGCAAAGTGACAGGGATGGGGAGAGAGAGAGAGATCTTCCGTCCACTTGTTCACTCCCCAGATGGCTACACTGCCTGGAGCTGAGCTGGTCTGAAGCCGGGAACGAGAAGCTTCTTGCCTGACTCACCCACAGAGGGTACAGGGTCCCAAGGACTTGGGTCTCCTCTACTTTCCCAGGCACATTAATGAAGAGTTGGATGGGAAGTGGAGCAGCCGGGACTAGAAGCTGAGCCTGTGTGGAATGCCAGTCCCCTGGGCATTAAGTGCTGTGCGATGGTGCTGGCCCCAGTGTGGTGATTATAATATAACATCAGGGCACATTGCTTTTTAATGTTAGCATTCCTCGTGAGACCACTCAACCTGGCATCCTGCAAGGCGAGTGTGATGTTACCGTAAGGGAGACTTGGTTGGTTCAGGATGCTCAGACCTGGTGTTGCCTTGGACCTCATCTTTGTGGCTGTGTGCGATCTGTACCAGCCCACCGTCCCTGTGTTTTGCCCTGGGGTCTCCCTGGTGATAGCAGAAACCAGGGCTGGAGAGAGTAGAGCTGGTCTGACATCCAGTTGCTCTGGGAAGCTTTGTCCGTTAGATTCTAAGTAGGGCACCATTCACGTCCGTCTCTGTGACTCTCTCCCCCTGCCCTGTTCTCCCGCATTCGTTTTTCTGATGCAGGAAGCAGTATTCGCTCAGTATCATCGCCAGTGTCTTTGCCATCATCCTCGGGGCCTTCATAGCAGCTGGGTAAGACTTAGGACGGTTTCGGCTCAATAACGTCTTTGTGTCGGTGACAATGGGCCCGGCCCCTTCCCTGGCTTCTCATTTTCCATCTGGCTGCAGTTGAATCCAACAGCCAGGAGACAAATCTGTGGACGTGGGTGGGGTCCCCCTGTGTTCCTGTAGAAGTGCAACTGGGTCCCCCCTTCACCACTGACATTGCTGAAGCTGTGGGGAAAAAAAGAAAGTGTGATGAGACATCAGGACAGATTTTCATCTAAAAGGCAGTGAGCTGCCAGCTTTTATTACTGATGCTGTCTTCAGTGTCAGCATTTGACTACAGATAGTGGATTTCTAAAGCTTTTACTTTGGATTGGGTGTGTCATTTGCCGTGATAGCTCAGCACTTTGTATTTCCAATGGTGGAAAGCTGATGTTGGCTTTGGGAGTATTCATTTGTATGTTGGGGATACCAAGTGACCATGCGTGTAACTGCTGCCTTCCCTCTTGGCGTACAAGGCAGGAGTGAGGATGCCCACTCAGAGTGTGCAAGCAGAAAAACTGTGTGTGTCACTTCAAGAGAAGGAATGGGAGTTGGAGCAATAAAACTTGTTAACTCATTCACTTATGTTGAATAAGGATGCAGGCAGCAGGCCAGGATGTTGGAGTCTTGTCCTGGTTCCTTATTTGCCACAGCAGCCCCAGGGCCAAACCGTTTGCCACCTCCCCATACCAACGGTCTGCTCACTTCACGATCGAGATGAAAAATGTACCCACCGAATGGGGTGACGGTGAGAGTGAGATGAGACCATTCACACAAAACGCCAAGTTCAGCCAAAACACACAGAACATTTTCCAGGTGCCAGGTGAACTCATAGGTATTGGGAACTCAGTGGTTAGCAACGTGGACAGGAGACTGGGCCTCTGTTCACCTTCCGTTCTAGTTGGCAGTCTTGCGGTGAGCAGAAGGCACAGGTCCAAGGGCACATGAGCTGGGCAGGGGTCATGAGCACCTAAAGCAGCGCTTAGGTGAGCACTGATCATTTCACATGACACATTGCAGGTGGTCCGGCGGTGTGTTCCCTGGTGCTGGCTTGGACTGGGCTGAGCTGCCTCAAAGCCCCTCGCTGGGACTTCAGGGTGTTCCCTTACAGCCTCCAGCCCACTGCAGTCTTGCAGACTTTTAGCTGTTGTCATGAGTAAAGTCACTGAAAGAGGGCGGGGCTCACTAGGAGGTGTCCCCTTCTCACAGGGCTCTGGGGTCCTTCTGCACAGCCGGTCCCCTGGCTCCTTACTTTGGAAACCAGTGCCTTTGAGCCAGGGGGACAGTTTTGCAAAAGTACATGCAGATTGTTTTGTTTTTCTGTAAATCTTTGTTGAGGGATGGTGTTGGGTGCTGGATGTCTGGATGTTTCTAGAACCAGCGAGTGGTATTGGCTTGGGTTTGGCTCAAGTGTGATAATGTGGTCGAACTGAAACAGTAGGTGGTGTGTCCGGAGTATCTGTCTTTTTTTTTTTTTTTTAGTTTGTATTAAATGTGTATATTTACACATGCATGCACACATGTATACGTATACACAGACATGTAAGTCTTAAGCGTGTGAAAAGGAGAAGCAGATCTTCTATCGGCTGTCTCAACTCCCCAGTGACCGCAACGACCGGTGCTGAGCCGATCCGAAGCCAGGAGCCAGGAGCTTCCTCTGAGTCTCCCACATGGGTACAGGGTCCCAAGGCTTTGGAACATCTTCTACTGTTCTCCAAGGCCATAAGTAGGGAGCTGGAAGGGAAGTGGAGCAGCCGGGACACAAACTGGCACCCATATGGGATCCTGTTGCATGCAAGGCGGGGACTTTAACCACTAGGCTATTGTGCCAGGCCCGCACATGCTATCTTACTGCAGTTTGTCCTTCCTCTCTCCTGTGAATCTCTTTTTGTTCAGTTAGATTTGTAGGTCCTGGTGATAGAATCTAGGAGGAGAGACGAAAAGCTCTTTCCTCTTAGGAGTGATACAAGGTCTGGTACAGTCTGTCACCTGAAGTGCAGGTGGCCGGAGCCCATCACAGGCCAGGTGTTTTCCTCCACCCGGGTCCTGCTTGCTACATTGTATCGCCTCCAACATGATTGACTGGTGCTGTTTATTTCAAATGGAAATTGAAGAGATGTTTCACAAAAGAAGAATGGGAGAAAGGCACTATTGGAAGAATTGTTTAGAAGGCAAGGATACATCCTGTCCTGCCTTTTCGGAGAGCAGAAAGCTCCGTGGGCACAATGGAAGTGTCATTTCTTCTCTGTTCTCCAGTCCCTGCCCAGCTGCCCCATTGACTGGGCCCTGGGGACAGTCCCACTGATCCCAGTCAGCCACTGAGTGCATTAGGCAGCTCGCTCCCTTAGATAGGAGGAGTGGGACCGTACTCATCACGATGCTGGTCCAACTGGCCAGCGAACGCATGAAAGGACTTTGCAGGGAAAGGAGGATGGTTCGCGTCCCACGGGTTTTAAGCCATTTGGTGATGAAGCCAAAGCCACCTGTTGGTTTTTGTTTGGAGGCATGGGCCATGCCCTGTCTTGTGGGGGGAGATGGCCATAGGGGAAAAAAAACGTCGTTACCAGCACCGCCCATGAACTCCGTACAGAAAGGTGGAAGAGGCAGATGGGGAGAGCCAGTGGGGAGTTTGACTAATCCGCTCTGATGTTCTCCCCGCCCCTGCCCCCAGCTCCGACCTTGCCTTTAACTTGGAAGGTTACCTGTGCGTGTTCCTGAACGACCTCTTCACTGCGGCCAACGGGGTTTATACCAAACAGAAGTTGGACCCGAAGGTACCACATCTTCCCTTCCTCGGCTGTCAGCCTCTGACCTCTGGTGCCCGAGCTTAACACAGCAGAATGAGCCTGGATCTGCCCAGTGGGCAAGTAGTTGAATCTGTGTGATGGGATCTGTTGAGTAACTGCTTGTTTTGCATTGTTTTACCCAGCTAGATCCTTACTTTCACTGTTGTAACATCGGGGATGCACTTTACATGGGGCGGGAGAAGGCATGACCATTTCAGGTGCACAGTTCTGCCTATTCCAAAATTGCATCCCCCCAGTTGCAGCATCTTCAGAGACCAAGACAAAGGCAGGGCCAGCCCATTTGTTCTGAAAGGGGTTGTTTGGGAGTCTGGAGAGCCCAGGCTACCGACTCCAAGCTTTTCTGATGAATGGCTGTAATGACTTTGAACCAACCTGAGCTGCTGAAGGCTGCCGTGTGGGAGTGAGACGTTTGGGATGGGTGACTCGCGAAGCCCTGTCCTGCTGTAACGACCCTTTTGGGTCAGTAGGAGCTGCCTGTCTTGCGGGCTCCCTCACCCAAGCCCAGCTGTTAGGACGAAGCAGACATAAGGTTCTTTGTTGAGCATCCATTGTGTGCAGTGAGGGAGTTGGCTCTAACGAACAGACTTATTTCCATGAGCTTTAAAAAAAAAAATCTGTGTGGTCATTTATTTATTTTTTTCTTAATGGTGTCAGTTTCACAAAACCCATCTTGCTTGCTTTTTGAAAGCTGCAATATGTCACCCTTTTGTGGAAATGGCAGGGGAGGCAGCCGCTTTGATGCAGCATGGCTCTTTTATGGAAAGAGCAGACGCTTTTAAGGGTTTCTGTCTATGCTAACATTTTCCATCTTCTTTTGGTTCTATACTGTCCCTTGTGAGCATCATGCTTTGAGAGAAAAAAAAAGCCTGTGTGATCATTGTCCGAAAGGGATAAGACCCCTTCGACGCCCACCGCCTCCCTCCACTTCATCTGTAGTTTGGATGTAAAACCAAGGTTTGTTCTAGAAATCACAACAGGTTCAAAACGAGGAAATTGGCCGGAAACATTGCAGCCTAGCATTGCTCAGTATGCGTATTGTAGATCTAAATGTGTAGTGAGAGGAGCGGCCCCAGGATCTCTAAGGCCTAGAAGGGCTTTCTTTGCTTCTGCAGGAGCTGGGGAAATACGGGGTACTTTTCTACAACGCCTGCTTCATGATCGTCCCTACGCTCGTCATCAGCGCCTCCACCGGAGACCTGCGGCAGGTGAGCTGGTGAGCTGCGTGGAGCTCTCACCTGGTCTCCCTCGTCCACCTACTGGGGTCCTTCTGAAACCACAGGGCTGGACACTTGGTCCTGATGAAAGTACAGAGGGTGGACTTACAGAAGTTGCCAGGAGGGTCCTTGACAGGGAGAGGTTCCAGAGCATTCAGGGAGCTTCGCACAGTGAGGATGGGTGTGAAGATGTTGTCTGGGATGCCCGCAGCCCGTGCTGGATGGCCTGGGTTGGAGTTCCTGATTCCAGCTTCCTGCACATGGTCACCCTGGAAGGCAGCAGATGATGTCTCAAGTGCTTAAGTCCCTGCCACCCACCTGGAGACACCCAGAGTATGTTCTAAGCTCTTGGCGTTGGCCTGGCCCAGCGCAACTGTTGCAGGCGTTGGGGGACAGAACCAGTCCATGGTAGATCTCTGTCTCTCTGTGTGCCTTTCAGATAAATAGGTACATTTATTTTGGACTTTTGAAAAATTTCCTACTTAGTGATTGTCTTCAAAAACAATTTGTGAACAATGCGCGTTATGAAAAAGCTATGCGTGGGTTTCAAAAGAAATTTTTTTTTACCCCCAACGAAATGTATGTCCTTTGGTTTTATTGATCTTAAACTTTGAAAGTGCCCTCATGCATTTGGCATTGTCCTTGTATTGGCACTCTCTCTGGAGGTGTGAGAAGCAACCAGAAGCAGTGGCCTGACATTTTCTGAAAAGCAATGACCGTGAAACATCTGTGAGTTCTCTTGTCCGTCTGTGCTATAGCAGGAACTTGGGAAAAGTGCCGTCGCCACGCAGGGCATTTGGATGGTTTGAAAGAAAGGGGTTTAACTGACTTATTGATACTTTTTCTTAGGCTGTTTTGAGGCATGCACCAAGGACATAACCATGTCATACCTCCCACGGCAACGTTTTTCTGCATTCTGCTCATTCATGTTCTGTCTCCATCTGCCCATCTCTTTTCCCCTCCTCTTGAGAGTTTTATTTTTGAAACACTTCAGTGGCCCTTTTTAAAATGTCTTTACATTAAAAAATTTTTTTTTAGTTATTTGAAAAGGAGAGAATGTGTGCTCCCACCAGCAGATGGACCCCGGCAGTGGCTGGGGCTAGACCATACTGGGAACTCCATTGAGGTGTCCCTCCTGGAGGACAGGGGTCCACCTGCTGGGGTCGTGGCCTCTGCCTCCCAGGGTGGGCCCTGGCAGGAAGCTGGAGTTGGAGGGGACTTGACTCAGGCACGCTGAGATGGGCACGTGGGCATCCCAAGTGGCCATCTTCAGCATTGTACCAAATATCTTCCCCTCAACCCCACTCGCCTCCCCAGAATGTTTAAAAGCATGTCCCAGACAGCATCACCTCTGAAGATGTTGCGATCCACACTTGAATCCTGAGAAGGTCTTGTCCCTTTGGTCTTTGCCTCACTTGCCTTGTGAGAGACAAAATCAATGCTCAATGAGTGCAGGTTCAACATCCCTCATCCGCAAGTCTGAACTCCAGATTCAAGGACTTTTTGAATGCCTCTTGCAGCCATAAGTAGATATTTCCACGTTGCACAAAATTATCAAAATAGTATAGATTGCTTCTTGACCTTTTGGCTAAGATCAAGTGTGAAAAATAGTATAGAAAATAATATTCAGGTTATGTGGATAAGGCAAAGTTTTTAAAAAGATTTATTTATTTTTATTGGAAAGGCAGTTTTACAGAGAGAAGGAGATACAGAGAGAAAGATCTGCTGTCTGCTGGTTTACTCCCCAAGTGACTGTGACGGCCAGAGCTGAGCCTATCTAAAGCCAGGTGCTTCTGCCAGGTCTCCCACGAGGGGTGCAGGGTCCCAGGGCCTTGGGCTGTCCTCTACTGCTTCCCCAGGCCACAAGCAGGGAGTAGGGAGGGAAGTAGAGCAGCCAGGACATGATCTGGTGCCCACATGGGATCCTAGCACACGCAAGGCGAGGATTTAACCACTAAGCCATTGTGCTGGACCAAACGTCAATTCGTTTTTTTAAAGTTAAATGTTTTAAATATTAAAAACTGTAAGAGAAATTATAATTAGGAAAAAAAGTTTATGAGAAATCAGATAAAAGGCAGAAGTCAGTTAAAGATTCGGCTGTATTTTATTTGAAAAATGCACTATAAGATGTTGGGGCTGGCGAGGTGGCTCAACAGGCTAATTCTCCGCCTTACAGCAGTGGCATCCGTTATGGCTGCCAGTTCCAGCCCAGGCTGCTCCACTTCCCATCCATATCCCTGTTTATGGCTCGAGAAGGCAGTGGAGGACGGCCCAAGTCCTTGGGCCCCTGCATCCATGTGGGAGACCCGGAGGAAGCTCTGTGCTGAGTCCATCTGAATGTCCCCTGAGTTGGTCACGTCTGCCCGTGACTGGCTCCCTCTGAGACCGAGACCCAGTACAGGAAAGCAGTGAGTCTCTGTGTGTTGGCGTGTGAGTTTGAGGTGAAAAGTTGCGTTCTGCTGGCCAAGTTTGGTTCGCCAGTACTGAAAGCTGGTTGATGGACTGCAGCCAGACGTGAACACCTCTTGTTAACAGAAGGAGGAACTACATGAGTCATTTGTCCCAGTTGTCCAGGACTGGGAGAGGTGAGGAAAGGATTAGAGGCTGTGGGGGAGCTTGTGTGTGACTCATTGCTCCCGGAATTTGATCCTGGACTGGCTCAGTGTTCACACCTCTCTGTAGAACCTTATTTCCATCTCCCATCAACAGAATCAGCAAAGTTGTTCACATGTCCTTGTGCCCTTGGAGAGCGCTCAGTGGGTGAATTGGATTAATCATTTGGATCGCTGTAATTGGCTCAAAGAACATCTAAATGTATTCTTTTCTTTTTTTAATGATTTACTTATTTTTATTGGAAAGGCAGATTAACAGAGAGAGAGAGAGAGAGAGTGAGAGAGAGAGAGAGAGAGAAATCTTCCATCTGTTGGTTCACTCTTTAAATTTTTCCTCAGTGGTTGGAGCTGGGCCAGTCCAAAGCCAGCACCAGGAATTTTGGGGTCTCCCTCTTGGACTTGGACCATCCTCCCCTTCCTTCTAAGGTCATTAACAGGGAGCTGGATACGGAGTAGAGCAGCTGGGACACTAACTGGTGCCCATACGGGATGCTGAGGCTTAACCCGTTATGTCATAGTGCCAGCCCCAATGGAAATTTTTAAACAGAGAGAATCCTGTAACAAAGCTCATGTATCCATTAATCCATTAATGAGCTACATTGAATGAGTGCTTTCTCTTTAATTTCTTGAGAGGCAGAAAAACACAGGTCGGCGGCGGGGAGGGAGGGGAGAGTGTGTGAGCTCACAAGTACTGGTTCACTCTCTAAATGGCAGGGGCTGGACTGCGTGAGGGCAGCAGTCAGGAGCCAAGGCCAGGTCTCTGACACGGGTGGCGGCGACCCAAGCCCTTGAGCCAGGTCTGCCTTTGGTCAGCCGTGGACCTGGGACTCCAGCCAGATGCCGGCCCCTGTTGTGTGTGTAGCTTCTTGATCAGAGCGGTAGCAAGGTGTTGCTCATGACACAATGAGACCAGTCTTTGGACTCTGGGTTCCTGCAGGTGCAGGCCGTAGGGAAGTACACTGATGGTTCGGTAACTCCATCTCTGCTAGCTCACACGGGAGGCCTGGATTATGTTTCTGGGGCCTGCTGTGGACTTCGAGGGGAGAGAAGCAACAGATTAGAGCTTTTCCACTGACTGCCTCCCTTTCTCGAACCTTTTCTCTGCTTTTCAAGTAAACAAAGCTTGAATTACAGTCTGTAAAAATAGGCAGGTAGTGTGATAGACAAGCAGTTACTGAAACTTGGCTAGTGATGTGTTCCTTGATAGAAACCAGAAAGAACTGAGCGTCCATCACGTCATTGAGCACACACTTGTGTCCAGTCTTGAATCACGTTAAAAATCATTGTTGGGGGACTGATACCGTGTCACAGCTGGCTAAGCCCCTGCCTGTGGTGCCAGCATCTCAAACTGCTTCACAGGTTTGGGTTCCGGCTACTCTGCTTGTATCCAGCTCCCTGCTAATGTGCCTGGAAAGGCAGTGGGAGATGATTCCAATGTCCCATCTGGGTTCAAGGTCGTGACTTCACAGCTGTGCCACCTTGCACCCACCTTTTGGCAAAGCTTTATTTATTTGCTTATTTTTAAAAATAATTTCTTATTTTGTAAAACAAGGCTGAGATTCTGGGAGAAAGAAAAATTTGCACGAGTTCATACAAATCATTTAGGATTTTCGAAGTTGTGTGTCTTGTTTGGGAAGGTGATCCTTGGCATAGACTTAAACTTTAATAAAACTAACCTTTTTTCTTTCTTTTTTTTTTTTTTTGAAATAACAGGCTACTGAATTCAACCAATGGAAGAATGCTCTATTTATCGTGCAGTTTCTCCTGTCTTGCTTTTTGGGGTAAGCAACCACAGATAAGTAGACACATCGATGACATCTCTTGATGAAGGAAAATGTAGATTCTGTAATGGAAGAGGCCTTGTGTCCAGCTGGCTTTCTGGCCATTGCAGTCGGCCCTCTGGGTTTGTGCCTGTGTGTCCATGAATGCAGTCACTCGTGGATCAGAAAGTTTTTTTTTTTAACAACTGTGTCCTGAACCGGGCTTTTCCCATGATGCTCTGCTTCAAGAGCGCAGGGCCTTTTTCCTGCTAGGCAGTGGGGCGGTCTGTAGCATAATCTGTGCGCCATATGGGATGATCAACTTAGATGTTTGCTATTTATTGAATTTCAAGTCCTACCTGCAGCTGCCTTAGCAGGGCCAGGCCAAATGATTTTACAAGGCCTTCTAGGGCCAAGGGCCACCACTCGTACCCTAAGTGACGAGCCCAGCAATGAATGATGTGGTGTTTATGTTGTCGGGGTTGCAAAGTCATCTTACGGTTGTGTGTGTGTAAATGCCACACCCTTTGATATAGGGATCTGGGACCTGCAGATTTTGGTATCCACAGGGAATCCTGGAACCCACCTCTCTCCGAGGATACTAAGCACCGACAGTGTTCCTGTAGCAGGTGAAGGGACTGGGACCCAGGACACCGGGAGCCTGGCCTGAAAAGACCAGAAATGAGTATGTGACTCTGCTGTGTTTTGCAAAGTTTAGCTAAATGCCATTTCTACTGTCTGTCACCAGCCTCTTGGCTTTTGAGATCCCTCGGCTCTGTGGGATTTATGTGGCCATGACCCTCTTCACCTGCGGTGCTGTGCCCATATCATCAGGGAAAGTGTCCCAGTGAGATGTGCAGGCTATTGCATCATCCAACCATTTTAGGCTTTTGTCCTATTTTCCTGGAGCAGAGACCATGTACGGGTCCTACATTTCCTGGGGTGGAGGCCTGGCCTCTGGTGCCAACCAGAAGTGTCTGGGTTTGCGTCCTGGGCCTACTTCCGGATGGCAGCAGGTAATGTCCCCTTGTCATTGGCCTCCTGCACCTGCGGGAGGGAGGCCTGCATTCAGTTCTGGGCTCCTGGCTTCAGCCTGGCCCAGTTCTGGCTACTGCAGGCATTTCTGGGATGAACCAGCAAGTGGGAGACCAATCTCCGTCTCTGTGCCTTTCCAATAGAAAAGAAAAACTGTTTTTCTGGGGACAGGCATGTAGTTCAGTAACCAGGATGCTAGAGGAAACACCCACTTTCCACCCCAGAGTGCTGGCTTCTCGTTCAGGCTCCACTTCCAGATCCAACTTTCTCGGAATCCGAACCCTGGGAGAGAACGGATGCGATGGCTCCTGCCATGACGTGAGGCCGGCGTCCAGTGCCTGCGTCAGTGTGCCGCAGGTAGAGGTGCTGGCACGGTCGCTGTACATGTTCAAACAGTACTCAGTGCTGTCAAGTGTCCTTGCATTTTATCAGTCCACAGATGTTCTAAAACCGCTGTCCCGTGGAGGTTGACTTTTTGGTGTTGGAAATGACGCAATTTCCCTGTCCCCCTTGGTGCAGGTTCTTTTGGGACACTACTCACTTGCTTGTAGAAACATTGCATTTCCTGGTGGGTTTGCATTTGTTCTCTGGGCCACCTAGTGGCTCTACGAGGAAACACAGCCTTGCTGTCCAGACAGCGGCGGTTACCAAGGTTGGAATCCACTTGAGTGTGCTGGAGGGTTCTTCTGTCCTGCTGGTGAACGAATGCCCACATTCATGGCAGCTGGACACTGGCATCTTGCATCTGTCCTATCTAGTGCGTGGTTTCATTAAGATGTCTCTAGGGCCCAGTCTAAGACACTGGTCAGGAAGCCCACCTCCCATATTATCGGAGTGCTGGCGATTGAGTCTCAGCTCCACTTCCAGGTCCAGCTCTCTCCTTGGCACCTTGTGGTGCATCCAGTGATGGGCCAGGTGCTTGGGTTCCCACCATCTGTGCTGGAGACTTGGCTGGAGTTCCCAGCTCTTGGCTTTGATTGGGCAGTTGAGGGCATTTGGGGAGTAAACTCAGTGAATGGGACATCTTTCTTTCTGCCTCTCAAATAAAAAACTAAAACCTGCAGTAAGTGGTTCTGATGCATAGAAAGGGTGGGAAACCATTCCTGTAACACTGCTACCAACAGAAAGACCTCGGGTCCCTGGAAACTGCTGTATCTTCACCCCCAGTGCATGGAGATGCCGATGGGATTGTGGGAGAACTGAGCCGGGCAGCCATCGTGGGGCTGTTGTGTAACCAGACCGTTGCTGTCACAGGTGCAGCACGTGCAGTGTGTTGAGGTGTGGGGTATCAAACCTTTATGACGCGTGTGAAATACAGGGTGACAGAGAGCTCTTCCATCCGTCCTCTGGTCTACTGCGCTCCAAATGCCTGCACCAGCCAGGACTAAGCCAGATCGAAGTCCTTAGAGGAACTCCTTCTGGGTTTCCCACGTGAGGGGTCAGGAACCCAAGGACTTGGACCATCCTCTGTGCTGCCTCCAAGTTGCATTAGCGAGCAACTGGATTGCAGGTGAAGGCATCCATGGTCTTGTGGGGGATGGCGTGCAGGTGTCCCAGGCACCGCCGCACATGCCCTGGTTTTTTTTCTTTGTTCTTGGTGCTTGTGTGTGCCCGTCACTGTGTCATGACCCAGCCTGGCCAGGCACATGCCCAGGTGTCTTCTTCCCTGTCTTAGGTTCCTGCTGATGTACTCCACGGTTCTGTGCAGCTATTACAACTCCGCCCTGACCACGGCCGTGGTGGGAGCCATCAAGGTGAGTGGGCGGAGCCTCGGACTGAGCCTCACTGTGGGACTTGGCTCTCCAGGGAGGGAGGGAAGCTGGGCTTGATTCTGCTGCTGGAGGGAGGCTCGGTAGGAATTACAGCTTGTGGGCATCAGAGAGCACTGCCTAGGTTTAGTGACAGATGCTTCTCCGGCCACTCTTCCGTGGAAGCGATCACTGTCCAGGTGCTGGTTGGGAAATGGGATCCTGCCAGCTGGTTGCAACCCAACCCCTGCTGTTTTGCCTGGGCGTTCACGGAGCCGGGAAGGGCAGTGTGCTTAGCACAACACTCGCTCCGTTGTTCCCTAAAGCCGGAAGCTGTGACTTGTATTCACGTGGTCACAGTTCCGTGAACGCCTACCCTGTGCTGGTCTGTGCGCAGGGGTCTGGTTTCCGGTTTGGCGGCATCCAGGTCCTTTGCCGCCGCAGTGACCCACTCTCCCTTTCCCTGCAGAACGTGTCCGTTGCCTACATCGGAATGTTCCTTGGTGGAGACTACATCTTCTCCATGTTAAACTTCATCGGGTTAAATATTTGGTGAGTGGGGTTTCCCTATGAACTCATTGTTGCCAGAGAAGGACTTTGAAACTGCCTGATTGCCACATGATAAACCAAAGGGCAAAGCCGACGTCGCCTTTGAAGCCGGGGGCTATCCTAACTCCTGCAGTTTTTAACATGCTGTGCCACAGTGCCTGCTTCTGTGACACTATAACGTCTAAAAGCAAGTCACGTCCACCTCTCTGTTTTTCTTTTGTCCATCCTGATTTACTCTCCAGATGGCCACAGTGGCCAGGGCTGGACTAGGCTGAAGCCAGAAGCCCGGAGCTTCCTCTGGGCCTCCCATGCACTTGGGTCATCCTCTACTCCATTCCCAGAGGCATTAGCAGGGAGCCGGATGGGAAGTGGGGCAGCTGGAACTGGAACCAGAGCCCGTAGGCGATGCTGGCACTGCAGGTGGCTTGCCAACTTCTCTGACCCAGCTCCTCATGTGGCTCTAAGGGATGTGCAATGAACGTTCATGGGGTTGGGGTCTGAATTCCATTCCTTTGTCTTCCTCAGAAGTCCCCTAAAACACCTGACTTCCTCCCGGGCTGCAGGTAGATGTTCTTAAACTTGCACTGTGGCTGGGGGGGCTCCTGTATTCAGGGCGCTGCGAAGGCTGATGGAAACCCTTAGGAAAGACGTAGAATCAGGTCTGTTTAGTCAAAGTCAAGGGCTTGTTTCCTCTTCCAGCTCCCGTCTGATGGAATCATGCCTTTTTTTTTTTTTTTTTTGAGTCCAACAGTTTGTATACTTTAGGCGAAAGTTCTCAGTCAGGAGCCCCCAGACTCGAGGAAGGAGCCAGAGATCTGAGGGATGGGCCAGGTGTGTGTTGGGGAGGGTGGGGGCAGCCCCTGTGGCCTCCCCGCTTACACACGGCCCCTTGCTTCTCCTCCCTTCAGCATGGCAGGGGGCCTGAGATATTCCTTCCTCACACTGCGGAGCCAGTTCAAGACCCCGTCCCCCGTGGATGAGGAGAGCAGCCCTCCGGAAGGGAAGAGCTAGCTGCAGCGGGCTTGCGGCGGAAGTGGGACACCAGAGCCTGGATGAGAACTGGTGCCAAATGCCAAGAGAGCTACCTCACAGCCCACTGCCCCCATGAGCCGCCCTGGGTTCCCAGCTGTGTGTTCAGGCCCAGCCTCAGCATTCGGGGGGTACATTTCTTCGCAATCCACAACTGGAATTAGCATATACGTGAGGGGTCTTCAACTGTTATAATGATGAAACTGTGTGGCTTCATTTTTGATACCCAAACGCAAGGATTCTTTAAAAGGCTTTTATATCCAAATGAAATCGAAAGATAGACTTGTTTTGATATAAAAAATCTATTTTTGAGAGCTAGGCATAATTTTTATAACAGGTGTTTTTTTGTGAATCTGTGGAAGACTCTGAGGCACTTCTTCCAGTTCGTTGCTGGGAGCTTTCCGAAGTCCCGTGGTGGAGCACTGGGTGCTGGGGACGGTCTTCAGCTGTCCCGTTGTCCTGCCCTGTGCCAGGGAGGGGTCCCTGCTGTGGCGGTCTTAGCACCATGACCTTCATTGCAAAGGCTGGAACCCAAGCAAAATGCCGAATGGGAACCTTTTTTTTTTTTTTCCCAGTGTCAACAGACATTTCTTGATTTCAATAAAATGACCCAGAAACAGGCAGCCATGAAAGGTCTTTGTTAGCTTTGATGAAAGCTACGCTGGTATTTTCCTCCTGATCATCGAAATAAAGAAAGATTTCTGTGAGACCTTGTATCGCATTAGTTCCTATAGACAGGTGTGAGATGGTGAGCTCCCTGGCTGAGCAGTTGAGTGTCCCCTTCAGGGAGAATCGCAGAGACCAAGCTAAGAGCATCAGGAACTGGGGTTGTCCTGTAGGAGCTGGGGAGAGAGTGTTTCTTCTTGTTTTCTTCTGAGATGCCCTGGGATTGGGCAAATCAGCAAGAGAGAGGACTGGAGCGCCCCTTCCGGAAGTGTCCGCCTGTGCCTGCACAGTGTGCAGCTGGAACGGGAGTGGGGCCAGGTTGTTGGACCTTGAACCTCTCTTTACAGGGGTGAGGAAGAGAGAATGAGCCTGAAGAACAGACCAGGGGCCGGGACCAAGTTCACTGGGCGCCCAGGGCGGAGCTGGGTTTCCAGTCTTGCTGTGGGTCTTTGCGGGTTATTCCGGAATCTCTCCCAGCGCTTCCTGAAAGGGGTCAGAAGCACCTGCTCTTTCATGGAGCTGACCCGGATGTAAGATGAGAAGCGTCCTCCAGCAGTGGCTGGCGTCTGGATGGCCTTCATGTAAAATAATGAGTGTATCAACGTGCTATGCCCCGGGTCATGTTTTTCCTGAGCCTCATCCCGGGCTACATCTCAGGCCTGGGCGCCAGGGGGCCTCCCTTCCAGACTCACCTGTGCCAACCTGCGGGGACCTTCACAAATCACATGATGCAGACGGGACTTGACCACGTCAACCTCAATGACAACGCTGGCCAGTGGCCACCAGGTCGGGTGCAGAAGCTGAGCCAGGCATGGAGCCGGGCTGAGCAGGAAGGGGGAGGAGGGTGTTATCACTCCCCCTCATCTCCGTGGACTGGAATGTTCTGCACATCACCTGCAGGTGGGGCACATCACCTGTGTCTCTCTGTGAGTGGCTAATCCTGCCGAGAGTGATGCCCACAAAGCTCGTCTGTGTTCCAGCAGGTGTCAGTATCCGCGTGTACCATTTCACACTCCTGCCAACAGACTCTGTGTTCTCCGGAATGTATTATTTTGCGTTTCCTTTTTTTTTTTTCTTCCAAGTACTAGCTAGCTATCCAGATGGGTGTTATGATTTTAATTTGCATTTCCTGAATTAATCAGTTGGTGAGATTATTTTTTCATGTTTTTACTGGCCGTTTGTTTATTTTCTTTTCAGAGAAGTATCTATTCAAATCATTTATTCTTTTCTTGTATTGATTTGGAGAGTATGAGAGAGAGAGAGAGAGAGAGAGAGAGAGACCCCTATGTGTTGGTTTGCTGTCTAGATCCCCACACAGGTTAGGATGTGCTAAAGCTATGAACTTGGAACTCAGTCTCAGTCGGTCACGTGAATGGCAGGAACCCCATGAGTGCCTTCTGGGCTCTGCATCCGCAGGAGCATGGGTGCTGGCCTAAATACCCAACACTTGAGTTGTTGAGATACACGAGTTCTTTATTGTTCCTTTACTTTAAAAAAATGAATCTATCTGACAGGCAAAGATTGGGTGATGGGGCCGTTGAGAGAAAGGTCACGTGCCTACCACTCCACTTCTTATTATTTTTTAAAGATTGCTTATTTATTTGAAATGTGGAGTGGCAGACAACTTCCTGACCCCCAACTTCAACTGTTAGGTTATCTATCTTTGGCTGCACTACCAAAATCCTTTCTGAGACCCAGAGGCCAAAAATGCTAAGCCAAACAGAGCTTAGCATGTTGTTGTTCTGAAACTTTTCCCTCTGGTTCTGCGTGCGCCAGCAGAGGGCGCGCTCAGAGCAGCCCAGGTGGAAGTTGCACTTGGAGTCTTACTACCTGAGTCACCCGGGTTCCCCAAGGACTGGGGTTGAAGGGAGCTCCAGGGGCGGCTTGGTGGGGAGCAGGGAGTTCCCAGGGGTGGCTGGAAGGGCACTGAGGGCTCCTTGAAGACAGGGAAAGGAGTGGCGGTCATGGGGCCAGGTGTTTGCATTTTTGTCATACATAAGTAGACTGGATCAAAAAAAAAAAAAAATCTGTTGCTTACAGGAGACACATCTCACCAACAAAGATCAGCGGAAACTGTATCGCATGGCTTTTGATGTTTTTATTCTTGTTTTCATTTGTTCACGACAGGTTTTTTTTCCTCATTAAAGTCTTTACTCACAGGTTAGCATCATTTTCTTTAAAGGTTCTTGATTTTTTTGTTTCATTTCTTCAACAATACATTAGTCATTCAGTAGCATGTTATTTAGCTTCCGGCATAGTAATTTTCTTTTTTTTTCTTCTTTCTGTTGTTTTGTCTTGTGGCTTTTCATCTAAGGGAATGTACAGTAGCTGTGTAATGGAGACTATCTTATCCAGACTAAAGGTGGACTCCCAATGAAACTGTTTACTCTATCTTGACAACATCATGCTGGACTCTGCCATTGTCCATGCCAGTAATGATGGATTTATGACTGCTTATGAAGAACTATCCTATTGTAATAATATAGGGGAAATCAGTGTGTGTGTGGGGGGGTAGGGAGACTTGGGGAGGGGGAAGGGAAATCCCAGAGCCTATGGAACTGTATTATAAAATAATAATAATAAAAAAATTAAAAGGGGAAGACAGCTAGTGGTTAAGGTGCTTGCTCCCGGCGTTGCCCGTGTTCAACTCCCTGTACCGTTCCCAACTCCAGCTTCCTGCATGCCCTGGGACACAGCAGTGACAGCTCAAGTAATGAGGCCCTTGCCACCCAGTTTTGGGTCCTGGCTTTGGCCTGAGCTAGCCCTGACCATTGCAAGTTTTTGAAGAATGAACAGCAGGTGAGAGGGGACTGGTTTTTCTCTCTCTCTCTCTCTCTGCCTCTCAAATAAATGAAACATTTTTAAAAAATCATTACCAGACAGGACAAGGAAAATCTAATTTCCTTGATGTTTTATGTTGCTGTGCTGCAAATAACAGTTATCTCATTTGCTCACTGGGGATTTTTTACCTGTTGGTTTAATGCTTCCCCCCTGATTTTAAATAGATCCCAATGACAGCGGAGGTTCCTGAGGGAATAGGGCTCAGTTTAGTCTAATTATTTTAAATGTATTTTCTTTGCCTTCAGGAAAAATGGTCAAGGTATTTTATCTATTTTGAAAGGTAGAGTAGCAGAAAAGGACTGTCAGAGATGTGGACAGATAAGTACAGAGATGGAGAGAGAATCTTCCATTTGCTCATTCACCCCTCAAATAGCCTCAATGGCTATGGCTAGGCAAGGCAGCAGCCAGGAGCCGGGAGCTCCTTCATGCTCTGCTTCTTCCCAGGCACATCACAGGAATGTGGAGCAGCTGGGCTCCAATTGGCGCCCACACGGGATGATGTCATAGCAGGTGGCAACACGGTACCGCCCTCCACCACTTCCATTTTTAAGCCTTTCAGACTTAAATGAGTCTCAGTCTTGTGGACTGAGAGTCACGGTTACTCTGGCGTGGGCATCCGTGAGGGCTGGGTCAACACCATGCTCAACCAGTAGGTGCTGCCCCATGCTGGCGCCTGGCAGGTCAGAATCTCCGGGAAGCCTAGAGGGGCCGGAGAACCCCAAATGATTCCCGTGACCTTCGAGGCCTGCAAGGCGGTGTACTCTGCCTGTCATGTGCCTGCCCAGCTGGGCAAGGTTATCCCCCACAAAAAGCCGCAGGGTCTTTCTTGAGCAATGCGTGGCCTCTGCCTTGGCAGCAGCAGCTCTCCCGGGCAGGGCAGGACACGCAGAATGTTGCGGGCAGCTGTGTGGTGCCCCAGGACGTCTCCACTTAGCCTGCTGCACCCCTTGTCAGGATGCCGCTGCAGCTGGCTGCGTTCCTTCCTGGTCAGCCACTGCGTTTACAGGAAAGCAGTGGGTGGTGCCCCAAGTCCCCGGGTCCCTGCTGTCCACGTGGGAGACCCGGATGGCGCTAGCATTCATCCTCGCTGTTGTGGGCGTTTGGGGAGTGGACCAGCAGGTGAAACACCTCTCTCTACTTTCTCTCTGCCTCTCTCTGCCTCTCTCTGCCTTCTTCTCTGTCATTTCGCCTTTCAGATAAAGAGATCTTAAAAATAAAGGCAGAGTCTCAGGGCGTGTTGTAATCCGTGGGATCTGGGAGGCACTTCCTGTCCTAAGCCATAGGGTTCTGAATTTGGGGCTCATGGGTGGAATTTAGTGGACCGATGAACTTAGATGGGGAGAACAATAACTCCTGCTCTGTCCGTAACTTCTGCCCCAAATTTAGCATTCCTTTCCGTGCGAATGCTGGCAAAAACCACGGTATTATTGGTTTTACTTATTTTGTTTTGTGGTTGTACGTGTTAGAATTCTAGATGTGCTTGCAATATTTTCTCGTTTGGATAGAAAAGTCATCTGCCTCCTGCTTGTACTCGAATGATCAGTAGGTTCTTATTGCTGTGTTCATGAAGACTCAAGGGCAAGGTGCGTGGCGCTCCTATTCTTTCCTTCTGTTTCCCTTTGTGTATTAAACAAACAGAACATGAAGGTGATGTCCTCTTTGTCTTGGAAAGTTTGTTTAGATAGAGGCAGGCCACATTTAGGGATAGAGAAGGTGGGGAAGAGAAGGGTGAGAAATGTTTTCGCTTTCATCTGGTGTCTGGGAAAGAGAGAGAGAGAGAGAGAGAGAGAGAGAGAGAGACAACTCCTCTCTGTTGCCTGACTTTTTTTTTTCAAAGATCTATTTTTATTGGAAAGTCAGATATACAGAGAGGAGGAGAGACAGAGAAAGATCTTCCATCAAATGATTCACTCCCCAAGCGTCCACAACAGCCAGAGCTCAGGTGATCTGAAGCCAGGATCCAGGAGCTTCTTCTGGGTACAGGGTCCCAAAGCTTTGGGCCATCCTCGACTGCTTTCCCAGGACACAAACAGGGAGCTGGATGGGAAGTGGGGTTGCTGGGAATAGAACTGGTGCCCATAAGGGATCTCGGCATGTTCAAGGTGTGGCTAGGCTATTGCACCGGGCTCTTTGCCTGAATTCTTATGAGTGGTTTATGTGAGGGGAGTCCATCCCGAGGAAAGGATCATTTAATTGACACACGGTATTATATAGGTGGGGGAATATGCCTTCTAATTCATGACTCTAAGCAAGTTGTTGCTTCCCTGTCCCATGACATTCCCCCCTCAAAGGTATTCTCGAGTTACGGAAGGATGTGGATGTATTACATCTTCTATAGCTGCTTCCTGCTGATGAGGGGTGGAGGCCTTTCATGTCCCTTGGACATCCGCCCTTATTTCATCTAATGGGTCCATCTCGGGGTTCCAGCTGGTGCCAGTGTCTCTGTGTCCCACATTGTCATCACCACTCTGAGAAGCTTTGCTTTCTACACTACTCAAGCCCTTGGGTCAAAATGCATAAAATTGGAAATAAACCAAGTGCAGGTAGAGTGTGCTCCGGAGAAGGAAGATTGTAGCCCATGGTTTCCCAAATGTGGGCAAGGATAGACTGCCCCTGTGCAGATTGAAAAGCCATCCAGCTGGAGCACAAAGGCCATTATTGTCTCCGACAGTGAGTACACCACTGTCAGGGTAGAGGTGAGATGCCGTCAGTCACCATGCAGGCTCCTCCCTGCTCCCCAAGCCAACACTCACGCTTCCAGACTGAGGAGCAGGTGCCATACCCGTATCTACTGTGATGTTTGAAGAACTCACCAAGCAGTTTCCAGAGAAGATCCAAAGTAGGAAAGGACATGTTTTCTTTCAAGAGCAGTATCCTTGCTATGGCAAAAGCAAAGTCCCCATGTATTGTTTTCTCTTTCGCAGTGGCATCCATGGCCTCAACTGGTTAAGAGAAAAAAACTGAGACATCCTTGGTGTCTCCCTGGGCTTGTCTCCCTTGGTGTCTCCCTGGGCTTGTCTCCCTTGGTGTCTCCCTGGGCTTGTCTCCCTTGGTGTCTCCCTGGGCTTGTCTCCCTTGGTGTCTCCCTGGGCTGGATCCTTTCCTCTGCCCAGGAGGCAGCACCACAGGCACTGTGTGCTCCGATGCCAGGACACACACCCCAGCCTCTGGGTCCTGAGACCCTGTCACCCCTGAGACCAAGAGGACAGGGAAGCCTGGGTTTCTTGGTGACCCCAAAAATGGCCTCCTCCTCTAGCAATCCTGTCTCAGGCCCTTGCCCTAGCATGGTTGTATACAGTGGGTACAATAGTCTAAAACTTCTCAGACCCCTGGCATGTTACTCTAAAGAATGACATGGTGGGGCCCAGCACAATAGCTAGCAGCTAAAATCCTCACCTTGAACATGCTAGGATCCCATACAGGTGTCAGTTCTAATCCCGGTGGCCCTGTTTCCCATCTAGCTCCTTGCTTGTGTCCTGGGAAAGCAGTTGAGGATTGTCCAAAGCCTTGGGACCCTGCACCCACATGGGAGACCTAGAAGATGCTGCTGGATCCTGGCTTCAGATCGCTTTAATTCTGGTCATTGTGGTTGCTTGGGCAGTGAATCAGCGGGTAGATCTTCCTCTCTGTCTCTCCTCCTCTCTGTATGTATGCCTCTCCAATAAAGATAAAAATAAAATTAAAAAGAAATGACATGGTGATGCTGTCCTGCAGGTGAGCCTGCTTAGGACCCTTCAGGCTGCTGTCCTGCTGAAGGCCATCGGCACCGCCAGGATGCTGGTCTAGCGTGGTGGCACACTGCAGGAGTGGCCTGCCAAGGACCGTGGCATTAGGCCTGTGTCCTGCCTGCTTTCCACTTGGTACAGGGCTGATGGCATGCCCCTTACTCTCCTTAAGAAAACTAAACCCACAGGTTCTGGACACTGACCTGACAAGGTGTGGTTCTTATCCTCCTAGCCCCTACAGGCTCCCAGCTCTGGCATGAGAGTGTGTGGAGATTGGCAGTGCAGAGCTTGGCTTGGCCCTAGGCTGTTTCCTGGCAGAGCCACTAGCCAGGGCAGTGACCCTGGCATTGGCAAGCCTCAAGATGGCCAGCCTGGCCCTGCTGGGTCATCGGATGGGAGCCACCGCAGGGAGGACAGCCGTCCCTCAGAAGGCCCCTGGGGAGGGGCTGCTGGATCCTCCGTGGAGACCAGGCTCTGCTCATGCTCAGGGTCATGTGTAAAAGCACTACATGTTCGCTTTTAACCCAGACACACACACACACACACACACACACACACACACACACACCCTAAATCAGCTCTAGTTGACTTACAACACTAAGCGGATGCTGTTACACAGTTGTTTTAGAGAATAGAGAAGACAAGGAAAAATCTGTTCCACACTTTTTTGTGTGTATGTGGAGTCCATGCTGTGTTTTCCTCACAGTCATACACGACTCAGAGCCCCAGAACTTACCCCCTCAGCATCGGCGTGTGCCAAGGAGCGGTCAGGCTCATGTGCCCGGCGACCACTTCGGAGATGGGGTGGGAGTAGCTACTGTTCAATTGTTTTCATTTGTACTTGACTTTTTGGTCTTGCTAAGCTTTGATGCTTTTAATAAGATGTTTTTAAGAATCCTTCTACCCATGGAAATGTGTGAAATGATCATATTCTGTTGAAATTGAAATTTCATATCGTTCGGTTGTCAAAGACAAATATAAAAAGAAACTGCATCAATGATCTATTTTATGCAACAATTTAAATCAATGATTGGGCTTAAAATGACATGGCTTGGGGCCTGGCGGCGTGGCCTAGCGGCTAAAGTCCTTGCCTTGAACGTGCCGGGATCCCATATGGGCGCCGGTTCTAATCCCGGCAGCTCCACTTCCCATCCAGCTCCCTGCTTGTGGCCTGGGAAAGCAGTCGAGGACGGCCCAAAGCTTTGGGACCCTGCACCCATGTGGGAGACCCGGAAGAGGTTCCTGGTTCCCGGCTTCGGATCAGCACAGCACCGGCTGTTGGCGGTCACTTGGGGAGTGAATCATCGGACGGAAGATCTTCCTCTCTGTCTCTCCTCCTCTCTGTATATCTGACTTTGTAATACAAATAAATAAATAATTAAATAAATAAATCTTTAAAAAAAGTGACATGGCTTACAACTTCACTGTTTCTGTGGGGTCAGAAACGGGCTCGGATTAGCTGAGTTCCTCGGTTCAAGGCCCCGCAGGGGACAGCAAAGAAGGCTTCGACAGAGCTGCAGTAATCTTAGGGCTCAGCAGGATCCAAGCTTTTCTGAACTCACTTGTTCGCTTGTTGGGGGCATAAGCTCCCACCCAGCTGCTTGGGCTTCCTCACAGAGCATCCCACACATGCTTCTTCAGGTGGGGGCCAGCAAGAAGAGTCAGAGAGCAGAAGCCACACTCCTTAGCCACCTGATCTTTGCAAGGTCGCCCCTTCGCTCGTGCTGTGCCTTCTGCCTTAAAACCCAGCTTCGGGGTGCAGCCCTCCCTCTAGCACAGGAGACAGCACAGGCAGTACCCACCAGGTCCTGGCTCCTCCCTGCCCTGGTTTTCCTTCCGTCTTGTGTTCTCTGCAGACCCAACCTGTCTGTCCACTGCATGGTGCCCTTGCAACCCCACACTCGCACTTCTTCCTCACTTCAGGGACTGGGCTCAGGAGCCTGCAAGGGCCCCTCACGCTTGCGGGCTGGCTGCTTCTTTGCTTTCAAGTTCCACCCACATCAGAGACTTCGGTGAAAAAAAATCTCTTTGCTGATGAGTTGTGCTAGGAGCTCTCTCAGTACGACTTCCACAGCCCTTGCACCTGATGCTGTCTTTATTTGTCTAATGACTCTCCTCCTGGAAGGTACACCTGAGCTGACCTGTCTTGTTTAGTTTTCTATTGCCAGTGCTTTGACCCGTGACTGCCCTCTGGTGGGCAGCCAGTTGATATTTGATGAATACAGGGATGAAGGGTTCCATTCTGGCATTCTTTTTTATTTCCAGCTCAGTCAAATTTCCATGGCTGTAACAAAGTTATCTCAAGTAGGGAAACCTTAAAAAGGAGAGAGATCTGTTTCACTCACAGTTATGGAGGTGGAAAGTCCAGAGAACACAGAGCAGACGCCTGGTCAGGTCCCTTCGGCTGCACACCTCACTGACAGATTGCACTGGTGGGGGCCCTTGTGTCAGTCTGGGTCACCTCTCAAAACAGGAAGTCAGAGAATGTTGCAGAGGGTCAGACTGCTTGCTTGCTTTCTTTCTTTCTTTCTTTCTTTCTTTCTTTTTTTTAAAAGATTTATTTTTATTACAAAGTCAGATATACAGAGAGGAGGAAAGACAGAGAGGAAGATCTTCCGTCTGATGATTCACTCCCCAAATGAGCCGCAATGGCCGGTGCTGTGCCGATCCGAAGCCGGGAACCAGGAACCTCCTCCAGGTCTCCCACACGGGTGCAGGGTCCCAATGCATTGGGCCGTCCTCAACTGCTTTCCCAGGCCACAAGCAGGGAGCTGGATGGGAAGTGGAGCTGCCGGGATTAGAACCGGCGTCCATATGGGATCCCGGCACATTCAAGGCAAGGACTTTAGCCGCTAGGCCATGCCGCCAGGCCCCCAGATTGGTTTCTAAAAACATCACTGGGCCTGGCACTGTAGCCTAGTGGCTAAAACCTCACCATGCACACATCGGGATCCCATAGGGATGCTGGTTTGTGTTCTAGCTGCTCCACTTCCCATCCAGCTCCCTACTTGTGACCTGGAAAAGCAGTAAAGGATGGCCCAAAAACCTTGGGACCCTGCACCCATGTGGGAGGCCTGGAAGAAACTCCTGGCTTCTGACTTGGGATTGGCTCAGCTCCAGCCGTTACAGCTACTTGGGGAGTGAATCAGCAGATGGAAGATCTTTCTCTCCGTATATCTGCCTTTCCAATAAAAACAAGTAAATCTTAAACAAACAAAGAAAAATTACTGGTTTGCTTGTTTATTTATGTATCCATTTCTAAGGAGAGGCGAGCGAGAGAGCCCATCTGTTGGTCCATTCTGGCAAGTGCTGGGCCAGGCAGAGCTCGGTGTTTAGAATCCCATCAGGCCTCCCACACAGGTGACAGGGACTCAAGCTCTGGCGCTTGCTGCCTCCCAGGGTGCCCATTAGCAGAAAGCTGGGCTTGGGAGTGCAGCTGACACTCAAACTTGGGGGCTGTGATAGGGGTGCCCCAAGACAAGAAGTGACTTAAGCACTGAGCCGAACACATGCTCCTGCCTCCGGTGTTTTATCACAACTGAGTCGTAGGAGAAAAACTGCATTCCAGGACCTCTGGGTGCCCTGCGGAGGGCAGTTCCTCCAGGGACCCAAGGACCTCCTAGGCTCTGTTTTGTCACAGGGTTGTACCAACTCCCCCGGCTCCACACTGCTGACTTGGCTCCCTGCACAAGACCCTCCGGGAAACTCCTTGACAGCCTACCCAAATTCACAGAGAGGACCTCAGCTCCCGTTTTCCCTCAGCTGGCCTTGTGACCTCCAACGTTCTCATCTCGAATGACTGCCCCGCGGCGGCAGGGGACCTGAGGGCTGGGCAGGGTTGAGATAGAACAGTGTAGTCAGAGGCCCGTGAATCAGCGGGTTGTGCAAGATTTCTCTAATCTCAGTGCCCCAGAGCCAATGGACAGCGCCTGGGCACTCCCGCCAGGAGGAGCGCTAGGCATTGAGTGCTGCCGACGCTGCTGAGGGGTGAGGGTCTCCTGGCTGGCACAGCCATGGCTGAAGTTCTGGAGCAGTTCTTGGTGTGTGTAGGGCTCCTGGTGTGCCTGCTGTGCCTGGGCAAGTGCCTGGGACTTTGTAGACGCGTGCTCCCAAGCTGCTGGCCGGCTTTGCCTGGTGGTTTCTTGCGGTCCATGGGACAATGGGCAGGTAGGGACCCCTTCCCCTCTCTTGTTCTATGGTTGGGGTGGTTTTTTCTCGTGATCACTATGGCTTGGAAGACAGCTTGCAATTCTTCTCTGTGAGAGAAAAGGGCTGTTGTTTTGGGTGCCTTCATTGTGGGACAGGGAAGTGGGGGTGAAATTAAAATTGTCTTAGAATGCCTGAAGCTATGGGGACGTTGAGGGGCCCGGGGGGGCGATGAGCAGCAGTCAGCCCCACGAGCTGTGTTTGCTGACTTGTGGAGCTTCTAGATGCTCTAGATGGTCACCAGAGCCTCATCCTCAGATGAACAAAAATCCAGGTGCTTTCATTTTGTTCAAGAGTATTTCAAACCTGGGACATTTGCATTATTTTAATTCATTAGACAATATCTGTCCAAATGTTTTAACGAAACGAGGGTGTCATAACATTTAGAGCACAGAGGTCTCTGTGAGAGTCAGAGGAGAGAGATGAGGAGAGGCAGGGAGAGCATGTATGTGTGTACACGAGACAGAGAGAGAGAGAGAGAGAGAGAGAGAGAGAACAGGAATGAGAACTGACGCCTATCAATTAGTTGTCTCCCAAATGCTTGCACTGCTTCTCCCACCTTCCTCCTGCGCCACAGTCCCTTGAGCCACCCTCATCCGGTGCCTGCCAGGTCGTGCGTTAACTGGAAGCTGGAGGCAGGAGCTGCAGCCAGAAATCAAATCCGGATTTGATGACGTGGCACGCAGACGTCTTAGCTGGCAACTCAACCACTATGCCAAGTGGTCACCCTGAAGCTACATTTGCAAGATGATTAGATATGGACTCTGGGGCTGGCTTGTGCCAACTAGATACCACTTCCCTGTGGCCTGTCCCCTGGGAGCAAACTGGAGGTCATGAGCTCATGCTGCCAGTATCACCTTGAAGGAATGACGGAGGTCTTTGCACAGGTTTGTGTTTCAAAGCAGACCAAGCAAGGTGCAATGCTGTGATTAAAAATTTACTAAAGATGTAAATTCCTCCCGTACAGATTATCAGATGAACTGTGGGATAGCTAGATAAATGTGAAATTCAGCTACACAAGGAGTAACTTTTGTTATTTACCTGCATTTCGAGTTAAATTGGGCATTCTATGGTTCCTCTTGCCAAACTGGCAACTTCATGAACTTAGCAATGGAAATGACAGCAATTCACAAATGAGAAATTGTTTGGAATGACAGGTGAATTTGAATTGTTTCTTTTATTTGTAATGTGTGTGTGTGTGTGTGTGTGTGTTGAATGAGAGAGAGAAATGGACAGAGCTCTTAGCTGTTGATTAATTTTCCAGACGCAGGGACCGGCTGTCAGGAGCTAGATGTCGCATCTGGGACACCAAGCCCTCTTACACAGGACATGAGCAACCCCACTAGCATTTTGGCTGCTGGCCACACACCCTTGCTCAACCCCATTGAGCTGTATTGGACTGGCCTTGAGCTTATCCCCTCTAGGGAGAGTGTGTGGTCTCCATTGAACTCGCTAGTTAGCTTGTGTGTTCTGGATCCAGGTACCCTGTTCCACACAGATTCAAACACCCAGGAGCTGAGGGCAAAGCCATTCACAGACACACAATCCAGAAGTTCAAATGGGGGCAGGGACTCAGCGCACCTGGGGACTTAAGGGGGAAAACTCCATTTTAACCTGTTTTATAGGTCAAGGTTAAATGAAATAATCATTAACAAGAGTAAAATGGCTTTGGGCATAATAAGACAGGGGAGAGATAACACCACTGAATTTCAAGAAGTTCATGGAAAAACATGGAATGAAAAGACAAATTTATGTTGGTGCGAAAACTTTAACGAATTATATTATCCATTTGAAAGGCAGAGTAACAGAACAAGGGAAAGCCAGAGAAAGAGATCTTCCATTTCTTGCTTCATTTTCCCCAAATGCATGCAACAGCTAGGGTTGGGTCAGCATGAGGTTAGAAACCAGGAATTTCAAGAGTTTGCATATGGCTGGCAGGAGCCTAGTTACTCAGACCACTCTGCACTGCCCTCCTAGGCAGATAAAAAGCAGCAGATTACCTGGACCAGACAACAAGGATCTGGGACAGGAACCAGCACTGCTAGGGAAAACAGGTATGGCTAGTCAGGGTTTAACTTACAGCGTGACACCCACTCCAGTATGGAAACTTTTTCAAAGGCACACACTGTTTTTGCACCTTTTGGATATAGGTTATTTTTATGGAGAGGGAGAAGGAGAAGAGGAGAGAGAGAGAGAGAGAGAGAGAGAGAGAGAGGTTGTCTGTTGGTTCCCTCCCCAAGTGCCAAGTGAGAGTTGGGACTGAGACAGGCTAAAACTGGGCTTCTGGAACTCCATCCATGTCTTTCAGATGGGTGGCTGTCACTAGCTGCCTTCCAGGTTCATTTCCGGGGTGCCCCTTGGCAGGGAACTTGAATGGAGAGGGGAGCTAGGACTTGAACCAAGCCACTCCGATATGGGATGTGGGCACCCCCAAATATGGCTCAGTCCTTGTGCCCTAATAATTGCTCCCATACACACTTTTTTTGAAGAATAAAAAAAATCATTTGGTAGGGTTTTTTTGCACTCAAACTTATCTTTCATTTACTTTTCTGTGCCTTTTTGAAGTACCTTTGTATATTTTGAGCGGGGAGCAAAACGAAACCTGGTTAGTGGAAACTAAAGTTTTTAGCTCTTGGACAGCATACTCCCAGGTTTGAATTGAAGTCCTAATTATTTCATTGGTGTATATTGACAAACTTGGGACACCAAAGTCACACAGCTTGGATGTAAATATTTTTGTCATCATGTTTAACAATATGATCTTGACTGAAAAAAGTGAACATCTGTGTGTTCACTTCCCAGATGGCCTCAATGGCCAGAGCTGGGCCAGGATGAAGCCTTCATCTGGGTCTCCCACTTGGGTACAAGTGCCTAAGCACTTGGGTCATCCTGTGCTGTTTTGTCAGGCCATTAGCAGGGAACTGGATTGGAAGTAGAGCAGCCGATACGTGAACTACTGCTCTTACGAGATACCAGTGTCACGGATGCTGCTCTACGTACTACGCCATAACCCTGACCAAGGGCTTTCTCTTCTGTTTGTCGAAGAAACACTCCCTAGTCGGCTGGCACAGAAGTGAAGTGAATGAGGTTCATCCTAGATTGCAACCACTGAGTCTGAGCGCGGTGTTGGCTGGGAACACCGTGATCGCTGGACTCTCCCAGTTGGCCCTGTTGGGTACAGATGCTTGAGGGTCTTTCCTTTCGTATTCCTCACCCCGTTCTATTTCTTTCCGGTGCTTTCCTCTTTGGAAGAAGGCCTCCTATCTTCTGCAGGTGTTGTCTGCTTGTGTCCCGTGGGAGTACAAAACAGGGAAAAGTTAGGAAAAACCATGAAATCTCCCTTTGATGGCTGGGAGGTGAATGGGCAGGGAGCTAACAGGGCACACTGCTTTCCATGTGTAAATCCTTATGGAGTTTGGCTAAAATGCTTCCTGGTTGATTTTTTTTGTTTGTTTCATTCTGGAGGTGTTTGCCACCGTTTCGCCTGTCTTTGCAAATAATGACACTTTAAAAATAGCTTCACCTTGAATGTTTATTATGGGAGCGTCAGGACCAGCATGGTAACGCAACCGGTTAATATTTCACCTTCAAGCACCAGCATCCCATACGGGTGTCAGTTTGTGTCCCAGCAGCTCCCTGCTTGTGGCCTGGAAGAACAGTTGAGTCTCAAGTGTGTGGCCCCTGCACGCATACGGGGGACCTGGAAGAAGCTCCTAGTTCCGGGCTTCAGACTGACTTGGCTCCAGATGTTGTGGCCATTTGGAGAGTGAACCAGCGATGGAAGATCTCTCTCTCTCTGTAAATCTGCCTTTCAAATAAAAATAAATGAAATCTTTTAAAAAATGAAGATTTACATGCTGTGATACTTCGGAATGGCCAATGTCCTGAGAGACAGGACTTGGAAGAGAAGTACGCGGGGGGAGTGTTAAGATGTAGTCTGTCACTCAAAGTCTTTCTGCTTTTCCCAGTGGTCACTGGAGCGGGAGACGGGATTGGAAAGGCGTATTCATTGCAGGTACGTTATGCTTCTGCTGTGCTAAGCATGTCCTACAACTACTCACTCCAAAGAAGAGATTTTCCAAACACGAAACAAGAGAGAGACATAAGCCGAAACAGAATATATGTCTTAGGGAAGTAAATGAAACAATCAGAATCTTATCCCAAGACACTGTTTATTTTAAAACACAAGCCTGCTGCGCCCTAGTGGAGTGACTGGGTTTGCGTCCTTGCTCCAGCTGCCATCTCTTAATTTCCTGCTAATATAGACCGTGAAAGGCAGCAAATGATGATGACTCCAGTGACTGGGCTTTCACTGCACAAGTAGGGGACCTACAGGAAATGGCTGCTTCCTGACTTCAGCCCGGCTCTGCCTAGCCTGGTCACTGCAGATATATGGAGAAGGAACCAAATGGGAGTCCTCTCTGTCTCTCAAATAACCTTTGAACACTTCATAACAGTAGGGCCGTTGCAGCACCTGGGAGTGAACCAGCAGTTAGAGCATACCGCTCTCTTTCTGTCACTCTGCCCTTCAAAGAAACACATTTTTATAAAATTTATTTGTTTTTATTGGAAAGACAGCTCTTACAGAGAGAAGAAGAGACACAGAAAGCTAGAGATCTTCCATCCACTGGTTCACTCCCCAAATGACCACAATGGCCAGAACTGAGCAGTTCTGAAGCCAGGAACTAGAGCTTCTTCCAGGTCCCCCACGTGGGTGCAGGGTCTCAAGGCTTTGGGTCATCTTCAACTGCTTTTCCAGGCCACAAGCAGGGAGCTGGATGGGAAGGGGAGCATTTGGGGCAGGAACCGGCACCCATATGGAATGCCAATGCTTGCAGGTAGAGGATTAGCTAGTGGAACCATTGTGCTAGCCTTAATACATTATTTTTCCTTTAAAAAATTTGTATGTGTCTGCCATAGGCACATTTTTCCCCCAGAAGTTTTCATTTCAATTCACAGTTAATTGAACCTGTGGAGAGCCAAATAGCTGAAATTCTCATGCATTTTGGAGTCATGGCTGTCAGATCCTGGGCCTGACAGGCACTCAGAGTTGTTGCTGGTCTGCAAAAAAAAAAAAAAAAACAAAAACAAAAACAAAAAAAAACAAAAAACAAACAAACAACAACAAAAAAAAACATAGGACATGCTCCCTGCCAGTGAGATGCCAAAGTCAGACCCTCCGTGGCAGTTTTGCTTGGGGCCCAGAACCCTGGTCACGGCCTTGCTAATACCGCCTGAAGACAGGACCTCGTCCTACAGCCAACGGCGTCGCCCTGAGACCAAGTCCACCTTTCAAACAAGCTTTTCCTATCTCCTTTCCAGTTAGCAAAGCAAGGACTCAATGTTGTGCTGATTAGCCGGACGCTGGAAAAGCTGCAAGCTGTTGCCACGGAGATCGGTGAGTATTTACCTGCTCACAGGCGCTGTTGCTAAGATGACTCTCTTCCTGTCTGGGGATGCATAACCAAGCTCCCACATGTGCCCATTTCCCATGGTGACTGGCAGGATCTAAGGCGTGTAAGGCAGGAACTCAGGCACACAGTAAGGCCCCTTTCTCCTAGGGTTCCGTACCTTCATCAGACTGGCCCAGACAGAGGCTGCAGCTGGCTGCTTGTCGTGCCACGTCTTGGAAGAGCCAGCCCTGTATTTGGGATCCCAGTTGCCTGAAGCAGGAGGGTAAGGGGCAACGCTTAGTGCTGGCTGTCAGATTTTAAGAATCAATCCAGGGCTGCCCTGTGTGGTTGCAGGGGTTGTATGAACATCCTACCACTCCAAGAGGCTGCTTTTTTTCCCCCGAAAACATTTTCTTTTTGTCTGAAAACAACAAGGGGTGTTGAATTTTTGTAACTATCAAGGTAACAGTGGACAGACTCTCAAAGCGGTGAATGTTCAATGATGAAGACTTGGAAAGGCAGTTGTTTGGAGTCATCCTCCCATCCCAGGGGAGATTTGGGGTTGGAGACAGCCAAGGCGGATGTGGGAGTTGTGTGGCTGTGCCCGCACAGCCGGGAGGCCTGATGTCCTTGAGCTGATGAATTCTGTTTGTGTCCCAGGTCCTGATAGTAAAGAAACATTGTGGAGGACCCAGACATCCTTCATGCTTTTCTCACGAGGCGACACATCATTTTGAAAAGCAAGGACGTGGTAGCTTGAGAGCTTCCCCTAACTCCAAACTGTTATGCATGTAGCAGGCAAGCGAGAAAAGTGTAGATGTCTTCTTGAAGATGTACTTACAGAATGCAGGACATTTCCTTGTTCTTTTTGGGGTAATAGATACATATTTAAAATTGTGTCATCTATTTGTGTACATTTATATAGTCTATTGACACATTTCATATATTATTTTATAAATTTATGTGTATACATAAGTTTATGTGTATACATATTTTATATTCATATATTTAAAATTAAGTCGTTGTGTACAGGAGTGTTTAAGTGTTGTGCACAGAGAGGGTCGCTGTGGTTGTGCCGAGGGGCCGGCCACTGCTGAGCGGAGTTGGGCAACCAGGGGATACCTGGAGTTCGCAGCCACCCAGGAGCCCCGCCCACGACCTCTGGTTCAGCAGGTGTAGTGGAGCCTGGGGGATCTGCTTTCCCCAGGCTTCCCCTAGGGGTGCTAATGCTGTGGATTACAGACCCACTTAGAGACCCTGCTGCAGTACCTGCAGGCCATGGGAGCGCCACTCACTGATTCTCAGCCCCCTCTAGCGTTGACCCGGGGCTACCTCTCACTTGCAATTGGGAGACAAAGGCCTGTCTTCTTCAATGTCTCCACTGGGACCTTTGCAGTCTGAAGGCCACCAGGTCCCTGAAAAGAATTCTTGTCTCCCATGCAGAGCAGACCACGGGGAGGAGCACGAGGATTATACAAACGGATTTCACCAGGGCCGATATCTATGAGTCTATTCAAGAAGAGCTCGCAGGTTTAGAAATCGGAATTTTAGGTAAGTTACAGAATGCCCAGCTTGTAATTTGTCAGTGCAATTGTGATCTTTGGGGCACTCGGTGGTTTCCTGGAAGTTTATACTGAAACTCACAACCATGTTGAGCTGCTGCATTCAAATGACTGCTGAAGATTGGGTTCTCAGGAGGCACCAGTGGCTTATAAAATTTTTATCTCAGGGCTGGTGCAGTGGTGTAGTAAGCTAATCTTCCACCAGCGATGCTGACATCATGTATAGGCACTGGTTTCAACTCCAATTACTCCACTTTCCATCCAGCTCCCTGCTTGTGGCCTGGAAAAGCAGGGGAAGATGGTCTGTGTGCTTGGGCCCCTGCTCCCATGTAGGAGACCAAGAAGAAGCTCCCACCTTCAAACCAGCCCTCCTTTGGCTACAGCCAGCTGGTGAGTGAACCAGCTGTTGCCTCTCCCTCTCTTTCTCTGTAACTCTGACTTTCAAGTAAAATAAACAAATCTTCGCAACAAATTTGCATCTGGTTTTGGAATGCATTGGACTTCCACGTTCCAGCCTGTCAGCTCTATCTTCTCATCAGAATGAGTTTTCCTTAGTTAAAAATATGTATTTATTTATTTTGCTTGAAAGACAGAGTTATGGGGGAAGAAAGGGGAGAAACAGAAAGGTCCCTCATCTGCTGGTTCACACCCCAAATGCCTGCAGCCACTGGGCCTGGACCAAGCTGAAGCCAGGAGCTTCTTTCGGGTCTCCCACATGGGTGTTGGGGCCCAAGGACTTGAACCATTCTCCGTTGCTTTCTCAGGCCATTAGCCTGGAGCTTGGTAAGAAATAGAGCATCCAGGAATCATACTGATGCCCATATGAAATGCCAGAGATACAAATGGCAGTTAAAGCTGATAGGCCACAACACCAGCCCTAGAATAAACGTTTTTTCATGGATTTAATGTTAACATTCTATAGAAAGTAGACTACCAGCAACATGGATTTGGGAGAATTTGTTTAGCTGACCAATGTTGCTATGATTGTTCTATGAAATAGAATGTTCAAGTGGTTGAGAGTTGATCCTCTGTCTTATTTAGAAAGCGAGATTTTTTCTGTAATAATTTATAGACAAAATATTTTATAGTCACCTATAAGTGTATTGGATACACACAATTTGACTTCTGAACTTCCTGCTGAATTTGAAAAGCAATGACATGTTTGCAGATAAAAATGTAAATCACATCATTGCAACAAGAACCAAAAGAAACGACAGGCAGAGAAAAGAAATACAAATTTCTTGCAATTCTAGTATCATTAAAACCAGGGTTATACGTACTACTGAGTCCTTGTAATTTGCTTTTAAAAAAGAAAAAAAAAAAACACCCTACAAGGGCCAATGCTGTGGTGTTGTAGGTTAAGCGATTGGCTACTGTGCTGCCATCTCCCTAGAGCACCAATTTGAGTCTTGGCTGCTCTACTTTCAATCCAGCTCCCTGCTATTGCGCCTGGGAAAGCAATGAAAGATGACCCAAGTCCTTGGGTCCCTGCACCCACGTGGGAGACCCTGGTGAAGTTTCTGGCTTCTGGTCTCGGTCTGGCCCATCCCTGACTATTGTAGCTCCTTGGACAGTGAACCAGTTGATGGGAGATCTGTCTGCCGCATGCCAGCACACAAAAACTCTGCAATAAACAAGACTGAACGATGAATGCTGAAAAAGCGAGAATCCGCAGTGACTTGAGGGTAGCAGGGACCAGGTGTTTCTGGGCTCAGACGCCAGAGCCGAGAGCCTTACCCTAACATCTCGTTCTTATGGATCACATACAGAGGTCGTGTCATTAGTTAATCATTACAGCTTACGAGGAAGGACATCAGACAGCAGATTTCGACACCGTGTTTGTTTCCCACATATGCCTGAAAGAACAATCTCATTAATGCAAGTGTGTTTAATGCATTTTTGTTTTCAGATCCTGGACATGTCCACCTAATGTAGTAATTGCCAGGTTATCTAACTTTCCATCAAAAAACTTTGTAGTTGTGTTTTTTTTCATGGAGACAAAAACCTTAAACGCTGGCAGGCAGTGCATCTTGCTTTGGCTTACCCGGGGTGTGCACACATAGTAGACCCATTGTCTCCTTTGGAGCTACCCAGCCCGCAAGTTTAACGATTAACTTTTGGGTTCCTTCCAGCACTGCAGCAGCTGTGGCACAAGCCTTTGGAAAGATCACAACATCTGCCTCTTCTCTTTCTATAACTCTGTCTCCCCCAAAAAAACAAACAAACAAACAATAAATCTTGAAACTCTACATCACCAATGGTTTCCCACCAAGCAGCTCTTGTTTGTGATGGCTGCCTTGTGCTGTGGTCCAATCGTGGTAACCCCTGTCTCTGGACATTTCCCCAGTCATCAGAGTACGTTTCCTTTGTGTTTCCTTCTCCATGGCGACTCGCACCTGTTCCTTTTTTGCATGTCTGTTCCGCCTCTTTCTGCAGTCAACAACGTCGGAATGCTGCCGAGCCTCCTCCCCACACATTTCCTTAGTACACCGGATGAGATCCAGGTAGGTAGGTCCGGTTTCCACTCACCCAGGTATGGGGCCCCTTCCAACCTGCCTCCATCTGGTTTGTCACTAGAGCCTGGGAAGTGGTGATGGGAAGCAGGTCTGGCCAAGACTGAGTATTGCTCAGAGCATGTCTGCTCTCCCACTACTCCTTGATACACAAACGGGGACCACATCCAGGAGTCACCAGGTGACTATTCACCAGCTTGTCCTTCTGGGGCTCTATGCTGTGCGCTGTGAGAGGTTGGCTATGCCTTCCAGATTCATCTCATGGAGGTGCAGGGAGAAGGTCACCTCTGGGGCTTTCTCTTCTCTCCCAGGTAATGAAATTTGTTCAGTGGCTGTAGGAAGTGTGTGACACAGGTTGAGGGGCGGGGGGCATGCTGGGTGCATACCTGCTGAAGCTCCATTCAGACCCCATTTTGCAAGCTGAGTGAATGATGGAAACGTTTTGATGTGCCCATTTGCCACTCCGTGGTCTCTGGCACTGCCTGCTTTCCGAGAGAATTTCTCTAATGTTTGGGCGTAGGAGTATTATTGTCATTATTTGTTATTTTTGATTACAGGCCCTCATCCATTGTAACATCACCTCAGTTATGAAGGTATGTAATCAATGCAAGTGCTAAAGGGCCGAAGTGTGGCACCTGGCGGAACTGGGCGGCTGTAGAAGTGCCCCCTTTCACTGTAGAGGCAGATCGGTTCAAGTGGAACTGGACCTGACAGGGAGGTCATGGTGTGGTCTCTGCATCGCCCCATTCTGTTTCCACTGGAAAGAACTGGCTGTGGGTTCATTCTCCCTAGTGTCTAAGTCTTGTCTCTAGGGCAGACAGCAAATGCTGGCACTGGCGTGGTTTTATAAGCAGGCTGATGTGTTCGGTAACATCCTGCGCACCATGGTTGGGTCTACACTTCTTAGTAGGTGGAGCTGTTTGTGGCTCTTTGCAGCCCACTCGGCCCTCTAGCAGAGGTAGTGTAAAGCTGCTGAGCTGTTGCGCTGCGTTTTACGTCATGGTCTTTCAGTCCTGGGCCTTGCGATTCCAGGTTTTCCTTCATGGCTGGGATTATCCCCGGGTCTTCAACAGAGAAACGCCTTTGTTCATTTAAAAAAAAAGTGGCACCCAAGTAGACCCCACACTCCCTAAGCCAGGGAAGACTTTGAAGGAAGCCTCTGGAGATGCCATGAGTGCGCCGCGCCCCCGCTAACCATCCCAGCTGTCAGAGTGGCTGGCGCCTGGGACCCACCTGGAAATGCTTCCCATATGCTCCCTCGGGGCAGAGACAGAAGCATGGGTCTGAGGCAACAAGAGAACGGGGCAAAGCTCTGAGCTGGGCCTACCCAGTTCAGCCCTTTCTTTGAGTTGGGGTCACTCTCATAGCCCAACCGGGAGCTAGGGCAGGTGGAGGTAAGGGGTGGGTTATGGGGACTGCGCAGGTGTCCTCCAGAAGGCGCCAACAGAAGCTGACTCCATCCTGCCCTGGCTCCCAGGCAGGAGCCTTCTTTCTCGAATGCCAGCATTTCAGATGAAGGCCCGGGGATTCTAGAAAGTTCTGCTGCCTTGTTGCTACTGCCTCCTCTCCCATCATGAGCTGCTGGGCTGCTGAATTGACTTTGAGGATCTGACCTTGCACCCGGCACGCTCGCTCCTTGTTCGTGGGGAGGATTAACTTTGACCTTCTCTCGCAGATGACGCAGCTCGTCCTGAAACACATGGAGTCGAGGTAAGACATGGCAAGGCCACACGGCCACCTGCCTGCTGACTACAGGGCATACCATCAGCTCAGGTGCAGTAGAAGGCAACGCTCCAGAAGCCGATCTGGGACCTAGACCATGTTTTGCTGATTATATTATAGTTATATTATTTATTATTAGTTGGCTTTGTTTTCGAACCTATAGCTTGCTGTCCCTGCCTCCCCAGCCCAACCTTTCTCCACACCCACCAACAACTTGGGAAGGATTAAGGATATTGCCAGGGGGTATCCATGTAAGCAAGTACCGGACTTTCAGATTCCTGCCAAGACAGGATTCCACCCTGGGCCATCCACCCTGCCAGGGGTCCAGGTGTCGAGACCTGAGGGACCTGGAGCTCTTAGGGGGGGGTTCCCCTAAAGGTTGAAAGAGAACCCAAACCCCATCTAAGCACTATCTTGGTTTTACCTAAGAGATTGACGGGCTGAGCCCTGAATGTCACATGCAGGTGGGTGAGCCTGTGTGGGGTCTGGTGCCAGTCCTAGTCTTGGGCACCCCGGACTAGGCAGGGAACAGGTTGCTGGCCTCCTCGGGAAGCACTTGGCACATTCCTGCCTGAGCTCGGGCAGCAAAGCACTGGAGATATGGCTTGTTTGCTTTCTAGGCGCAAAGGCCTCATCTTGAACATCTCCTCGGGGGTGGCGCTGTTCCCTTGGCCTCTCTATTCCCTCTACTCAGCGTCCAAGGTGAGCCAAGTGGTCCAACTCTCTCCCTTCCGAGCTCATTTCTCCCACTTTGCCTTTGGATCATTCTGGCAAGTGCATGGACAGATTTGTGTCTGCACGCTTCGGGGACACCCCTCCTCTGCAGACATTTCAAAAAGGGCTTTGTACCCCCCTCCCACTCCAGTAAGCTGATCTTTTCAGTTTCCATGAACTTCTCGAAGTTCCCCTTGCCGCAGCAGAAAGCAGAAGTAGACAGCGGGGAATCTGTGCTTAGTAGAAACACCTGGGTGCAGGTGTTTGGGGCAGTGGCTGAGATGCCCCTGGGGCTGAGTTCTGGCTCCATTTGCGCGCACACTGGGAGGCAGCAGGTACTGCTCCAGTCCTTGGGTCTCTGTCGTCCGCCGAAGAGTCTTGGGTTGGACCCCAGTTTCCTGATTTCTGCTCACTGGCTTGTTATGGGTGTTTGAGGGGTTGGGGAGTGAACCAGTATTTGGAAGATCTCTGATTCTGCCTCTCTGCCTTTCTGCCTTTTTCATACATGCAAATAAACAGATATAATTAAAAGCAGGCACTCCCTCTAGGAGGCTGTGGGCAGGTGGCAGTGCAGGACTCCAGCAACACCCGCTTCCCAGGCTGACACTCTGCTGGTGACTTCTTTCTAATCCTGAACCAGATGTTCCCAACACTCAGTGGAGAAACAGATGAGGCTTTCTGTAGGTGAGCCTGTGTGTCATGGCACTGGGGCCTTTTATTCCAAAATGATGGAGTGAGGCGGTAATCTCCATCAAGATAAGCTGTCCCTCCCTTATCCTCACTTTCCCCTCCCCCAGCTTGATTAAGGCATAATTGACAACAAAAAGATGTTGCATAAGGCACCTGCATCCTGCATTCTGCAGCTCAGAGGATCTGGGTTCAATGCCTGGCTCTGGCTCCACACCAACTTCCTTCTTTTAAAGAATTATTTTATTTACTCGAAAGGACGAGTTGCACAGAAAGAGGGACACACACACTCGTGTCTTCCAACCACTGGTTCACTCCCCAAATGCTGTACTAGTCAGGGCTAGGTCAGGCTGAAGTTAGGGGCCAGGAGTTCTTCCAGGTTTCCCATGTGGGTGCAGGGGTACAATCACACGAGCCACTCTCTGCTAGTCTCTGAGGTTCATTAGCAGGGAGCTAGATCGGACGTGCAGCAACCGGGATTTGAGCCAGTGTGCTGCAGGCTGCGGTTTGACCCACTATGCTACGGTGTTGTTCGCTTCTAAAGAACAACCTGGAAGGCGGCAGTGACAGCTGTAGTAACTGGATCCCTGTCATCCACCTGGGAGACCTGGATTGAGTTAGCAGCTCCCGGCCCAGCCCCAGCTGACAGATCTTCAGAACTCCCTCCCAGACACTGCTGAGGCTTGGTACCCTTCTGCTGACAGCGGGTGGCACCTTGGAGAGAGTCAGCTGACGGCAGCAGGGCCAGGCCGGCGAGCTTGGGGGCCTGATGGGTTTCTCCTTCTCGCCCTAGGCTTTTGTGTGCACATTTTCCAAGGCTCTGAGGGCTGAGTATAAAGACAAAGGAATCATTATCCAGGTGAGTGCTCCATGGTGGAGACTCAGGTTTGCTATTGGTGGAGCGAGGGAGCCAGAGACCTCCTGACCTCAGCAGGATTGGCTATGCACGGGCAGCCCACAAGGAGACCCCCATGTGGGTTCCAGTGACCGTGGCTGGGGCAGTGGTAGCCATGGTGGGTCCACTTGTTTCCCCTGGCATTTGTTGCTCTTTCCATGCACTGGGTACTGGCAAAGGAAAATGGCGTGGGGGCTGGTGTCTCAGAAATGCCATAGGCCCTTGTGCAATCTGGGGCTGTATCAGGTTGGAAAATGATGGTTTGCCTAAATCCTCTGACCCAGGTACAGAGACGGGCTTTTGTGGGGGGACATCCGTATGAGAAAACTGGGCACATCTGGTGCATACTGGGTTGGGGAAGGACCCTGTACCTAGGAAGGCAGCTCCTTGGGCACCCCACATTCTGCTTCTAGGGCAGTCGGGGAAGGGCTGTTCTGCTTCCTTGGCGACTTCTAAGCAGGAATGGTTCCCACAGACACCTGCTACCTAACCATGTGGCCCTTAGCAGTATCGGTCAGCAGAGATGCTCTGGCTGCTGAGGGTCAGTGGGGATCAGGAGAGGGGGGTGGAGGATGCTCAGTCTTCTAGTAAGTAGAAGTGGAGCAGGCTGTGACCTTGCAAACATCAACTGGCCTCTCTAAACACCTCCTCCCTCTGCCCCGGGCCCAGTGATGCTCAGTAACTGTTCATTAAATGAACGCAAAGAGAGAGTGTGTGGCTTTAGTTCTGGGTGCATCCCGGCTCTGACCCTTGCTGTCCGGTGGATCCTCACTGAAGCTCTGTGGACTACAGTTTTCCACCTGTTCGAATGGTTACACCTGCTCACTTCTCTGCATATTATGAAGAGCTAATGAAGAAATCCACAAATTTAAACTGTGTTGATGGTGCCCCTGTCTCGCATGTAAAGGTGTTTTGCCAACCAAAACTCGCTGCTAGAATGAAAATATTTGCTCTTATTTTCCTAGCAGGAGACTGGAATTGAGAACACATCTTCCTTTTATTTCCCAGGGAGCAATACGTCTGAGGTCCTGGGAAGAAAAGGTTTCATTACAGTACTGATTTCCATTAGAACCAATTCCACTGGATTTATTGACTCCCATCTGAATTCAGTTATGACACAGCTGTCATTTCTAATGTGATGGGAAGAAAAATAAAACCAAGACAACTACCACGATGTTTTTCCTTCTCCAACCCCACGGTACTCCTCACACCAGACCAGGGTGTGGGGGTGTGGTGCTAGGTTTCTGGAGCATGGTATGGCTTGCTACCTGTCTCTCCATGAGAGGTGTGACGGTGCGGGTGTGGCCCTCCGGGCATTTCACTTAGGTGTGAACGTGGGAGTCCACAGAGCTTCCCGCTGCTCCAGCTGTGGTCATGTGTTACACATCAGATTCTGAGATGGGGTTGCAGGATGATACCTTTCAATGTAGCCAGAGTTCAATTTCAAGTGAATATGAAGAGTGTTTTAATTTGTCCCATGCTATCCGCGGGACAGAATTATGCTGGTTTTTTTTTTCATGTGGCCAATATGAATTTCACCTTTTTCTCCCCCAAGACTTATTTATTTGGGGGCTATGGTACTTGTGTCCCATATAGGCACTAGTTCATGTCCCAGCTGCTCCACTTCTGATCCAGCTTCCTCGTTAATGGCCTGGGAAAGCAGTGGAGGATGGTTCAAGCCCTAGGACCTCTGCACCCAAATGGAGACCTAGAAGATGTTCCTGGCTCCTAGCTTCATATCATTGATCTTCCATTCACGTGCTTACCACTGCCAGGGTGAAGCCAGAAGTCTGGAATTCTTTCTGGGTCTCCCGCAAGCGTGAAGGGACTGAAGCCCTTCAGCCATCTTATACTACCTTCCCAGGCCCATTAGCAGGGAGCTTGATGGGAAGTGGAGCAGCTGGGACTCGAACCGGCGTTCATCTTCATAGAACTGTTGTTCTATTTTTTGAGTCTGGCCGTCCTGTTCCGAGCACTAACTAACTAGCTCATGGTCCCTGAATCATTTGAGCTGTCCAATAATGTGTGGTTGAGGTTTCATTTCTGTAGCCCACATGCTCTGGTCCCCAGCTCTGGGCCAGGTCTTCACTTTTAATCACCAAGGAGCCCTGGTCTGTTTCCGAGAAGGAGAAGGCGGGGAGTGGGTGCTGGTTGCCCAGAGTCTTCCCTGGTCTTTTTCCTGTGGCAGGTGCTGACACCCTACGCGATCTCGACCTCCATGACAAAGCATCTAAACACCAACGTGATCACCAAGACGGCTGACGAGTTTGTGAAGGAGTCGCTAAATTACATCACGAGCGGAGATGCAACCTGCGGCTGCCTTGCCCATGAACTCTTGGTAATTGGTCACTTCCTCCTTCCTTGGAGCCCGGGAGGCAGGTTGGTCTAGCCCTTCTTTGCTACTGGGAAGCTCAGAGACTGTCTTAGGGCATGCTGTCCAGTGAGAAGGGAGGCTGGGAGTCCAGCCCGTACATAATGCTCAACAGAGCTGATCCCACTCTGGACTGTTTCCCTTCTCCTTGCAGAAAGCAGTTTGCTCCTTGGAGCTCTTGGGCAGGGAAGAGCAAAGTGCCATGAGCTTCCATGTAGGAATTACAGTCTTGCTTGATCCACTGCCTGACTGAATGTTTAGCTCTCAGCCCTGCACGGATTAAAAATAAAATTCACTTAGATGTGTAGCATTTGCCACGTCCCTGGGGTATAAACACTCCCACCACGGCTGATGTTCGGCTGCCAGCCTGATGTCACTGCCTAGACAAAGCCAGTTTTGTCCACTTCTGTTTGGTACCAGAGCCTCCCTGCTTCCTCCTGTGTGGTCCTCCTAGGTTGGGTCGACAGAGATGGAGACGTAAGGTGAGCCTTGCATAATATTTCCAAGGGGGCGGGGATTCGATTTGCTTTGTGGCTGGCCTCACCAAGCCAAAAGATCCAACCTTGGAGGGGCTCCAGGATCAGAGGGACCGAGCTGCCTGGAGAAATGGCAAATGATCCTGGGCCATTTCTGTCTTCCCTGGGTCTCAAGGGAGCAGGTAGGTTGAGGAGTGACAGGTTAATGAGATCACGCTGAGGGCTCCTGGAGCCTGGACCTCCTTAGAGCAAGCACACTGGTGGAACCTGAGCGCTGGAACTCTCCTACAGCACAAAATGTCCTTTCCTGACTACCTCTGCCTAGCTATGGTTTCTGCCACTTCCAGAAGCCAGTGCCTCGGGTTGATAAGCCATACCTGCTCATGACTTCCTGCCCTTACACAATGCTTAACTGGTACCCTGCCCCAGGCATGGGCCAGCTGACAGGAACGTTTTTGATGCTTTCCTGGAATATTATTTTGATGAGAGACCGCAGCAGCATGAGCAAGTGCTCACAAGGCAAGAATGAGTCAGGCAGCTGTCGGTGTTGGTGTGGTTTTCCTAGCTTAGAGTCTTTTGGGGGTTAACATTCCCAGGGTGTCCAAAGGCACGATCGCTTTGGTGTCTACACAACACCTTGTTTGCTGAGCAAAGGGTCATGCGGTCCTTACACTCTAGCCATCAGGGACTCCGGCAGCCAGAAGAGATGCCAGTTATATGACAAATCAGCAGAGTGTTCCCGCCTGCCCTGATTGTAGGTAGGTACACTGGTACCCAGGGTACAGAGCCCTTACAGAGGATTCTCATCCTCATGGCGTTTTCTGGAAGGCTGTAGACAGAGGTCCTTTGGGACCTGCCTTTGTTCCTTTGGCCCACACAACTTGGTTGAACCCGGAGCCAGCATGCCTATCTGGAGGTTCCTTCTCCTCCAGGGAGATTCCCAGGGGGAGAGGGGAACACAGCAGCTGTCCCATGGCTGTGCTTGTGCGTGGGGCCAGCACTGACAGCAGAATGGCCACCCTGCCTCTTCACCTCCCTTCTCCCAGGAACCCCGTGCTGGAACCCAGAGCAAGGGGGCGGGCACCATCGCTCATGCCCACGGAACATCTGCCGAAGTTTCCCAGGTGTGACGGCCTCTTTTCCCTTTCTCCCAGACACTCATGAGGATTTCTGTCTGTTCCAGGCGAGCTTCCTGGGCCTGATCCCAGCCTGTATCTTCTACAGCCGCTGGTCCCAGAGGCTGCTCCTGACACACTATACGGAGTACCTAAAGCAGAACGTCCGGGCCCACTGAGGGGTGGCCGCAGGGGACTTGGAGGAGCGGCGCAGCACCCCGAGTCCCCTGACATGGGGGCGTGATAGCATCAAAAGCGAAGGTTCTAGAGTATACTTTTTTTTTCTGCTTCACTGAAATCAGCGGCTCCATTAGGCTGGGTTCTGTGTGATCGCCAGTCCCATTTCATGGCATGCACCCCACTTTGTCTCTTTTAAGATATCTGGGTTTGAGGCTGGCCAGTTCTGGTTTAACCTCTGCCAGCATTTCACAGCAGTGTCAGTTGGTGTCCCAGCTGCCCCACTTCCAATCCAGTTCCCTGCTAGTGGCTTGGGAAAGCAGTGGAGGATGGCCCAAACTCTTGGGACCCTGCCCCCATTATGTGAGATGTGGAAGAAGCTCCTGGCTCCTGGCTTTGGACTGGCTCAGCTAAACTGCTGCCGACAATTGGAGATGAAACAACAAATGAAATCTCTTGCTTGTTCTCTTCTTTTTTGGTAACTGGCTTTCAAATAAAACCAAAATGAATCTTTTTTCTTTTTTCTTTTTTTTTAAGATAGCTGGGTTCTTTGTAAGACTATATAGAAATGAAAATGTAGGTGAATGCATGACTTAAAGTAGTTGGGAAACCGTTGCCATGAGGCAGGAGCTGGCTGTAGACGGGATGATGTGTCTAGTTCTGTAGCTACAATGTTGCAGAGTGCTCTCCTGTCGGCCTGCTGATGGCAGAGGGTGCTACCTGGGCATGCCAGGAGTGCAGGTCCCCCCAGCATGTCCACGTGGCAGCTCAGGGTTCCTCACAGCTCGGGGATGGGTGGGGCTGGCTTCCCAGAATGAGCAGCTGCTCCGACTTGTGTCACATTCCCTCTCGGATTCAAGGACGAGGACTCCAAACCTACATCGAATCTAATAGAGGACCTCATCTCAGGCATCTCTGATAGACCGCATGCCACGCCCATTCTTGAGTAGAAATGCTTGTCCTAGCATATGCAATTATGGTGAGCCCCTCGGCCCTTGGGTCAGCCATGGAACTGCTTCCCAGTGTGTGTCCAAAGGCAAGTAGCTAGGGTGACAAAAACAGCATGCCTGGGGCTGACTTCCAGCAGTTGCTGGCGCTCAAATGACAGACAGGGCCTGTGGAAGGTCTCATTGTGATGTAGGGAGTAGATACGATTGACACAGAAAGTTAAGCCTCTGCTTGCACTACTGTCATCCCCATAGGGGCGCACCTTATAGAGTCCCGGCTGCTCTACTTCCTGTCCAGCTCCCTGCTAAGGTGTGTGGGAAAGCAGAGGGGATGGTGCTTAGGTCCCTGCACCCACAGAGGAGACCAGGATGAAGTGCCTGGTTCCTGGCTTCAGCCTGGCACAGCCCAGGCTCTTGTGGCCACATCTTCTAGATGAGGAAACCCAGGTGCAGGAGCCCATCCTATGGCAGGAGCACTGGTAATGAGTGGTGGAGTCGTGGTTTAAACCTTCCTGCCTACCTTGGCTGAAGCACATACGGGGACCCTCAGCAAAACGGAAGACAAGCCTGCCTTTGCATTCTTCATTTCCCCCACCATGGAAGCAGGGGCAGCCAGCTGGCTCTGCAGCCTGGCCCAGCTGCCCAGATGTCAATGCCAGCCACTTTTCAATGCCAGCCACCCTCTGCGAATCATTCAAGAGTGGGGAGGCCCACCAAGACTCCCAGCTGTTGGCACCTTTCCTGGGGGGAGGAGGGGTGGGTTTTGAGAGACCTGCCTACACCCGAAGCTGGCCATTCTCCCAGACCCATCCACCCTGTGTCTCTCCACCTCCCAGGGGCCCAGGGCACACACAGTGTCCCTGGGATGAAATGGGCAGCAGGTGTCCGCGCTGCTCCACTTCCCCTCCAGCTCCCTGCTTGAGGCCTGGGAAAGCAGTAGAGGACGGCCCAAAGCCTTGAGACCCTGCACTCACATGGGAGACCTGGAAGAAGCTCCTGGCTCCTAGCTTCGAATCAGTTCAGCTCCAGCTGTTGCGGTCACGTGGGGGAGTGGATCAGTGGGTGAAAGATCTTTCTCTCTGTAAATCTGTCTTTCTAATAATAATAATAATAGATTTACAAATCCTAAGAAAGACCTTTGCATCCACTAACTTGAGGTCTTTAGTGGAAGACAGCACAGCGCCGACTCCACAGGCTCTGCCTCTCTCAGGTATCTCTCTTGCTAGTCTTTCCTGTGCAGTTGTCCCAGTGAGGTAGAGTGAATAACACTCCCTTCAGTCCTGCCCAAATCACCTGCTGACGTCCTAGCCCCCAGGGTCTCAGAATGGAACAGTGTTTGGAGACCACGGAGGCTGTGGGGCGTTGTCCTGATAGGACGAGGAGCGTCAAACGCAGCGAGAAGGGACCACCTGCAAGCCGAGGAGAGAGACTTCAGAAGAAATCAAACTGACCACCAGTTTGACCTTGGCCTCGGAGCCTTTGGAGTTAGGAGAAACGCGTTTGACACGGACCGGGCTTCCAGGAGCTGAAACCCAGTGCTCCTCTAACTGTAACAGAACCCCTGCAGTCCCGCGAGGGATGTCCTATGGACGATGTCGGGCATGAGGCCGTGAGGGACCCCGGGCTGCCACACCGAAAGCCCCAAGCTCAGAGCCAGGAAGCAGCGTGCTGGAGTTCACCATGCCTACCGCGCCCCTGCAGACTAGCTGTACACACACGCAGCCACAGCACCCTCTCGTGGCCGACAGGCAGATAACAGCGTCCCAAAAGAAGTAGAGCAGGATGGATTTAATATTACCCTCATGCTGTGGGGTTGCAGGCCTGCCTGCAGCCGGGGCTCATGGCTGTTGACTGTCCCCAGCTATTTTTGAGAACGCCCGGGTCTAAACGACAAGTGCTGGGTGGACAGGGGCTCCTGCCTTCCCAAAGCTAACCAAGCCCTGGGATCATTACGATGCAAAACAGATTGGCAGTTTCCACCCCTGACAGCTGGAGCAGGAATCTCTCCCTGAAGGGCTCAGCCCAAGCACCTGCTGGTTTTAAAATAGATATACTGAGGTCACAGGGACGTATGATAAGTTGATACATACTTTAAAAGGGCTAGGTTGAAGTTTTAAATGCGTTACCAGAAAGACTCCAAATATGGGTCACCCCCATGCCTGCGGCGACGGACAGCCATATGGCACTTGTCCCATTCAGCTCTTGCTGGAAAGTTGCAGTGGTTTGGGACTACCACACATGAGACAGAGAAACAAAAATTTCCATGCATGGTTCACTCCCTAGATGGACGCAATGGCCTGGGCTGGGCAGGACCTGAAGCCAGGAGCCAGGAGCTTGTTCAAGGTCTCCCACGTTGGGTGCAGAGGCCCAAGCATTTGGGACATCTTCTACTACTTTTCCAGGAACATTATCTGGGAGCTGGATCGAAGTGGAGTAGCTGGGACTCAAGCCGTATTCATATGGGATGATGGTGCCACAATTAACTGCTATCTTAAAGGTTTTTTTTTTTAAAGATTTTATTTATTTCTTTATTTTTTATTGGAAAGTCAGATGTACAGAGAGGAGGAGAGACAGATAGGAAGCTCTTCTGTCTGATGATTCACTCCCCAAGTGGCCATAATGGCCAGAGCTGAGCCAATCTGAAGCCAGGAGCCCAGAGCCTCTTCCAGGTCTCCCAAGTGAGTGCAGGGTCTAAAGCCTTTGGGTCGTCCTCGATGGCTTTCCCAGTCCACAAGCAGGGAGCCGGATGGAAAGCGGGGCTGCCGGGATTAGAACTGGCGCCCATATGGGATCCTGTTGCATGAATGGTTAGGACTTCAGTCACTAGGCTACCACCCTGGACCCATTTTTTTTTTTTAATTAAGAGACATAAAGTTCGAGACAGAGATGCATATAGAAGAAAACTCTATTTGGGGCTCACCTCCCAAATGCCTGCAACAACAGGGACTGGGCCAAAGCAGGGAACTCACTCCAGGTGTCCTAGGTGAGCAGGGAGGACTCAAATCCCTTGAGCCATCATCTGCTCCTCTCCTGCCCCCAGAGCCTACATTCTCGATGGAACACAAGTGAAATTCCCTTAACTTATGAGATATTAGGAATTAAATTTTGAGAATGGTTTTGATGAGCCGTCAAGGAGCTAGAATCGGGCCCTGGAGACAGGACGGTGGGACAGGGCAGCCTTCCTTGGTTTCTTAATCTCTATGCCAAATGCCTGTCCTGTTTCACTTTTTAAAAAGTAGCCTCAGGGGCCAGCATGATGGTGTGGTACGCTAAGCCTCAGCCAGTTCTTTTCCTTATTTTTTTTTTTCCTACTGTGAGCAGATTAGTTATGAAGAGATCAGGGCACCCAGAGAAACTGGCCCTCACCGGGGGTGGTCTGGGCGGGGGGCAGGCCACCAGCCTTGGGGCGAAGAGCAAGCTGGTGGGGAGCCGAAGGGATGCCCAGGATCACGCAGCGCAGAAGAAGCCAGCCTGGCTTCAAGGCCACGGTCAGCAGGCCGGGAGGGGACCGAGCGCAGCGGGTCATGAGAGGGGGTCCCTCTGCCCTGCCCCGACAGCCCCGCGCGGCCCCCGCGTCTGGAACCTTGTCCCAGCCCAGCCGTCCGGACGCCCACGCACCGACCCCAGCTGTCACCCGGGAGGCCTGTTGACAGCTGACGTGCCCCAGGTCCAGGGGCGGAGGCCCAGCGCCCCGGGGTGGACGGCCGCGCGGGGGCACTGTGCCTCCGTGCCAGCCTCAGAGGCCCTGGCCGCGCGGCATCTTCGCCCGGGACAGGGCAGCAGCCGGGGTGTCAGGGGTGGGGGGGCCCAAGGAGACGCCCAACCCCAGCCTCTCGGAGAAGGACCCGTGGTTCCTGTCTTAGCACTTCCCTAGGCCAGCGGGTCTGCCTGCCTGGGTGAGCCCCACTCACAGGAAGTTGCATTTGTGGGAAAATTTGGACTCCAAGGAGTCGACCCCTTGCCCGGCAAGGAGCTGTGGACAGAAGGTCCCCTCTTCACCGGCCTCCCACCCATCCCTCAGCCCAGCAAGCATTCCCCAGGGCATGCATGCTCAGGTTGGATGTGCCCTGAGTTCGGTGTAATGCACTAATGTGTGTGTGTGTGTGTGTGTGTGTGTGTGTGTAAAGGGGAGGGATGGGTGTTACCTCTTTGTTCTAGAGTGATATTGGGGGACAGGCATTTCTGCAGTCCCTGTTTGCCTTGGGATCCTTACATCCTATATGGGGTATGCTTGGGGAGGTCCAGTCACTACTCAACCCCCCAGTTCTGATCCCTACCCCCACTCCCCACTAATGTGCACTCTGGGAGGCCACAGTGATGTGATGGGTCAGGTCCTTGGCTGTCTGCCATCCACGGGAAGGGGGGGGCACTCACAGCCTGGCTCCTGGCTTCAACCTGGCCCAGCCCTGGATGCTGCAGCCATTACTGAAATAGCGTGAGTTCTGTGTCTCTTTCAGATAAATACATTAAACACGCACACAAAGAACGGCTTAGCAGTCAAAGCAACCTTGGCGATTTCGTTGGTTTTCTGAACTGACCCAAACAGATCTGGCAGGAAGCCTTTGGCCGTGACCTCCCGGCCTCCCTGAGGAGGGGGCAGCAGCGGCCTCCCCCTGGAGCATGCCCTGCCGAGGGGCTGCTCTGGGCCAGGCAGGGCACACCAGCTGCACAGTGGGACTTAAAAGAAACAGGCGCTATTCTGGCTTTTGTCTAGGCTGGGCTCTGGCTGAGCGGCCCCTCCCGGCTACCTGGGGGGCCCGAGGCGGCCTGTGATGGGCTGCAGGCCGCATCAGCGTTCCTCTTTCAGGAAAAGCCCTGGAGAGTCTGTTGTTTGTGTCTGGGGACGCTGGCCTCGATGGAGGGCAGGCGGGCAGCGTGCTCAGCTTTGCCAGTTATGGGGCAGGAAGCTGTGCCAGGCGTGCCTAGTGCAGGCTCTAGCCATATACCTTTTTCTTTTAAAGATTTTTTTTCCCTAATGCTAAAGTTACTATTCATTTTCTTTATAAATGTTCAGTTTGAAGTAACCAGGAGCTTTTCAAAGGAGTGCAAAGTGTTATTCAGAGTTCCCTGAGACCTTCACCTGCTGCCATGTTTATCTGTCTCTCCTTTTAAATTATTTTAATTAGCTTTGGCCATTTCTGAGACTTTTCTGGGTCTCCCACGTGAGTGCTTTCAGGCGGAGGGTTAGCCAGTGGAGTCATCGCACCTGCTAGCTGCCTTGATATTTCTTTGCAGCTGAATACTCGGTCTATATTTCCTGAACATGAACCACAGCCTGGGGACTATACCAGGGGATGCAGCTAATGTTAGCTGTGGGCTAAGATGCTGCCCGGGGTCCAGTAACTCCCACAGGAGCGCTGGTTCAAATCCCAACTGCTCTTTTTCCCATCCAGCTCGTTGCTAATGTGACTAGGAAAGCAGAGGATGATGGGTCAGGCTTTGAGGTCCCCGCCACCCACATGGTTAGTCCTGCATGAAGCTCCTGACTCCAGCCTGACCCAGCCCCCGCTGCTGTGGGCACCTGGGGAATGAAGCAGATGAAGGATGGATTCTCTTTCTCTCTCCCTTCCTCCCTCCTTCACTCCCTGCTGCTCTGCTTTTCAAACAAATCAATATTTTTAATGAACAGGAAACTTACATTGATACAGTGTTGCCATCTGCTTGACAGAAGTTAATCGTGTTTCCCTATGGTCCACTGATATCCTTGTTGAAGCTGATGCCTTGAATTGCTTGGTTGTGTTTAATAGTTCCTTGATCTTTGCTTGATTTTTCTTTCTTAGAGATTTATTCATTTTTATTGCAAAGTCGGATACATAGAGAGGAGGAGAGACAGGGAGGAAGATCTTTCGTCTTTGAGGGCACTCCCCAGTGACCTCAATGGCCGGAGCTGTGCCAACCCAAAGCCAGGAGCTCTTCCAGGTCTCCCACATGGGTGTAGGGTCCCAAACCTTTGGGTCGTCCTTGAGTGCTTTCCCAGGCCACAAGCAGGCAGCTGGATGGGAAGTGGGCCCACTGGGATTAGAACCAACACCTATATGGGGTTCTGGTGCGTTCAAAACGAGGACTTTAGCCGCTAGGCTACCGCGCTGGGCCTGAAATTTATAGCTCACATTTAAAAATTTTAAGTTTGGTTTCTTTATTTCAGAGTCAGAGAAGGAGGGACAGATACAGAAGAAAGCCCTGTCATTCTCTCGTCTCAAAGCCCACAATGACCAGGACTGGGCCACGCAAAAGCCAGGTGCTGAGAAACCAGGAATATTTGGGTCTTTCTCATGGATGTTGGCAACTCATTGATCTATGTGGCTGCTGTTGCCTAGGGTCTGCATTAGCAGCGTGTTAAAACTTCTGACCCACACCCTTCAAAAATGTCCAGGTCATGTGGCAGCGCTGACCCTGCAGTGAGGACGCCAGTTAAGATACCTGGGTTCGGGGCCAGCACTGTAGTGCAGTGGGCTAAGGACCGCCAGCCTGCCATCCGCCATCCGCCATCCCGCCATCCCGCCATCCCGCCATCCGCCATCCCGCCATCCGCCATCCGCCATCCGCCATCCCGTATGGGTGCTGCTCCACTTCCTGTCTAGCTACACTGCTCTCCCAGGTGCACCGGGTGATACCCGGGATGTTTCTGCTCAGATCTTGCATTTTGTCTGCTGCTTGTCATTGAAATTCCAGCTCAGAGGATCAAGTGTAGCAAAAAGCTCTTCTCGGACCCCCGTGTAAAGCTAAGATTGATTTCTCCTTAAAATTGGATTGATTTTTTTTTTTCATAGCACCTGTCACTCTTTGAAATTTCTTGTTTCCTGAGCGGCTCGTGTATTTCTTCCCGGCCCTCTCACTCCTGAAGTAGAGGCTCCCCGTGAGAACACAATGTGGAAAGTACCCACAATATAACTGGTACACAGCGGAGGGAAGACGGCTGGAGGGGTTGGCAACGTGACACCACAGAGAGCTACCTCCACGGTCGGCACCCCATGTGGGTACTGATTCGTGTCCCAGCTGCTCCACTTTTGAAATAGCCCCCTGTCCATGGTCTGGGGAAAGCAGTAGAGGGTGGTCTGAGCTCTTGGGTGCTGAATCAACGTGGGAGACTCGGATGAAGTTCCTGGCTTTAACCTGGCCTGGCGCTGGCTGTTTTGGGGTAGCTGGGAAATGAATCAGCAGGTGGAACAGTTCTATGTGTATCTCTCCCTCTCTCTGGAATTCTGACTTTCAAAGCAATTCAGTTTTTTGAAACAAACAAACAAACTTGGATAAGAAGATCATGGCGCTGAGGATCTGGTTAAAAATACATGGGGGAGGGGTGCTGGTGTGGTGGCTCACATGGTTAATCCCCCACGTGCAAGCATTGGCATCCTACATGGGTGATGGTTCACATCCTGGCTGCTCCACTTCTGATCCAAATACCAGTTTGTGGCCTGGAAAAGCAGAGGAAGATGGCCCAGAGCCTTGGGACCCTACACCTGTCAGAGAGCTGGCTTCGGATTGGCTCAGCTCCAGCCATTGCAACCATTTGGGGAGTGAGCCAGCAGATGGAAGATCTTTCTGTCTCTCTGTAAAAAAATCTGCCTTTCCAATAAAAATAAATACATCTTTAAAAGGATACATGAGGGGTTGCTGGGGAAACCATCGTGGATGTTGGCTCCAAGCTACAGAGGGCTCTGCGGGCATGCTTTTTCATCTGGAGGCTGGGCTCGTAGGACATGTTGGTGTAGGCAACACGGCACAGGGAGGGAGTGATGACTGGGATGAAAGCCCAGCTCAACTTGACCTTGGGAGGAAAGGAGAAGGCTTGCACCTGTACTTGTGACCGACACGTTTAGGGGCATTGTGTGGTCAGCATCACACCTAGGATATCAGATCCGACAAAGGCATTAGGAATCTTCTCTTCCTCTCACCAATCCGTGATCATGAAATGGCTCCTGAGTTAGATCTTCCCAGGCACAAAACTTAACATTCCTATTGCTCCTTCTGACAGTGTAACGGAAGTGCTTTGGTCGTTATGGCCATTTGGGGAGTGAACCAGTGGATGGGAGATCTTTTTCTCTGTCTCTCCTCCTTTCTGTAAATCTACCTTTCAAATCAAAATCAAAATACATCTTCAAAAAAGTGATTACAATGGCAAATTTAGAAAAGAAGAAACCCAAATCCATAGATATTCAGCTGCCTGATACAAAACGCTGTGGTGCATATGTGTAACCTGTGCACATCCTCCTGTATGCTTTGACCCACCTCTAGACGACTTAGCACGCCTCCTGTGACGTAAGCATTGTATAAGTAGTTGTTACCTTATACTGCCTAGGCGATGATGGTGAAGACGAGGATAAGAAAAGTCTGTCCGTGTTTGGTACAAGCACGGTTTTTGTTTGCTGATCATTCTAGCTCTGCGGTTAGTTGAATCCACAGTGGCAGCTTCCGTGAGCACTGAACTTCTCTCACAAGTCAAGTGCGTGATGGAGAAATGCGAGTTTCTGGAACTTTCCATTTCAGAGCACTGAGCTATCAGCTGGCCAGTGTGACCCTGTATCCCAGGGGTAATCTCTATTCTAGTGCTTCATGTTGTGTCCCTTGTGGCTCAATTGTTCCCAGGCCCCCTGTGTCATCAGATGGAATCCATGGTGGTTCTTCTATTGTCAGCCCACCTGTGCTGTGAGCCAGAGCTGGGCACCTGGACTTGGCCGGTCTCATGCATGACACTTTCTGCCTGTGTGTTTTACTATTATTTTTGTCACTCGTTGCCTTACAAAGTCCTTTGTGGGGAGTTTCTGGAGGCTTGGAACGAGGGCGTGTTCTGCAGAGAGCCCCTGCCATCCCACTGCCACCTGAAGCCACCATGCAGCTGGAATGCTTTTAACTGAACTCACAGCTCGGGGTTGTGTGGTTTTGGCTGCAGCTGCTGTGTGGGCTGCCTCACAGATGCAGCTTTTCTTGGCTGCTTTTCCCTGTACCCCACCCCCTCCCCACAGCCCTGCACGGCTTGCAGCCCCTCTGGGGGCAGGGTGGAGCAGGCTCATGGGCCCCACTTTTAGATTAGATTTCCCACCCTGGGTGGTCCCCAGGTATCATTTTTCTCTTCAATGCTCCAGGAGGCCAGACAAGTGAGAGCTCAGATGGGCCAAGTTCAGCTAACACCTCTAGGGCAGAGCGCTTCCAATCACAGCTTTCTCTTGGGGTTTCTGGCTCGATAACGATCAGTTCTTCGATGCTTTTAGCAGGTGAAGAAAAATTGTTTGGAGTTATTTTCAGTGGGGAAGCTTAAACACTAACCAGCCAGAAGTTTTAGCAACTCCACATGGAGACCTTCCCAACTTCTGGGAGTCACACACTCTATTAGTCATGGTAGGCATTGGCCAGGAGGCAAAATGACACGCCATTGCCACGAGTGGGTTTAGTCTCCTTTCCCCCTACCTCCACCTGTTACTACCAGTGGGCTCATGAGCTTGAGGGTAGTTTTTTAAGTGCCCAGAAGTTTCTGGGGAGGAAAGGAGCCACTGCGGGTTGGGATCACTGCTGTGATCCCAGAGATTTTAGGCACAGATCAAGCTTTTTCTGAGGCTTCAACAGTGGACCTTGCATGCCAAGATTGTAAGATTGTTCTATACAGCCCTTTCTCTCCATCTCACTTTAAATCAGATTGTTGGGGGTGGGGAGGAGCTGGTGTGGCGGCATAGCAAGCTAGGCCTCTGTCTGTAGTGCTTGTGTTCCCTGTGGGCACTAGTTCATGTCTTGGTTACTCCACTTACCATCCAGCTCACTGTTTATGGCCTGGGGAAGTGGCGGAGGGTGACTCGACTGTTTGGGCTTCTGCACTTATACGGGAGACTCAAAAGAAACTCCTGGCTCCCGACTTTGAACCAACCCAGCTCTGGCCATTGCTGCCCCTGTACTTACATGGGATTGAACCAGCAGATAGAAGACCTCTTTTTCTCTCTCTCTCTCTCTCTCTCTCCCTCTCTGTAACTCTTCTTTAAAAAAAAAAAAAAATAAATCTTTAAAAGAGGCCTCTTCCCTTTTTCTCATTCCAACAGGGAGCCAACTCTTTAATCTATGAGCCCATCTACGTGTAACAGTATTTAATGTATCCATCCTGACCTCAAAAAGCAAGAGGGATTCCATTCATTACAATCATGTGTGCCTGTTGGCACTAGTCCTGGAACCAGTGGACCAGGAGGGCTCCTTCCTAGTGTGTGCACGTGTGTGTTTGCAGGCATATTCAGGTATATGTGTGCATGCATGTGCTAGTCCCCTGACAGGTGTGTGTGTGAAGACCCCTCTCCAGCTGGCCCCTCACCATAGTCCCCAGTTAGACGAATTCTTTGGACTGCTGCAGTAGACCCAGAGCAAGATGTTGGCGTGCTCTGCCTCTTGCTGGCTGAAGCTTTGGTAGTTTGTTCCACCGTGTGGACAAGATGGGGGCACTTCCAGAAACTCAAGGAATGGGACGGGTATTTGGGCTAGTGGTTAAGATGCTGCTTGGAACACACGGACTGCTTACAAGTCGCATGGCAGCCAGCCAGTTTACACTTTCTTACTCTTTGTTTTAAAACTACTTGCATGTAAGGCAGAGTGACACACACATCCACACGTGTGTGCACACACATCCGAGTGGCCTCAGACTTTCAAGAAAACACATTTCCAGGCAGCTTTCTAGACCCTGCTGGACTAGGAATTCGACGTGAAGCTGCAATGGGGGAAGACATCTTCATGTACTGATGAATTTTACTACCCTCATGATCTTTATAGGGAGTTAATAAAGGACGTGTTCCAGCAACATTTAAACTGATACTGAGCAAGAGGTGAGTTTGGGAGAGTTAGCTTGTTAACTATAGCATTTATTATCCATTAGTGTATCACAAACCACTGCTGTTAATGGCAGCAGACACGTAGGATCTCACTTACTTTCTGAATCTGGGAGTGGCTCAGCTGGGTGGTTTCGCTCCAGGCTCTTTGGTGAGGTCGCGGGGGCTGGAGATTCCACCCCAACACGCCATGCTGACTGGGAGGCCTAAGTTCCTGGCTGGCTATTATTGGCAAAGGTTTTGGGTCCGTCGTTTGAGGTCTCCTACTCCCAACATGACAGGGAGTTGCTTAGTGTGAGTGATGGAGGAGGAGGAGAGAGAGAGAAATGGAAGCTGCAATGGGTACAACCCCCTCATCTCAGAAGTGACCTGCCACCATCCTCCTATATTCCATTCATTACAGAAAACCTACCACAGGTAGCCCACTGTAAAAGCAAAGAAAATTAACCACCAATCTCTTAAAGAGAAGAACTTACTTGAAAGGCAGAAAGAGAGAGACAGATACAGATCTTCCATCTCCTGGTTCACTTTCCAAATGGCCAAAATGGCTGGGGCTGGGCCATGTTGAAGTCAGGAGCCAGAAATTCTACCTGAGTTTCCCACGTGGGTTCCAGGGGCCCAAGCACCAAGATCATCTCTCAGGTGTATCAGCAGGGAGCTGGGTTGGAAAGGGAGCAGCTTGGACTTGAACTGGCACTCACATGGGATGCTAGTGTCACAGGCAGTGCTTAACACACTGTATCCCAACGCCAGCTCCTGGGGACATATTTTAAAAATTTCCCAAATGTCAGTAAGTGGTCTAAATAAGCAAGGTACGAATAGTGCCAAATTGTTGAAACTCTTTAGGGAATGACAACAACAAAAGAAGGTGCTTTCCTTAATCTATCGTATAAGGTCCAAATTTGGCAAGGAGAGTACAACCAAGTGTCTCCTATGATGTGAGTCAAACAGAAGACAGCAATATATGAAAAGGGGAATGTGTCTTAATGGACTCTTAAAAATATTTATCTATTTACTTTGAAAGTTGGAGTCAGAGAGAGAGATCTTCTATCTAATGATTTATTTTCCAAATGGTCACAACTGCTATCCCTGGGCCAGACAGAAACCAGGAGCTTCTTTCTAGTTTCCCATGTGGGTACAGGGGCCCAAGGACTTGAGCCCTCCTGCATGCAGCTGTAGGGCTTTGAACTTAGAATGCCTACCAGCTTGGGATCTTAGAAGTTCCTGGCGTTTATAATTGCTCGTTGAGTGTTTACAATGTGCCAACTTTTCTTTTTTTAAAAAAAGATTTATTTATTTGTATTGAGAATTACAGAGAGAGGAGAGACAGATCTCTTCTACCTGCTGATTCACTCCCCATATGGTCGCAACGGCTATAGCTGAGCTGAGCTGAAGCAAAGATCTGGTACCAAGATCTGGTTCTCCCATGTGCGTGCAGGGGCTCAAGGATTTTGAGCCATTCTTGCCTGCTTTTCCAGCCCATTAGCAGCAGGGAGCTGTATTGGAAGTGGAATAGCTGGGACTTGAACTGGCATCCATATGAGATACCAGCACCACAGGCAGACGCTTAGCTGGCCCCAATAATGTGCTATCACTTCCCAAGCTGTGTTGCTTTGCAACGAGGGCTTTGTGGTGAGACAAACTTAACTTGCTCTGGCACTCAAGCCTCTCTCTGCACTGTCCTGGTTCTTGTCTTGCTTGGCGCACCTCTGGGTGCCTCAGAGGCTTTCTGTGTATTCCAGTGAGTACTGCTGGGCACCAGGAGCCATCTGTGCTTGAGTGTGTCAAATGTTTTACTCTTGCCCCCACTGCACTGCCCACAGTGTCACTGGCCATGGCCTGAATCCTACCTGTCCACCCCATGAAGGAGACGTACCCTTTCCCATTATGGCCTCTGCAGGGAGGGGACCCTGGACTATGGTGCCAGCCCTGAAAGAAGTCCCTTCTGTCCACCCTTGGGGTGTCAGCCCCAAATGGATGCAATCAGATTTTATCCTAAAACAGGGATTTCAACATCTGTTGGGAAAAAATGTTTTTAAAGGGATGAAAAGGTAAATGTATTTTGGCGTGCAGAAAACCCTGGAATCCATGCCCTGTTTCCCCTGCAACCTCACCTGAAACCCCTCCCACCTAAAAGGTTGCTGGGGTTGGAAGTGGCGGGGAAACCTCATAGTGGCAATTGCAGGGGCAGCCAGGGCTGGGAAAACCTGGCACGGCTCTTCTCCCTGAGGTTCTAGGCAGCAGGGGCAGAGTGGGAAGGGCCTTTTCTTTCTGTCCCACCCTTGGCTTTGAAGCCTAGCCACAAGAAAGGCCCAGCTCAGGCCCCCGCCTGCACACACACACACACACACACACACACACCCCACTGCCACCCACCCCCAAGCCAAGCTACCCTCTCCTTCCCTCTTCCCTCCCCTTTCCCCAGACGCTGGGTGGCCCAGCCCCTCCAGAGGCATCTCCCCCTGGGAGAGCAGAGGCCCCTCTGGCCCATCTGGACCCCAGAGCCTGGCCTTCTTGCCCAGGGGGCCGCCTGGGGTGTCAGTCAAACCAAAGAATATTCTTTTAATTCTGAATCACCGTGTAGGGCTGGCTGGGCTCCTCAAGCCTGACAGATGGCAAGCACATGGCCTGGGCGGCCCCGGGCTCCACACATCAATCTCTCTGGCTTGGCTTTCAGCACGCCTGCCCACGGCTCCTCTTTGGCCCGGCTTGATACTGGGATGTAGAGTCAGGCCGGGGGTGTAGCAGGAGGGGAGAGGCCTCGTGGTGGACAGGCAGGGTGTTGGGGTGTCGGGGTATGGATGGGGCCTCAGCTGCAGCTGGCATGGCTTCTGGGTGGGCAAGGGGAGCCATTGGGAGGTTTGTAAGATTCTACCCTGCGCGTGGTCACCAGGCTTTGCTTCTACTTTGGATTTCAAAGCCAATCTTTTTAAGTACTACAGACAGGATAGCTTGCAAACACCTCTTTGTGATTGGTAAAAGACAGGGGGTTTTGTGAACCATTTGGTACATGCAGGACCCCACTCAGAGGGCAGGCAAGTGGCAAAAAGGGACCATCAGCTCTAGTTCAAACACCAAGTGGGTACCACACCCAGGACCAGTGCTGCGCATCCATGATGAGCTTTTTTCTGCTCTGGGCATCTACTTCACAGATTTCTTTTTGCCTCCTCTTCTCCATTCCTTTTTTTTTTTTTTTTTCCCTCTAGTCTGGGTGGCAAGAATAATACATCTGGAGTTTAGGGGAGGGGTTGGGGATAAAGATAAAGATCTCAGAGTACTGGGGTGGACACAGAATTTAAGATCATGAAACTGGGTGACATCTGTGGCTTGCAATGTGGACGATGAAGGGAAGTGAGCCGAGGGATGATGCATCCTCACCTCCAACATTTAGAGATCTGATAGAGAGAGAGAAGCCAGCACACGAACCAAGAGGTGGAGTCTACTGGGCAAGATGATGCCAAGCAAACACATCTCACAACTCAGTACCCGCGTCAGGTCCCTGGCTCTGCTCTGGACTCTGGCTTCCTGCTAATATGGGCCCTGGGACGCAGAGGTGATGGCTCAAGTAAGTGAGATCCTGCCACCCGTATGGGGAGAGCTGGGCTAAGGTTTTGAATCCTGGCTTTGACCCTGGCCCCAGTCCTGCAGAGTATATGAGGAATTAATCAGCAGATGAGAGATAAGGCTTGCATCTCTTAAACAAATTAGTAAATATCAGATGGATCCTCAAAGTCCACCAGGGACAGTAGAGTGAACCTAGGAGAGTACAGACGGCAAAGCTGAGAACAGTTTCAGAATGCAAGTTCTTGAGAAGCTAGAGCGGAAACGGAAACAAAGGGCTTGGTCTTTGATATCTGGAATGTCTTCTGTAGCAATAGGAAGAGTCCGAAAGAGGCTGCACAGAGATGCATGTCAATTCTGGCTTAGTCAGTGGAAAGACAAGGGAGCTCCCAGTTGACAGTGTCTATGTCCCCTGTGGGGTCTGGGAAACTAATTCACAACTCCTTCTTCAGCTCCAAACCTAGTGAATGGTTTCACCATCTATCCAGTTGTGTTCACGGCTATTATGCCAATTTCTAGTTTGCTTTGCAAAAAAAAATATGAAATTAATTTGTTAGAGAAGGGAGAAGGGAGAAAGAGAAATACTCACTGACATACTCTCCAAATACCCTCAGTGGCTGTGGCTTGGCCGAGGCCAAAGCTGGGTGTGGGCACCCAATCTATGTCTTCCGTGCAAAGTTGCAGGAGCCCAGCGACTGGTGTCCTCACCACTGCCTCCCGCGGTTTGCAGTACCATCAACTTGGAGTAAGGACCTGGAGCCAAGGACTGAATTGTCCAGCTCCGATGTGGGATGTGGTTCACTGCCTCGTTCCTCCCTTTTTTTGACATCCTGTGTGTCAGTGGTGATGGCTCTAGTTTCCGTCTGTTCATTAGATGACAATGGGACAGATTCACACCAAGAACCAGTTCTGCTGGCCTTCTTTCTTTGGTCATCACCCCTGTGTGCTCCTCAGCTGGGGCCACAGCTGAAGTCTCTCACAATTGAAGTCATATACATCCAGGCTGTTGTACTCGCCAGTGCACATGAGAGTCAAGTCTGGGGGGCAGGTCAAGTAGGGAACTCTTGAGGGTCTTCCAGGGCCAGAATTGCACCCACTGGCATGTGTTAAAGTGTGGGGCTGGGGGTGGGTCAAGGTTGTCTTCTGCACCTGCTGCTGTATGTCAGGACTGCGGTCTGACTGGATAGGGGGCCTGATCAGAAGTGGGCTTCAGGTCAACAGGATGCCTCATTTCAGGTCTCAGAGCCCATGTTGCATGACTGGGCCGTCTTCACAGTGCTGACTCCCATGTGAGGTTAAAGAACATACTCCAATGCACACAAAAGATAAGACAGTGGCTCTTCTAATCCAACAGTAGACTTCAAGTATCTCTTCAAAGGGAAGAAGACAAACAAGTTGAACAATGCTTTGGGCCAAGATCTACAGCAAGCAACAGTCTGTGGACACTCTGAGGTGGCCATGGACAGCCAACAGGCCTTGCATTTCTACATAGGAAGCAACAGAGTCTGTGTGAGGATAGATGGAGTTTGTTACCTCTTGTCCAGTGAAGCCAACAACTTCTCAACATGACATAGGGGACATAGCCATAGCCACTAAAGGGTGCTAAGCAGGGAACATGTCATCCCATTGTGCTGTTAAAGTTGGGGCCTTTGGGATGGAGCTCCAGGATGCAGTTTTATAAGAAGAAAGATGCCACCCATAGGCACATATCAACAGACATGCAAGTCCCCTATCTTATGCCACCGAATCTCCTGGGCCACCTTGGGATTCTGTCATCAAGAAAATTGTTGCCAGAGACTCAACCAGTGAGACTCAGCTGATCTTCTACTGTAATCCTCCAGAACCACGAGCCAGAAATAAACTTCTTTATAAAGTCAGCCTGCTTCGAGTGCTTGATTATAGTGATGAAAACCTGGCCGATACAGGGGTTATCATTATTTCTCTTTATAGAGGCAGGCAGTTGGGTGGTCTGGATACTTCGCAGAATCACACGAATCCTTTAATTTCTAAAATTAGGTAATTGCAAACCCTAGCTAGAATCCAGGAAATGACAGTGAACAGACTTCATTTTCCTCAGCTTTCTACTTCAAGCATGAGTACTAGCTGACTATTTAAGGATGGACAGTCTAGATGTGTACTGTTATTAAAGATAATCTCTTGTGATTGGACTTGAAGTCTTGAATGGACCTTACATTTTACCGAGGTTGGTTTGTCCAGCCGTTTCTAAAACTTTCTGGGCAAATTTAAGGATGGTGTTTCAGCTGCCAAGTAGGGATGTGTAGAAAGCCCAACAGGGCTGTTTTCAAGGACATTGGGTCTACCCAAAGGGTTGGGATTGCTTTCTATGAGACACAGGCTGGAAAGTAAAGGAATGAACTGGTGTGAGACCACCGATGCCATATGGCTAACTTGACCAATGACTCCCCCATATTAGCTGTGTAGAGAGGGCTTTGGAGGAGCCAGGGAGTCAGGTGGGCCCTGTAAGAGGCACACAGGGGGACTGGGTCCAGACCTGCACAGCCTCCAGATCCACAGGTGTTTAGGACCCATCTTCAACATTGTGGAATATTTGCATACAACCTGTGTACATCTGCCTGCTTCTACTCTCCAATGCATGGAAATGCCATGAATGAGCTATGTATTGCTTAGAAAATGATGACAGGAAAAAAAAAACCAGTGTATATTCACCAATGTGCATTATTACTACTGATTTTTAATCATAAAAGTTGTCCTTTAAAAATACTAATTAAAACAATATTTGGAAGGTAGTGTTGAGGCTGGGGTGGTAATATAGCAGGTTAATTTTCCACACCTGTGGCACCAGCATCCTGGCTGTTCCACTTCCAATCCTGCTCCTTCCCAAGTAGGAGACCCAGAAGAAGCTCCTGGCTCCTGGCTTTGGATTGCCTCAGCTCTGGCCATTGCGGTCATTTGAGAAGTGAACCAGCAGACAGAAGATTGTTCTCTCTGTCTTTCCTTCTTTCTGCAAATCTGTCTCTGAAAAAAAAATTTTTTTTAGGAGGTAGTGTTTGGCCTGGACATAGTCTAGAGGCTAACTGCTCACCTTGCATGCCAGGATCCCATATGGGTGCCAGTTCTTGTCCTGGCTGCTCCACCTCTGGTCCAGCTCCCTGTTTGTGGTCTGGGAAAGCAGCAGAGGATGGCCGAAGGCCTTGGGACCCTGCACCCACATGGGAGATGAAGAGGGAATTCCTAGCTCCTGGCATTGGATTGGCACTTAGTCCTGGCCATTGTGACTACTTGGGAAGTGAATCAGTGGATGGAAGATATTTCTCTCAGTATCTCCTTCTGTCTGTATATCTGCCTTTCCAGCAAAAATAAATAAAAATTTTTAAGGTAGTGTTGCAGAGAGAGAGAGAAAGGCAGAGAGAAATTTTCTGGTTCACTGCCCGGATGGCTACAATGGCTGGAGTTGGGCTAGGTTGAAGACAGAAGCCTGGAGCTGTCTATCTTACTTACTTAATTTTATTTTATGAATAATGTCATGCCCATTCAATTGCTGTTAGCATGCATTCATGTTTACACTTGCAAAATTTTGTAATTTAATTTTTATGTAAAAATTTTGGGGGTGGTGCTGAGGTCACAGGTAGCGGCTTTACCCACTTCAGAGTACATTTGATCTTTTAAAATTTTGCCATCTTGAAACATTGAGATGAATCCAAACCCACCATGGGTCACCCCAGCAGGTGGAATCCCTCAAAGAGCTGAGATCTTGAGAAAGTCTTTCACAAATATAGATTTCTTCACTAATAAGAAAGTGGGACAGTCTTGATGCATACGTACCATGCTTATCCACCAGGTCGGGCTGTGGCGATGGATTTTCCTGAGGCAAGCTTGCAAAAAATGTGCATGAAATCGAGTAGAACGCTGTGAACGTTTTTACACAATTTTGTGCTGTCACTGTTAGCAATGCTGTGAAGATGAGCATGGAAAAATTATAAAAATGAAGACTGATGATTTAAAAGAGTGGGAAGGAGAGTGGGGGCTTTTAGCCCAGTAATTAAGATGTCTTATCACAACACCAATGGCATTAGCTTCCCACCTGTAGCTCCTGATTCAACCTTTCTGACAATGCAGCTGCTGGGAGGCAGTGGACTCAAGCCATTTCTTTCTTGCCAGCCACCTGCAAGTCCTAGATTATGTTCCCGGAAGCTGACTCTAACCCCAACCCAGTCCTGACCATTGCAGTTACGTGGGGCGTGAACCAGAGGATGGGAGACCAGAGTTCTTTTGTCGCTGCCTTTGTATCTGTCACTGTGTCTCTCAAATAAATACATAAATTAGGGAGAAAAAAGCTGAAAGAAATCACAAACAACCCCCCCCCCCAAAGAAAATGTGGCTTTTGAAAAAATCTATTATTTGGAGAGATTATGCCTAGCTGCATAGAGGTGCCTACAGGAGCTGGTTGGCTTTCAGCATCAGGAGCTTTATTCAGAAGTCTTGTGTTGAACAGCTGGCTGCATGCTTCGATGTGTTGTGTTTTATTTTGGTCTTTTAGGACCTGATCCTCCAGGAAGAATATGTTGATATGCACTTTCCACATGCTCCCGCTCTTGCTGAAATTCTTCCAGAATCCGATGGACAATGGACACATGCATGGCCGGGTGCATTTCCTCATCTTCTGTGTCCTGTGATTGCCTTGCCCTGGATGACAGAACTCAGGTACAGCCACAAACTCGGGGCAGCAGAGAACAGCTCTGTCCCTTGGCTGGTTTCTTCAGGCAAATGCGGCTGTAGTTGATGAACAGCCCCAGCTGGAGGCAGGGCCGGGGACAGACAAGTGGCTTGTGTTCAACGGAAGTTTCCACTGTTAACACACAGGGTGGCCAACCGCTGTTGCGTAGCTTTTCTTCAACGGGACTTGTATTTATGGGGATTTCAACTTCCAGGGTTTCTGCGATTGAAATTTTGATCTTTCAGATCTGTGATTTTTTGGTGTTTTAGACTTCAGAGATTTTGTTCGTTTAGTATTTGGAAATTTTTCTCAGTTAGGGCTGTGTCTTATCAGATGATGATATTGGCATTTGTTCTTCAGAACAGAAGTTGGTCAAGCAAAAAAGTTGTGTTGGCACCAAACCTGGGGATTGGCAGCGTGACCTGTGGCTGCTCTTCTGCATGTCACGAAATAAATGTAAGAAAATCCCAAAACAAAAGAGAAAAATTTCTCGGGTAAAATGGAAGCCAGTTCAGAGCTAGCTTTTTCCAGCGTAAGTATTATGAAAGCTTCCTGTGGTGACTCCTAGGGATTGGTTCTCAAGTTGTCTGAGGATTTTGAAGGGTGAGGGCAAAGCAATTTCTAGCCCCCAGGTAATTTCTTTTGAAGAATTTGTTCACAAAACATCATCTTCTAAGATTTAATTTCACCTCTGTTCTGTAACTTACCATGAGGTACATGCTGAAGGGTATTTCCATTATGGCTCTTCAACGAACTATTCAAGAATATTAGTAGGTACATGACGTGTCCCGTCGGGCTTTTTTTCTTAATTTTCTATAGTTCACTGATCTTAAGTTGTAATATAATCTACAAGTGTTAATACAATGAACATTTCCAAAAATTAAAAAAAAAAGTGAAGGCTCAGGAATACGATGCAGTTGTTACAACGTATGCCAAGATGCCCTGAGGATGCAGGGGCTCAAGTCCTGGCTCCAGTACAGATCCCAGCTTTCTGCTAACAGACATCTTAGGCAGCAGGAGGCGACAGCTCAAGCACTTGGACCCATGTGGGGTGGGGGGAAGTACCTGAATTGAGTTTCAGACTCCTGCCCAACTTTTCTGGGGAGTGAATTGGCAGGTGGACAAGATCTCTCTGTCTCTCTTTTTATTTACCTTTTTTTTTTTTTTTAAAAAAAAGATTTATTTATTTTTATTACAAAGTCAGGTATACAGAGAGGAGAGACAGAGAGGAAGATCCTCCGTCCGATGATTCACTCCCCAAGTGAGCCGCAACGGGCCGATGCGTGCCGATCCGAAGCCGGGAACCAGGAACCTCTTCCAGGTCTCCCACGCGGGTGCAGTGTCCCAAAGCTTTGGGCCGTCCTCGACTGCTTTCCCAGGCCACAAGCAGGGAGCTGGATGGGAAGTGGAGCAGCTGGGATTAGAACCAGCGCCCATATGGGATCCCGGTGCATTCAAGGCGAGGACTTTAGCTGCTAGGCCTCACCGCCGGGCCCTTATTTACCTTTTAAACAGACTTCATATTAAAGTTAGATTTCACAGAGAGCCAGGAAGAGACAGGAAGGCTTTCCATCTGCTGGTTCACTCTCCAAATGCCTGCAATGGTAGGCTGGAAACGAGGCGGTCCAAATCCACCAGCCAGGGGCTTCTTTCGTTGCCTTCCATTTGGGCACAGAAGCCCAAGGACTTCAGCCATCCTCCGTTGCCTTCCCCAAACCCTAACCCTTAAGCAGCAAGCTGGATTAGGAAGTAGAGCAATTGGAACATGAACAGGCACCCATATGGGATGCCGGCGCTGTGGGCAGAGGATTCACCTACAAGCCACCGCACATCCCCACTCTGTCTGTCTCTCTCTCTCTCTCTCTGTATACCTTAAAACAAAACCAAAACTTACTAGCAACCAAGGAAAGGGGCTTGTCATCTCTGAGCTCATAATTACCAGCTAGCTGAGAGGTTTACATATTTCTGCTACTGACATATGGTGGGAACAGGGTTAAATATAGACAGAATATCTTTATTTAAATAAATGAATAAGTCGAGGTTGTGAAAAAAAATACTAAACAGTGACTGCTTATTTATATGAATGGAGACCCTGTAATCAACAAGAGAGCGGAATTTCCTCTAAAAATTGTGGATGCAAAAAACATTGGCAGAATAAATCCTTAAATATATAAACACGAAAGATGATAATTTATGTAGAAAGAAGTGCTGCAAGCCAACACATAACGAGTTCCTTCATTTTTCCTGTTCTGAAATGTAGTTGGGGAGGGCATTGTGGCCCTGCGGCTTAAGCTGCTGCCTGTGTTGCTGGCATGCTGGATACTGGCACAGCTCTGAGTCCCAGCTGCTCCACCTCCCATCCAGTTTCCTACTGATGTCCCTGGGAAAGCAGCTGGGAGAGGGGCGCAGGTTCAAGGGCCTGGGAGACCCACACAGAACTCCTGGCTCCAGCCTGGCCCAGACCTGCCTTTTGGAACCATCATGGGAGGTGAATCGGCAAGTAGAAGATTCTTTCCTCTCTCTGTAGCTCTTTCAAAAAAAAAAAGAAAAAAAAAGGGGCGTGTCCCTTCCTTCCTTAACCCTAAACCCAAGCACAAGCCTGATCCCAACCACAATCCCAGCTACAATCCCAGCACCTAAACCTTACCAGTTAACTCCACCACCAGCCCTAACTCTGACCTGAAACCCCAATTTCAGCCTGAACCCTTACCGACCCAAGCACTTCCTCTTTCGTCCGCCCCGGTCATTGGTACCCCTCCAGGACCATGCCCAGGGCAGGCAGTGCCTCTGCCCACTGCCCAGGCAAATGCAATTGCGATCTCTGCTTGTGCGGGGTGTCCCCGGCTTCCCGGCTGCAAGGGGCGTGCGTGGACGCTGCGGGTCCCAGAACCACTAACACCTGGAGCCTGGGCTGCTCCCCCTGCTCGTGCGTGCGATTTCTCATTGATTAGATCCCTGGTATCGCCTCTGCGCCGGCTCCGAAGTCGGGGTCTCCCAGGGACGCTGGGTCATCTCGCCCACTTACTTAGCGCGAGATAGAAACGGAGGGGAAGCCGAGCTGAGCTGCACGTTTAGGAGGCAAACAGAACCTTTCCTGGGGTGGGGGGAGAAGGCGCAGCTCTTGCCCTAGACAGCTGCGATTCCCGCGGCCCGCCCGGGACCACCCAGGAGCAGCCAGGGCCTGCCTGTTGGGGGGCCACCGCGCAGCCCAGCAGTCCGACCTGTGTTGGTGGCGACAGTTTGCAGTTTGTCTCAATTTTGTCTCTACTTTCTCAAGGACAGGGAGTGGCTGCCCCTGAAGAGGTAAAACTCAAGGAGATCTAACCACACAGAGAAAGAGAGAGAATTCACGCTTTCTTAGTTGTTCGTCCGAACAGGACTCTAGCTGGGGGAAAAAAAAATGGGAAGAAAGAAAGAAAGCAAGAAAGAAAGCAAGAAAGAAAGGAAAAACAAGCATTCCCGAGTTCTTCCTGCACCCACCTCAACACAGAAGGGAAAATACCTCGTTTTTATTGCAACATCAGGAGACAAAAAACAGAATTTCGGAGCAGGCTGTGTGTGTGTGTGCGTGCGTGTGCGTGTGTTCCTGTGATCCCCTGTGATTTATTGATTGATTGATTTTACAGTCACCCCACGGAGTGTGAGCCCTGCCATCTCCCCAAGCCACAAGGCAGGAGAGGTGAACTCACTGGCTCAAGGTCGGGCAGCTGCTAATTCCAGCCAGGGTCTGACTGGCCCTCAAGGGGCCTTGTGTAGGGTTTTAATCCCTACACTTGAGGCTCCAGGCTGGCTGGCTGGCTGGTTAGCAAGTTCTTAACAGAGGTAGGAGAGGGGAGGGAGTTTGCCCCCAGGGGGTCCCTTGGCAAGGCTTGGGAGATGTTGTTTTTCTAGTCACAGCTTGCTCCTGGCATCTAGTGGGCAGAGACCAGGAATGCGACTAAATACCAACCTCCCCAAGGGTATCCACACCCCTCTCCCAACAGTCTGCAGTGTGGATGTCTGGGTGCTTCTGGTGTGTGATATTGGAGTCGGATGGGACTGACCACCTTGTGAAGAGTCAGAAAGAGGGTTCCTTTCTGCAGGAGCCGCGGCTGGAGCTCCAAGGCAGTCTGCTGGCATGGTGTCCTGTGATGGAGGCTCAGGGAACTGGGCACATGGGCACCCTGGCCTAGGAGGTGGGCAGAGGGGAAGCAGCCGCCAGCTTTTATTTGGAAATGCTGCCTCAGGGGCTGTCCTCCTAGGGGTGTGATGGAGTCAGGGTCAGGTTAGGTGCCGAGCTGACTTAGAGAAGAACAGAGCTGAGAACGGCATTATATGGATAAAGCGAGCGGTGGTGCCTCACACAGCGCTATCCCTGTAGACCCGGGCTGTGCTCTGTGGCGGTGCAGCACTCCCCAAGTGGCCGCCACGGCTGCAGCTGTGCCAATCTCAATCCAGGAGCCAGGAGCCTCTGGGTCTCCCATGCGGGTGCAGGGTCCCAAAGCTTTGGGCCATCCTCAACTGCTTTCCCAGGCCACAAGCAGGGAGCTGGATGGGAAGTGGGGCTGCTGGGATTAGAACCGGCGCCCATAAGGGATCCCGGCGCATTCAAGGCAAGGACTTTAACCACTACGCTATCACACTGGGGGCCCTTAATTATTATTTTTTTTAAACTATAATAATTTAGTCTGAGGATGACACAAGAAGGGAGCTGGATGGGAAGCAGGGCTGCCAGGACATGAACCAATACCCCTATAGGATGTTGGTGCATGCAAGGTGAGGACTTTAGCGACTAGGCTACCGCACCAGGCCTGCAAACATAATTTTTTTTTAACTATGGTATCTAGTTTCACTATTTCTTTTTAAAGATGTTATTTATTATTTTTATTGGAAGGGCAGATATACAGAGAGGACGAAAGACAGAGAGGAAGATCTTCCGTCCATTTCTGAGGCTGACCAGAGTCACCTTGAGGAGTTGCCAGGCGTAGATGATGTACTGATGTCTATCCTGCTTCCCAGGATCTTTGCTCAGCAGGTTTTGGGTGGGTCTGGGAGTGGGCAGGTTTCTAAGAAATATTTAGAAACATCATTTAAATGTTAGTTGAATTTTCTTCTCGTACCGCAGAAAGATTTCAGCTCTTAGGTCTCTCAAGTTTGTTTTATTCCTAAAGAAAACATTGGCAGCTCAGATGTACTGTGTACAGTGTAACAGACAATTCTGCGATGAACTCACCAGATACAGCCAGGTATTTCAAAAAGTTCATGAGAAGACAGACTTAACAAATGAGTTAACTTTGCTATAAAAAGTCTGAAGTCCACACATAGCTTTCCATAACATTAATTTTTTTGTGATTTTTTAAAAAAATGTATTTATTTTTATTGGAAAGGTGGATTTACAGAGAGAAGGAGAGACAGAGAGATGCCTTCCATCAGTTAGTTCACTTCCTAAATGGCTGCAACAGCCGGAGCCGAGCTGTTCTGAATCCACCAGCCAGGAGTTTCTTCCAGGTCTCCCACACGAGTGCAGGGTCCCAAGACTTCAGGAATCCTCCTCTGCTTTCCCAGGCCACAAGTAGGGAGCAGAATGGGAAGTGCAGGAGCCATTGAACGAACCAGTGCCCACATGTGATACTGTGATTAGCCAATTGAACTGTCATGTCAGGTCCTTTCAGGATCATTTTGAGCAGCTACTCTGTGTAGTCTGGCTGTGCAAGGAGTGAGTGAAGCAGACATAGCTTTTCCTGTGCGTCAGACAGGGATCGAACCAACGACTTTGACATTGCTCCAACCACATATGAAGGTCTTCGACATGGTTATCAGAAATGTAAATTCCAAGAAAGATAGGCATGGGTATCAGAAATGTTTGTCCCAACATGACCGTAATTTTTAAAAATAGCTATCAATTTGAGAAATAGACAGGGAACAGTCCTTTGCGAACTCATTCCCCAAATGCCTGCAATGGTTGGGGCTGGGCAGGGACTGGAGCTAGGAACCTGCAGCTCAGTCTAAGTCACCTACATAGATGGCAGGGACCCAACAACTTGTACTGTCACCTGCCACCTCATAGGATCTCCCTTGGCAGGAAGCTGGACTGAGCATCTGGAACTGGGACTTGAACCCGAACACAGCAATGTGCAAGATGGCCATTTTCACTGAGGTCTTAATCACTAAGCTAAATGCCTGTTTCTTGAAGCTTATCTTTTAATTCCACTTTCCCATGACCTTTTACTGAAGTGTCCTGGTACTAACTTTAGTTGTTGGAAACTTTGAGAGGCTTTCAATTGCCAGTAAGAGGCGATTTCATCACATTTCAGATTTCGGTTTTCTTCTGCTTTGTCAAGTTGGACCAGTCATCCTTAAAACAAACAGGCAAAGACCAGACACACACAGGGTGGAGGCAAACTTGTCTCTGCATCTGGTACTTCTGCCCTTACCCGTCTTGGGTTAGCCAAGGACCTTGACCTGGAAGTTTAGGAGGTTTCTTTCCTCAAGGCTGGGATTTATTGCCACTTTGATACAACAAAAATTAAATGGTGAGTTTACTTAGTAATTGTTCACTCAAAACCCTTGAGATTCAGGGTTCTGGGAAATAAGAGGATTAATTGAGCCATGACAGATACGAGTCAGAGAAAGAATTGGTCCTGACACAAGTTCTGCAGCTACCAGCAGCGAAGTCTGATAGTAGCTGGAGACGTGCCCACCAGACTTAGGAGCCAAGAGAATTTTTATAATGAAAACTTAGAGAGGAAAAGCATGAGTTTTTTTCCCTGAAGATAAGAGGAGTGGGGTCAGGGAGACAGGGAAAACTTGGGGTTTGGAGACAGTGATTCCGGAGTACTTGCGCCATCTGGGATGGTTGGGATTTGTACCTAGACAATTCCATCCTAAACCGAAGGTGGTGTTACCCGCTGACCGACTGCTTGGGTTGCGAGTTGAGGAATGAGCACAAGTTAGAGACTCTTCTTGGTTTCTACCCACAGCTGCTAACTGGTGAGCTCTCTCTCTCACCATGCCCTCCATCCTTCATCTCATCATTGTTGATGACGTCATCACCTACCCACCCGTGCACCTGCTCACTGCTGAATATTGCCCTGTGGCACAGCTGTGATGGAGCCCCAGGAGCCCCATGAGTTCCCTGTGTTACAGGATTGTACACAATGTTCCTGAATGAAGGGAAGGATCTGGAACCAAGTTCCATCTTTGAATGGTGAGGGGTCATGGAGTACAGTTGGATCTCTGCATCCACTTAACAGAGAGAACACTCCGAATAGTCCGGCCCTGTGTATTAGGGTTCTTCATGTTGTGGCTTGGTCACACAGCTAGAACTGCAAGCTACGAGCTTCATGACATTTCCAGTTTGCTTACCAAATCTGAGAATGCAGACTTTTCTTTCCTGAGAGAGATGCTATTTTCCTCCAGCTCACGACTCCTTGAGTTACACCTGGGGCTTCCCTGGATCAGATTTTCTGCTCACAGACACATTGGCTGTTTTCTTCTCTTTCAGATGGGTGATTCGGTCCCAGGCCTTTACACCCACTGTCTGCATTCCACCAAGGAAGGGGCGGTGATGCGCTGGAAGAAAACAGCTCCAGCTGTTCCACAGGGAAGCTGTGCATGCTGATGGTTGATGGATGAGTGTTCCCTCTCGTACCAGGTCGAGCCATTGGAGATGGTCTGTATGGATCCACTTTTGAACCACAAAAGTGCAAGTTTCATTTGTTGCTTTACTAAGCATATTTGTCTTTGTTTTTGATGCTTATTTATTTTAGGGACACAGACAAAGAAGCAGAGGGAGGAAAACAAACTCAGATCCAGCTCCCGTCCACTGGGTCCCTTGCTAAAGGCTCACTAGCACAAAACTGGGAAACAGAAACTCATCCAGGTTTCCCGCGTGGGTGGCAGGGAGTCAATTACTTGAACCTTCACACCTCCCAGGGCGTGCTTTAGCAGGGAGTTGGAGTTGGGAACAGAGCCAGGATTCAAAGCCAGGTATGGGATTTGACCAATCTAACATGGGATGCAAGCGTCCCAAGAGGTAGTTTGACCAAACACCTGCCTCTCCTCCCTCTGGCAAGGGCTATTTTCTCTGACATCATCTAATAGAATTATTCTTTCCCTGCTTTCTCCCTTCCTGTCCTCCTAAGCTCTATCAAGTACATTCCCTGGCCTGTCAATTCCCTGGCTAGCCAATAGGATCAATTCTTTGACTTCAGTATCAACCCAGTGTTTGCCTTTCCTCATCAGGATGCCTTCTCAGGCTTAGCTTTCAGATTTCAAAGATCTGCTCCTTGAAAGACATGATCTGACTAAATTTAAAGACCTTTAAAGACCTGTGTGCCAGTTCAGGTACCAGCTGCTCCACTTCCAATCCAGGTTTCCGCTAATGTGCCTGGGTATACCAGTGGAAGTTGACTCAACTGTTTGGGCCTTGGCACCCATGTGGGAGACCTCATCCTCAGGTGCTCATCTAAATCTATCTCACACACCTGATTTCTTTCATGGACAAGAAACAATACAGGAAGTGGGTGGCTTCGTCAACAGCCTCGAACAGGAAACACATGGCCCAGGGAAAGGATCTTTCGCAGTGCCAGCTTTCCGGATCCCCACAGCTGGCTCTGTGGCATGGTCCCTTTTGTAGGTAGGATCTCAAGGCATTGTCAGACAAAGCAACCTTGCCCAGGATCCAGTACTAAGTGGGTAGTGGCAGCGGTGCCAATGTAGGAGCTTGACATTTCTGCCCCTCCAGCTCACAACTGGGTAGCTTGTTGTGATTGGCCACTGTTGTGTTTGTTGGTATCCTTGAAGAACTTGGTTGGATTATTCCACAGTAGGTTGGGTGTGGCTCATCCTCCATTTCTTCTTCCTCTTGGGCACTGCCTCTGGCTCTGTCCATCCAATATCACCTACCAAAGTTTGTTTGCTTCCAGAGAAGTCTCCGGGGGTGGGGGGGATTTCTCCGCTGCCTGGAAGGAGGCCTGGCTGTTGCCAGTCTCTGGAGAGAGAACCAGTGAGTCAGAGATCTCTCTCTGTGGGTTTTTTTTCTTTACTTTCTGTCTCTGCCTTTCAAGGAAATGAAGAAGTAAATAAATAACAATAGAAAAGATTTTGTAAGAAAAAAAGTGTCCCTTCTAGTTGATGAGCATTTTGTAAATGCCACTGAAGTTAATTCTCTTTGGAAAATGAACTTTGCCAAGGTGGCACAGGGAGGCATTTCCATGTGGTCAGAATGCCCCGTGTGGCACATGTCATCCTATTGCAACATTTGCAAAAAGCCCAGGGAGTGAGGGGCACCACCAAGGAACTCTCATGTGAACGGGGGGCTCCGGGTGGGCTCCTGGAGGGTCATTGTGGGATAGCACATGGATGGCCAGTGGGGAAGCCATGTACAGCAGTCCCCAAACAGCCCTAAGGACAAAATATCCTCCAAAGCCACTCAGATCTCTCCTGAGGAGACAGAGGAGTGGGTGTGAGGACAAATGTTTGCCCCTCTCAGTCTCTCTGCCGCAGACGGTTGCGCAAACACCGCAGGTTTCATGAACACAGGGCGCGTGAAACACGTTAAGGAGCAAAAGGGGGGAACATGGACCCCATTTCGCCACGCACAGGGCCATTTGTCCGGGCCTGGGAAAGTCCTGGAGGGACAGAAAACAAAATAAACTCTGGTGCTGCCTTTAAAAAAAAAAAAAGAATCTGGGCAGCCATCGCCGATTCAAGACGTTGACCATGCATCTGAGAAGAGTCGTGATACGGAACACGTTAAAAAAAAAAGCCAAGGTCATTAAGGGCTCCTTGGACTGTAAGTTATTCCAGTGAGAGCTGAGGTTTCCAAAATTGCCTGGGTTTGCAGGGCTGATCTGCCCATTCCAGACCTAAATAACTGCCTGGTGAACACACCCTCCCTAACCCCCAACACATCCCAGGCACCGCTCGCCCCCACCCCACCGCCTCCCCAGCCCCGGGGGCCAGGCGGGAGGGACATTTGGGAGTCCATCTGGTTGTTTCAGCAACAGCTTTGGTTGTTTGCCTTTTCAGTGACATTCTGCTTATTCAAACTTCTCTCCCCCACCCTGGGAGGAGGGACTGCGTACACTCTTCTCTCTCCCGCCCCCCACCCTCTCTTCTCTTATTATCTGTTTTTCTTTATGGGCCCCCGAGATGAGAAGACTAGGAAGGCACAGGGCAAAATAAAAGGGGACCCTGGCAGGCGGCAGAGAGCGCCCGGGCGCGGCTGCACCGGTCAGGGCGCGTCCCGGGCGGCCGCGGGCGCTGGAACGCACAGCTTGTCATTTCCTCACCCCCGCCGCCGGGGCCGGCCCGCAACGTGGGTGGCCTCCGGGAAGCCGCGCTGTCTCGTCCCATTCAGGAACTGCCCATGGGCGGGGTGTTTGTTGTTTAAGTAAATAAAACGGTTGGAGGCGGCTGGGGCTGGCTGTGGAGGGCCTCCCTCCCCCCCAACCCAAGACCCGCGAGTGCGCGTCCCATCCCGGGGGACAAGGCCAGGCCACCATCAGAAAGGAGCCACCCGATGCCACCCACTGCGAGCCGCTGGGCGGTCGGTGGTGGTCAGCCTGGTCCTTCCAGGCAGCGGGTGTGTCACCACCACCATCACCCCAGCCCCGGGAGTTGGGCGGTGGGTGGGCGGGCAGAGAGGCCCAGAGTGGAGTCCGTTGCCACCCGCGTTGGCTCCTGCTTCCCTGTGGTTGTGGGGACACGGGGGTCTGCCCTTCTGGGCTCTCTTCCTGAGCCACTCAGTGACCAGGCCACCCCCACAGTTGACTCTCACAAAATGCTGGTTCCCAGGTCTGGCCCCAGGCCTGTGCGGAGGGTTCTGGGGGTTATCTGACCAAGAGGTTTGGTTGGAGTTTTCGTCCTGTTCCTTAAGGCAAGCTCACATCTTCCCTGGGCCCTCTCAGTGGCTCTGTCTCCACATCTCTTGCATTTGTTAAACTCCAAGACAGAGGGAGAGGGCAGTGGGGGGTGGAAGACGCCCTGCAAATCCCCTTCACACTGCTGGGCTTCCACAGACACAGGGTTCATTCTCTCTCTCCGCAACCTCATACACACGCACTTTACCTTTAAGCTTGGGGAATCTAGAAAAGAAATAAACTTCAAAAAAAAAATTCAATCACTGGGCATGCTGCCTGGCCCAGCACGCTGTGGGTACACCAGTGGTTCTGGCAGAGCGACAACACATTATCTGGCTCCGGACTGGCTCCAAGTCTGGCTGTTGGGAGGTACTGTAAATCTCCAGATGGGGTCTCTCTCTCTCTCTCTCTGCTGTCAATCTTTCTTTCAAGTAAATAGAAAGAAACTACAAAGAAAGAAATTCAGTGATCTCTTTAGTTTCCAAAATGTCCATTACATTCTTTTAATTCCTCTGGCTACTTACAGAATACATTCAGGGTATAACGGAAGATGTTGGGGTTCAACAGACCCTGGGAGGAATACAGTGTGGGTTCTGGAGCCCTTTCTTCTTATTTATTTAAATTTTAAGAAAGATTTATTTATTTTTACTGGAAAGTCATACTTACAGAGAGAGGAGAGACAGAGAGGAGGACTTCTGTCTGCTGATTCACTCCCCAAAAGGCTGCAACAGCTGGAGCTGAGCTGATCCAAAGCCAGGAGCCAGGAGCCCTTTATCAAAAGAATTCACAATGGGGACTGGTGCCATGGCATAGCCAGTGAAGATTCCAGCCGCAGAGCCAGCATCCCTTATGGGCACCAGTTCTAGTTCTGGCTGCTCTGCTTCCTATCCAGCTCTCTGCTTATGGACTGGAAAAGTGGCAGAGGGTGGGCCAAGTCCTTGGGCCCCTACACCCACGTGAGAATCCTGGAGAAAGCTCCTGGCTTCAGATTAGCTCAGCTCTGGCTGTGGCTTCTCACCTGGCTATCATATGTCGTGAGGAACCTGGCAACTCTGCTTCCAACCCAGCTCCCTGCAAATGCACCAGGGAAAGCAGCAAGGACTGGCCTAAACTCCCTGGGCTCCTGCCACTCATGGGGGGAATCTGGGCGGAGCTCCTGGCTTCTGGCTTTAGCCTGGTCTAACCCTGGCTTTTATAGCGATTTGGAGACTGAACCAGTGGATGGAAAAAAAAAATCTCTCTGTGTGTGTCTCTCCCTCTCACATTCCCTACTGCTCTGTCTTTCAAACAAATAATTATTAAAAGCATGTATATGATACCTGTTCCAGTGTAAGTGTTTGTCTCAGCTTTTTTTTCTTTCTTGAAAAAACTGCGAGAAACACTTGGCTGAGTGCCTTGGGTGTGCTGGAACTTCCCCAGCACTGGTCGCGTCACATGTAGTGGACAGAGCCAGGGAGGAGCCAGGTGGCTTCTGGCTGATTGTGTCAGTCACAGCGGGAACCGAAGACGAGGTAGCCACTTTTTAATATCTTTGAAAGGAACTGATGAACCCCTCACAGCTGGCATCTTCCCTACAAACATGCAAGCGATACACAGTCAACACACACACGAACATGTGCACATGTGAGTGCACACATGAACACTCATGACCATGCACATAAACAATGCATGTATTTGAACACAAATGCACACCTCACATGTCTATGCACATGATACATATGCCCACACAAACATAAATGTGAAGCACACACATGTGTGTATACATATACTTCCTGTGGGCTAACTTCTGGCTCTCCTTTGCCTGCGGTCAGTCCCCTGCTCTGGCCATCAACTCCAGCTTCCATGTCCATAGGCACCTCTGGAAACAGCAGGTAATGGCACATGGGAGACCCAGATGGAGTTCAGCCTGGCCCAGCCCTGGCTGTGGCAGACATCTGAGGAGTGGACCAATGCATGGCAGCTTAGAAAGAGATTTGAAAAAAAGAAAAAAAAGGAGGAAAAAAAAATATCAATAGAATCACTGTAAGCCAGGAATCACCTGAGCATCCGTTTGGGCGCAGAAACAGGTGTCCATGTGCACCTGACACTCCAGCCACACCTTGTTGCTGCTCCCACACCCATGGTCCCCAGCAAGCTTCTCCACACCAGTGACGACTCTGATAGGAAATGCACAGTGAGTGGTTTCCTTAGAAATCAGTAGGAAGCATTTACTGGAACTTTTTTTTTTTTTTTTTTTTTAAGATACAGTGCTTGGTTTCTCTTAAGGGCTTGCTCCAGAAAAAAGCTGTTCTCACCATAAGTTTTCCAAGAGGGAGAAGAGGGGGCGCTGAACACTGAGTAAATACTGCAGCCCTGGATTCCACTGGCCGCTAGTCACTGGGATCCTGGAAAGACCTTGGCAAGGCTGCCAAGTTGAAGGCTGTTTCGGAAAGTCCTGGGCAGAGTTGGTGTGTCCTGAACACCAGCAAGACTCACAGGTATTCTATGGCCACAATGTGCAAGTTCCCGTCCAGGACATGCCGATAGGGCATTATCGCAAGCATTTGAGATTTTTTTTTCTGGGAGCTGGTGCTATGGTGCAGTGGGTGAGCCTACTGTCTGTAGCACAGGCATCCCATAGGGGTGTTGGTTCAAGTCTCGGCTGCTCTACTTCTGACCCTTTCGTTTCTAACATGCCTGGGAAAGCAGTAGAGGACGGCCCAAGTCCTTGGGTCCCTGCACCTGTGTGGGAGATCTTGATGAAGTTTCTAGCTGCTGATTTTGGCCTGGCCCAGATCTGGCCTTTGGGGCTATTTGGGCAGCAACTAGTAAGTGTAAGATCTTCCTCGCTCTCTCTCTCTGTGTAATCCCGACATTCTGATAAGTAAATAAATCTTTAAAATCTTTTTAAAGAGATTTACTTATTTTCACTGCAAAGTCAGATTTACAGACAGAGGAGACACAGAGAGAAAGATTTTTCTGCTGGTTCACTCCTCAACTGACCCCAATGGTCAGAGCTGAGCCACATCGAAGCCAGGAACCACGAGCTTCTTCTGGGTCTCCCATGCGGGTGCAGGGTCCCAAGGCTTTGGGCTGTCCTCGACTGCTTTCCCAGGCCACAAGTAGGGAGCTGGATGGGAAGCGGAGCTGCAGGATTTAGAACTGGCACACCTGTGGGATCCTGGTGCATGCAAGGCGAGGACTTCAGCCACTAGGCTACCATGCTGGGCCCCCAGTGTTAGCTTTGATTGCCACAACTGAGGGGAAGGTTGTTTGCTCCTGTTCCTGGCCACTGTTTCCCATGAACCTTAGGAGGAAAACATCCTTGCACCCTTGCTCTAAAATGGGGTGATGCACTCTGGTGACTTTTGAGATGATACTGCCACCCAGAGTTCCCATGGCAGCTCAGCCCTCCTTCCTCGCAGGTGGTTGGATCCTGGCAGGTAAGCAGGACCCCTAGGCAGGCAGATGGGAGGAGAATTTGCCTTTGTCGAGCCCTGCACCCCGCGCTGGTCAAGCCCCTTTCTCTGCAAGCCTTTTCTGGGTTGGCCCTGCTCCTGTATGGTACAACAGCACAACCTGTGTGTGTGTGTGTGTGTGTGTGTGTGTGTGTGTGTTTCAGGCAGCCTGGGAACACATTGGAGCTGCTGTTCCAATTTGTTGGAACATTCTGTTCAATTACAAGATAAGGCTGTTCCAAGGTCTTTGTGACGTGCAGTTTATCTCTGGGGAGAAGCATGATGAAAGCAGGGCTCTGCTCCCAGCCGCTGGCAGGCCGCAGCTTGTGGGGCCCCAACTGTGTTCTCATCAGGCAGCTTGAGGAGTGTGAACAACCCACGGGAGGCTAGCGATTCCTGCTTGGTGTCTTCACCATGCTGGTTTCACGGCTGGAGACAATCGCTCCACACTTTTCCTGATGGCCTCTTTCGGTTTATAAATAGCTCCCCCATCAGATCCACTCTGCTGGGAAGAGCCACAGCCGCTTGGCAGCACAATAAAGACAAGGCGTGTTTGGCTTCATAGTTCATCTCCCGCGCTGCCAGGCAAGGGAAGAAAAGTGCACAAGGAACGCAGGGCCCAGCCACCGCCAGCTGCACACACAGCCCAAAGGAAGAGGGAAGACAGCTGCTCTCGGAGGGGCTTCTCCTCTGAGCTCTCCGATTACCCTCAGAAGCACCTGGTCTCCTGGAAACGGCTTTTGTAGAGTGGCAGCTGGGGATGTCTTTCTGTTCAACCTATTGGTTTCGGCAAAACCCCAAAGAGTTGTCTTTTTGAAGAATTCATGTCGGAATTGAGAGTCGTGGCTCAATGGGTAAGATACTACCTGTGACAGTGGCATCGCACATGGCTGCCAGTTCGAATCCTGACTGCTCCACTTCCCATCCAGCTTCCTGCTGATGGCCTGGGAAAGCAGTCGAGGACGGCCCAAAGCCTTGGGATGCTGCACCTGCTTGGGAAACCAGAAGAAGCTCGTAGCTTCAACCTGACCCAGCCTTGGCCATTGCAGACATTTGGGAAGTGAACCGTGGATGGGAGATCTTTTCTGTCTCTGTCACTTTGCTGCCGGAGTCCAGCTCCAGCCTGGGTTTCGGAACTCGGGAAGGGTGCGTGGACGAGGCGCAGAAAGAGACGGACCACTAGGATTCCATGATGATAGTGGACAAGGCAATAAAGCCGTCCGCTTTATTTATACAGAATCAGTTAAACTCTGGCTCAGACTTTCCATGTCATGGTCAAGTGGGTGTTTCTAAGGACAACCATGCCATCTGCTTTATCCAAAAACAATAGGAATTCCTGCTACAATTCTTATCCTACAACCTAATCTTGTATTACAAAGAAAAGGAGAACCTAAAGATTAAGGAAAGGATGAAACCCTAAACACAGGTCCCTTGATTAGCATAAGGTCAATGGGGACACCCAAAACAGTAGGAATAATAGAAGGCCCTTTTGTAAGACATTATCATTGACATTAACCTCCAAGTTCACATTGTGTAAAAAGCCAGTCTCACAATAATGAAAATGCCTGGACAGATTAGAATTCTTCCGCTGAGCTGGCATAGTAGGCACGGGGAATGTCCAAGTGAAAAGCACACGGAGACCATGGTGGTGGTAGAAGTGCTGGGAGCCATCTGCTCCAAAGCCTCCCTATTACATATTATCTCTTCTTCCCCCCAAGTCCATTAACAGGACAACAGGACGTCAATGAGTCCGCAAAGGCCAGGTGCTACCGCCTTAGGCCCGATTCCTGAGTGCTCAGCTAAAGCAATGCAAATCAGCTCCACAGCCCACAACACTTTGCCTTTTAAATAAAGAAAGAAATACATTTTCTTTAAAAACCCATTCATGTTTGGAGATGGACTGGAGGGCTGGGAGGGTTGGAATGCCCCATGGACCTGTGGCACTCTCTCCTCATCCTCACTTGTTCAGTGTTCCTCACCATATCTGGATGAATGATAATTTTATGATCACATTGTCAGACATTGTTTTAGGTTTATTTCTTTCTCGTGGAATTTTGAAGAGATAGAGGTGGCATTCTACATGAAATTCATTCTCAGAGATAAAAATCCTACAACTGGATCTTTCTTTGAAGAATTAAGTCATCAAAAATTAGGCATAGTACTTCAAGTACTCAAGTACTATTTATACTTGAAGTACTTTGTGTGGTTAAAGTCATGAGCTGGGGACTGGCATGGTGGCTCAGTAAGCTAATCCTGTACGTGCCAGTGCTGGTATCCCATATGGGAACCAGTTCTAATCCAGGCTGTTCCACTTGCCATCCAGCTCCCTGCTTGGGCCATGGGGAAGCAGTGGAGAATAACCCAGGGCCTTGGGACCCTGTACCCACAAGGGAGACCCACAAGAAGCTCCTGGCTTGGATCAATGTAGCCATTTGGGGAATGAGCCAGCAGATGGAAGATCTTTTTTCTCTATCCCTCTCTCTGTAATCTGCATTTCAAATAGAAAGAAATCTTTAAAAAAAAAAACCATGAATGGTCCTACTGCAAATAGTTCTCTAAACACTAGAATTGAAGTATGATGGTTACTATTTTCTCTTATATTATTAAATTTGTAGAAAAAATTATTGGGCTATAAAATGAAGCAATGTTCTCCATCAGGGTACTTAGCAAACATTCCCTCAATATTTATAGCCACTCTACTAAATGGTTGGAAAATAGTTTTTAAGTGAAATTAATAGTTTTCACAAGGTCTAAAAATTTCTGCTTTTTATTCATTATAAAAGATTTATTTATTTTTATTGGAAAGATAGATTTATAAAGAGAAAGGGACACAGACAAAGATCTTCCAGCCTCTGGTTTATTCTCCAAATGGCCTTAATGGCCAAGTTGAACCGATCTGAAGCCAGGAGCTTCTTCCTGGTCTGCTATGTAGGGGTCGGAGAGTAAGGACCTGGGCCATGCTCCACTGCTTTCTCAGGCCACAAGCAAGAAACTGAATAAAAAGTGGAGCAGCTGGGACATGTACTGGTGCCCATATGGGATGTCAGTGGAGGATTAGCCTGTTGAACCACCATGCTGACCCGAGCATTTCATTCTTGAAATGGTAATTGTATCAGCTAGATAACAGGATAGCAGGAAATCTACTCCAAGTGAACCACAATGATCACTTGGACCTGGAAATGAGTAATGAGGGGCTAATAACCAAAGTGAACGCCAGGTCTTATTTCTCATGGGAGACCAGGAGGGAGTTCCCGGCTCCTTGTTCCAACATGACCCAGGACCAGCTGTTGCAGGTCTTTGAGGAGTAAACCAGAGGATGGAAGAGTTTTGGTTCTTTCTCTGTGTGAGTTTCTCCCTGTGTTTCAAATAAATTTAAAAAGAAGGAATACAAATAAAAATAAATCGGCCTAAATATTTAAAAATATGAAACTGCAAGTTAACAAAGGACCAGAGATGACTTCCCAGGATCCCGTGAGTCCTTGGTACACTAATTGTGCCCCTCATTTTAAGGCGTGACTTATGCCAGCAAGGGAGTGGAGTGCCTACCTTAGCAATTCTAGAAGGTCACACATCAGGATGGGGACAGCCTGCCTGTGAACGCAGGACAGAAGCTGCACAAGAAATGTGACGACTTTGTGTTGTGGGAACACACAAGTGTGGGTCCCTTCTCCCATTCAGGTACCATTAGCCTAGGGGCTCCTTGGCATGCTGCTTGGCCATTTCTCCTGAGTAGTTGACTGGTGTCCCAGGGTCCTAACCAGGTGGGAGAGGGGACATGCCTGGCAGACCTGGACACAGCTGGGAGACGCATGAAGCTAACGTTTCCCAGAATAGTCACCAGCCAATCAGGGAAGGGCTAGGAAGCCCAACTGGCTCCCAGGAGTCACACTGGGAGAAGCTTTCTCTGAGCCAAAATCTTCTGTCTGCTCGAGTCATAGCATTGGGACTGTGCTCCTGGCCCGGGTCTGGGGACAGGTGGGGTCTGACCTTTGGGAGATGTGATGATGGTTTATTCTGCTGTTGCTTGGCATGTGTACCCAGGGGCCTAGGTCCGTCTGGGCAGTTAACTAGGACAAGATTTTTTCGGCTTCAACTGCTCCCTGGGGCACCTCCTTACTGTGCCTGCCCCTGATACTATCTAAGCTCCCACCTTTTCCGGGTTAGGCCCTGTTGCCTTTCAAAATGCTCGGGCCAGAGGCTGCACAAGAAGAAACTGTGTGTGCACATGTGCACCCACAAGTGTGACTTTTTTATTGGTCCTAAATTTTTGCTGCAAATGGCTGGCAGCAGACTCGGGTGGCGTGGTGATGTGGAGCCCCACGGCCACCGCCGATCTGTAAGCAAGCGTCTGACTGCGGGCTGGGAGAGCGAGGCCAGACCTGGAGGACAGACAGTGTCCTCCCACCATGGGTTTAATTCGCTGCTCTCGAAGCATATGGCACAGTTGACATGAGTGGGGAGAGGCTGCGAGGGATTTGGCGGGCGACCGTGGAAACATAAACGCAAAGCATTCTGTTTCTTCATGTGTGCTTCTTCCCCTTTAAATATTTACTTTTTGTGTTTTGCCAGGACACAGTTTCCATCCCATGTGCAAACCAGTCTGTTTTTACACATGGGGGACAGGGGGAGTAAGGGGACCTAGAATAGGGGCTTTTCCAGGACTGGGGAAGGTGGGCTTGCTCCTGACTCAGGCCTGCTGTCCTTCGGAAGCTCAGCTTGTGTGTACTCAGACCCACACCTGCACAATCAAGTGTATGCCTGAGGAGGAGGAAGAGATGGCAACCTATGGGAAGTGTGTGCTTGCATTGTGGGTAGGTGTCCCTCTGTACCCACTGTGGGTGGGCGGTGGATCCCAAGAGCGAACTGTGTAGGTAGGGATGGAGGCTTGGGTTTGGAGGTGGCTGCTGGGGGGTGCTGCTTGCCATCCTTCCATCCAGAAATAAAGGCATGCCTGACCAGGCCAAAAAGGAGGGCAGAGGGTGGGGGTGGTCAAAAGAGGGTAGCAGCTGCAGGAGAGGATGGGGTGGAGGCAAATTCCCAAGTGGAAGAGAAATGCACCATATGAAAATAGATAAATTAGCCCTGGGCCATGGGCCATGTTTGGACCAAAATAATGTAAGCAATCCCATGCTTACTGTCTCCGCTTCCCTCAGGCTTCCAAACACACCATTTCACCAAACATGGACTGGGGCTGCCCTAAAGGACTGTGGGAGTTGCACAATGCAGCCCACATGGTGAGGACGCAGGTCCAGAGCTGTCACAGGCAGATGTCCTGAGCTAAAAATACACAGTCCTGGAATGGCTGTATCATTGGCCGAGAGAGATGAGGGTCGGAAGGATCACACTGATGCTCCCGGGGTGTCTGTGAGATCGTCCGTTTGTTCTACAGGCATCCGAGGGAGCTCACTGGCTACAGAGGGCAGACGGCCTTCACTCAAGAACAGCACACACACTCCTGGTTCTGAGACTTGCGCCAGCAGAGGGAGACCTCTGTTGTGTGTCAGGCACTTTGTCCTCATTCGGCACCACTCCGGGACGCTTGGTGTCACTTGGTGTCACAGCCCGCATTCTCCAGTGCAAGGTTCCAGGCCCCGACCGTTCCTAACCCTTAGAAGACTCTGTCATCTGGGCTAAGAGGTCTCATTCTTAGAGACTCTGTCACACGTGTCTGTGTGTTCCCATGATCATCTGTCACGTTTCTCTTCGCATAATCTTCACTGGTACACGTGTCTCTGTTCACATCACTTTCGGTCACGTGTATCTGTTTGCCTCATCATCCCTGTCACATGTGTCTGTGTGCTCACATGATCATCTCTGGGTCTTCATATACAAGGGCAAATACCTTCCTTAGGCATGAAACTTCATGGCTTCATCTACACCTAATCACCTCCCCAAACTGTTCACCTCCAAACGCCACCACATTGCTGATTTGGGCTTGCACAATTGTCCTGGGTGTGGGCACCCAGTTCGGTTCACATCACATGTGGATATTTATTCATTTACTTAATTTGAAAAAGGAGAGAGGGACAAACCATCTACTCATGTCCTAGATGAAATGAAGGGGTTTGAGTTGCTGTTGGCTTCTGGTTTTATCACAAAATTAGCAACTATGGGCTAGCGCAGTGGCTTACTAGGTTGATTTTCTGTCTGTATTCCATGTGGCCACCAGTTTGATTCCTGACTGTTCCACTTCCAATCCAGCTCTCTGGCTTGTGAAAGTGGTGGCGGATGGTTCAGCTGTGGGCTAATGCTTCCACGTGTGGAACCTAGAAGAAGCTATTGGCTCCTGGCTTTGGACCAGCCCAGCTCTGGTTATTGTGGCCATTTGGGAAGTAAATTAGAGGTTGGAAGCCCTCTCTCTCCCCTCTCTGTAGATCCGCCTCCTAGATGAAAATAAATCTTGCTTAGCATGACAATTCTTGGTGTGAGTTAAGATCCAGTGACTTGCTGATGTTGTCATGGCAGTCAATAAACATTCAGGATGCCACCAAAAGGCAACTTCTACATGTTGCATGTCCAATCACTGTTTCAGTTGTCCTTGCCGGGAACACAGGAGTGAACGCAAGGCCTTGTAGGAAACAGGAAAGCCACCTGTGGCATGAGATATTTTCCACAACCTCATGCTATGGGGTCGTGCAGGCACTGGGCTTCTAAATCCCAAGTCTGCATCAACACAAGAAACGGAAGCAGAAAGTTGCCACTTATAAGGAGCCAGCCCTAGAGCCATCCTACCTCCAGACTCAGTGTTATGTTACACCTTAGATAAGCAATGTCCTTAGTAAACCAGCTGGAGATGAAGTCTTCTCTTAGCTGTTGCCAGGCATCCTCCTCCTCCTGGAGTTTTTCTTTAGCCATGTTATTTATATGATGTACGGATACATCACTTACACATACAGAATTGCCTCCAAAAAACGGCAAACCAATGGTTTCCATGACTAGATTCATGATAGAAGGAAGGATATGTGTAGTATCTGACACTCAGATCAGACACAGAGCAGGTGGGACTGTAGGAAATGCAATGCATCACCCTCCTGTGCTAGTATAACTTGTGCAAGCCACCAGAGTTACATAGTACAGGAGCCTGGGGAAAGCGGTACAGGCGCAGGTTGAGGACCAAGAAGGAAAGAAGCTCTACTGGGGTTCTAGCCGTGGTCTCACCGTACCATCCAAGCCCTGCCTCCAAGTGATAATTCTTACCAAATGTAAGAGAGTATTCAGGGAAATTATGCCTACAGGACTTACTCAATCATGGAATTTTAAAAGAAAGAATGATATTTTATTTATTTGAAAGTCAGAATTAAGAGGAGATGAGAGAAAGAGATTTTCCATGTGCCAGAAAATTTACTTCCCAGATGGCAGCAATGGCCAGAGCTCGACTGGGCCAGGCTGAAGTCAGGGGTGCAGGGGACCAAGGACCCTTCTCTGGGGTCCTCCTCCTCCTCTGCTTTGGACCATCTTCCTCTACTTTCCCAGACTATACGCAGGGAGCTAGCCTACATTGGAAGTGGAACAGCTGGGACCTGAACCAACAACCAAAAGCAATGGTGACATGACAGACCGGTGTTGTAAGATTTGAGGCTCTAACCTCCCTTGAGTCTCTGGGAAATATGTTCCCACTCAAGCGCTGGGCATCCCTTCCCTCAGAGCCTGTCCCAGTTTTGTCCAATCATAAGTCCCAACACGGCTGCCCACGCTTCATCCGCTCTCCGCGTGAGAGTGTGTGGCCTGAAGTCTGTCTTGGAGTCATCAGTTGGAAGCCTCCCGCGTCACACGGAACTATGATCCAATCCATTTGGGCTTAAAAAAAAAAAAAAAAAGAAAGGAAGAAAGATTCATTATTGGAAAGGCAGAGAGACAGAGAGCAAGATCTGTTGTCTTCTCATTATTGGGCTTTTCTCAGTTAATTCATTTTTGCCGTATATGTGGTGGCCTTCCCGTGGTGGGTGGGAGATGTATCATCCCTACCCACACTCCCACTCCCTGCCCCAGCCCTTCCGCTCTACTCTCCTACTCTCGCAGTCTGCTGCAGTTCCTGTTCTTAAAAACAACCTATGTGAAGCGGAGGCTTAGAGGGAAGGCCAGCCTCCCAGTTGCTCTGGCCTGCAGGCAAACCATCCGAGGGACCAGTTCAAAGACGCTGCCTGGTGAGTGTGCATCCCTTTCCGTGGTACTCCACCCACCCCCGCCTGGGAACCCTCGATGGGCGCGTTTGCAACTTCTCAGAGGAAGGCCAGACAGCCCTTACAAGGGGCCGCTGCTGTTCCTGGGACTGTTTACAGAGGAGTAACCCCTGTGTCATTTTCTCCTGCCGGGAGGTCTTGCCCTGATTGCTAATAGTTGGTGTACTTTAGCCATATGTGGCGGAACCCACCGCCTGGGCCAGGGCCAGGGCCAAGGGCCCCTCCACCCCACAGCTGTCTTTCAGAAGCTGGGCCACCCAGGGAGCAGCATGGGGCCAGAGGCTGTAAGACCTCCCCTGCAGCCTCTGGTCAGCCTAGCCACCCAGGACCCTGGCTTCTTCCTTCCACCTTGGCCAGGGGCATGACCACCCTGTTGTACCCACCAGAGCTTGGGGTAAGTGCAGAGAAGGTGGAATGTGTGGCCTCTAAGTCCCTGGAAGGGTGTCTGGGGACCCTACAGGTCAGTGAGAAGCACCCAAGGATATGGGATTGTCCAGAGTGGCCATAAGGCCATGAACCTGATGGGGGATTGGGTGTGAGGTCCACAGGGACACAGGAAGGAGGGGTGAGGACAGGTGCGGGGTGGGGGGGGGGGGAGAGGCAAGGATGCTGTTATTCTGATGGTGTCAGGGACCAAGGAGTCTCTGCTCTCTGGGGCTCATGCTTTAGAAGGACAATAAATCAACGCATCACGACTGGCACTGCTGTGTAATGAGTTAAGCGGCTGCCTGCACCATTGGCATCCTACGTGGGCACCAGATCAGGTTCAGCTGCTCCACTTCTAATCCAGCGACCTCCTTATGGCTTGGGGAAACATCACAGGATAGCCCAAGTCCTTGGCCGCCTGTATCTAATACAAGACCCGGAAGAAGTTTTTAGCTTTGAGCCTGGCCCAAGCCAGCTGGGGAGTGGACCAGCCTATGAAGAACTCTCTCTCTTTCTTGCTCACTCTTTCAAAAGAATATGCAGGGACCAGCACAGTAGCCTAGTGGCTAAAGTCTTTGCTTCGCATGTGCGAGATCCTATATGGGTGCTGGTTCTAATCCCAGAGGCCCTGCTTCCTATCCAGCGCCCTGATTGTGTTCTGGGAAAGCAGTTGAGGACGGCCCAAAGCCTGGGCCATGTGAGAGATCTGGAAGAGTCTCTGGGTTCCTGGCTTCAGATTGGCTCAGCTCCAGCTGTTGTGGGGAGTGAATCAATGAATGGAAGATCTTCCTCTCTGTCTCTTCTCCTCTCTGTATATCTGACTTTCCAATTAAAGATATATATATATATATATATATATTTTAAGATAAATAAGTAAAATTAAAATGTTAACAAACCATCACTACATAACACAATACAATTTTAGCCATGGAAAATTCTGTGAAAAAAATTCAACAGAGCAAAGGGAAGGGAGGAAGAGGGAGTGAAACACAAGACAGAACATCTCTCTCTTTCTCTCCCCACCCCTCTTTCTTTCAAGTAAAATAAATGAATCTTAAAAAACAAACATATAAATAATAAAACAATGGAAACATCTAGAGTGGTTTCCAGAAGGGATTCTCATTTCAGGACTAGGATCTGGGTCACCCCATGGTATTTCTGGAGAGTACCACTGTTTTCAGGATGTTGAGATCATATCCAGCTTTCAAGCATTCCAATTCATGATAAAGTAATGACAACATTATAGCATAAGCTTATTCCCCAACCATTAAGGATTGCTAACTGCTGGGTGAAGTCTTATTCTTAGCATGTAAATGCAAGCTATATGTATAAGAGCTTCAATACATAGATGATGTCCATATCTGGGGCTGGTGTTGTGGCCCAGTGGGTTAAGCTGCCTCTGTGACATCGCCATCCTGTATGCACACTAGTTCAAGTCCCAGCTGCTCTGTTTTTAATCCAACTCTCTGCAATTGTTCCCGGGAAAGTGCTAGAATATAACCCATGTGCTTGGATCTCCTTGGTGCCTGGCTTCAGCGTGGCCCTGCCATGATCTTTGTTATTTGGGAAGTGAGCTAAAGGATGGAAGATTTCTTCCTCTTTTTCACTCCCTCTGCCTCTGTAACCCTCCCTTTCAAAAAGGATGTTCATATACTAAGAAAAAAAAAACACCCTCATTTGGGGAGAAGCGATGAAAGCCTTGCTCCAGCCTCATGTATGACTAGTGGTTGATCTAAGGCAGGCATGGGGATATCCTGCCTGTCGGACTATATAGGGTCTGTAAAATCCTATGGCCCTGCTAAGGCAATTGCAGGAGAGACTGGGGATTCAGTAAGTCTGTAGAAGGCTAAGTTTGAAGTTGATAGTTTTGTGGGACCTTGGACTGATGCCCTTCTCAGCAAAGGGCTGTAGAAGCAAACTCCCACATCAGAGCCAGAAACTGAGTGAGCCTGTGTGGGTCCTTTAGGATTGGGGGGTTATCAGGTGCTCCAAGTGGGGTGGTGAGGCAGAGAGGCAAAGCTGAGCTGGGCTGAAACCCTTGGTGCAGCCCACTGAAGCGTCGGCATCTAGGAAAGCGAGCGGTAGTCACCCGCAGGTGGCGCTTCTTTGTGAGAACTCAAGGAGTCTACACAGTGGGGCTTTCTGGGTATCGCTCTCAATAACTACTGGTGCAGCTCGGAACACACTCTGCCTCCCCCAAATCAGGGCTGTGCAAGCTTGTGCACGCACAGGAAGCTGCTGGGGTTCGGCCACCGGTGCCAGCAGAGGTGTCTTGAGACTCAGTATTTCCATCGAGGACCCCCATAATGGTGGTGATGGTGCTGGTCCTGAAGTGGGGGAAGTGAGATTTCATTTGTACTCTGTCATTGCCTTGTGGAGAGAGATTCTTCATGCTGGCATAACACACACATACACACACAGAGCATGGGTGGGGAGTGGGCCAGGAGAAAAGGGGTGGGGGAAGTAGGGAAGTGACAGCACCTCCTTTTCCCATCTTGGTCAGCAGAGTAAGAAGGCACCCATGGGTACCCAGTGTCCGGCCTCTTTCATGGAATACGAACGACTGTGGTTGCTCCCATGGCACCTCCCCCTGCCCCGCCCCTGCCAAGTCCCAGGAGAAGGTGAAGTGTCCAGGAAGGGGGCAGTTGGATGGACTAGGAGGACAGAATTACTCAGGGCAGTGGCTTGCTGTGTGTAACTTACAGGCACCTCTGCCTCAGCATACCCAGCTGACTTCTCTCATGTTGGTCCGTGGGCAGCTCTGGGATTTGGGGCTCACATGGGCAGTCAGCTGGCTGTGGGGCGGGAGGGTCCCATCTTTGGATGTCCACATGGGGTTCTCAGACCCAGTGAGATTAGTGTTCCGTCCCTGTGCCCTTCTAGTGCACACACACACACACACACACACACACAGCACCAGAACTGGCAAATTGAGGTCATGTTATGTTCCATGTCCATCCAGGCTCCACCTGGCCTGGGGCAACGGGAGTTGGCGACAGCAGGCAGGCCAGATCACCCCCATTCCACAACTCGTCTCCGGAACATACACATGGATCAGAACGGGAGGCAGATGTGATGCAACTGTATGCCAATGGACAATGACATGTAATTAACAAACCACTGCCTTCACAGTGCAGGGCCATCTTGGAGATGCCGTGGTAAAAAAAGAACGCCTGTGTTACCTCAGAGGTTTGGTCTCAACAGCTCCTGCCTTTGCAGGGACCATCTTTATTTTTCTACACAAATAAAGCTTCGCCTCTTCTCCCTCACTGACACCAGGATACCACCAGTGTTCCCGAAGCAGCATGGGAGACGGAGGCGGAAATGAGGGCCGACATCCCACTGACTTTGTGCTGTGGATGTTTAGCAAGAAAACAAGCACATGCCTGGAAGAAAAGGGGAACGGGGTGGACGGGGACAATTCTGTTCTATTTTCGACATCGTGCTGGAATTTCTGCTGGTTCTCGGACTGCATGAGGATGTGGGGCCATTCACTCCCCACATTTGGTGAACACACAGAATCGCCCTGTTGCTGTTTATGTCCTGGACCGCATAAATAAACATCTCCCTGGGATTGCAATCAGCTGTCAAAATACCCACTGCCCTGCTGAGGCACAAAGACAAGCCTCTCTCAGTAAGACCCACTTCCTTGCTTGGAAATTCAAAGGGTGTTTATCTCTTTTGGTTAAAAAAAAAAAAAAAAAGGAAGAAGAAAAAGACCTGTAATTACTGCATTTTGACCCCCAAGTCAGCCAATTATTTCACAAAAGCCCTCTCCAGGAAATCAGACATTAGCCAGGCTAATTAGGCTGACGTCATCCGGTCACCCCCGATTGCTAAACTGCTCCTGTCGCAAGCTGGCAGCACGCAGGGACCTGGGCCCCCGGAAGGTCGAATGCTGGGCTTTCGCTACTGACTTTTCTGTGTTCCTTGAAGAGTCATCTTTTTGCTGGCGAGATACTCATCAAAAACAAAGAGCTCTCGGAAGAGGGGGGCTCTTTCCCTGTACAGCAGGGGGAGGCTGGAAAGGACAGAATAGAATTTTCTGTACACACTTTCCTCAAGACAATCTGTCCTTCCTGGCCCTTTAGGAGAGGGTTTGTGGTTTCCCGGCATGGGTACCTGTCTCCTTTGTCCCTGTTTGTCCTTGCATATTTCGGTGGGGAGCAGGGATTAATTTCTGTCTGGGTTCTATGAAGCTGAGCAAGCCAAGACGAAGGCCATAACTTTACCCTTAACCTTAAGATAAGGTCCTCAGCGTGTAGCATTTTCTGATTACAGGCACCAGCGCTGCTGTGTTACCCTCTGTCCCACGGAGGCGTGGAGAAGTGGGTAGAGAGACGGTCGCAGGACCAGTCACACCTGACCATCAGTAGCCTGGAGGCTACTTGCTATCTTCCGTGTATGACTCCACGCAGCTTCAGCAACACTCTGTTTCCTAATTGCGGGGAAATATATTTGCTGTTCCACGTTTCTGTTTTAATTATATTTGCGTGGATGATTCAGAAGCATTGAATATAATCAATGTGCTGAAGAACCATCACTACCATCCATTTGTACAACCGTCTCAGTTTCTGAAACAGAAGCTCTGTACCCAAGCCAGCACTCAGCAGCCATTCTCCTCATTCCCGTATCTGTGAATTAGCCTACTAGAGGTACCTCGTGGGAGCGGTAGTATACAATATTTGTCCTTTCGTGTCTGCCTGCATCCCTTATTATAATTTCCCGGAGGCCCATCTTTGCTGTGCTGTGTGTTGGAATTTCCTTCCCGCCAAGGTTGGATTGTTACATGTGTATACTAGATGTTGTGTACCCACTCACATTAGTTTCACCTTTTAAATTCTGGCGAAGGATAGTGCTATGGGTGCATAAATGTTGGACTCCGTTAATTCCATTTGGGGTGGTATAAATCCAGAAGAATTGCTAGACCACATGGAGATTTCATGTTTACACTTTTTCTTTTGAGGGTTGATTCTTCTGCTGCACCGTCTTCTGTTGTCCCCAGAAATTCACACTAGAGTGACACTTTCTCCATATCCTCATCGACATTTAGTATTTTCTGTTCCCGTGGCTTTTTAGTAAGAATCGTCCTGTTGGATGTCATTGTGGTATTGGTTGGCATTTCCCTGATGACTTGCTAGTTGAGCATATTTTCATGTGTTTCTGGGCCACTTGTGTATATTCCTTATTGTTCAGAAGATTTGTTACTTTACTTTTTAATTTCAAAGACAGATTTATAGAAGGAGATGAGGGGAGATGTTCCATCCGCTGGTTCACTCCTCAAATGGCAGCTGGGACACGAACCATCATCCACGTGGGATGCTGGAGCCACTGGTAGCGGCTTAGCCGACTATGCCATGGTGTCGATCCCACCCTGCTAACTTTATAGGCAGTCCCAGCTTTCCTCTTCCCGGTCTGCCCTGTACCCACTCAGCCCTTAACAGCTGGTGATCAGATTCACACTAACGTGGGAAAGGTGTTTCTGAGATAGCAATGGTCCCAATGGCACTTGCATTTTCAAAAACGGAAGGAAGCAGGTGGGCTAAGTGGTTAGCATTCTAGTGAAGTGGCCTGGGAGAGTTCATCTTGGAGCCCTGCCTATTGTAGACCCTGTCTACTAACTGAGGCCAAGATCATCTGCAAGGGCGTCTTTCCTCTCAGGTCTTCAGCCAGCATAGGAAATGAGTTCCGCATTCTTCAGGGTATGGTTTGTTTAGACTCTGAATTTCTTTCCTTTTTGAAGATTGGTATCTTTGAAAGTCAGAGTTACAGAGAGAAAGAGGGAGAGAGGGAGAGAGAGAGAGGGAAATTCAGTCTCTTGTAATAGCCAGGTTTGGGTCAGGCCAAAGCTGGGAGCTTCCTCTGGCTCTCCCACGTGGGTGCAAGTGCCCAAGCACTTGGGTCATTCTTTACTGCTTTCTCAGGCCACGAGCAGGGAGCTGGATCGGAAGTGGAGCAGCCGAGACTGGAACCAGCATCTACATGCCACTCTGAATATCTTACTTGAACACCCGACTTGACCCAAATAGGCAGGTGAAGGTGCTATTTTGGCTTGAGAGGCGCGTGACTTATCCAAATGCCCCCTTATTCAATTTTGTTGACATGCAGTATGGCTGAGGAAATTCCAGGCAGGTCCTGTGGGGCAGCGTGGAGTGAAGACTGGGGTCTCAAGGGGAGCTTGAACCCAAATGCAAATTCCTGGTCCATTTGCTTTAGCCAGTTCTCTGTTCCTGCATTTCCTCCTCAGCTGCTTTTTTTTTTTTCCCACTGAAACCTGTAATCAACTCCTGCTGATCTTGAATCTAGTCATACAGCAAGAAAGGGAAAAGCAGAGATAGAAGGCAGGGGAAAGGAAGGAATACAGGGTGGCCGGGAAAGGGACGCCTTGAATTCTTCACTCTGGAGATCTCCCTACACGTGCGGAGGAAGAAGGACCGTGTCCCGTGGAGCCAAGAAACAAGGCTTGAGGTCTGATGGAGGGTAGGACCCCATCTCTGAGCTTCCTGACCCACAAACACACTTATGAAGGTCTGGTCTGTCTGTGGGACATGAGGGCCCTGTCTGCCACCCCTCAACATTGGGCTATGGGAGAGGACACAAATGCCTTGCTACTCAGAGCCAAGCTCAGGGTGCCTCGACTCTTGGTGTGAGAATCTTGTGAGCAGCGAGTGTAATGACCCAGGACCCCAAAGACGGCGATGAATCAGAGTGGAAGGAGAGAAGCGGCCACCAAAGAACTTAAGAAGCAGCTGCCTGTCGCGTTCCTGAGGGGCGGGCTGTGCTTGGCAGACCTCACCAGGGCTTTGCTGACACTGTTCCTATGATCTTTGTGTGGGGGTGTCACAAAACAGTTTTGATGGTGTCATTTGGTGCCCGTATCACATAGTGGGGAGCCTGAGTTCAAGTCCAGGGGTGGTGGTTCAAGTGCTGGGGACTCTATACCCCAACATGGTGGGCAGCTGGATGGGGTCTCTGGCTTTGTGCTTTGATGTAGCTCAATCTGGCTGTTGTGGACATTTAAGCAGAGAAAGAGCAGATATCTGTCCCTCTTTCTTTTAAAACAAATGAAACAAAACAAAACCAAAAGGCAGTTCTGGCCTCTGGGATGGACAGCTTTCTGTGGTGTGCAAGTCCCAGGCTGTGCCTCCCTCAGGAACACCCTTGCTGCTCCCTGACCCACCAGCCACGCTTGCACTTCCAAGTCATTGCTGGCTCCTCCCACCTCGGTGCCTCCCTAGCTCCAGCACTTGCAGCCCTGATGGGCAGTCCTACGCAAAATCTCCTTGACTGCTGACTTTCTGCTTGCTCTCCCCACTGCCCTCCCACTCCCGCCAGCCCCAGCTCCGTGCTTCCTGTTCTGGTTCATGTGCAACCGTTCCTAATGCATCTTCCTGCTTCTCAAGTTTCTTCTCCTCAGCTCCAGTCAGTCGTGCCCACTGTTGCCAGGGTAATTTTAAAACATCTGTGTGAGCCTGTGTTCGTTGCCAGCAGCACAATACCGCAGCGTGAATGAGTGATGGAGAGAAGAGCTTTGGCTCACAGTGTGGGAGGTCTGCAGCCCAAGAAAATGCATTTAGGGACAGCGCCTTTGCTGGCAGGGTCTCAAGGAGGCACAGGGCATCATGTGGCAAGAGGCATGGAGCATACACACACATGCGTGTGTGTGTGTGTGTGTGTGTGTGTGTGTGAGAGAGAGAGAGAGAGAGAGAGAGAGATTGCCTCTTCATACAAGGCTACCTGGATTCAGTGATGGGATGGTCCACTCTAATGACTTCATGTGATGCTGCTCACCTTCCAAAGACCTCACCTCTACACACCTGTGCAGTCAAGTTTCCACTCTCACAATGCCTTGTAATGGGAAGTAGATGTCAACATCTGAAGCCCTGGAGGATGCACTCAGGCCGTAACCAAACTCCAAGCACCTGCATTATCGGTGAATAGTCTCCCTGACACTCATGGGACCACGGCATCATGGACACCTCAGTCTACAAAGGTTCTAAGGGAGGCTGGGAGCAGGTGGATCCAGGGAACAGGCAGATCCGGGAAGAACAGAATTGGAAAAGTTGCCACTGGCTGGGTGTCCTTCAAGGTAGGGCCTAAGGGAAGGGGTATAATTTTCACAGTACATACACGCACACACACACACGCACACACACACTTGCCCTATGGTGACCTATCGAGAGAGTTCTCTTCTTTCGAACTGCAAGCCAGATGATGATTTTGTGGCTGAATAGCACTGAGGGATGGTCCAGTGTGTTACCAACGATTGCAGCTGAGGAGGTGGAAAAGCAAGTGAAGGAGAAAGCCAGCGTAGTAATTTCAAGAAGGAAGCCAGTGAGAAGACTCGGATACGCCAGTGACCAACACGCACAAACAACAGGGAGTCAAGCACACACACACACACACACACACACACACACTTTCCAGTTCATCTATAATTTTAAAAGATTCATTTGTATTTGTGAAGTACATTTATAAGGAGGAGACGAGACAAAGAAATGTTCCATCTGCTGGTTCACTCCCCAAATGGCCACAATGGCCAGGGCTGAGCTGATCCAAAAGCAGGAGGCAGGAGCCTCCTCTAGATCTCTCACGTGGCTGTAGGGTTCCAAGGCTTTGGGACAGCCCCCACTGCTTTCCCAGGCCAGAAGCAGGGAGCTGGATTGGAAGTGGAACAGCCAGGACATGAAGTGCACACCACATATGGTATGCTGGCAGGAATGTCAAAGGCAGCTTAGATTACTATGTCACAACACTGGCCACCCATCTGTGCTCTTAGAGCAATCAGCACATCACCTAATGACGCTCTTTGAACTTAATGTCGCTCATTTGGGTGTTGCTCACTCCTCTAAGAAGCACAGTAGATGTGGAGGACAAGTGTGATGTTCTCTCTCGAAAACATCCTCCTCCATCTTCCTCTCCTTCCTTGTACTTGTTTTTTTTTTGCCATCCAGCATCATTAGCACTGCAAGATGATCCAGGGGCCTTCAAGCCACTGAGTGCCCAGCGTCACGGTCACCACTTCTGAGTACCAATCAGAGAGGTCTATATGCAAAGACACAAAGCTGCCACTGCAACAGTCCCCATGATATGAAAACCTCAAAAGGAAGAGTCTGGAAATAAACTCTGTGCAAGGTAAAGCTGTTGTGAGTCGCATGATGAACGCTCATGCTGTCTGCGCCTTCATGCCTGCGATGTGAATCACCCCACTGTGCAGCATATCCATCCTGTGTGTGCCACCCACCTGTTGCTACTCGGTTGCCATCTTTGTTACTGGAACCATGGCTGCAGTATTGTAAAGCTTCACCCATCCCTTATTTTACTCAACCATGAGCCCAAAGTGCAAGAGTAGGGAGGCGAAGAAACCCCAGGGTACCAAGCATGGAAGGAGAAATGACTTCTGGTGCCGAGTGACAGTGTTGGAGGGCTTCTGGCCAAAACTAGTGCTTTCAGGGCTTTATGCCATGGCTGATTTCAGGCATTCACTGGGGGGGGGGGGGTCCTGGGTCCTATCTTCTGTGGTTAAGGCAGGGGGACTTGGTCTGCAGCTGGTTTTTAGGATGCTCTATTATTCCCTTGGCCTCAAAACTTTCTCCTCACCACTGTGGGCATTCTTAAATTTCACTGTGATTTGGAATTAACCACATTGCAGAAAGACACCAAGATGCGAGAAACAAATTGGAAAAACGGGTTGTAGAAGCAGATGTTATGCCATAAAAGAGTAAATTATTAGGTGTTAGGAAAAATATAAATGCTGCAAACAATGTGTTTTATATACTACTTCCAAGAAGAAAAAATATGTCAAATGTGGGGACAAAAGGTGCTGGTTAATCTGGTTTCTGGCTGATACCCTCCCTTTGGCTCTTGCCACTGGTTAAGCTGTTTTATAGAGCAGTAACCCAGTAGTCCAAGCAAAGAGAATCCCAACCAAGGCTTTGGAGGACACGCCACTCAGGAACTAAATTATTATTGCCTTGTTAAACAGTGAGATAGGTTAATTGTGAATTTGGGGGGGTATGGTAATTAACGAGTACTTTAAAGGACACATTTCTACTTGATCATGTGGGGGTTTAATAAACTGAATCTCATGGAAGTGGAGAGTTGAAGGGAGATTGGCAGGTTGAGGAGCGGAGAGGCTGACCCGATGGGGGAGAGTGTCAGAGCTCTATTGCACAGCAAGGCACCTAGATTCAACAATCAGGTAAGTTTCAAACAGCTAGGAGAGTAGCATTTGAACACTTATCCCAGTAGAACAATAGGTGCCGAGTGTCCTGATTTAAGCGTCTCACCATGGATCCACATATGAAAACATTGCATCGAATCTTATAAATACAGATACCATGTGTCGAGTGAAAAAATATAATAGAAATGTGTTTTTTTTTAAAAAAAGTTTCTGGAAACCTAGAATTTCCCTCATCCACAGACATGTCATCTACCCTGTGGAGCGAAAGGACGAAATGAAAACAGAGTAGGAATGATGTGAAATGATGTGATGATGTGAAATGGGAAGCAAGGTTGGCGCTGACTCTTCCACGTGGAACTTGGACATTCTTTTCAAGCAGCCACCTACCGGACCAGGCTTCCAAGAAGCCCGAGTATTCCTCTCCAATGCCCGGGACCCTGGGTGGCTTAATGCAGTAGACATCTATTATCTCATAGTCCTGGAAACGGCGGCCCAAACAAAGCACGTGCTTTGTTTCTTCTTACGTCCCCCAGGACAGGGGTATGGGGCGGGGGCACACTATCGTGCCTTTTCTCAGCGCCTGGAGGTTGTGCAATGCTGAGCCTTCCTTGCTGCGTAGTCACATCCTGCCAAGCCCCACCAACCCATGGCTTTCTCACTGTGTCTACACTGCCTGGGTCTGCACCTTTTCCCTCCTACCAGGCACCTGTGATCACACTGAGCATGCCTCAGGCCAGTTTAGGATTGCAACTGGATCGCTGCTGTAAAGGTCTTGTTGTCAAATCGGGCCACCTGCATGGGTACTGTGCATCAGGATTCTGCCACCTCAGTCCCAGTCCGTTATTTCACTGGGCAGAGATCCGTGCTACAGATGCCTTGCTGTTTGTACAAATGGCATTAATAATAGCTGCATGCTGGAAACTCCCTAGAGGAAGATCAACTTTTGGCTTGCCTGTGTGAGGAGCCCACCTTCCCGTGAAAATCACAGAAGCAACTGAAACCATGCCCAACTCTGGAAATGATCCCAGGGAATCAGCAAAGAAACCATTGCTCAAGAAAACTCACAAGTTGTGTAAGAGAGGGAAGTCCGTGGTATTTCAACCAAGACCACTTCTCCGTTCCGCGTACCTGATTTAACACAGTGGGAATTCTGCTTGAGACAGTTGCAGCCTAAGCATGGGCCTCCTCCCTGCGTAGCACACAGCTGCCTGTGGTTGAGGCTAGGTCTCTGGTGGATGTGACTGAAAAGTGGGAGCTCTTTTCGGATGTACTATCCTGGGTGCAGCATGTGTAAAGAGTGTTGGCCGTGAGCACTCTTGTGTTAGCTGCTGGGAAATGACTTCATGCCAGAATGGACAAGTGAGGCTACCCCAACTCTTATCACACACTTAGGGAGAAACTGTCATCATCTCACACCTACAGCAACAGAACCCTGACTCAGATAATTTGCTGGGAAGTAGGGGAGAATCAGGTCAGAAAGAAATTTCTAGTTTTTTCTCCAAGTGGACTGGCTTCAATTTCAAATGATCTTGGAGAAAAATAAGTGTAAGATTGCTTTCAGTGAAGGTTGTGGTAAAAGAAAATTAGAAGGAGATTCAAGATGCAAACTCAATTTTTAGGCCTGTTGGTTTCCAGAACCAGAATAAATCACCAGGGGCCAGTGTAGTGACATAGCAAGCTAATTCTCTGTCCTGGGGCCATGAAACTAAAATGGGCAACAGTTCATGTCCTGGCTACTTATGGCCTGGGAAAGCAATGGAGGACGGTCTAAGTCCTTGGGACCCTGCACTTGTGTGGGAGACCCGGAGAAAGCTCCTGGCTCCTGGCTTTGGATTGTCTTAGCTCTGGCCACTGTGGACGGAACATCTTCCCCTCTGTCTCTGTATATCTGACTTTCCAATATAAATAAGTAATAAATAAATAAATAAATCTTTCAGAAAGAAAAAAGAATAAAATGGAAATCCAAGAGGGAATCAAACAAAATATTGCTAAGGGGATAAGTGAAGTGGCAGAAGAATGAGTGGTTCCTACTTCGAAAGCACACACACTATAACTGGAATAATGCAGAGATTGACATGGCCCCTGTACAAGGATGACACACAAATTTGTGAAATGATCCTGATTTTTGTTCAACAAAAGTAAAAAAAGAAACAAAAGAAAGAATGAGTGAAGTTGAAGATGGGAATACTAGGGACTATCCAAGAGCAGAGAGAAAAAGGAAGAAAATTGAAAAGCATTGCAGAGGATGATGGGACCCTGTGAAATGTGTTAGCGTATTTGTAATGCAGACAGCTCAGGAAACAGAGGTTAGGAAGAAATAATTTCTAGAAACTCCTCAGATTTACTGATAGATCTTGGTCTTCCTCTCTTTCTCTGTTTCTATACATCTGCTCCTATATACATCACTGGAATCAAACTAGTACAAATAAGAATTAGATTGCGATTAGATACATATGGCAAACCTGTAGTAACTCCTAAAAGGTTTATTGGAACATGTTAAAATGCTACCTTAGAAGTATCCACACAAGTATTAAAAAGAATAATTATAAAAGGACATGAGAATATATGAAAAATAAAAAAGCAAAATGACAGAGATTATGCTACTACTAACATTAAATGTGAATGGGTTAGACAATAAAATGAAAACAGAAACCGTCAGACTGGATCAAAAACATGATCCAACTACAGTCACATGTCAGTTTAACTATGGGGCCACGGTCTGAGAACGGCATCACAGGGTGAGTTTGTTGGACGAACGGCCTCAGGACAGTTATCATGGCACCAGCCGACAGAATCTGAAGGGACCATTGCTGTTAACTGTGGCCTGTCATGGATCAGAACATCAGTAAGTGGCACAGAACTGTGTTTATTTACAGTATCAGCTGGAGACAAACTTTAGATTCAACCATACAGACAGATGGAAAGAGAAAAATACATAGCTTGGAAACAACAACATGAAGTTGGAGTGGCTACACTCTGTCTCTTTCTTCCACATTGAGGAAATGACGTCACAAGTTCTGCGCAATGCACAGGAGGTTGCCCCCTCCATCACAGAGCAGGTGAGTACAGCGAACTGGGGCCCGTAGAGTGTCAGAGGAGGGGAACTCAGAGCAAAGGGCATAGATTCATAGAAATGTGGGACAGCAGGACAAGAGTGGGCAAGTGACCAGGACTGAACTGGTGGCTATCTGCCTGCATCTATCAGGCAGAGGTAGCTGGAGCATGAGAAACAAGGAGGCATGTTGGGGTAGGGGTGACGTAAGTTATATGCTCTGTACACCTTATGGAGCAGGAGGGATGGCAGACAGAGTTCTTGAAGGCTGAGGCCAGGGCTAGGGCCAGGCGAGGCTGCCAGTCAGCAGTCTGAGTCAGCAACATCTTGGCACATGGGCAGATCCACCAAGGTGAGCTCTGGAGGTCATGTGGGTGCAGGAGGTGGTCCGGAGTGATGGGAGGGGTGGAGGAGAGGGAAGTGGGGGACCCAGACAGGTGCCTTGCAGCCTGTGGGGACATTGTAATAACATGGGATCAGCGATTGGAATGCAGAGCAGACGGCAACTTCTCTTGTGTTACATTTCTTAGAAAAACAGTCATTGCCTTAGCTTACTGAAGGGGGCCAGCTGATTCTAAAACTGTTGCCCATCTCTGAGAGTCACACAGGATGCCCTGAGGAAGATTCTCTCAATAGTGTAGAGCAGGTTGACCAGATGTCTTCCGGTACCTCTCCGGAGACCCACAGCGATGGACCACAGTCCTGAATGCTTCCCTCATTATCCATCCAGGCCCTTCAGGACCACCCTCCCCAGCACAGCACAGCCCAGCCCAGCCCATACCAATGCAACTTAATTATAACCTTCAGCCAATTCCTTTTTGGCACACCAAAAGGTAACGGGGCTTAATGGCTAGCAATTGAGGGTTCTGGTGAAATTGCCTTCTGGGAAGAGAGCAGAAGATAAAGCTTTTGATCACTTGGACAGCATTCCTGCCTTTAGGCCCACGCCTCCCTGGTGGTCCAGGCTTGCTTTGGCTTTATGGGACTGGCCTCCCATCCTGGCCTCCCTCTATACACACACATCACAGTGCTCTGGCCGCTGCCTCTGGTTACTGCAATGCTCAAAAAGCCACATACTACCCCTGTGGCTTACCTTTGGGTTCCAGTGTTGCTTGTCATTAAATCACTGTCCCTGCAAGATGGCATTGGTATTTTGGGGTTCATCATTTATTACAGCCTGTTTCCTTTTTTTGAACAAGTTTTTGAGGCGTCCGCCCAGTTTCCAAGCTGCCATATATCTTCGCACCCCTGTATCCTATCATGTCCCCCAAACCTCTACCTTCCCCTTCTCTCCTGCCCCGCCCCTGCAAAAACAAATAAAAGGTAGAGAAAAGAAGAAGTTCAACAGTACTTTTATTGGCTGCTGAAATGCATTAGGGCACACACGCTTTGAACTGCCTGAGGAAGGTAACCGAGCTTGTAATTGGAATAACTTCCCTCTCCGGGCCCCTCCCAGCTCCCTTTAATAACCTCTGCATTGTTTCATGCCTGGGATTTATGGACGACCTGCAATAGCCTTCACCCAGGCTCTGGCCCACTGGGGTGTCTGCAGGGCAAAGGGCAGCGCACGTGGCCACTCCCTGACCCGGACCTCCCCATAAATCAGGGCCTGCCCTGGTCTGTGATGCGGAGCCAGATGGCGGCTGTTGTTGGAGGAGCTCACCAGGAATCAGGGCCTGTGATCTTTCCTCTCGCTAACAGGCCCTGATTTTTTATGGCTGTCAGCGTCCTTAGCATGGCTGGGGGAGGCCCACAGGGAGTCGAGGGAAGGCCAGCGCCCCGCGGGGGGCGAGGGCTGTGCTTTCTTGTCCCAAGGCAGAGGGGGAAGGCTTTCAAAGCTCTCTTCCTTACTGGCTGGAGGGGCTCCACTCTATTCCTGAAGAGCTAGCCTAGGGTTGCAAGGGGCACAGCTACAAGGCAATATGGCACTCAGTTTGCCTCTATTGACGGCCCTTACCTATAAGGCGGCAGCCAGTTCCTTTCTGTTGGAGCCATGTCCGAGACCCAGTGGGTTTCCTGGAACCCAGACTTGTCATCCCCAGCTGCCTTTGAAACAAAAGCAGTTTCTGAAAGCTACTTGGTGGGTCCACAAGAATTTTTTTCTCTCTCTCTTTCTGGGTGAATGGGTAGAAAATTCTGGCAGGTTGATGAGTTGGGGAGGGAAGGGTGGAGTGCGATAAAACGCTCAGAGCTGGCCAGACAAGCAGGCAAGATATTGTGGAGTGCTCTGAGGTACCTGATTAGGGGGTATTAGCTGCAGGGATCTGGTCATTAAGGTACAGCAGGACCACAGTGGGTGGAGGAGTCTGGACCCCAGCGTGGAGTAAACAGTTTATGCACAGTCTTGTGTGGTCCAGAGCCGGCCTCCAACAGGCACAACCTCCCAGTGAGAACAGAGCCAGCCATGGGGCAGGGCCGCATGGCCCACACCGCTGGCCCTGGGAGATAAGAATAAAATCTCAGAGGCAGCAGCCAAGCACGTTGCAGGGTCCCGGAGTGATTCTGTGAGTTTACATAGGGCTCAAAGCCAGCCCCAGCCCCTGGGGGAGGCCGAGCTTGCAGAGTAAACTGAGGGACCCACAAACTTGTATCCTGCCAGTGTCGGGGGGCATTGGGGGTTGGCCTGCAAGCTTTGGAAGGAACCTTCAGGAGGATCCCTGTCCTCCCTGGGGTTACTCAGGACAGGCTGGTGGGAAGGAAGGCATTCTGGCTCAGACTGAACCCTGATGAAGAGAGAGAGCAGGTGGGCAGGTGCACGGTTTTCTCAAGCTTCTCTCCCTCTGGAGACAGAGCCTTGCTGAGAGCAGCCACCAACTCCTGCTATGAAAGATGGAAACCTCTGCCCTCAATTCTCCTCTTCTTCTGGGTCCACCCGGAGACCTTGGAGATGGGGATGGAGATGAAAATTCTCTGGATGCCCCCAGGCTCACAGACCAGAGTTAGTCACCTAGATTCTTCTCACCCTCACCTCTGTGGTTCTTGGGAATTCTCCCCTTGTGGGACCCAACAGATTTCTTGGGGGAATGGGGAGTGGGCGGGGAGACTGTAGGGAAGGAGGAGACCTGTAAGCTTTTTGTCATGAGAAAGGGGACCCCTGAGAAGCTCTGTTGTGAGACCTGGTGACATAGAAGTCCCCCCTGTGGTAGGCCATGCCATAGCCCCAGAACCCTCCCCATTCTGGCCCCAGACCCTGGGACTGTGCGACTTGCTGTGACAAGCATGAGGCGGGCTGTGGCTGCTGGGGGCTGTGAGCCAATGTGTCTGGCCCACAGACTCTAGAGGATTGGATGGGAAGGAATTGGTTCCTCCTCTGGAGTTCCTAGGAGAAACCAGTACCACAAATCCTGACATTCACTTTGAACTTACAATGGCCAGAATGATGTACACACACACACACACACACACACACACACACACACACACGTTGTAAGTCAGTGACTTTTGGCAACAGCCAAATTAGGCACACTAGTCCTTACAACATGGTGTTACATGAGTTGATCCCACTTTTTTCTTTAAAAATTTCTGTTACTCATTTGAAAGGCCAATTGAGATATCGAGAGGGATATGAGAGAGAGACTGAGAAAAAGAGAGAGCGAGTGAGAGAGAGTTTTTCCATCCGCTAGTTCACTCCCTAAATGACTACAATGACCAGAACTGGGCCAGGTTGAACCAGAGCTAGGAGCCTCTTGAGTGGGAACAGAGGCCCAAGCATCTGGGTCATCTACCACTTTCCCAGGTGCATTAGCAGGGAGCTGGATCAGAAGTAGAGTAGCTGGGACTTGAACTGGAGGTTATACGGGATGCCAGGTGGCTTAACCCACTGTACCACAATGCCAACCCTGAGTTTGAACAACTTCAGTGAAATGAGAACAACAGAGGGGGAACTAGTTGATTCCGAACGGATCCAGCTTATGTCACAAACCCAACCCTGACTTATGAATCAAGGTCAAAAACCAGCAAGGAAAAACGGGGGAGACTCTAGGCCCTGCTTGTTGGGGAGAGTAACAGTTGAGATGGCTCTTGCTAGTGGAAATATCTGATTTATGCAAACAGTAAGTGCACATGCTGGATTTCATTTGTCCCTGGGCACTGAGCTTGGCTCAGCTGTTCATGCTGCTGTGTGGGAAGCAGCGGCTCATGGAGTGTGGGTGAAGGATTCGAAGCCCACAGGAACCAGCAGCTTCTTGTTTTATTCACTGAACGGCCTTGGGTGGTTCCTGTTCCTCTGAATCTGGTTTGCCTCCATGTAATACTGGCTGCTAACCTCACAGTATTTTTGAAATCCTGAATTGACATTGATGCTTTCCCGGACTCCAATCACAGAGCTTGACATGGCCAGGGCTGCATGAAGTTGGGAAGGGGCCGACATTTTAATCATTTGTATTTGGGAGACTCACTGTGCAACCTGATGCTTCAATGAACTCGGCCCACGATCCGACCCAAAATTATAAAGGCAGTGACGATCAAAGCAACATTTATTGCCCGCTGGCTGTGTGCCCATGCCAGACCCTCATCCAGCCCTTGGCATCGGCAGTGACCGGGGCTTAGGGAGTCTCAGCAGCTTGCTGATCGACATCAGAGCTTGGACTTGAACCTGAGTGGTGATTGCCCTTAATGAACCTGGTGGCCAGACTGCCTGTCAAGAGAAACTCTCTCAGGGCTTGTCCCAAGGCTAGGAGGGCACACACAAAAGCCCACATGTTCGCTTTGCATCCTGATTCCCACAAGTCCATGTGGTCGGCTGGGCGCCTGGGGCCTTTCCTTGAAGATTAAATGCCACTGACTCACGTCCTGGTGAAGCTAGCCAAGAAAAGCCTTGGCTTCCAGGGTGATCTGGGCAAAGTTAGATGACTCCTCAGCCAGGTGAGCTGGAGCCAAACCTCCCCAGCATTTTCCCTCCCACCCTGCCATGGGGACAACCAGGAGGGGATCCCCTTGCCTGCGTCACCACTTCCAGGAATTCAAGTAGCCATGTGTGTTTGAGGGTGCTGGTCTGTGTGGGTGCAGGGCTGAAAGCCAGACACCTAGAAGAAGTGGGTGACCATCGGGGGAGTCGAGGAGGAGCAGTTAAAAGCTTCTAGATCAGGCAGGAACTAGGAGACATAGGTGAGATTCTACATCTCGGGGACCAAGAGAACAGAGTTACTGTGTATGCTCAGGAAACAACACATTCTGCAAATGATTAACAACACAGTTCCAAAAACGGGAAAGAGGAACAAAATGCTTAAGATTCCAGATCTGTGAGCCGACCGGCTTCCGGACAAGATGGCTGGTGGGACTCGCTGACCTTACCCGTCCTTCCCCAGCTCCAAGTCTGCTTCCATCAACACTCAACATCAAACAAACTCCCGGGATTTCCCTGGCTTAGCACGGCAGCTGTTCCAGCTGACCTGAAGGTAATGCATTTCTGAATGGTTTCCAAAGCAGCAGAACCCCGCCTCCCGCGTAGTCCCTGTTGCTGGAGGAATCCTCTTCTTCCCCAAGCCTCTCCCACCTCTCCTCCTTGTGTCTCCCTCGATCTTCTTGCTTCTCCTTTGCCCCTCTGAACACTCTGTTTTGACTTCTAGCTGCTGGAATAGTTTTATTCCAACAGGATGCAAAGCAAATGGGCTGACTCAGAAGCTTGACCTGCTACCATTTTCACAGTCAACTCTTGGCAGTGCACAGGGTCATAGAACCCTCCACTAGAACCTTCCATCAGAGGAGACTATAAAAATTTTTTTTAAAAAATTGCTGCAATTTTTTGAGTTTAAGGCTAAGAAGTTTTTATTTTCTTGTTCGACACAATGAAAGAAAATTAAAGTGAGCCGCCTGTGTTCTGTGGTGTGAATAAGGCTGTCCTGGAGGTTTAAGAAAAGCAAAATGATAAAGAGCTCAAGGTCACGTTTGGATCCTGTGATGGGGAGGCTGCAGCTCTTCACTGCACCACAACATTTCAACCATGGCTGTGAATCTGCATTGTTGCTGCTACAAACATCAGTGCCATCAGCCTACGTCGCACTGAGGCCTGGGTTATGTCAACTTTTTATTATCTTAATTTATTATGCTGTAACTTTTTTTTTGGAGAGGCAGACCCACAGGGACAGCAAGAGCCCATTTATTGGTTCAGGTTTCAGTAAACCCACAAGAGTGAAGCCAGGACTTTGGCTTTCTTCCAGGTCTTTCTTCCACGTGGATGGAAGGATGCTAGCAACCTGAGCCAGAACTGTCCCCATCCAGGGTCTATAGTAGCAGGAATCTGGAATCAGGACTCAAACCCAGGTACTTGGGTAGAGATTATGGCTATGGTAACTGTTAGGCTAAACACCTGCTTCCAAGACTCCCTTAATATTTTTTAAAAGTCACATATATCTTTTTCATTTTATTTGAGAGAGCTAGATACCATTTCTCTACACTGGTTCACTCCTAAAAGAACAGCCGGTACTATCTATGCCTGACTGAAGTCAGGAGCCTGGGATTTGGTCTGGATCTCCCACATGGGTGGCAGGGGATTCAAGTATTTGAACTGCCACCTGCCACCTACTGGGTTGTGCGTTTGCAGGAAGCTGGAATTGGAAGTGGAGCCAAGACTCGAAGCCAATCACTCTGTATGGGATATGAGTATTCTGAGAAGAGTCCTAACCACTGAGCCAAATACCTATTCCCAAAATGAATTTTATACCCTCTTAATTCCTTCCTACATACCCCATTGGTTCTAGCCAGTAGTTCATCTATTCATACCTTCCCACTGTCCCCCTCCATCATCCTGTCATCACTTTTAGGAGAAATTGAGGGATAAGTACACAGCAAAATGAAAACGACAACACCCATGCTATGAAGGAGAGAAACATACAGAAGTGGTCTAAGGCAAGGTGCTAACATAAAAGTTGGACAATGAAGCATTTTATTTTTATTTGAAAGATACAGTTACAAAGAGCAGGGTAGGGGAGAGAGAGAGAGATCTTCCATCTATTCTTTCACTCCCCAAATGACCTTAACATCTTGAGCTGGGTCTGTTGGAAATCAAGAGTCAGGAGCTTCTTCCAGGTCTCCCTTATGGGCATGAGGACCCAAACACTTGGACAAGCTTCTCTTGCTTTCCTGGGTGCATTAGCAGGGAACTGAATCAAAAGTGGAGCAGCCAAGACTTGAACCAGCACCCATATGAGATGCTGGCAATGCAGGCAGAAGGATGCCATGGCACTGACCCTAGGAGTTTAATTCTTAAATGCCTATATTAAATATTAAAATGGTAGAAACTTAGTGCAACCACAGCGTTAGAGGAATGCCCTTGAGTGTCCATTGGATTGGATTAGACCATTCACCAGGAACCCCTGAAACTGAATCTTGGTGGTTTTGTAAGAGACATGAGTGTAAACAGACCAACATGCTCCCTGTCTCTTAGGTTTGGTGCTTTGCATGGTCTCAGGGTCCTACAAGAAGCCATCACCAGAGGTTCAGCCAGTGGGACCTGTCTGGTCTTGGATCACCAGAAACATGAGCCATGATAAGCCTCTTTCCTTTATAACATTACACTTCCTTGTGTCTTTTGTTATAGTCATGAAAAGCTCATCAGCATAGTATTCCAGGCTGAGAGAAGGGCAAAAGAATGGATCCCAAGATAGAAACTAGTGTGACCAGTGTGACAAAGGGAGAGAAGTACCCTCTGGCTAGGGAGGTGGAAAAAGCAGGAGTCAGGATGAGTTCAGGGAAATAGGTGTGAGTGGACTGTGAGCGGTCCTTGGGGGCTTCGGTGGGGACTTCAACATTCTTTCTCTGTGTTTGAAAGATGGAGTGACAGAAAGAGAGACAGTGAACTATCTTCCACCTGTTCACTCGCTCCCCAGATGACTGCAATGGCCAGAGGGATGATCTGAAGCCAGAAACCTGAACCTGGAGCTTCTTTCTGGGGTTCCCACGTGGGTGCAGGGTCCCAAGAACTTAAATCATCCTCTGTTGCTTTGCCAGGCCATAAGCAGTGAGCTGAATTAGCAGTGGAGCAGCCGGGGCATGAACTGATGTCTGTGTAAGAAATGACCTTTTTAACCAATTTTCTTTGAATTTTTGGAAGCACCTCACATTCCCCCAAAGTTAAAGCCCAATCAATGTGTGGGTGGAAACTTAGCCTTCTACACCATACATGCCTCCCAGCCCCATCCCCTTAGCTTTATTTAAAGGGCAATGAGAGATGGAGGTCCTCCGGTCCATTCAAGGTTTACTACAATTCCTCTCCCAAGTGAAAAATACCACCTGAGTAACCACTTATGACCTCTCTGCCAAAGAGTGTGGAAATCCAGAAGACTAACTGCTTGGCAGCGATGCCTGGGCAGGAGGGTGGGACAGCACCTGCTCCAGATGTGTACTGGCAGCATGCAGTATCTCTTACTGTTGCAGCATTCCTATAATTCAGGCTGCTGCATCAATCAGTGGCAGACAAGTGCATCCCAGCAGAGCTGCTGCTGCCGTGATGATGTCACCCTTGACTTGTCCTGCCTAGCCCAGTGGGCTCACTCATCACCCCTCCACAGGCAGTGCACACAGAGTGGAGCATGCGCTTGTGGCTCCTACATGTCCTCTCCCGACCCCTGCACATCAAGTTCCCCAGTGCAGCTGGAGAGGACTGTTAACCCTGGATGATTCCCAACCCCCTGCCCACTGCTCAATAAAATGCTGCGTGTCTTGTATCGCATGGAAATTATGTGTGGCTGCCAGAACAGAGATCCAGCAAAAGTTGTTTAAACAAGATAAAGATTTGTTTCCCTCTTACACATAAGAGAATCCAGACGTGAGCAGCAGAAAAATGGAGGGGACTTGGATCTCAAATGCTTGCAGATCTACCACAAAACCCTGGAATCTCTACATTTGGCAGAGAATACAGATGGGAGAAAGGCAAGGAGCGTGGCTCTTTTCTAACTCTGTCCTGATATAGAGATATGACTAATTACGGTTGAATTAATAATCAGATTTCAGTTTCTATGACTAAGTGAATGCTGTTCAACTCTAATGAAAGAGCTCATTCGAGATTTTGAGTTTTCCTAGAGTTTTGACTAGCTTTTCTTTTCTGTCTGCCTCCCCTGATCCCATATCTTACCCCCACATGCAACTTATTTCTCCCCGCCCTCATCAAAGACCTTTATCTTAGGACTGTTTGTTCTTTTAGCCTCTTCCTCTCCTGGCTGATCTGGGTTGGCCACACATCTGTCACCTTTAGTCTTAACTGGTGCCGTTCATGTGTGGAGGCCCTGTTCTTGGGGTTCCACATTTTCTCCTGTCCCCCCCTCCCCCATATCTTCTTTCTTTGTTTACTAGGACTTCATTTTGTTGGAACATTTCTGCCTGATGCACCAAAGGAAATGTTGTTCTGTATACTGACTCACAGAGACAGATGAAGCACAATCATTGTCCTGAAGGATTTTGCAGCTTGCGATGGGGGCAGACACGTAGAAAAATCAGCAGTAACAGTCGAGTGCACTCAAGTGCAAGTGTGAGGTAGCAACGGCCAGGAGCAACGCGATCTGTGTCTGAAGGGTCAAGCAAGGCTTCATAGCCCAGGTGACAGCAGGTTTGGAAGAAGGTGAAGGGTTGGCTCAGTGGAGAAGAGGAGGGAGGAGTTACAGGGTGGGTGACAGTGTGGGTGACTATCTGTAGGAGTGGAAGATAAAGTCAGTTATCAGAGTGGGTAGAGCTAATGAGCCAGAAACACAATACAGAAGGTAGATTGTGGCCCAAGCGCTGGGGACCCTACTCGCTCTCTAAGCTCCTAGTAATTCTTTTTTTTCCCCCTAAGATGTATTTATTTTTATTTGAAAGGCAGATTTGCAGGGAGAACGGAAGAGAGAAAGATAGTGAGCTCATCCTTCCTCTGGTTCACTCCCCAGTTGTCTATAATGGCTGCAGCTGCGCCAATCTGAAGTCAGGTGCCAGGAGCCAAGAGCCTCTTCTGGGTCTTCTATGCAGGTGCAGAGTCCCGAGGACTTGCATCATCCTCTGCTGCTCTCCTAGGCCATAAGTAGGGATCTGGATTGGAAGTGGAACACCGGGACTCAAACCAGTGCCCATATGGAACGCTGGCACTGCATGCGGAGGATTAGCCTGTTGAGCCACCTTGTCAGCCCCCAGCAATCCATTTATTTAAACTGGTCTGCGTATCTTACAGAAAGTTTGAGCGGCCTATGCAGGTCTGTAAATGTGCACAGGGAGTCTGAAACACCAGCACTCCAATCCAGGGGATCAAGGTTCTTTTATTCTGGTTGTAAGGTTTTCAATCTCAGCTCTATTAGCGTGCAAGCAGGAATCAAGCACACAAAATCTTGGGTGTTCTTAGGGCATGTTGAAACACATGGATTTCAGATAACTTACAACCCTTGCAGCATTAAAGCCCCCTCCCCTGCCTGAAAATGGGGGAAAAAATGAGTGTGACTTGGGTGCGTACTCTGTGTCCCCTTTGACAGGGCCCATCTGAGTGGACCACCGAGGGTAGGGAACACCCTCCTCCCTTCCTTCTGAGGATGTTGGATTTATTCTCCATTTGCAATGCTCCTGACTACTTCACATGGGACCAGGGCAGACATAACCTCACCTTTTAGACTCCTTCTGGCTCCACAACACAATTCTCTTGAGTGTTTTTATGTTATTATTGGCTTAACTCCATTGAAAATATCTTTCCTCCATAAACCTAGGTGTGTATAGCTTTCCTGTTTCCCAACATTACCCACTTTACAGGTAGGAAGTAGCCAATTGGACTATTATGAACTCATGTGTCCCAAAAAAGCTTATTTTGCAAGACTTCAGGCTCATATGTCAAACAAACAAAACAGTCCTCCATTCCCCCATTGATTGCAAGAACTCTTTATGCAAAAAGAATCGGAATAATCAATAGAATTTGTTAGTGGAATTGTGGGATGGAGTGTGTCCTGGGCCAGAGTGGGCAACGGTAACGCCAATCATATTTTGAGATATGAGAGATCTTTTCAAAATTCATGGAAAATGAATGTGATGAAAAAATTACATGTAGATTTCACTTTAGGCGCACCAAAGCAAACTTTTCATCTCATTATGAGTGTTTGAAAGTACTTCACACACCTCCAAAGTTAAAGCCCAACGTGTAAGTTCTGTTATGACAGTCTGCTCTTTTGTTCATTTTTCCTGCACGCCTCCCACTGCTGTCCTCATATTTCAGAGAGAATTTCCAGCCCATAAATTGCACTATGGGTCAGATGTGACATGTTCTACCATGAGAAAAGTTTTGGATGAGAAAAAGAAAATGTCTTGGGTCTTTGCTCAATTGAAGCCAATTAATTGTCTTTTATCTCAATAATCCCTGCCTGAGAATCCTGGCATTTCCACCAAGGATTGTTGTTGCTTCCAGAAGGGAATATTTACTTCCCTGTCTTCCATTGCTGCTACTCCTGCTTAATCTTCCTGCCTGCTTCCTCTGCAAGTCCCTTAAAGCACAAACATTCCCAATTTGGTTTGAGTCCAACATATGTATTTTTGTCTTCTATTGTTTATGCTGCTGGTGTGAAGATCTGACTATATCTTCAAGACCAAATCCAGGGTCACAAAGATTTGCCCTTGTGTTTTGGCCTAAGACTTTGATGGTGGCAGCTCTTATCTGTAGATCCCCTTTGAGTGAAAGCTTCTGAAAATGCTGTCAGTTCTTTGGCATGTGGCTAACCACTTATCCCAGTGCCATTTGCTGAAAAAGATGGCTCCTTTCCCACCAAGGATTCTGGACAGCATCCTTGTCTACAATCAGGTGGCATGGTTCCGTGGGTGTGTTTTTGGGCTCTCAATTCTATCTCCTTGATTTGCAACCTCATCCTCGCGGTACGGTCACTGGTCCTGCTGAGAGCTCAGGAGTGGAGCCCTGTAGGGGGCCCTCTCCCCCCAGCCAAGGAACTGCTAGTGTCAGGTGTCAGCCCGGTGCAGGCTCTGCCCTGCCCTTAGGCATGTGGTGCCTTTTGGGGGTGCTGCTCCCCTGAGGATTAGCCCCACTCCCCAGCTCTATTTCTAGCCATGACCCTTCTCCTTCTTCGCCTTTCTGCTGATCATTGCACAGCTCAGGAACATTTCCATCTGGTTGCAGACAGCAGCTGGAGTAGCTAGAAGTGATCAAGCCTGGAACCAACAGGAGAGATGGCTTTCTCCCCTTTTAGGAATACCAAGGCTGAACCCAGGGTATGAAACAACCTAGGGGCAAGTGTGGTGGTGTGGCAATTCAAGCTGCTACTTGCAATGCTGGCATCCCTTATGGGTTCTGGTTCAAACTCCAGCCACTCCACTTTTGATCCTGCTTCCTGATAATGTACCTGGGAAAAGCAGTGGAGGATGGCCCTAGTGTCTGGGTTCCTATACCCACATGGAAGACCAAGAGGAAGCTCCCAGCTCCTGGCTTCAGCCTGATCCAGCTGTTGTGGCCATCGGCGGGAGAGAATCAAAGGATGAAAGATATCTCTCACTCTGTCTCTCTCCCTCTTTCAGCTTAACTCTGACTTTCAAATAAACAATAAAAAAAAAAAACTACACACACACACACACACACACAACCTAATGAAGCATTCCAAAGACATTCCACAAACAGGAGAGTAATAGCAGGGAACAGAAAAGGAAATGTGTTTGCTCAGGACAAAAGCCTTTGGCTCTCCTGATTCTTCAGCCCTCCATGCTTTTGAACGGAGGCCAGGCAATGATGCCGAGAAGTGACTCCATGGGGCTTCTTCCATCTGAAATCTTTCCAGAAGACTCGCTAGGAACCATGATGAGCCGATAAGGAAAGGCCACTCACCTGAGACAAATCTTGTGGCCTTCAGGAGTGGAATACTCTGGGGAGGAGCACTCCCATCTCCTGCATGAAGTCATTGCAAGTGCTTTGCTGGGGGTGCAGGAAGGCCTTGCATCAACTCTGGGGACCTATTTAACAAGATCATGCATGATGACAGCAGACAGGGAAAACATGGGCTTCTCATCTGGAGCCCGGCGGGGTGGGCGGCGGGTGGATGAGACGACAAGGGGAGGCCAGGGATGCCTTGAAGGGCCTCTCTGTTTTCTAGACCAGAAAGTAGCATTGTCATCTGGCGGAGAGAAAGGAAAATACAAAGAAGGCAGAGAAAAAGGCCAGAATCCCGTAGTCTAACACCTGCCTCGTAGCTGCTAGCCCCTACCCTTGGAAAGCAGTGAGAGGTCATGGGAAAAGAGAAAGGCAAGAATCACAGAGGGTAGGGCCTGACACACAAGTCCCTGGCACACAGGGCTGCGCATTGTGTATCTGAGACCCTCCCATCTTGTCTTCCCGGCCTTTAACAAGTACATCTTTCTGGTAGGTTCCAGGAGAGCCAGGGGAAGGGAGAGGGCATTCGGAGGACCAGGTCCCCCCACTCCACCTGCTTGTCTAGTTCCCAGGTGTTGTCAACCTGAGTGGTGCTTTGTTGCTGTGCTGAGTACCTGTTGGCTTAGAAATGCAAACAAACGAAAGCATGATGCTAGCTACACAGAGGCCATTTTCACATCTACTCTCCAACACAATGGATTTGTTTCTAAAGGAGGTTTCACCAGCACACTCAAAGATTGTGTTTTGTTTGTTTGTTGTTGCTCAACTCTGTATGGTAAAGGTCGTCTCCTGCCAACTGATGTCTTCCACAACATTAATTGTTCGTGCTTGCTTAAGTATTCCTCCCTACGGATGATGGTTTACAGCCATCATCACAAAAACAGAGCAACATGTATTTGAAAAAGTTAGTTTATCTGCAAAGCAGAGTGAGAGAGAGAGAGCAGTAGACCGAGTGGAAGGGAAGGAGGGAGGGAGAGAGAGAGAGAGAGAGAGAGCTTCCTTCCTTCTGTGGATTCACTCCCCAAATGACCACAGCAACTGGGCAATGTCAGGTTGAAGTTAGGAGCCTATGAATCCATCAGGGTCTCCCAAATGGGTGCAGGGGCCCAAGCACTTGGAGCAACTTCTACAGCTTTTCTGGCTGTGTTAGCAAGGAGCTGAGTGAGAAGTGAAGCAGCCAGGACTCCATCCGGTGTTCTGAAATGCTATGTGGGTGTTACTAATACGTGGTACCACAACACTGGGCCAGAGAAAGAGAGAACACACAGTTGAATCCTCTGCTTCATTCCCCAAATGCCTGCAAAATCAGGAGCTGGATTCTGCAGCTAAATCTGGGTCTCATATTTGGGTGGTAGTGACCTAATGACTTAAGCCAATACCACAGCCTCCCAGGGTCTGCAGCAGCAGGAAGCTGGAGCCAGGGGCCAGTGCTGGCCATTGAACTCAGGCATTCAGGTAGGGGATCCTGGTGTCTTATCCATTAGGCTATAGGTCTATCTCAGTGAAACGTGTGTTGACCTCTCCCAAGTGCCGTCTGAGTTGGACTCTCTGGAGGACCTGTCCCCACGCATTTTCTAACTTTTATCAGTGCAGCAGAGGTCTAGAAAAATGAGAAAGAAGAAAAGGATGATCCCAGGCCAGGCCCACATGGAAGGCTGCTTACCAATTCCCTTCTCTCTGATGGTTTCCCTGAAGTTCCCCTGAAACCGATGGCTTCCTGAAATAGACTCTACTCAAGTGAGGTGAGGGATGGAATTGCTATGTGGTTGTTACAGGGATAATAGCAGGGTGGTTATACATTAAGCTCTGGGTTTCGGGTCCACAGTGGAAACAGAGAAGCTTCAGAACTGTAGGAGGCAGCCGCTTGGCTTCACTGAGCCATAAATGTCTTCAAAGTTTGGGACAAACTTAGTGCTTAATGAAGTCAAGCGCCCCTAGTTACCTTTGAAAATGGCCCAGTATTCCCTTCTGATTGGTGTTCACCTTTCCTTGTGCTTAAAAACCTAATTGGAAACTCCTCACCCCAAGATGAAGGTTGGGCAAACACTTCAAATTTTTGAGCAAAGGGTGAGCCATAGGCGGGGAATCCTCTGGTGCCAAATCCCTCAGCTCCCAGACCCACTCTCCTCTCCCTACCCCGTTCCTGTCCACTGGGAAGCCTGGTCCACTTCTGCAAGGACTGCTCCACAGCTCGAGTGGTCTCCAGCTGTTCTGACCCACCTCCTCCTGGTCTTGTGGAATCTTGTGTCTTCTCTTGCCTTGGAGTAGGTACCGCTGTGAAGGGCAAGGGATGGAGGATGTGCCCACACACAGTGATGTTCACAGGCTCTGAGTGTGCAGGTGGCCACGTGTGAGCTATCAGAGAGAGAGAGAGACCTAGGAAGCCAGGAACCGAGGTGTGGGAGCAGGGACACGGGCGACAGCCACCTGCCGGCAGCTGCAGGAGGCAGCTTCTTCCCTAGCTGAGTCTTCCAATTGAAAGTCACGCCCTGGGCCAACACACTGACAGCAGGGCTCATGATAGGCCCTGAGCCAGAGCACCCAGCCAAGCTGTGTCTGTCATCCTAACCCGCAGAAGCTGCGGGCTAACAGACATGCTGCTTTGTTCTAAGCTGCTGCGTTTGTGGAAAGAGAGAGGAGGAGAAGGAAAGGAAGGGGAGGAAACAGAGAGAGAGAGAGAGATTTCCCATCTGTAAGTTTTGGCATCCAAGGTTTCCACCCCCGTAAATACAGCACGTCCACTGTACTAGGTAGTGTGAGTGCAGGACGATGCTGGGCCTGTGCAGATCCCAGTAGTGGCAGCCACACACTGGGAAGTTGCTGAGTTGGGGACCACCCCCCCCCACCGCCCCAGCCTCAGAACAATGAGGTGAGGAGGTGGCGGTGGGGAGTGTACTCAAACTCCTGGCTGCAGCTGAGCAAGCTCCGTGCCAACAACCCTGTCTAGGAAACAGAAGCCAGAACCCAGGCAAACTGTGTGTGTCCTGGAGCAAGGAGCAGGAGAGGGGCCTGAGCTGCAGGGGTCTGGGTGGCAGGAGGTGGCTCCAGCCGAGCCCTGAACATTCCCCTGGGCTCCTCTTCCTGAATAGGGTCATGGAGCCCAGCAGCTGCAGTCCCCCAGGCGGGCTGAACCCCTGGGCGAGCCCTGTCTCCCACCCTCCCTCCACCAAGCCCTGCCTTGCTTGCAGCCTGTGCCCCACGCCCCATCCAGGGGATCTTGTTTGCTCTGGCAGACAGAGAGCCCATTCAGGTCCCGGGGTGGCACTGGGATGGGGGTGGGGGAAGTCTGGCTAGGCTCCCGGCTGGCTCAGGTCCCCCTCCACCTCCCCAGAAGCCCCTTCAGCTGGGGGAGGGGAGGGCAGGGCTTCCCTCTGGCCCTGGGGACTTTACAGCATGCTGCTCCCATGAACCAGAGAGCTGCCTCCAGCTGGCAGGCGAGCAGTGGCCTGGTGCCACTCTGTCCTGGCAGGGAGGGGGTCCCCTGCACCTGCATTGGAGGTGCTGGGGTTGTCCTGGCCCAAGACAAGCTCACTTTTCCAGGCCTCTGTCACTCAGAGCCAGGGCTTGCTGGATTTGTCCTGGGCTCAGAATCCTGGTGGCTGTCATCTCTCTCTTTGCCACCAGGAGGGGCTGCCTGGAAGGGTGGGGGACTTGAATGACATCTGATTGTGACTTCCACAGCAAGCTGCCACTCAGGCAACCACATGGGAGTCCTGGAGAGAGAGACAGGAAGAGAGAGAGAGAGAGAGAGAGAGAGAGAGAGAGAGAGAGAACGCAAGCCCTGGCAGGCAGGGTCCAACCGGCAGGCTTGCTGCAATGATGGTGTTTAAATACTAAAAATGCTTAGCTCAATCCATGGGCTTGTTTGCTTTCGTGGATAGTAAGTCAGCCAGCCGAGCTCTGTCAAACCTCCACCATGGTTTGAAAAGTGGATAAGGGACTCATTCAGGGATGCTGAGGTCTTACCCCGGCCAGGAACCAAGCTCGTGGTGGTGGGGGGAGGGAGGGCGGCACAGCCTGGGACCACACACAGAGCCAGCCGCTGCCTGCTACCTTCCCACCCACCCGCATGGGCACACACACACACACACACACACACACCCGTAGCCTTTTTTTTTTTTTAAAGATTTATTTATTTTTATTGGAAAGGCAGATATACAGAGAGGAGGAGAGACAGAGAGGAAGATCTTCCATCTGATGGTTCACTCCCCAAGCGGCCGCAATGGCTGGAGCTGAGCCAATCCGATGCCAGGAGACATGAGCTTTTTCCAGGTCTCCCACACAGGTGCAGGGTCCCAAGGCTTTGGGCCGTCTTCAATTTCTTTCCCAGGCCACAAGCAGGGAGCTGGATGGGAAAGTAGGGCCTCTGGGATTAGAAGTGGCGCCCATATGGGATCTCGATGCATTCAAGGTGAGAAGTTCAGCCGCTATGCTATCGCGCTAGGCCACCCATAGACTTTTATACATTCATACACATACACGCACACACATTCACTTACATACATACACACACATACACCCTCATAATCACACGCATGTACACATACCCAGTACCACTCACACACATTCATTCGCACACTCAGAGGATCAAACACACACTCACACACTTGTTCACATACTCATTGATACCCACACACAGACTGATCCACTTATACAATACACTCACACAAATGCATTCATGCATACGCATATTCTCTTACACACACGTACTACTCACACAGCACGCATGCACACACACACACACACACACACACACACACACACACACTCACACTCTCTCTCTCTCTCTGCCCTTACCCTGACAGGCCGTGAATGACAGCAGGAAGCCCGCCATCAGCATTGGGGTGGGGGGCGGTTTCCAGGGCTAAGGTGGTGGGCCCTTGGTCAGCGAGGAGTGGATGAAGAAAGGCACAAGCTCCCCGTGCTGAGGAGCCCTCCCTGGCTCTCAGTTTTGTATAGGTTCAGTTTTGGCCGTTGCAGCCATTTGGGGGAGTAAACCCAATGAACAGAAGACCTCTCGCTTTCCGCTTCTCTAAAATCTACCTTTCAATTAACGTAAACTTTTTTAAAAATAGAGAAGTGGATCTTGAGAAGGGACAAGCAGTTCTCTGTGAGGACTCGGGACTGGCTTCCAGGGGTCGTCAGAGTGTTAGACTGTGATCCAGTCCAACCTGGCACCCAGCCAGGCCCCCAGTGGCCAGTTCCCCAGCGGTGACCATTTGATGTTTTGTCTAAATCCCTTGCAGCTCTCTGCATTCCCCTCTGTTTGCTGTCCTGTACCCAGGGAAGACTGGAGAAAAACCTTTCTTACTGTTTCAAAGATGGCCCAGCTGAGGAGGCGTAGTAGAGTGCCCCAGGTCCAGTACAAGCTCAATGTAGAGGATTCTGGGGCTCCGTTTGGAAATGGCACTGAATTTAAAAAAACAAATACACTTTGTAGGTATTGGCCTAGAAAACATTAGAACATGGTTAGAGGAGGCACGTTTGCCAGGGTGTAGAGTGAGCCTGAGAAAAAAAAACCAGTGGAACCGGAAGGAGTGAGGGGGGCAGAGGAAAACCAGATACTCGCTGGTTCTCTCTGAATTTTGCGTTTGGATCTACCCAGCAAAAAGAGTGGGGAATTCTATTAAAAAACAAAACAAAAAAAGCAACAAGACCACTGGAGGGATGTGTATTTTGGAGGATGGGGGAGGCAAAAATGCTATCTGATGGGTGAGTGTACAGAAATGGGAACTGGGATTCAGCTTCAGTCACCACTGAGGGCGTCTCCCCTGCTGGCCAGCTGGCGACTGTCTGTCTGTCGTATGCAGGTTGCAGAGGATGGCATGACAGGGATTGTGGCCAATGCTTGGGGGCAGGAGGCTGAGGGCCAGGGACCCTCGAGGTGCTCCTGCTGGGCCCTGGAAAGGGGCCACCGTCCACCCACGCACCCTACTGCCAACCTAAGGAAGTGAAGACAGCTGTGGTGAGTGCCAGGGTGGAGGAGAGAACAAGTGCTGGAGACCTTTTTCCATTTGCCCATCCTGGAAACTCCACCATTCATCCACTCACACAAGTGCAGGAGGCACGAACTGCACCTGTCGCCAGCCACCCACCCACTTGGCGCTGCCGGCCGGTCGACCCTGGCTGCCGTCTGGCCAAGGCCATGGCTGGCGCGGCGCCTCTCCGCTTCCATGGGACCTGCACAGCTTCCTGCAGACCCCACCACCATGCGTGGAGCAACAGGGCCACGGAGACCAAGCCTCTGTGCCTCCGTTTCCTCTTCTATAAAACACACGTCACAATAACAGGACGAAGGCTTCAGACTGTAAAGTTACGCATGTGATGGAAAAACCTGGGCATGGCCTTATTATTACTTCGTACCAAAAATTTATCTTTGGATTCCATGTTTCCTTGACGTTTTATTGCGTCTCCCCTGTACACCTGCCAGGACGAATAGCTGGGCACATTAAAAGAGAAAATGAACCAGCTGTGGCTCACAGACTCCATGTGGGAAGCCCCACGTGGGCCACGATGTCGGCTGCGTCTTCTGTCTAACCGGCCCGAGACAGGCGCACGGCAGCCTCAGTGTCCGCGCGCTTCCCTGCTCCGAGTGAAGAAAATGGATTAAGGACGGAGAGAAGGCAGCATCGGAGTCCACGGGAGTCCAGACGGGAGGCGCGGGGCAGGCCTCGCGCCCTTGGCAGCGGGACGCAGGAAGCACTCCGAAGGAGCGTTCCTCCTCGACGCTCGGGAACAGGTTGGGAACGGGCTTCTGGCCCGGGGTGCGCGCGGGGGGTGGAAGGGAGGCGGAAAGGGAGCTGCTGGCCCGGCTGGGGCGTGGGGAGATGGGGTTCCCGCCCCTCGGCGGTGAGGGGATCTGCGTTCCCGCACAAGTGGAGGCCAGCTGCGCGGCCCCCAGGGGTGGATGCGGTGCCTGGCTTGGGTAGCAAAGGTGCTCGGTTTCCTTTCTCCGCCTTCCCGGCTCCCCGTCCGGACCATAGGAACCCACTGCCGCAGCTCACAGTCAGTGGCTGTGTCCAGGCCCGGCGCGGGGACCCTCTCCTCCCAATCGCGGGTGGGCAGCTGTGGAAGGCTTGCCCGTATCATCACGGCTCTCAAGCCTTCTCTGTCCTACTGCCCGGGGTTCCCCCTCCGTGCGCGGCTGCCCGGGGAGTGCCTGAGGGTTTCCAGCGCCAGGGAACCCGCAGGCAGGAACTCCCTGCAGCTCGGCCTGATCCGCGTGGAGCACGTGCAGGGAGCGTTTCCCGCCGGTGTGGCCGGGCAGAACAACGTGCGCGTGTTCCAGTTCCAACACCTGCAGCGTGAACGCATGAGGCTCATCAGGTGCAGTGGCCCCTCCACATTCCTGAGCTCGGAGTTTGCCTGAGAGCAGGTGCAGGAGAGGCCAGCCCGGAGTGGGCCTGCAGACCTGAAGAGGCCAGGGTGCGGCACTGGCTCTTCCACCTCCTCTGCGGACCACCTCTTTCTTGCCAGAGTCAGTGCAAAAACATGAACCCCTTTTCCAAACCGTGTACATTCCTGCTTATTTGGGGTTTTGAAGGCCAATGGAGACATCCTAGGTCAAGGCAACGTCTAGTTGCCTTCTCTGCAATTTGAGCCTAGCCCTTCCACCTAGGGCATACCTTGGACGTCTTATGTGCCTCATTTCGGCCACTAGGAGGGGCCCCTGGGTAGGCCTCGTCTTCCTGTGTAAAGCTGCATAATATTTCACTCTTGCTGCATTGCGCTGATGGTTGTCGTTGTTGCTTGAAGGTTTGAGCTATTGCGAAGAATGAAGGATGCTGCTGTGGATAAAGACACACAAGGGCAGCATTCCTGCAGAACAGGATATTTTGGGGCAACCATACATGCTGCACCACGGGTTTGGCTGTCCATGAGTGTCCCTTGGGGTTCCCTAAGAGCCACTGTGGAAATGGTCCCTCGGGGACAGGCAGGTCATGCGGTGTGGCATGCCCAAAGCCTTAGTGGGTTAGCTCCCGTGTGCTGGTTCTGGCCCGCCTGGCTAGGAGCTCATGGTCCCACGTGCAGGCAGGACAGGGCAGGGTAGGTACATCTCCAGAGTGGCCCTCCCTCCTGCCACAGATGTCCCTGGCCCATGTGCACAGTGCGGCCACCCTGGGGGACCGTGGCTTCTAAAGTGTCCCTCAAGGCCCTCCAGGGGCAACTGTGGAGAATGCTTGCATGAGAAGCAGCCTTTGCTCTCAACACCTCAACAGGCTCAATGATCCTAGGTGGGTCCTGGAGCCTTCTCTAACTAGATTAGCAACTGAACCACTATTTCCATCTGTGGCATAATCTATGTCCTTGAAGGCCAAGTGGTTTGGTCCCTGAACCTACGTGGCAGATCTGGAAGAAGCTCCTGACTTTGGTCTGGTCTATTTGGGGAGTAAATCAATAGATGGAAGGTGGCTTTCTCTGAATTCTACCTTTCAAGTAAGTAAATCAGTCATGAAAACAGAGTAAGGCAGCTAATCTCAGGGTTGTCAATAAACCCTTGGGAATTCAAGTGCACAGCACTCCGTGTTTATCTTGCCTCAGTTTGCAACATTCACAGCGGCATGGTGATGCTAATAGCTGGAAAGTAACCCTGTGTTTAAAAAGATGTACAAAGGACAAGGACTACAGCCAGTAGAACCACTGTCCTTTGCATTTGGGAGGTGGTTTGCTTAGCTAAAATCTCATCACAGTGGTTTTCAAACAGGCGTTCCCTGCCGTCACAGCATTGTTAACCTCTACTTAATTGTTTGAATCATCAGCTTCTACACTGTAGCTCAGTGGCTTTATAGAGAAAAAACACGTGCTTGCGTGTCAGCAGCCCTGCCTGCCTCTAATCGCGAGGAAGCGGAGGCTGAAGACAGCTGAGCGCTTTGCTTTATTCTATCAGTGTCATTGGCCAAACTTGGTGACAGCATCCCAGGGCGGGGATGGGGTGGCGTGGGCGGTAGGAAGGTTTTCGCCGCAGCCCTTTCCTAGGCACTGTAGTCATTGATGATGGAACCGACTCTTGCCACTGGTCCAGCGAAGAGCATCCACCCCAACAGATTTCCTCGCAAACACTGACCGGCCTCTGCACCCTGCCTGCTCCCTTGTGATGATACAGGTAGTAATAGTGATGATTGTTTTATGGACAACTGTTGGAAACTAATTTTTAAGCTTGGGCTTACGTTTCTACTGATATATATTTTTAAAGATTTATTCTGTTTTTATTTGAAAAGTAGATTTTTTTTTTTTTTACATAGAGAGGAGAGACAGATCTTCCAGCTGCTGGTTCATTGCCCAAACAGCTGCAACAGCTGGAGCTGACCCAATTTGAAGCCAGGAGTCAGGAGCTTCTTCCAGGTCTCCTAGCTGGGTGCAGGGTCGCAAGGCCTTGAATCAACCTCCACTGCTTTCCTAGGCCACAGGCAGGGAGCTGGATGGGAAGTAGAGCAGCTGGGGCTGGAATCGGCATCTCTATAGGATGCTGGCCCCACAGGTGAAGGCTTAGCCCACTAGACCACACTGTTGGCCCTAGGGCCGACATCGTGGCCCCCACATGGGCTCTCATTAGTAAGAGTTTCTTTGCTAGTACGTATGTGAGGTTGAATAGTACAGTGCTAATATGTGTATGAATGTTATCTTGATTATAAGGTCATACCTGTGTAAAACAGTTTTAAAGTGCACTTTATTAAAATGTCTCAACGATGCTGTCTAGTATTACAGATAGAGACACAGCAGGGTCCACTTGGTTCCCAAAGCTGCAGTCGACCACAAAATGAATGCCATCTATGCCAAGCCTACTGCGGACTGGATGATGCATTTATTTCCTATAAAGTCCCCAGTGGTAGAAGTCTGGTAAATCTGGGAGACAACTCAAGAGCAGGTGGCAAACAAAAGGACTGGCTGTATAACCTGAAGGCAGTGGTTTTCAAATCATGCTTCCCAGATACCAGTGGGTCAGAAAACCAAGGGGTTACGACAGCAACATACACACACACGCACACCAGCCTAGCAGAGGAAAATGTCCAGGTGCTGTTGCATGCCTTAAAGAGTATTAATTCATAAACATTTTATTTCTGTATTCATATGTAATGGATCATGATACAAAACACATTTCATCATTCTCTAGGGCCAAGCACTGTTGTCCTAGAGAAAAATGGACTTGACCATTCAGTCAATTGAGAAAAGGTTTCTGTTTATTCGCTTGGTTTCTGAGCGGAGGCGCTACCTCTTGCGTGCTCAGGAGTTCTCTGTCTCCAGTGCTTCTGAGTACACCCACTGCCTGAAGAACGCCTCTTCCTGGGGAGCCCCGGGAGCCTAGCTGAGGGAATGTTGTGACAACATGTCTGACCTGGGATCTGTGCAGCCTCAGCTCCCTCCCTCCCGTGTGCCAGGCAGGCACGGCCCCAGGAGCCTCACAGACACGAGTCCGCAGAGCAGTGGCATCCTGCTTATTCCTGTAGTTACACCTCATCGGCAAAGAACACAGAGCCGGAGTAGATACTTTTAAATAAATGTATTGAACAGAACATTCCAGTTGGTTCATAAAACTGTACAGAATAGATTCAACAAAAATGTGATAGTTTCAAGGAAAGCCCGATGTTGACTCGTGTAGACTCGTGTCTAGTTATAAAAGCGCTATGCAAAGCCTGACTGACCTCAATCGATTGTCATCAAGTTGTAAGATAAACACATAAATACAAGGCCAGGCACTGGTATCCGTGGCTACTGTTGGTAATCTGATTACGTTAGCATTACACGTGATGTCACAGCTATGCAGCATGCGCCCTGCGATGTCACCGAATTACCATTTTAATCCCATACCGTGATTCATTACCACATATGACTTTCAATAATAGTACATGATACGTAGGGGAAAGGAAAAACGCAATTATTTTCCAAATAGTAGGAAAAAAACACATCTGCGTGTACCTCATGTGGGGGGTGGATGGGCATGATCTGGCCCATGACTGAACGAACCATGGAACTTAGGGGAGCAAACTGAAGCTTTTCTTTATTTTAATTTTTATTTTTCCTTTTTAACCTGTAAGGACGCTCTTGATCAAGTTCAAACCCTTCTTCTTTCGTATTGCAAAACACGCACATCAGGGCAACTGACTTCTCTCGGGTCACTTAATTTCACCGATAGCAGATCTAGAATCATCTTCCAGATACCAAAGACGACGGGCCACGATGACACCCTGGACATTTCACAGTGAGGACGTGCTGAAGGCTTAGGCTGACAGACGGAGCGAGATGTGGCGTCCAGGGCTCAGGTGCAGGCCCCGGGGCTGCTCTGTGTGGGGCTGGCTGTGCTCTCCTCTGGGTCACTGGGGCAGAAGGTCTTCCACAGGAACTTGTCATTGGACTTCCAGAGAGAAGCCTCTAGCTGCCCTTTCCCCCTGGAGGGAGCGGGCCTGGGCACCTTCTCACACAAAGTCTCTATCGTCGCCAGGTCGGTGAGTTTGCTAAGGCTGTCAGCGTTCTGCTCGTTCAAGATGTCCCAGAAGTCTTTGGGCCTCTGCTTTGCTTTTTCTACGGGCCCTGCAGGGGTTCTCTTTGGCGTCTGTACAGGAACACTCCGGTGACTTTTAAAGAGGTCGTCAAGAATGGAGGTGTCCCCCAGTAAGCCTGCCATAGAGGTGCTGTCTACTGCTCGGTTTTCGACCGCCTTGTTTTCCAACCGGGACAGCCTGCTCCCTGGAAGGCCTGTGCTGGGAAGGTCTTGTTGGGCTTGCATGGTGTCTGCTGACCGTGTCCCGCGTCCTTCCGAGTTCCCGTCTGGGGCACTGGATGCTGTGGTACCTCTGGAAGTATGGCTGCTTCTCCCCTCATCCGTCTCTTGGGGACAGCCAAGGGCTCTGACCTCATCAGAAAGCACTTCTTGACTGGCATTGTCATTCTGAAACAGAACTGATTTCCCTTTGTGAGCGATTTTGCTGGCAGACTCGTTGAAGGCCAAAGCTTGGGAACTGGATGACTTAACCTGGGTAACAGGTTCTCTTTTGCAAGACCGGTTCCCGCCGCTGCGCCCTTTCTTGCTGGTGGATGTGACGACTTCGGGAGCAGACTCGACTGTGTAGAGTTCTCCCAGCTCCGGGTACTGAGAGGTATAGAAGTCTCTGAGCATTGTTTGTCGCTCTTCTGAACTGGCGTTGGTTATAACTCTGGCAAACTCCTTTATGGAAGCTGATTTAAAATAGGAGGCCATTTCTTCAAACTGCTTTCTAGAGATTTAATGAACAAAACGGGTGGTTATTTTTAGGTGCGCGTTATTGTTAGGACCACATCATAAATGATAGGGTATATGGAGGCGAAGCAATGTTCTTTCAATGTCTGCTCAATTCCATCATGAAAGTGCCTTCCATCCCAGTAAATATGACCTCCTTCCTCATGCTACTGACAAAAATATTTCAGCACATGAAATCACCAGCTCTTAGAATGACTTTGATTTATACTTAAAGGCATTTCTGATAAATTATGAGATCCCAGCATGCCGTTCCTCCCGTGAGCTGATTTACGGGTGACACGAGAACCATAATTTACATCATGCACACTCGAAGTCTATATTACATTCAAGTCCTGTGAAATACATGGTCGGCCCACGCAGGGTCTTAGGAAAGCAAAAAATTTTTTTCTGAAAAAGAAAGAAAAGAAAAACCCTTTCCTTCTCTCTCCTTATAGGGCCCAACTGGCCCAACTTGGGTATGAAGAGCTAAACTAAAAGGTCTGACACTATTGCAGAAGTGAGGTGTGATCCTGGTGCCAGGCACTGACAATGTTTGTTAGTGTGTGTGAGGGAGTGGGCCTTGTGGAACCCTGGGGCAAGATGTGGGCAAAGATCCCCTCCTGCCGAGTGACAGGAGAGGGTGCTGCGGCCTGAGCTCTCTCCCCCATTTTGCTGAATTCCCAAGGACAGGCACAGCACCCACAGGAGGTAATTAAGGACAGAAGATGCCATGAGGATGCGGCCTGATTCTACTTGGATTGGTTTCTCACATGAAGAGATGTCACAGGGATAAGGGGTCTTTCCCTACATGTTCCTCTCTGTGGCTGATCACCTGCAAGCCAGTGGACATCTTGCCCTGGGGGGTCCCCAGCCTTGAGGACTGCACGCTGCAGAACTTACCACAATGCCTGGGCACCTGTTAGGTGCCTGATGACTGAAAAGTGAATGAACAAAATGTACTTAAGTCCTTCCTTTCTGTAGACCACGTGAGTTTGTGAATAAGATACATGTAGGGATTGGCTTTCTGAAAGCATTTAAAGTGGGATTTTAAAAAAAAGTGTACGGTGAATCCAAATGACTTTTGAAATACGCATCTGTGCATTTTGCCAAGGAGAAGCTCTCCCTGGGGTCACTCGCTGGCCTAGTGCTGGCGCAGATGACGCACCTGCGGATTCTGTTCGGCGTTTCTCCGACTATGAAGGTGCTCTGGCCGGTACGGTAGACTCGCTTCTTCCTCTGGCTCACAGGGTGTGAAAGGTAAAGGGGAGACGAAACGCCTCCTTCCCGGGGCGGCTGGCCCTCCGCTTCGTTTGCTTTTTCTTTATACGTCTGAGAAAACGAAAAGGAAGTGAAAAAAAAAAATCAGGAAAACCAGTCCTTTTTGGTCAAATGAAAACAACATTTTATCTTTTTATTTCTTCCAATACTCTTTAGCTCTGGGCCCACATCTTTAAAAGGGTGCTATGGAAAGGCAGGCACTTGATTTGGTGGTTGCATGCATTCCATTTCAAAGTACTGGCTCCAAGTACTGGCTCCACTCAGGATTCCAGCTTCCGACTAAGGCGCACCCTGGGAGGCAGTGCTGATGGCAAGGGAGCTGGACTTAAGGGGAGAGGGGGATCTTGGCTCCCAGCTTTGGCCAGCCTTAAATTCTATACCCACTTAAACTATCATTTAAGAAATGTTCTGACGGACAAACACTACTACAGTCTATTAGACACACAGTCTTGCAGATATAATCATTTTTCTTTTGAAATCTTTATATATTTTATTTATATATAGGTAGTTTTAGGAGCATAATAATATTTCCCACCCACTCCTCCCTTCTTCCTTTCTTGTTTTTCTTTTAATTTTTAAAAATGAATGATTCAATTTTGGTAGTTTTTAGATTGTTAAGTTTTCTAATGCAACTGTAAAATGTATTTGAAAAATATGAAGACATATTAAAATATGCAATGGTAGCTTTAAATATTTAAAATAAATAATGGCAGCCTTTAGCATTTCAAGTTCTACAAGACATATACTAGGATTATACTAAGTAATGGGAAACTTTTGAAAATAAACTTTTTTTTTCTCTAACAGATGCCAAGATGAATCCATGTCAGGAGAACTAACTCTCCGTGATTCCCCGTACAAGTTCCTTGTCCTGGGGAAGTGTTGGTTACTGCAGAAAAGGGCCTCACCCCGCCTGGATCACAGGAGGAGACATTCAGACAAGCTCTAATGATCAATGCTTTCCTTTTGCTTTCAGAATTAGATATAAGGCAACATGTGTGTGTTTTCATTGAAACAGCATGTATTGAAAGGCTCAGCTGAAGAAAGTGTTATATTCTGCATATCAATTGGTAGGAAAACAAAACAAAACAAATTCAGATCTGCAGATAACAATGCTTAAAAAGAGCCCGCTAAAAAAAGGAGAAAAAGGGACACCCCTCCTACCTTAGGGTTGCTTTGATTACATTAGCCTACAGATGGATTTTATCTTTACATAGTAGGAAACTACAGTGAATAGTTTAGAGACTGTATAAGGAGAAAAATCTCCTCCTATTGCTATTCTTTGAAGTATGATGCAATTTTGGAGGCAGCTTAGTTAACAGCTGCAGAGGGCACCTAGGTGGGAGTGGCAAGATGACACAAGTGGATGGCGATGGACTGTTCCTATATCCTTGGGGTGAGAAGCCCCCCAAGCAAAGCCCAAGCAGGTTCCATTCCTGTTCTGGCAGGACAAACACTCAGCAGTCTCCATCCTTCTCAGGTTCCTCAGGCTAGTTCCTGGAGACAGGTGGGAAGTCAGGCAGGCAGTGTTGATTCCTTCTGCTCTCCTCATCTGTACAACAGCCTCCCCCCCGCCTCCCCCTACACACACACACACCTGGCAGAGGCAGCTTGGAAGGGGATGGTGGACGGTGAAGTAGGACAGCCTGGTAGGACTGACAGCCTGGTCATGGCAGGCAATCGGTGCTTTGTCAGATCTTAGGAAGCAAGTTTGGAATGAGTCTGTCTACTGGGGGATCTTTCCAGGACACACTTCATAGAGTACAGCTGAGCAGTGTTTACATCATAGCCGCATGAACCTTCCTCAGCGCCTTAGGGAGGACATTCTGGTACTCAGGTGATTAGGGAGAGGATCAAGGGAGCTGGAGAAGCCAGTGCAGTGACAACACACTAATCCTCTGTCTGTGGTACCAGCATCTTATATGAGCTCCAGTTCATGTCCTAACTGCATTGCTTCTGACCCAGCTCACTGCTTATGGACTGGGAAAACAGTGGAGGATGGTCAAAGGCCTTGGGACCATGCATCTGTGTGGGAGATCCGGAAGAACCTCCTGTCTCCTGCCTTCGGATTGGCCCAGCACTGGCTGTAGTGACCATTTGGGGAGTGAACCGGCAAATGGAAAATCTTCTTGTGGTAATTTTCAAGTAAAATAAATAAATCTTAAAAGAGAGATTAAAAAAAAAAGGGAATTGAATGGTCTAGATGGCTTGGACCGATTGAGAATCTCAAATAGAAGCTTCACTAAGAGTTCTGATTCTGAGATCACTGGAAGATCTGCCCAACAGAGGAAAGTTCTTTGGTCTACAGCTTATTCCTGAGAATGGCACAGAGCTTGACAAACACCCAAGGCTCACCGTGTGGTCCACACGCCCCCATGCTGGCCTGAGCATGCCAGCTTTGCCCCAGTGTACACAATCAAGTGCTCTTTCATCTTGCTTCTTCATTAAACCTTGAATAGCAAAGTCGGAGAGGCAGCCATGCTTTTGTTTACACATCTGTTCAAACAAATGATTAAAAAAGAAATCTCCCTTTGGGTAAGGGCCAAACCCTGTAAACACAGCGAAAGTCATACACTTGCTTGCCTTTCCGAGTACTATAAAAACACACAGCACACTCTATGGATATTCACTCCCATGGTAACTGAGAATCTACGGTGACAAAAACTTCCAAGGCACTTTGTGTGAAAAATCCCCCAAGTAACTGTTCAAAGTTGCTGCCCAGAGACAAGGTGATGGTAAATGTGGTTTTCCAATTCTCAACAAAAACCAAGGGCACCTAGGAGCTACCTCTAAATTGTCTGAACTCATTATTTGGACAAAAGCCAGCTGGGTTAGACAGGACCCTCCACAAACACATGTTACAGTCAAAATTTCTGCTTACGTTTGGAAAGGATGTTCAAATTTGAAAAAAACAAACACTTGGATGGAAATCTGCAACCTTTCCGTGGAGAGGGGAGGCTCAAGTTTCTAACTAAGGGTCTATTTTCCTCCTGGATGGGGAAACGGTTACAATGAAGCTTAAGTCTTCTTTCTCCACGTATTACCTGCTTTCTGAGTGAGTCACAAAAGGACAACTTTATATTGGCTGCTCTGGCCTATTTAAAAAAAAAATCCACAATACTGAATATAACTCTTCAAACTCATACAGGTTGAATTAAATATGAATGTAGAAGTTTGTGGAGGTTTAGAATCACTTAGATCGTCCATCCCTGATCTGGAAGGCAGAGAGGACAGCAAGTGCTGGCAAAGCAGGTTGGGGGCAGACGGGCACATGCTACAGATGGGACATATCAACTCCACCTCCCCAGAGCCGGCCAACCTCCAGGCTCTGCCATTCATGACCGCAGCAGTGAACCGTGGGAAAAGACCAGGTGAGCCCTTGGGCCTGACTCAGCCCCTTACTGTGTAAACTTTGGTAGTTTTCTGGGTCTTTTTCAGCCTCATGGTCTGGGGGATGATGAAAGATTTGGGGACTGGGGATTTGGATTGGGACTCTTTCCTAAGGGTCTCTTTCAAATTGAAACACCATGATCTACCAGTCTTGACAGGATCTCCAATGAAGCGCTCGTGGGTAGCCCCCGCATCCCATGGCCTTGACTTCTACTTTAGATTTTGCCATGCACTGAGTTTTATTTATGCTACTGTCACAGTTCCTCTAAAGCTTATTAGAAGACACCACTCCCTGCAATTTGAAGATTCCAGAGGAGTGGTGTTGGTGGTGATAGGTTAAGGCAGCCTTTGCTGGTAAGCACGCATGCCCGCCTGCATTTCCCAGGGGTGGGTGCGGCCTGTTTATTTCCCTCCTTCAACAGCCTCTAGCTGGGTTGGGGGCTCAGGCTGATTCGGTTCAAGGCCACCACTGGCTCTCTAGTGTTGGGGAAGGACATTTACCTGGTGGAGAGGTGTAGTGCACAGTATTACTGTTAGCAATAAAGAGCTGAGACAGGCACGTGATTGACCTGTTTCAGTAAACATCACTGGGCACTCCTGAGCTCTGCAGGAGAAAGGGGAAAGCTGAACGATAACGCATTCTGCCAGGATGACGTCACGATGCTATGGACTTCTCCTATGCTCTGGCACAGTAGTTCTGAGGCCTTTGGGTCTCAGGATCCCTTTCCACTTTAAAAATGAATGGGGAGGGGGTACCAGGGAAAGGGAACGGGAAATCCCACAGCCTATGGAATTGTATCTTAAAACAATAATAAAAAAATAATTTAAAAAAACCCCAAGATTAAAACAGAAAAAAGAATGGTGTGTCTGGGGTAGGTGGGTGGCGGGTGCGATAGCCTAGTGGCTAAAGTCTCATCTTGTATCCGCTGGGATACCATATGGGAGCAAATTTGTTTTCTGGCTGCTCCACTTCTCATCCAACTCCCTGCCTGTGGCCTGGGGAAGCAGTTGAAGGGCCAAAGTCTTGGGACCTTGCACCTATGTGGGAGACCTGAACAATCTCCTGCCTTCTGGCTTCAAATAAACTCAGCTCTGGTCATTGCGGCCACTTGGAGGAGTGAACCAGCAGATGGGAGATCTTCCTCTTTGTATTTCCTTCTCGCTGTAGATTTGCCTTTCCAGTAAAAAATACAATAAATCTTAAAAAAAAAAAAAAGAATAAGGATCTCAAATAGCTTTTTAAATTTTGAAAATCCAAAATCCTTATTAATTCATTAAAACAATAATATGCCATTATGTGTTAATATCAATATCTTTCCTTTTTAAATATAACAAAATAAGAACCCTATTCTTTTAGAAAGCAAACAAAAAATTAGAAGGGTGGCTCTGTTTTACGTTTTGCAAATGTCCTTAGTTTAATAAAACACAGCTGGCATTTCTGTCTTTGTTGTTGCTTTAACTACAAGCTCTGGGAAGACCTTCTGAGGAGAGCTTGTGGTGGGAGGCCACAGCATCAGCTGGTCCACGCTCTGGAGTCTGATGGGAGCCTGATCACGTGGTGAGCAGCTAGGAAGAATCTGCACTTGAACCAGCATTCTGCAGAACCGCTGAGGCCACACCCCCGGTGAGCAGACCCCCCTCAGATGCTAAAATCAGATCAAGTCCCCACCCTTAATCCAGCTATTGTCCACATTCAGACAGTAGAGTTTAAGCATCTGCGTGAGTTTGTGGGGGACAGGCCCGCTGTCCCCCCGACACTGGCGCTTTCCGGATTCTGCACTCAATCCGCCGTGACGTGTGTTGATATGTTTGCTTGTTAACATTTCCCGCTGGTCATCTGGAAAACACTGACTAGCTGACTTACGGAGATCTTCCAAGTAGTGACACATGTGACTGTACAACACTGGAAAATCATTCTTATTACTACTGGAAAAATGTTTCCGTACTGGAAAGCAGCAAAGTTACAGTGGCAGAGATAAAACAGTTTGGTGTTTTAATTTTCACATGCCAGTCTGAACTTCATCACTGGCACCAAGTACAGTCCATTCTGTGAAGGGATGTACTGACTAGGGTCATTTTTGAGAAACTTTCAAGACCCCAGGTTTGAACAACCATAGGCTGTCTGTCACTGTTTGAAGCAGGGGTTGCTTCAGACAATTGATGTTGGTTGGGATTATGGTTAAAACTATACAAGGGCTGTATGCATATCTTTCAGTTCATCATACAGAATACAAAAACTAAAAGGTGTGAAACGTGATAAAATTAATCAACTTTACTGCTTCAACAGTGATATGCACAAGGGAAACCCGTGTCCTTTGCTTCTAAGTATGCGGTGCTCCGGCACCTCTAACTACTGGTGCAATTTAGGGCCATGGCCAGTCAGCGTCCCCACCACGGCCTCTGAAGCTGTAGGCACTTATACTGTGAAAGCAGTTCCGACTCTGCAGACACCCTGGACGAGTGTCGGAGATGGGAGGGGTGCATGGGCCACCTTTGGGAGCTCCTGATTGCCACATGATAAACTGGCCCACTCGCATTCAGAACACTCCTGATCCCTCTCTGCTAGGAACTCTGACTCCAGCTGGCTTTGGGCTTCCCTTTGGGCTCTACGCACACATGTGCATGAATACCGATTACATGCGCCTGCACTGGCCCCAGTTCTTGGCTGTCTTCATCATGAATGGTTAGATACCTAACACATCTTGACAATCATCAGAGTAAAAACTCTAACACCTTCATCTATTTGGGTCAGTTTAGCATTTTTCAATGATTTCCCTAAATACAGTGCCTATTCCCAATCCCCCATGCAACATTCACTAGCCCCTTTTGTCCAACATAATCTAGTTTCTTCACTAGCTACCAAATGCCTCATCGTGTTTATTCCTGGTTCCAAATGTCCTCAGATTTGCCTCTGCCGCACATCATCCACCCACGCTTACAGGTCCAGCTTCATGACACCTGTCTTGCATACCTTTTTAAAATGTTTTCATCATTACTTCAATTTCTTACGTGATATTATAGAAATGCAATCTAGCTTGATCGAAGATTTTATATAATCACAAACATTAGGCTAAACTAAGCATCCTATAGTACTGCATGCAGGTAGGAGATTCTAATTCACTGAGCAAAGACATAATAAAACAGATAGGATCTGTGTTATGGTTTGAGTATGATTTTGTCCCTGAAATCTTGCAGGAAATTAACAGCTCCTCTTTGCCCCAATCATAAATAATGGCACTAAGAAGGCAGAAACTGAATCTAATTACAGTGTTGAGGGGTGAGGCCTCTGAGAAGTGATCAGACTGGATTGAGCTATGGGGTGGAACCTCCAAGACTGAATCCTGGTGGCCTGCACCAGGACACCCAGAGAGACCACCCAGACAGATCCAGGCCAGCTCTGTCTTTGCCCTATGCTACTGTGAGACTAGGCCAGAACATCCTCACCAGAGGCTGACCCCATGGGGCCTACCTGATGGTGGACTGTGGGCCTCCAGAGCCATGAGTGAGAGCACACTTTTGAGATTAGCCTGCCTCTGGTATTTTGTCACAGCAATGAGAAGCTGACAGCTCAAAGCTCTTTGAACATGCATCCGTCCATGCTGCCTCAAACTATCTGGATTACTTAGATCTTGTCTCTTTAACTGGACCACACATTCTTCTAATCCATACAACCACGTAGTTTTGAAAAAAGTAAGTGCTGAGTCATATATCTACAGTGCCTGCTGGATAACTGCTAACTTGTACAAATGTAACACAAGGAAAAAAGATCAATTTTGGGGAGACATCTACCAAAAATTTTTATGAACAATGTAAAAAGTTTTCACTGTTAAAGCATTCTTCGTTTCATCTGCCTTACACACGCAGTAAAACAGAGGACATGACTTTCTCAGCCTACATTTTTTAAAAAGATTTCTTTCCAATTCCATCTGGATGCAGTAGGTGTTAAACAGTCTTGAGAACAGTTCACAGATTGAGATCTGATTCTGATAGTAACTTGGCTGTGTAATGCTGGACAATTCTAAACAGAAACAGCAACTTACCAGCAAATTGGCTGGTTCTAAGTTAAAGGGGTTATTAGTTTTATCAGAAAAATTGCAAGAATATCGAAATTCCACCACAGACTTATTTGTCCTATCCAACAAGAATGCCAACAAAAGAATTCCCTAAAAAAAAAAAAAAGACTTTTTAAAAGAAATGATAGAGTCAACCCACCCAAGTTTTTTCTGTTTCTTGTTTTTTATAGTTATTGAAGTGAAGGTTCATAGGCTGCCTGGGAAAATTACAAGAACGATTTGTCCTACTGGGGAAGGGAAGTGGAAATGTCCCAAACAAAATGGAGACTAAAGGGGATGACAGAAGGAAAGCTGCAGAAGATGGAGAAGTAGAAGACAACAGCACCCGAGCTGACCACTCACTGCTAAGCCATGGCCAGAGGGAACTCACTCAATTCTCCAGGTTTTCAAAATCAGTGCAAGCTGATGTTTGGGTCAAATGGTCTCCAACAATCCTTCAAATTTTGAAATGTTGTTTCTCAAACCTCACGATTTTTACTTTACTTGCTGTACAGAGGTTCAGAATTCCTACGTGCAGAGGCAGGATCCTCAGATGACAACGTCTTAGGTGTTCCCATGAAGTGTGTCCCACTAACACCACAGCTTTCAGGGAGGTAATGGAACACCCACTAGGCAGCCGCAATCAGCACTTAATGAGACATTAAGAGACAGCATTTTCAGACCTACTTGGAATCCTCTAATTATTCAAAACATAGATACTGCTAAAGAAATCAAATCCAAAGGGTAGGACTTTTTTTTTGTTGGTGGGGGTTCTAAAGACCATTAGATACTTATAGCATCAATTAGCAGGCCACACAAAATTGTCAACTAAAATATTAGCTTGTTTTAGATGAACTGAATTTTGAGTCCTACCTGCAGTTGGCCTTGGTGGCGTCTGATTAAATAATGTTGCTGGTCTCACATAGCCTGTGGGCCGAATGTCCCATCCCCCTGTGTGCAACTAGGACACTGACCAGGAAGGAGGAATCAGACTACTTCCTAATGGGCACAGTTCACTATTAGGTTAATTCATAATTCCTTTCAACTACTTCTTCCCCTGGAATGATCTTTGTAGCTGTCAGTCACAATTCATAGCCAAGTCCCTCCCCTATAACACTGGAGACCTGGCTCTGATATTTTTCAAGCTATTCTTTTTTTTAATTATTATTTATTATTTGTAATTCATTAATTACATTGTATTATGTGACACAGTTTCATAGGTACTTGGGTTCTCCCCATCCCTCCCCAAACCCTCCCACCATGGTGGATTCCTCCACCTTGTTGCATAACCACAGCTCAAGTTCAGTTGAGATTTCCCCACTGCAAGCGTATACCAAACATAGAGTCCAGCATCTTATTGTCCCGTCAAGTTCAACGGCTTCTTAGGTATACCCTCTCTGGTCTGAAGACAGAGCCAGCAGAGTATCATCCCAGTCAATTGAAAGCTCCAATATACCATCAGCAAAAATTTACATCATTATGGAATTAATTGACATAGTAATGAGTAACCAATATGTTAAAAGTAAATGCGAGTTCCTAGCCACCTTCATTCAAGCTATTCTAAAACATTCTATTATTACTACTGTTATTAGCAACACAGAGCGACAGATGACTGCCCAGACTCGAGAGGTGTCTTATCCATCATTCCTGGTGGCGAGCATCAATCGCAATTACAGTGATGAAAACGGTACTTGCAGTCATTTCAATGCTTTTCAACAAAATGTTGAATGTGTCTATCAGCTCATTGGTTACATTCCTCCATGAGTCCTGGCAGTGGCACTGTGACGAAGGTGCCACAGCTCTGCACAGCTGCCAGACTAGCAGGGGACAGGCTGCTCCCTCCGACTAAGCAACATGCTGCTTCATTCAAATGCCATCCAATCCTTCTGAAATGAACTACCATTGCAAATCAAGCCTAGTTGTTGGCACAGAAACACATGCCAACTCTGGTCACAGCATTCCATGCATTTACACATGCAACTTAAAAAAATCTGTTTCTTTGCTAAAATTAAAGAATAATTTTCTGATGCAAGCACCATCACACTAAAATTCAGCCAGAGGAAGAAAAACAGTAAGAATAATAATAATAAAAAAATCCCACCCAGTAAGAGTTAATTGTGCTACATGCTGAAGCCATAAACCTTACTTACTGGACTACTTCATAAACTAGTCATTTGTGAACAATTACTTAGAGCCATCAAGCCATTCATTATCCTGAAAACCAGGATAATGGAATGCCCTATCTCCCCAAAGTCTGTTCACTGTAAACAATCTCTCCCTCCTTGCTGACTCCCAAAAGCTGTATAAACATACCAGAATCAAACCCACCAGAGCTCCCAGAGAACTGTCTTCAAATAGTGTACAACATGCCAATCTAACATGAACACTAGAAGTTCTTGCTACCACAACATTTTGTATTGACAGTACCTCGGAGCAGGGCATCAACTTGCACTGGCTGCGACACCTCCCCCACCTTGGACCTACCAAGGTTCATGGCACGCTTCCTTCTCTCATTTACACAATGATCCGCTGACATAAAGAAGGGTTTACTGTGAACCCAAGTTCCACTACAAAGCAACCCGTTATTGCTCTGTCAAACAGTGGCAAGAGTGCCAAGTGTCTGTCATCCAAGTCAGGGGATTAAGTCTTCTTTTATAGTCTGATACTTGTACCAATTTATATATAAAAAATACAGATATAGTTTCTCAGAGCTGGACCCAGTCTATATTTTGGCTTGGGTTCAGGCAGCAGAGGTTGAGTGTGACAGCTGGCAGGAAACCGAGAGAAGAACACATCCTCATCCTTCAGTGGCCACATCTCCGTTGCCATAGTGATTAATCCTTGGCTGAATGCTGTCTTTGTACCCTTCTTTTCAGAAAACTTTAAGTAAACTGCAGCTGAAAACAGGCAGTTGACTGTAAAGAGGAGGCATGGCATCACAGACAGGTAGAGTGATGTTCCGTGACATAGCTCCACACGTTAAAAGAACAAACTAACTCTCATTAAGATATTGTTCATGTCTTGCGATGCTTCAAACATTTCTTTTCAGTTAGGGGGTAAAACGGTGTCAGGTTTTCCCCTGCTGTTATCAGAGCCCTGATCTTACACAATGAACTGTAGTCTGAAACCGGTGAAAAACAGCCAAGCGCAAGGGAGCTCTTCACGTGGGCATCACTGCGGCTCGCATTACCAAATGATAACGATGGGGAGGTTTGTTTGAGGAGAGCGGGGTTGTACATAAACCTGAAGACACCACGGCAAGCATGGATGAGGTGGTGTGTTCAGGCCTTCGCCCAATCCGAACAGCAGGTTCACTCTGCCTAGCATTAATTACATCAGAAAGCAGAGACAGGTCCCAGGGGCTTCTCCAGGACTGTGAGGTCCACTGCCTCTCCCTCCTCAGTCTCCCACTTAAGACACACAGACTTTTGTGATTTAGACAGAAGCTCAACTCAGGCCCAAACAGAGCATTCCTCAGAAGGTGAAATCCCAACATAGTGTGGCCGTAGCTGTGCTTGTGCCGGCTTTATTCAAATGCACAGGGTTGGTTTGCTTATAAAGTGAGGCATCCGGTCGCAGACACACGCCCCCCCACACCATCTTTTCAAACATAAGGAAAGTTATTTAATAACATCTCGAGGACAGACATGAAGCGCTCTGGAGAATTCTCAGGCATTAGCAGGTTGGGGACCCGAGCCCCACCTGAGGCACTGTGCTGGAGCTGGGAGGTATGGCTTCTTGGCAGACTTGGAGCAAGGGGCGTGCAGGTATTTTCCAACGCTGTGACCAAATCTCTTTTGTTCTTACTTCATTTCCCTCTCCCTCTTTCTTCCCATAGCTATTTACACTTTTTCCTCCAAAAAACAGCAAAACTCACGGTTGCCACCCACCATGACAGAACAAGCTTGGAAATCTCCTGGAGAGTGACACAGATATCTCCAAGATGATGGGGCCTCAGGCATTTCCCAGTGACAGGTGCGTATCACAGAAACGGCGACCTGGGACAATTAAATCCAAGACTGGGGCCATCTTACTTGCAGGAATTGTACGGAAGGTTTTGAAATGCTGGAATGGAATTCCGCTGCCTCAGTACTAGAAGCGGGCCACCGTGTGCGTGTGCTGACACATCCTGTTTTGGGCGTCTAGCTTGGGTGGCATGGGATTGGGGTTAGTGCTTTGAAAACGGCCTTGATTTTTTTTTCTTTTCTTTTTTTTTTAAGAGCCACCGAGATCGAGTCACTTAACCACACATTCCTTCCTACTCTCTGGAAACGGTCAGCTAAGATGGGTGTGTGACGGGTGTGCACACAGCCTGGATGGGTAGCTGAGGGACCCCTGGGGGCACACAGTCCGCTCTGGCTCCTGGGAAGAGGTGCCTGCCTCTCACACGTGAAGCCACTGCAGAGAGCAGTGAGGACCGCGCTGTCCACCACCCAGCTGCGGGGGGCAAACTGCATCTCCAGCACTTCCGCTTTTGTAACTTTCCCTAGGAAGGTGCGGAGGGCCTGTTCACTGCTTCTGTATCTAGGAGGGACTTCTCAAGTCATTTCTAAAGGAATTAACATGCCTGTACATGTCAACAGCTATACAACCTTAATGTTTGTTTGGAAAAAGATTTATTTATTTTTATTGGAAAGTCAGATATACAGAACAGAAGAGAGACAGAGAGGAAGCCCTTCCGCTCATTGATTCACTTCCCAAGCAGCTGCAACGGCCAGAACTGCACCGATCTAAAGCCAGGAGCCTGGAGCTTCTTCCAGTTCTCCCACTTGGGTACAGGGTCCCAAGACTTTGGGCCATCCTCAACTGCTTTCCCAGGCCACAAGAGGGGGCTGGATGGGAAGAGGGGCCACTGGGATATGAACTGGCACCCATACGGGATCCTGGCGTAGGCAAGGCAAGGACTTTAGCCACTAGGCTACCGCTCTAGGCCCCCCAAAATGACCTTTTTAGAAAGGGCATCATTTGGGAAAAAAAAAGAACCCAATAAAAATTACCCATTTAAAGGAGTCCATTTACAAATGGAGACAGTCCAAGTGCACTGATGAAAAGACAAAGAAAATGAGGTCCATATACAAACAGAATATTACTCCGCAATCAGAAAGGAATGAAATCAGAGACGGGGGAGGGAAGTAAGAAGAAACAGAAGGGGAATGTTCAATGAGTAGGTGGGCGTAAGATGTTCTAGGGTTTGTCTTCACAGGAGGACTGTCTATTAACATGCATTAACTGGCATGTACTACATACATTTCTTTAGTCAGAAACACAAACTAGGAGACAGGAATTTAAACATTTTCACTATAAATAAATGTTAATGTTAGAAGAGATATATTACTCTAGTTGGACATAATGCAATGAATCCATGAATCCAAATTGGCAACCCCATACATATGAATTCTATGTGTCCATTAAATATTTTTTTTAACTAAGAAAGATTTTTGACATACTCTTTATCCTGATAGAGCAAACTTCTGAGAAACTCAGTAAGCATCATCCCACATTTTTGGATGGCTGCGGGAGTTGTCTCTGGGGGTGGCTGAGAGACGGTGTACCCTTAGATCAACTGGGAACTTGAGAAGGCAGCAGGCTTGGGTCATGAAGGAATCCCCTGGTGAGTGTCGTTATATACTCTGGTTTTATCGCTAAGACAATCTGAAGACACAGGCAAATGAAGACGGCTTGACAGACCTGAGGCATTCTTTCTCCCCTCTGTTCTGAAAAATGGTACTACAGATCACCATTGCATACACTGTGCGCACCTCTATGGGCCACAAAAATGAGATAGTTAAATTACTCCTCAGACAAGTAGCTCTAAGGAATTAAGAAATAATAATCCAGCAATAAAATATTTTTAAAATCCTTGATGCAAGTGACTCTGAATAAACAAATCATATCACAACTATATCAAACTTATCCATCCCTGCAAGCAGTAATTTCAAGTGGGAAGAGCCTATACAAAATGTTTATTTAACAATATATTTAAAAATCACCTTAAAAATGTAAATCCTACATGAGGTTACTTATTGCTGAATCTCTCCATTTTAAAGAAAAAAGAAAATTTAGATGAAATCTAAGCACACACTTTCCTTCTGTCTCGTGTGCAGAACTGAACTGGGTTCCGGTGGAACTGCATGATTCCCTTAGACTCGTCTTCCTCAAGGGATCAAATTCTAACTCGGGGGTGGAGGGCATCAGTGATTCGACGTTATTAGGTCTTTACAAAGCTCCTTCTGAAAGATCACGGACGTGTGTACCATGGAGACATGCATGAATTGCACAAAACTTCTGCTCAAATACTCCTGTCTTCTAGATTCTGTGAGCTGTTTGACATGCTTTGGTAGACTCACATTTGTCTTTTAAATCTAAAACAGCTCCTCTGACTCTAGTTCCCCAACAGGTGTTTGATTTTCCCCCTTATTCACATGTCACAGTGAGTGTTAGTAGCTGCTTTTGAGGGAGTATCTGATGGAGATTCTACCGAGTGTCTTTCTAGGGAGGGGAAAAAAATGAGGCTAAAAATCAAAGACGGCATTCTTCCCCCTTCTTACCTTAGAACTGCAAACAGCTATGTTGGCAGGAAGCTGGGAAAACTGCTTCAATTCAAACACGTCTCGAGTGGCCCATCGACTCATGTGATTCTCAGCTTTGCTGGATCCGATCACCTTCTGGTTGGAATGAATGTAGGCCACTTCTTGAACTCCACCTAGGAGGCAAGCGGGACTGTCAGGTGCGGTCTCAGCAGGAAGTGACATGACTTCAGCAACAGGGAACCACAGGGACCCCTGTACACCTTCCACAAGAGTTACACATTCAGTTTGTGTGTTAACATCACAATATTCTTTCAAAAACAAAACCAACCTAGTAGCATCAGTTGTGTGTTGACCTACAGGGGAGGATTTGGGCAACGGGTTCTCCCTTAGCAACAGAAGAGTGGCACTCTCCACGGTTCACCCTGAAACCGGGGGTTTTGGCCAAGAGGAATGTCATGGTGAGAGTTCTCCACGCTTGTTGTCTCTGTTCATTTCAACAAGTTGTTTATTCATGGAAGGAGCAGGGCTGGCCCTATCTGTATCTTTAATTGTGGTGCTGATCACACCAGTGACGGAACAGGACCCTGGGGTTTATGACCAGGGAGCTGAGTTTGGCCGGCTTCGCTCAGTGTGACTATTTCTATTTTGTCTTTTTTGCTCACATGCCACAGAATGTCAAGATGGGAACAAATTTTTAGGAAATGAGAAAAAAGTGAATGCATGCCTTTATAACAAAATCAGATGACAAGATAGTCCCATGAGCCCTAAACTACTACAAGCAAGAAGGGACAACCCAACAATCAGCCACTCTCTGGATGGTCTCAGCATTGGAGCTGAGCAAGAGGGCAGCAACTGGGTGGTATCTGGCAGACTTGGGCACAGCAGGCTCTGGAAGAGCCCAGACATTCGAGAGGTGGCAGGCAGCACACGGACAGCTAGGGAGAGCAGTGAGGGGGAAGACAGGCTCTCTAGTGCTGAGGCAAACCCACCCACCAGGGATCCCAGCCCTGCAGGGCCCAAAACAGACAGCAAAGGAACTGAGCGGGAACCAAAATGAGCAGCCAAGGAAGGACAGAATGGGGGAAAGAGAAACAGACATGAAATTGTACCACAGTTCTGAACACTACACAAGAATGATGCATGGGTCTCTGAGGAGTTAGAAAAGATTTCCTAAACTCTGCCTCACTTAAAAAAAAAAAAAAAAGAACCTCATGGCTAATCATCTCATATTAAAGTGAGCAAGAGAAAAGTACCAGGGTCAACTACCAAGAAAATTATCATGAAAAAAAAATCATTAAAAAAATGAATAAGCAGCAAAACACAGCAAAGATGTGTTCACCAAATAGCTTTATATTTATAGCTACCTGCAAACTAAGAAAAAGCAAGGTCTTAACAGGAAAATATATAAAGTGATATCTGTATTTCTGATGATTTGGATGCAATAAACCCATTTTCTAAATGGGAGAGTATATGCTAAAAAGATTAAACAAACAACAACAACAACAACAACAAAAACTCTAAATGTCCCAGTTACTACATAGTGGTAGTATCACTATTTTAAGAAAAATAATTAAGAATGAAAAACATTACATTAAGAAGAAAAACTTGCACTAAGCAATAGTGGAAAATGAGGGGTAAAACTTCTTCACAAAAGCATTGTAAGTAAGGAAGGTGAGGAAAGGAGACAAGTAGAACATACTCTTCCGCAACACTATATAAACGAACAGGTATAGAGAGTAAGCATCAACAGCTGTTGAGACCATGAAGACGCAGGACAGCAAATATCTTGTGACTCTCACAGTCCGGCCAAACACCAACTTTTGTTTGGCTAAAGGAACTGAGTCTGATTCAGTCGGATCCTCCATTTGGTTTGCTTCCCAAATGGCCATCATGGCTGGGCGTGGGCCAGGAGCTTCATCCACGTCTTTCATGTGGATGGAAGGGGCCAGAGCACTTGGGCCAACTTCGGCTTCTTTTCCAGGCTCAGCAGCAGGAAACTGAGTGCTTAACTGCAGCTGCTGGAACTTGAACTCAGACAGATGCAGGCGGTACGGATGGTGGCTCAACGTGCTACGCCACAGCACTGGTACCCCAGGGTTTTTGAAGATAAAACTATAAGGCATTAAAAGAGAAGCAGATCACATAAAAACTCTTAAAAATAGATGAGGCAGGGATTGAATATTCCATATGGGCTTTGGTTCCATCCCCAGTTCTCCACTTTGCATCCAGCTCCCTGTTAATGTGCCTGGGAAAGCAGTGGAGGATGGTCCAAGTACTAGGGTCCCTGCACCCATGTGGGAGACCAGGATGGAGTTCCAGGCTCCTGGCTTACGCCTGGACCAGACTTGACAAGTGCAACTATTTGGAGAATTAACCAGTGGATGGAAGTTTTCTCTCTGCATAATTCTGCTTTCAAATAAAAATAAATAATGTAAAAAGGTGGATGAGGTTAAACTGTGATATCCACAGATGCTTATTTATGGGACAAGAATGACTATGGATGTCAGAAGAACTGGGCTGGGATCTGGATGAGGCACACGGAGGGGCCCCTGGGACGGAAGACAAGGTTTGCGTCTTGATCACATGTGGTCCTTCCGCCTGCCACCCACTCCCATTCTTACTCGTACCTCAGTGGAGCACCTTGACTTTACAAGCTAACTCTCAAGGATCTGTTATGGAACTGACTGGACCAGACAAACACCATCACGTTTTCAAAATGCGTTCAGTTACCTAGAAGTATATCCATGGATTCACACATCTGCTCTTGACTCTCAACAGTCTCGTTCGAAAATTTCATGGATTTGCTTGGCACAAAAGTGCTGTTTTCCTTAGTGTGCTTTGGCAATTTTGAAGAGGGATGGATTCTATCTTTTGTAGCCGTGGCTTTGAGGCTCTGTCTAGAGCAACTGAAGGGACTGGCAGGTGAATCGTCATCGGAGGATGAAAAGCCGTCAATGGTCTGGGAGTTACTGCCTTCACCCACGGCACACAGTCGGCTTGTGCGCTTCCTGGCTTCAGTAAAACTGCACAGCTGTCTCCTGATTCCCTTCTTCCTGTCGGGCCTCACTGGCCTAGTGGCTCTCTGCTTTCTCACTCTTGACGTGGAAGAGATGTCAACGTCGTCAGATTCATCACTAATGTCACTGGGGCCCTTTCTTTCCATCACAGGTTTCAGCGTTGTGTACCCAGGTTTTGAATTGCTGGGAACTTGCACGCTTCCTCTGTCTTCGGCCCTTTTCCCATCACCGTCATTTCTTACATTTGCAGGAGTTTCTGCTCCCGAGTCCTCACATCCCCCCATGGCTGGCTTGCTCAGAGTTGTATCCTGGGTGGGAAATATGACGTCACTGTCATCCGACTCCGTGACCTCTCGTGAGGTGCAGCGGCGCTCGGCTGTACTTTTAAAGTTCTTCTCACCATCAGACTCGGAAGAAGCACTCTGCTCTAAAGTCTCGTCACTTTTTCCAAAAACGTACTTCTCAACTGGAGTCGGGATGCTACTGAATTTGGGTTGCTGGGAGGCAGCCAGGGAGTCCTGTTGTTTCTGACAAGCAGCTTCTCTGGCTTCTGCTGAAGGGTGTGGGGGCGGCCCCTGCTCATCAGCACTTTGGTCGGCAGAGGTGACACTTCCATTGCTGTCCTCTGCAGCATTACGTTTGGTCTCCAACAACTTAGAGAAGCCACACTGGAGTAGGGTGAGCTGCCCCGCAGGACCCGAAGCTCTACTGGAATCAGATGTTTTGCTTCCTGCAGTCTTTGTTCTCGAGGTCCCCCCCGATTCGTCCTCACTGAAGTCACTGCAGAGGTCCCACGCTGCCTTTGCTGTTGGCTCCACAGCTTGCTCTGAGCCTCTGGGTTCTGGATTGATGGGCTCTCTCTAGGTGAGAAGCAATGGCGGAAACATCACAAAATGTCCAGATGATCCTGAAATCTCTCACGGGGGAAGGGAATAAACTTTGGGCAGATAATCTGGGCACCACCGTGTCAGGTGGTGGTTTCTAGAGATGCATTTAATAAGCAAAGGTAAAACTCAGTAGTATAGTTGGCACAGTTCTATTTATTTTCAGGTTAACAGCTTTCTAAAATCAACAGGAGGTTAAACCAGAGTATCAGTTGGTACAGGTACAGCTTCGCAGACTACAGGGACTCACAGCTGTGGCCTCTCACACAGTGACACTTTACAACAAAGTCAAGTCACAGGCCTTAACAGGGCACACATGCCATGACTGGACGATTCTTTTGATTACAAATCAGCCCAGTGGGATCTGGATCATTAGAAATGAGCAAAATTTTGAAATAATATGTAGAAATTTGCTATCTTCCCCATAGAATCAGAGTTAAATACACCCTTCAGTTTCCCAAACTGAAGCTTTTTTATTAGTAAGATATCTTGGCAAACTATTTTCTAGTCAGTCCTCTGTCAACATTTGGTATTCATATTTTTGCCTAAACTTAGAGACCTGTTCACTCCAAATCTAAAGTCATCAGGCTGGTATAAATCTGTAGTTAGGTCTCTGAAAACAAACAAGAAAACAGAGGCAGCGGTAACAACAAGACCTTCTACATACTTTGTACCTCTGAAGAGGCCTGCTGATGATTTTACAGATCTTGTGGCAGGGAAGAAGGCAAACTACTATAAAGATCACAAGATGAAGGCTGCAAAATATCTTTGAACAAGAGACTAACTTTGATACAACAGCAAAGACTTAACTCTCTCACACACACTGGTGTCTAATCTCCTTTTACTTGGGGGGGGGTGAGTCATGCACATGGTGCATCTAATTTGGGGTCCACAGTTCACTGCTGTGAAAACCAGATTTATGGTTTGGTAGTGCTACAGTCCCAGCGTAGATATAAATGCCTGAATATGTCCTTATGACGTGAATAATAAGGCAGTCTACATTACTAGTTTCACTGATGGTCTCCAATTGTTCAAGAAAGCATTGTCTTGATGTAGGGATACAGTGCGTGCTTCCTAGTTGCTGTAGGAGACACACCCCAACGTTACTTACTGCTCCTGGCCTGCCTGCTGGAGGTCCCTCTCCCAACCACGTTGTGGCTGTCAGGATCCCTGCTTCCACTTGGCCTTCTCTCTGTAAGGTCAGTGAGAAAGAATGTAAATCACAGCGCATAATAGCAATGGCATGTTAAAACTTGAATTTAAGAAAGGAAAACCGAATAATACTGCTTGCTTTAGCATTCGGAATGTTGTTTTTCAATGTGCTGTTTAAGGAACTCATATATGGTTTTATATGGCATTTAAAGTTTACTTTTTCAGAGTAGAAGACTAATAACACATTCCAGCAACTCCATTAAATGCACTGGTGGGAACAGGGGAAGTGAAAAAAATGTCATATATTTACTTAGTCAAGGATATCCATAACAACCATTCCTGTATAAAAAATTACAGCAAGGGCATAATAGCAACATTTCAACACTTAGGGCAACGTGGGATATTGTGAACTTGCTCTTGTAGCCTGGAGCTAGCATAGTTATTAAACATATTCATTAAAAATATTTATTGAGCCCTGAAGTGCAGCAGATATCAAAATGACAAGGTCTACCCCAACTGGAAACTGAAAAACCACACATCAATTATAGAACTGACGTGCCACATCTTTCAGGGGAATGATCTTCCCTTTGAAGCTTTTGGTTTATCTTTCAGCAGACACAACTAATGGCCTGGATTCTAGAACATGATATTCTAGAAAATGAAGGCTTGAGTTGTCACCACAACAAGGGAGAAAGGATGCATCCATCCCGAGTTACAAAGGTCCAGCTTAGGCGCACAGATATACCAACAGCGTGGATCCAGCCAGCATGGATCCAGGGTGATGAGCAAACATCTCACCCACAGAAGTCTGCAGGATAACGGGGTATTCCTACAAAGGCAAGGGGCAGCCGCATGCCCAGCGCTGCCATCTGCTTCCTCACAAGAAGCTAAATGGTCACAGCTGATGAAGTCTCTCCCTGAGCTGGAGAGACCCCTTTAAGACAGGAAAATAGTCACTGCAGCCTTCAGCAGCTGGGACCAAACGCCTTGCAGCCATCCTTAACTCCTGTGTTCTTATGGCATACATGTGATCCACCTGCAAGTTCCCCCGTGCCACCTGGATAACACACACATAGACCCAAGCCACTTGTCACACCTTCTGCTGTATCACCCTGGCCCATGCCACCATCATCTCCCAGTTGGATTAGTGTTCTCCTGTTTCCACAGTCTAACACGCAGTGGACGAACTAATGCACCTAAGACAAGGTCATTCTTGTGTTCAGGACCCTCCAATGGTCCTTTGTGGAAGTCAGGATTCCTCTGCATGACCTGGCTGCTGGCAGCTCTCCAGCTTTCTTGTTCACTCCATTCCAGCCAGTCTGGCCTCGCTGTCTTTTAAAAATTACCCTGGGCATGCGACAATCTTAAAAAGAAAAGTCAATCTGAATTTACTGTTTTAAATTGTAGGCTGCTAGTGTCTGCTCAAACACAAGATAGAATTTTGGTCTGTTCCACCTCTTTCTGGCTGTCTTACTCTATGAGCAATGTTGTCTAGCAGATGCTCAGTGAGTATTTGTGAAAGATTCTCCCAGTATGCATCTCAACAGGGAAACTCTAATATTAATGCCAGTAAACCAAGGCAAAACAGAACCAAAGTGCTCAGAAACCATGAAAGTATTACAGAAATCCACATTTCTGTCTCTTAATTCCTTAAAACGACTATTCCACAACCTTTAAAAATTAAGAAATGTATTCCATGAAGTAAAATTCTTCCCATTGTACAGGGGTTTAAACAGTAACATCTTAAAATGTCTTTTGCCCAAAGTAGCATGAATCTAACCAGGACTAAACAACTTGAAGTCCTGGTTGATGATAAAAGAGCGATTGTAATACAAAATTAATTTAATTATCGAGTTCCAACAATATACCTAGTACATTTTACCACAAATGAAACACAAGATATAGACGAAACTCTAGAAGAAAAACAAAATACACTTGGGACAACCAGTGAACAAGAGAACTTCCCACACAATAATCTGCCATCTTGATATATCTTACTTAACATTTATTTAGCAAAGGAACAGGGAGCTATTCCGACAAAACAGAGTCCTACACTATGCTATATATGGCAGAAAATAGAAAAAAATAATCTAACGCTAACGTCTTTACAAATAATAAGTTGAAATCAGAAACATGAACACGGGCCTGCATATCGTGTCCTATGCTGAGAGGAAAGTAGTGAGTTCGGGTGTGAGGTGGCAGGCAAACAAAACTGTGGGCAACAGACGAGAAAGGGAGAGACCAATCTGGAGAACAAACCAGAGAAAACAGAAGGCGGACCTTCCCAGGGCCACGCAAGTCAACCTCAACAGCTACTAGCAAGCAATGCTTGACACCCACCAGTTCACAGCGGCTCCAAGACAGAAATTAGACATCAGGCCTGACAGGACAGTTACAGATACACGCCTTCCTTCCCTCCATCCACCAGGGGTCATGCCGAATGACAATGGAACTGGCTTAATCTGTGATGACTGAGGCCACGTGCCTGTTACATACAGGTTTGCCTATCTCCCCTCAAGATGGCCTAAGTGTCTTAAGGGACAATCGCTGCTTGCACAGGCTTGGTGGCACGTAGGAGTTTTACTACATAGTCCTGCGAGCAGGGGGAAGGCCCTGATGCTCTCTGCGACCCAGTGTCCTCTTCTGTGTATCTCAAGATAACACAGATGATGGTCTAGGATTCTACAGTACCTGTCTTAGAATCTATCAGGAAACAGGCTAATCTGCTTAGTATCAGGGTCCTTTAAGCAGCTTGACGATGTTGTTCAAGGGACACAATATCTTGTTTGAAGAACAAGAAACATCTGCATGCTTGATGATGCAGCCAATGGTGTGATTGCTGTGGAATGTTTATTGGGAACAGAAAACACAAAATTTCAAGAGACGTGAGAGTGAATCGTGGGGAGTCTTGGGTAACTTTTAATCTAAACACAGTTTATAGTTCTGTTTACTTGGGAAAGTCTCCTTTTTTAGTTCCTGACTTTAACAGCTATTTTCAAAAACAATAAACTTCTCTCTGCCAGTCTGAAGATGGCTTTGGAAACGACCCTATGTAGTATTATAGTTGTGTCTGTGAGGGTCATTATTTATGCAAGGCATGGGGAAAAATCTTAGTACAGAGGTAGAATACTTCATTTCCTGTCTCTCCAAAAGTAGAAACTGTAAACATACGCGTTTTTGATAAAGAAATCACAAACAGTTCTCTGAAAAGCCCCTGGGGAAATCATTTCAAGGTCCCTGAGGGAGAAGGGTGTGTTTACAATATTACCCCAAGGTCGGGGGACAGTTTCACACCTCCAGGATGTCCCTGGTGAGACAGGATCCCTGGGATCTGAGCTTGAAGAGATTGCGGATTCCAAAAAGCTCTCCTCGGTGCTCCTTGGAGCCCTGGACGGCTTCGAAGTATCGCTTGGCGTTCTCACTTCCAACCACGACACAGTGAAGTTGCTGGAACCAAAAGGACACAGAGCATTTTTGAAGTGTCTTCTCCAGGGGTATGTCAGGACTCCCGGCCTTTAGCTGGAGCAGGCAGAGCCCCCGAAGGCACGAAGCTCTGTTTTCCTGTCCCTGGCGGGAGCGGCCACTGCAGTGAAGCAGCAGTCTGCCCCGGCTCACTGAAGCCGAGACCTGTAAGCAGCCCCCTTTCCCTGCTGTCTAACAGCTGATGCACGGTTAATCTCAATGGCACAGTCTGTTTGACATACATATTTAATAAAGAAGAGCATGTGTTTTAGTATGCATCCTCCCTTATTAACATGAAATAAGATTAACTACTAATTATAATCTAGAATGATATATTACATAACATTAATATTGTATACAATATAAGCTAGCAAACTATGATTATTAATTATCACTAGCATTATAATGGTATAATAGGAACTATAAAGTTAGCAAGAACCATTGCTGTGTCACTAAAGTTGACAATCCTGTTGGCATCAAACTCTCTGTGAAATGAGGACACTGTCCACGAGCGGCAAGGCCCCTGTCACTGGTGCAGCAGCTCTGTGTCATGGAAACAAGTTCAGACAGAGCCCATGGACATGTGAGGGTCAGCACGGCGTGTCCTCTCCATCTGATGGGTATTTTTCTAAATGCAACACAAACATGTAAAACTGAACCACTTTCTGATTAATGCCTTAGACACTTTTAGATTTCCTGGAACAAACAAAGGGAGTATTCTGGGGAAAGGAATTTGATCAACTGCTGTGGAGATTAGCAAGAAGTTAACAATGACTGTGACCACATCAGAGTTGGTGTATTCTTTCACAGCTGTGGATGCCAGCGGTCTGACTTGAAGTCACAGCTCTCAGAGAGCCACACTCCTGGAGAGTCCAGGGGGCAATCCATCCCCTGGCTCTTCCAGCTGCTGGTGGCCGCTGGCACTCCTTAGGATGTGGCCACATCCCTCCAGTGTCTGCCCCTGTGGCTACACTCTCTTCTTTCTGATTGTGTCACATTTGCCTCTGCCTCTTAATCCTTTTTTCCTTCTCTCAGAATCCTTGTATCTGTAAAATCAGATACACAATTATTGACATGAGGCTGCATTCACAGGGTCTGGGAATTAGGACCTGGCATTAAGGGTCTTCATTCAGTTCACTTAAGTGTCTTTTTTTTGGGGGGGGAAAGAAATGTTTTCCTAAATGGTTCAACAATTATTTCGTTCTGGTATTCCCTTGCCCTTAAACATCTGACACACTTATCTCAGCTACTATAAAGGTTACTTGAAAAGAGGAAGTCTTCTTAGCAATGGGAGGGAGGGAGTTTATTCTGGATGTCGGTCAAAGCTTGGAGCTTGTCTTGCTTCTTTTCTTGTAGTATTTCTACCTACCGTTCCTGTTTGAGAGCCGACATCTCTGCTGCAGTGTGGCACAACTAGGGTAAGACTGTAGGGGTTAAGTTTCCTTGCTTTCTTACCAGTGATCCTTCAAAGAGAATCCCGTGGGCACCCCAGGACCCCTCCTTCCTGACTCTCAGCTTGGACAAACTTGCACCCACCCTTTTCAGCAGTCTTTCCTCTTGGGTCCTTCCTTTAGTCTGATCCCCACTGTCTTTATCTTTCAGAATTCCTTGCAATATCTCTTGGACCAATAAGAGAACTCTCTTGCTTTCTACCACTTTCAAGAGTTATTTCTAAAAAAGCGTATTTCTAGATTTTTTTTTTTCCCACCAAAGGTCTGAGGAACACTGGTGGGGTAGGGGAGCATAGAATGTATGCTCTATATGTCCCTTGGTTCAAATTTCACATTTAATATTTGTTCCCTACATGAGTGCCACCTTCTCTTTATTCGCATCGTAAAAAGTTGTGGAAACTTGAATTACCTCATCTTCTGAAGCCTTTCTCTTCAGTATTACTATGTAATACACAACAGGCCATTTTAACTCATTAAATGGGTCAGCTGATAGGTAAAAAGGAAGCATGTAGAGAAACGGTTTGAAAAAAATGACTACATGCTTGAGGAGACGCTCGTAGTGGTGACAAGTCTAAAATGATATTCTGAAAGAACAGCTGCTAAGAAAAAAAAAATCTAGCTTTTCCCAAGATTGTTTAAATGGGTTAGAAAACAAATACTTTTCAAATAGCTGTGCTATATCAAAGGACAAAAAAATTGAATGTTTTTTTTATAAAGCTAGATGCTATTAAACTCCCAAACTGCTATATATAATTCTATTTTTAGGATGAAGAAAACAGCATAAATTTAAGATTGGATCATTCTTAGGTTAACTACCACCACATGTGGCAGATGTTTGCTCTTAAATAGATGCCAACTGAATATATAGGGAGCAATTCAAATTTAACATTTATAGTTAAACTTGAACCTCACTCCACATCTTCTCAAGTGAGCAGTTATAAACCAGTAAATACTGTTTATTTAGCAGTAAATGGAGCAGTAATTGATATTCTAGGCTTATTAAAGAATCAACTCAGCTTAAGATGAAGACAAAAAGATCCAGCGCAGTCACTGGTGTACGCTGTGTTAGTTCTGTTCCTCTAATCTCATTTAACTGGAGCCATTCTGGGTCCCAGTTCTGGAATGTACAGTATCTCTTTTTAAGTCAGGGATCCCAGTCTTCTTTCTGTCACAGTACCCACAGAAAATGGTAACATGTGAACATCCACTTGGTGTGAGCAGAGGACAGTTGCCGAGGCTGTCCAGGGCACCTAGGACTATGCATGGCATACCACTGTACCTTGGCTGACACTGCGAGGAGGTATGGCCTACACACTAAGATTACTGACACTTGAGGGAGCTAATTGAGAGAAGGCTGGCCTAGGAATTAAGATGCTGCGTGGGACTACAGCATCCCACACTGTACTACCTGAGTTCAAGTCTCAGCTCTGGTCCCTGACTCCAGCTTTCCGGCAGGCCTGGACGGGGTTCCCAGTGTCCAGAGTTACCCGGCCCAGCCATGGCCACTGCAGCATCTGAGTAGGGAAATCAGTGGATGAATGTCTCTTTCTATATATAAAATGTGGAATCTTGGGTTCTATCTTGACCAGTTAAATCTCAATCTATTTTAACAAGGTTCCCAGTGACTCATACATATATTCCAGTGTACAAATCATTGCTTTAAGCAACTTTCAGTTCTAAAATTCAGTGAACTCTAGAGTGAAATCTGTTTTATACGGGTGTATTAAAGAGTATATGTCATAATCTTTTAAAATTTTAAATTTTACATAGTAAAATTAAAAACTCAGTTTTATAGGAAACCCAACTTCTGAAGACAAAGATTCACTTCTCAATTTACAGAAAAAGGAGAACGCACTTGCCTGCTTATAGAGCTGCCGTAAGTACATGATCTCTTCCACAGTTCCCAAGGATATCAGCCTGAGCACTTTAACATCTCGGCACTGCCCAATCCTGTAGGCTCTGCGCAAAGATGAAAAACAACAACAAACAAAAACCAAGTGAGGTAGCTTGAAGTCCAAAAGGGAGTTTCTGGACATTTGAAATGGAACATTGTTTAAACTGTAACTTCATTCAAAAAGAAACATTTTGTGTTTTACTATATTATATACTAATAATGTAAAAGTATAAATTCATATAGATAACTTCATTTCTGTTATAAACATCACTTCTCAATGTCTGAAATTTTTCCTAAATCCAAGTTTTTCTTTTAATGGCAGTCTTAAGCTCCTGAACGAATTGTTTCCAAAGGATTTCATTTTTATAAAATTCCCCCAAATATTAACTAATCCAGGGACAGAAAAGATTGATGGCTGCTAGAAGATGGGGGTGGGGGAAAAGCAGGAGGGATGGAGTATGAGGAGGGTACAGGAAAATTTGGGGGTGATATTTTCTTTCTTTCTTCCTCCCTCCCTCCCTCCCTCCTTTCCTTCCTTCCTTCCTTCCTTTTGTTTTTTTTTTTTTTTGAAAGCCAGATAATACAAAGAAAAAGATCTTCCATCTGCTGGTTAACTCCCCAAGTGGCTGCAATGGTGAAGTTAAGCCAATCCGAAGCCTGGAGTCTGGAGCTTCTTCTACGTCTCTCACATAGATGCAGGGTCCCTAGGCTTTGGGCTGTCCTTGACTACCTTCCCAGGCCACAGGCAGGGAGCTGGATGGGAAGTGGAGCAGTAAGGACCAAACTGGTGCCTATATGGGATAAGGGCAGTTGCAAGACGAGGATTTAGCCACTAGTCTATTGCACTGGGCCTGGGGTGATATTTTCATTGTATTGATTGTGTGATGATTTTTACAGGTGCACACATAGTGCTGGAACTTTTCAGTGGGTAAAAATACACTATATATTTCCAATCTATTGTATGTCAACAATGATAGAACTGTCTAAAAGCTTTAAACAATCTTGGGAGAGAGTGGTCAGTTTTCTGGCCAGTCTGTGATGTGTGAATTTCCTGTGCTCACACAGAGATTTTGGTTCAGTGGGCCTGAGTGGATTCTCTCAGGGCGCAGGGGCCTCATGTATTCAGACGTGTAGCACAAGTGCTCATGACAACTTCAGCCTGCCTCATGGCAACAGTTAGGTATGGGTCTGCAACCTACATCTTCTTTATGGGGCTTTCCTAGATGCTTCGAATGAAGTCACCTGTTGCCAAACAGCCCAGAGCAAAAGGGGTAAGGCCACACTACTTACATGCTTGAAAATGCTACAATTTGGAAGAGCAGTTATTTTTGAACCTGTCAGGCCACTCTGTGTGTTGTTGTAGTTGGTGTTCCTTCTCCCATTCCTCCTCAGAGGAATGATTGACAGAGGATGATGTCTCTTGGAGGTTGCCTTGGGTCCTGAACACGTGACATGCCCAGGGTGTTCACATTGTCCCTGGGGCCTGCAGAAGGAGAAGGCTTCTCGCCCTTTCTCCTCCACATGTGTTGGGGCTCTAACAAAATCAGAATGGATGGAAGGCAATGTCTTGTGGATGAGTGCCCTTGTAGGTCACTTCAAATCTTTATGGCGTCCTACCTGTCAATAGCTTGGAGATCGTTGGCTGGATTCCAGGTAGGGTCAAATAATATGACAACATTGGCACCAACAAAATTAAGGCCCAATCCACCAGCCCTGGAAGAAATAGAAAAGAATATATTAGAAGAGCAAAAACTAGCGTTCTGCCTGATTTTGACTGCCAAAAGAATATGATAATATTCATTAACATCATAAAACAAATTGAAACACACATGTACCACAAATGAAATATCCTTGGCATATTCTTATTCTGCCACTCTAGAAATAACCAACTTCCCTCCCACCAAAGATAGAGGCCATCAGATCCCATATAAATAGACTCTGCTGGTGGACATAACCAAGATAAGTATAATTATGTATACATTTTTATCTACCTTTCGACATGAAGACTCTACAAAATACACTTCAGGCTTGTAACAATGAATAGAGAGCCAAGAGCTGTACAGCAGGAAGATGCCACAGGCCCCACTCTCTCCACTAAGCAGACAGGCAAGAGAAAATGTCACCACTGCTCACAATATAATGAGTAACATTCTCCTGGACGCAGAGCTCCTTTCTCCATGTATTTCTCTTCTTGGCAGAAGCACCCATATACCCATTCATCAAAGCAAAATGCCATCTGGGCATCCTTATAGATGTTTTCTTTGTTATCACCATTTGTCTTCCCCCTAAAAGCTAATTTATATAAAGTCTCTTCAAAACTATCGGACGAATGGCTTTCTTCTGAGTCTCATCTCCATTCTTACCACTGACTGCCCTTTCTAAATCCGCTATGACTGTTTATTGCATTTGTGCAGGAGATCCTCAAAAACCTCACGAAAGATGCATATTATGAAAAAAGTATACATAGGTTTTGATTTTTCGCACAAAACACACTTATCTTTTAATTCCATTTTTTTTTTTTTACAAAACATTCTTAAAAATAACATTTTTCCACAAAATCAGGCCTCAGCAACCAGGCATTCTTGAACGTTATCTCAAGAACTGGCAAAGCACCCAAGGCTGCCTTCACAGGTATTTCTCTGCCCTTCTATCTGCCTGGAGGACCTCCACCTGCTCCACAAGCAGCACGGCTGGAGCCTGAATGAAATACTTATGCCTGGGCTTCTTTCTACCCTGATTTTGACATTGTACTGAACCCACCTGTTCACATTTCTAAGCAACTCGTCTTTCACTCCAACACTTTTTGAGTTGTAAGCTTTAAAAGAACAAGACCTGAGACCCGGTGTGATGGCTCAGTGGCTAAATCCTTTCCTTGCATGTACTGGGATCACACATGGGTACCAGTTCATGTCCCAGCTGCTCCACTTCCCATCCAGCTCCCTGCTTGTGGCCTGGGAAAGCAGTCGAGGACGGCCTTGGGACCCCACACCTGCACAGGAGACCAGGAAGAGGCTCCTGGTTTCCGGCTTTGGATCAGCTCAGCTCTGGCAGTTACGCTCACTTGGGGAAAGAACCAATAGACAGAAGATCTTTCTTTTTGTATCTCCACTGTGTAAATCTTCCTTTTTAATAAAAATAAAGCTTAGAAAAAAAAAGGGAGGGCGAATGTTTTACAGCTTTCCTTCTCCAAAACCTGCCACCTACTGGGTACTCACTATCTTTTCATTATCCTGCCTTTCATGACATTAACTCAAGATACCCTATAGTTAGTTATATGCGCAGCTCTTCCATGTCTCATAAGCCCCAGGTAGTTCTCTAGTCATTTTTAAAATTAATTAACTAATTAATTTTTTTCGGAAAGTCAGATTTACAGAGAGAATGAGAGACAGAAAGATCTTCTGTCTGCTGATTCACTCTCCAAGTGTCTGCCATGGCCAGAGCTGAGCAGATCTGAAGCCAGGAGCCAGGAGCTTCCTCCAGGTCTCCCACATGGGTGCAGGGTCCCAAGGCTTTGGGCAGTCCTCCACTGCTTTCCCAGACCACAATCAGGGAGCTAGATGGGAAGCAAGGCCACCCGGAGTAAAAATTAGTGCTCATATGGGATCTCAGCAGATGAAGACTTTCGCCACTGGGTACTGTGCCGGACCCTAGTCATTTTTGTACCTAAGCTGTTTGTCCCCAATGACCTTTACTGAAAACTTCTTTCTCCATTCCTTTCCAGTAAATCTTCTCTATAAAAAACCAGTTTAAACATGCCATTCATTTTTTTAACTTCTGAATTGTTAAATGCTTCATGGACTTTCACATACTGCTCCAGGAAAGTTTTTATTCTGTTATATTGCTATTCGGGGCAAAAAAAAAAAAAAAAAGAAAAAAAATGTCTGTAGCTCTTTTTGGCCCACAGTAAAGAGATGAAGACAGAGGAAATGAACAAAAGATCCAGTACCAAACCACATAAAGCAGCCGAGGCTGAGCCTATCAACAGGCAGAACAGGATTCTGATGGCTTATCTGAAAAGAGTGTTTCTCTTGGGGATGTCTAAACTCCTTGTTATGGGGCAGCCAAGATACGGTTTTATGGAATACACAGCAAAAGCAGCCGGCTTCTCCTCAGAGCTTGTCAAGGTCTGTGAGTCACGGTGTTGACCTACTGCGTGGCCCCCACATCACCTGGAAGACTTCCTTTTGAAGTGCAGTACTCCAAACTGACAGCTCTTAAAAGTGAGTAATTGTGAAAGCATTATGGTTCTAGTTGCGTGGCTTGCCTGGAAAACGCTTTCTAGCCACCTCATGCAAATCTACAAATTAGAATGAAGAATGAATCTGTGCCCAGTGTTCATACTGTGCCTGGGCTTTTGTCACTTCCAGGAAACCAAAAGTTTTGCCTTCCTTTAATTTGACTTGTGGTTAAGGTATACAATGGACAGAAAACTCTAAAGATGTATTTTTTATTTCTCTCGCTAATGTTAAATTATTTGTTGGTTTTTATTAATATGAAATTATTTACTGGTTTGTTAGAGTCATCTATTTAGCAGCCAAAACTATCAAGCATGACTCATTCCTCTCGGATGAAGTTCTAACACTGTGGTGCAATGCATTACATGTTTGTGGTAGAACTGCTGAAAAGGAACCTTACAGTACAGCCAACAATATAAACTACATTCAGCTTACTTTGTATGTAATACTTAGTAATGGCCACAATTTTGTTACTTGCTTCTGGATTTTCTGTATGATCTTTATAGTGGGTTTCTTCTACTTATCAACCAAGGGTGGGCAGAAGCTTCACACATCTTGTGTTTGCTACGTTGCTTGTTTGTATCAAAAAGCCACACAGAGTGATGGACCCGCACCTTCTAGAGCTGTGCAATTTTGATGCTCAACTCAAGACAGAATTGCAGTCATGACACAGTTCTCGGGCTGTAGCCCCATCAACAAGCCATGCTCCACTCTAAGTATACTACAAAAAGCATCCCTCACAAATTAAGCTTTGTTGTTATGTACAAAGTACTACAAAGAATCGAAATGAGAATGCTTTGAATTATTTTTTCTGAGAAAATAAAACAGACTCAAGGAGATACACTCGTGAGTTAAAAGTCTTTGCTATCAGAAAATTGCCAATACTCTTCAAGGTCACTTAGGAATTCAGTGATTGCAATAAAAATGCCCTGCCTTAAATAAATGGAATGAAATGATGGCAGAAAGCTCAGTTTTAAGGTGCTGATGTTTTACAAGAAGGATAAATCCAGAAAACAAAGGGAAGTAGGCATCTGGCCTCGCAGTTAAGACTCTGGTTGAGGAGTTCATGTACTGGAGTACCTGGGTTCAACTCTTAGTCTCTGGATTCTAGTTTCCTACTGATGCATATCCTAGGGGGCAGCGGACGACAGTTCAAATTACTGGGTTCCTGCCACCCGCTTGGGATAGGTGGAGGGCATTCCTGGCTCCCAGGCTCAGCCTGGCACCTAGCCCTAGCTGTTGTGGGCACCGAGGGAGCACTCATGCCAGTGGATCGGAACTCTGGCTCTCAAATTAAGAAGAAAAATAGGAAAGAAGAAAGCAAGAAGCATTTCAGATCGTGATTGTGAAACTATTTTCAGATCATGAAATATGTGATTATTTCAAATGAAACAATCAAATTGGGAAATGACATTTATCAGAACATAGAACAAAAAGACAAAATGTGAAATACAAGAGAAAAGTCTGAAGACTTAAGGAACCAATAAAGGAGTTCTAAGAATCTGACAATCTGGTATGCAATAGAGAAGACCGGAGAAAATGGAAGAAAGCTATTGTTAATGACTTCATGAAAGACAATTTCCCAGAGTCGAACAAGAACACAAGGCCCAGCATGATAAATGAACAAAGACCTACATTAAGACTCGAATATCACTGTGAAATTTCAGAATACCACAGAGGAAGAAAAATTCTGATGAATTTCCAACTGGCATTTGGGAAGTATTTAGTAACACAAAATACGACAACGCCTTGAAAGATCTCAGAGCGAAGGATTTCCAATCTAGGCTTCCATCATTCGCCACAGTAGCCACTCATTAGGAGGGTACATCAAGCATACTTTCTTTACTCAAAGATGCTGAAGGTGTGGTCACAAGACCTCCATATTTTTCTTTGCTTTTTTCAGGAAAACAAGGACACAACACTGAAGAGTGTGTAGCATCCGGGAAAAAGACTCATTCATTGTGGAAGCCCAGTGAAAGCAAGTCTGCACCTGGGGCTTTTCATCAGGCCCGGAGACAATCAGCCTGGATTCTAATCAGAAGACAAAAGGTTTCAGAATAAAGGATACAGAGCACTCCCGGGAAGAACGAGTGTGAAGGACACACCAAACACCAACGACTGCTACCAACAGCAAACGTGACCACTGCGAAGGGGAAAAAAAAAAAAACAAAAACCCCAAAAAACCAAAAGTCATGACCGAAGCACGAAGTCAACTCAACTGTGCAAACATGACGCACGGATAGTGCTGGAAGAGAGAACCGAGCTGAAGCTGAGGGCAAGCTGCTCTCCCTGCAGTGCTGAAAGGTCACCGTGTGATGTCAACAAATGAGGAGATAAATGAAGAGTCAGTTTCCTGGCAAGGGAATGGTTTCCGCAGTTACGAGGTGGCCGGAGTTTGCATGGGACCCACGTGACCCTCAGACCTCCAGCAGGATGTGGAAGAGATGGTGCAGATTCTGCCCCCGAGACCAAAGATGGATGCAAACCGGCACTTCTTTTCCTGATAAGGACAGGAGCTGCACCTGCTCCCGCATCAGGAAGGGTATAAAAACCTCCTGCACACTTCTTTGCGGGCCTTTTGTAATTTTTTTTAAGATTTATTTATTTTTATTGCAAAGTCAGATATACAGAGAGGAGGAGAGACAGAGAGGAAGGTCTTCCCGTCCAATGATTCACTCCCCAAGTGGCCCCAACCGCCAGAGCTGTGCCTATCCCAACCTTGGAGTCTAGAGCCTCCTCTGGTTCTCCCACACGGGTGCAGGGTCCCAAGGCTTTGGGCCGTCCTCGACTGCTTTCCCAGGTCACAAGCAGGGAGCTGGATGGGAAGCGGGCCCTGCGAGATTAGAACCGGCGCCCATATGGGATCCCGAGCGATACTTGTGTCTGCGTCACCACTGCACGCACGCGTGGCTAGCAGTTCTAAACCCCGCGTTCGGTCTCAAACACGGCAAGACACAGAGCGCTGTGCTTTCTTACATGGTCGAGACGAGGCAGACGTTCACGTCCTGTGAGCTGTTGAACTCCTTGACGATCTTGAGTCTCTCCTCAGATCTGGTGCTCCCGTCCAGCCGGCGGTAGTCCAGGCCCGCCGCCATGCAGTACTGCTGCAGCACGTCCAGCAGCTAGGGCAAAGGGACGGACACCAGACAGGGCGCCCGGCTGAGCGGTACACGCCATGACACAGGGGACAGTGCCAAAGCAGCAATGACTGTCACTCCCAATTTCTCTTAGAATTCCAAGGGGATGCAGTGTTTATCTCATCTCTGACCCATTTATTTCTTCCCATTGCAGTGAAAACTGCCTTTATTATTCAGCACTCTGATTTTTCTTTAATTGAGGAACTTTCGGCACAGCAGGTCAGACAGTAAGCTGGACAGTCTGGGACAGTCCCAGCCCCGCTTCACATCTCAGCTTCTTGCTGAAGCGCGCCCTGGCAGGCAGCAGATGAGCGCTCGAGCAATAAGGTCTCCGATTGAATTCCCAGCTCCTGTTCTGGGCCGGACCCAGCCCCAGCTGGTGCAGGCATGTGGGGAGGGAGCTAGTCATTGGGAGATCCTTCTCTCCCTACCACTCTGTCATCAATCATTTTAAAAATTGAGATTTAAAAACAAATGCGTTTATTTGAAAATCAGAAAGAGAGAGGGACCTTCCATCTGCTGGCTCACTCCCCAGATGGCCACAGTGGCCGTGGTAAGTACAGGAGGCAGGAGGTTCGTCTAGGTCTCCCCGGTGGGTGCAGGGGCCAAATCACTTAACCCTTCTGCCTCTGCCTTCCTAGGCACATTGGCACAGAGCTGGATCAGCTGGGACACAAACAGGTGTCCTAAGTGGACGCTTCACCTGCTATGCCACAATGCCTGTCTGAGACTTCATTAAAAAAACAAAAGTAGTAATAATAATAATAACAAATAAAATTACTGGCCAAATCATTTATTTGAACATATTTCTTTCTTTGTGCTGTTTTCTAAGTCTGGACATTTAAACGACTTATGGCATACCTTAATGATGAACAAGAACATTAAAACCAAGCAAAGATCTCTGAGTTTGCCATCTGCTGAACCACCCTGGCACAACAGGGACTGCAGTTCGTCAAGAGGGCAAGCGGTTCAGCTCCCTGCCATGTGCTGCCATGCGGACGGCCCGTAGGTCTCTCGTGGTTCCTGCCTGCCAGGGGAGAGCTGGGTCTGACACATACCTTGGTGGAGAAGGAGAAGAGGAGGACTTTATCTCTGTTCTTCCTGCAGTGATTTAAAAGCTGCTGGAGCACCTGGACACGGAGCACAGGAAGGACATCAGTGAACCGCTTCCCAACCAGAGCACGCCTTCTCCAGATGAGGCCACCTGAGAATGTCTTCAAAAGCATCTTTACACAATACGAACCTCAGCCATCCCTTCAAATTCCCTCTATTTTTCCTGAGAGAAATAAAGTGTCAGCTATTGTATTAAATGGCAGTCATCACCGTGTTGTCAATGAGGAGGTCAGGTTCCCAAAGATCTAATTCGCCTCGTCTGGCTTTAATTAAAAACAAACAAACAAACAAAAAAACCACACCATTTTAGATTGCAGGTCGCATTTAAGTGGATTGATTTAATCTCCAAAACACACTTTATTTATACCTACAACATGTTAAAAAAAAAGTGCCTGCGTCCCAGCCCAGCATGCCTTGTAGGAAGCATTTACATTGTCAAGATGCGTGTGGTTAAACAGACTCAACTGCGTCTAGCTTTGACAAGTCTCGGTATTTATTTTCTTAGAATAATCAGTCAGATACACACCTCTTCTCATTTTCTCCCTCTTGTTTCTCTATTTACAGTAAGTTCTGACTTCCAGATTTGATTTTGACCTCCAGATGCCAATAACCTTCCCCCACACAGGGAGCTTTCAAGGGGGAAGCGAACAGTGGACTGCCCTGTGCGGAACAGGAACACTGCTATTTTAAACAGCTGTTTCCACATCTGGCAGCGCCATGGAAAAGCAATCCACAGAGGGAAAAAGGAATTCTCTCCGCGAACACTTTCCAAATGATGAAACAAACACTGAAGTAATTTTATTTATTCAACGGCAAACATGCTTTTAAATAGAAAAATTTATGCCCAATATAAATAACATTCTTAATAAATGAACAAGAAAAGACACTGTGCTAACTTTGACTCCTACCCTGCAAGTCCTCAAAGACACATGTAGTTTTTTTTTTTTTAAATCTACTCAGAAAAACCAATCAAGTGGTGAATAAAAATATTAAAGGCCAGATAAACACTGCAATATCTGGAAAACATGTGAAGTTGGTTTTATTCGTAGTTAGCTGTATTTCTTAATTAGCTGATCCTACAGGAAATATATGCGTCTGGATTTTACATGATACATTAAGTTTCAATGACAGACTTTTTTTTCAGTTTATAGAACTGGAGGTACAGAGAACTCTCACCAACCCCCTGTGTCTATCACTTCCACTCCTCCTGCGTATGTTCTAGGAATATCTCTACCATGGTATTAGAAAACATATCAACCTATGATTTTTAAAATACTTGAGACAACTGATAAGCTAATAAGGGTACTTGACTGACTGAAGTCCAAGGCTTACACTGAGATCCACTCACAGTGCTGTGTGCTTTGACTGACTTGCCAAGGAACCACACCTACACTACACAGAGCAGTTTCACTGCCCTCAAAATGGCATCTTTCATCTCTTCCTTCTCCTTTTCCCAGAATTCCTGGTTTACTGTCCTAGTTTTCCCGAGCATCACACAATGGAATCACACAGAATGAAGCCTTTTTTAGACTTGCTTCTTTCACTTGGCAGTATGCAAATAAGGTTCTTTCATGTCTTTTCATGACTTAATAGTCCATTTCTTTTTATTGCGAAACACTCTTCAACTGTATGACTGACATCGCCTGTTTATCCAGCCACCTACTCGCAGAACGAAGCACTCTTCCATCTAACTTTGGTCAATTTAGTCAGATGGGCCTAAGATGAACAAGACCTTTGTGTGAGTCCAACAACACTGCATTAAGTTTCCTAGGGGTTTTCCTTTTTCTCCCCACTCACTGACCTCCAACTAAGTGATTATGTGGCATTTCCCTAAAGGAAAGAAATGAGAGCTCACAATGACATCAAAGCACCTGCTGCCTGATGCCCTGCTGTCCCTGCCGCCTGAGTCCCACAGCCAAGCATGTGCTGCGTCATGGCTGTCGGTACACAACCCCGACCCAGAGCACTCACCTTCATCTTCCCGCTGTATTTAGGGTCGGAAAGGGTTTCGAAGGCTGCATCTTTGCTTTTCCGCACAAAATCTGGGAATTTGGAAAACACTTGATCACATATCCTTTGGATAAGCGTCTCCTTGAAATAAACAGGTAGAAGACAAGACACATTTAAAGTCTGACACATTTAAATATACATAACTTGAAGCTGTTTATGAAAAACTATTTCTAATTAGAAGGAGTATGTTACTTTGAGGATTATGCTTTCTCTGAGTTAGAATAATAACTCGAAAATCTTAGTAACTTATACCGACATGTCTTTGATAAGCTCTTGATGACATGGCTAGGCTGTCAAATACTCTCAACAAAGTTAAGAGCACTACCAAAGAACAACGTTAAATTTTTATTTAATTTCAAAGTTACATTTAAATAGCATCAACTGTAACACCAACTATAAAATATAAAATCACTACTAAAAAAGGGCTTTAAAAATACTTTTGATTTATGCTATGCTCTAAAAGTAATAGATCAAAGGAAATGACTGCATTTAACCCAAAACTTTGAACTGAAATGCCAGTTTGGGAGGCAGGCATGATATTTAAGATATATATCTTTACAGCTTCTCATTTGACTAAGTAGGTTAGAGAAGTGTAACCATACACATTGTAACTGAAATAGGACTGGCATCAACTATCATACTGAATAATTACACCAAAGGATGTTAGGAAAAATAAATACATGGACAGTACGAGAGGCCAAAATAGAGTTACTATTTTAACTCAGACTTAAATCTTCCCAATTTGATTATGAACTAAAGTGAACATAGTCAAAACAGGCAAATCAATTTGCCTTTATACTTCACACAAAAACCTTCTTAAGGACCTTGGGTTAAGAAATGTTGTATCAACCATAAGGTATTTATACCAGGAAGGTCCCGTGCCAGCGTGGCAAGCCCTCACAGACCTGCTTGGAGGTGCTGGCAGCCTGCAGCAGGGCGACGTGGTTTGCCGCCTTCTGAAGAACTGTGAGGTAGCTGAGACACAAGGTCTTCACTGATTCACCGTGTGAGTTGGTCTGCAGGTGAACACACAGAGGGTGACATAAGAACAGGGCCAACAGGGCTACGCAGCCGTGGACCTCGCAGGGTGCACAACAGTATCTGGTGTCCCATCATCTTGACACAAAGAGGTCTAAATTGGCACTACACTGAATGTCAACAATAGCATGAATTCTTTTGCATAAGTTACTTTACTATTAGTAGATACTGAGACACTATCTGAAACTGAAATGAGATTTTAAGATGAATAGCTGAAAGGGGAAAAAAAAGGACTCTTTTTAAAATTAACTTTTTGAAATACATTTGAATATTGTACTTTCTGTATGATTATTATTTGATATTGTAAAATATTTTTGAAAACCATTACTTTTAAAAAAGTGTGGCTCTGAAGTTAAAAAACAGCTGTTTGAGAAAGAGCTATTTATTATTTTGTACTTACTCTGACCCTACAGCACAGAGTACTGGGTAAGGAGAAGCAAGATGTTGTAAAGACAGGACACTACATGCAATGCTTGCCTTGTAACAGCAGCTTCTCCTTTTGCGGCCACTCTGGCAGGTGCAAGGCTCAGAAGACTGAAGTATCAAGGCCACATCTTCTGTTTCCAGCACCGTTTGATAGACAGCTTTCTGGAACTCTGTCAGAGAACAATACACCATCTTCCGAAACAAAACCCCAGGTCATCATTAGTGTGTTCTTACCAGCCATGAGAATAGCCATCATAACACATATCCGAGTTCCTGGACTTTCATAAGCTAATGCTTTCCCCAATTCTCTAATATTCTTGGCTCCTCCTACTGCCCTAGGGTGTACAAATAATAATTACACAAAAAAACCTCTGTTTTTTAATCAAAAGGGTTCATAATAGAAAAAAGCTACATGATTTCCTTATATATATCTCAAAATATTATGGCACTTTCAGTGTTTATGCTAGCTTACTATAACACATTACCACAGCTTGGGCAAAGCAAAAACAAAAACAAAAAAACAGAAAAACAAAACAGAAAAAAAGTGATAAGGAAAAACAGAAGATTTTAGAATAAGAGCAGGTATAATAAAAGTACTTGGGCAACAGAAAAGTCTCAACCTTCACATAACCTAAAATTGCAAGTACAGTGTTTGAGTTTCATACCTTGGCCTAAGGTCCTATGATCAGTAAAGACAAGAATTATAACCACTCACCTAAGTGAATACTATGGCCAAACTGAACAAAATAATTAATAAAAGAATGCCACTAAGTGATGAGGGACACATGTCACCCTATTGTTTCTGGAAACACTGGAAACTGGTAAGGTTCTTCTTCATACAGCTCTGCGTCAGGAGCAGCATAAACAAACAAACAAGCTGTAAATGGGCTTTGAGCAATGCGAACAAGAGGGAACAGTCCCTGCATAAAGGTTTGTGCATATAGAGCAACATAACAGGAAATTATAGCAAAAAAGTGATACATGTGCTTAAAACACAAAGATGTTTATTAAAAAAAACATAGATTTTTTTTTAAAAAGTATGTATAAAAACACGAAGAATATCTAGATCCCAACCTTGAATATAAAAGTCCACTGTGTGCCCAGTGTGGTAGCCTAGTGGCTAACATCTTTGCCTTGAATGCACTGGGATCCCATATGGGCTCCAGTTCTAATTCCGGAAGCTCCAGTTCTAATTCCGGAGGCCCTGCTTCCCATCCAGCTCCCTGCTTGTGGCCTGGGAAAGTCGAGGAAGGCCCAAAGCTTTGGGACCCTGCACCCGTGTGGGAGACCTGGAAGAAGCTCCTGGCTCCTGGCTTTGAATTGGTGAAGCTCTGGCCATTGAGGCCACTTGAGGAGTGAATCAACGGTTTGGAGATCTTTCTCTCTTTCTCTCCTCTCTGTATATCTGACTTTCCAATAAAAATAAAATAACTCTTTTAAAAAGAGGTAAGTTTTCAAGGGAAAAGAAAAACTGACAAGAACTATAGAACTAAGCAATCGACATGAGCGCAGCTCTGCAGTTCTCACCCGATCCTCCTTCTTGGGCAGCTGGCCCTTGATGAGAGCCTTGGTCCGCCGGAGAAAGCAGCCGGCCATCTTCCCCGCGAGCCTCCGCATGGCCTTGCGGCCAGTAGCCAGTTCTCTTTTTGTCGCCGTGTGTCTCTGTCCATGTTCCACTGGGTCAGAAAACTGCTTCTTGAAATAGACCCTGCTGCCTAAAAGTCCTGGCACAGCCCTTCAATAAAGGCAGTAGGAAAAACACGAGGGCTTTACTAGGATATCGCCAAAGAAAAACCACCACACTAACCCCCCTGGTTACTTGCAATCACAAAACCAGAAGCCAATGAGTGGAATGTTCTTTCTGTTTTTGTCAGTTTCAGCCGATAAAGTGATGAGGAAGTTGGTAGGATGCCAGTGAATGGTTACTTCAAGGACCACGAGTAACACACAATGATGGGTTTCCAAAGGTCAACCTTTTGCATCGCATTTGCGATCCATGCTACCGTAAAGAGGTAAATGATTCTTTTCTTCAGGAATGGTTGGCAGACAGGGGAGCCTTAAGAGAATGGAGCAGTCAATCATTTCAAAACAAGGGCTTCACTCACCAGTCCATCACGCACCACAGCTCCTTCATGTTATTCTGGAGAATGGTTCCGGTGAGGCCGATGCGGACGCTACACTTCAGCGCCTTCATGACTTCCGTCACCCGGGCCGTTGGGTTCTTGATTCGGTGCGCCTCATCGACGACGACAGCGGCCCACTCCAGACTGCAGCGCAGAAGAGGACAGGAGACGATCAGACAGCTTTCCTTTGCTGCGCCATACAAGGCTGAGAGAACTTCACAGAAGGAGTAGAAGGCTTAGAAGGTTCTGGAGGATTTTCAAATTTGGGCTGATTTGATTAGGTTCTGACCTGGCTAGTTAAGTGGTCATGGATCTGGACAGTCCACAAAACATAACGTGTCTATGTAGAAGACTAGAAGGAGTAGATATTACATGTAATGATGATGGAATAAAAACTCTGATTTAAATATCATTAAAATGGTGATAAATACAAGACGAATAAGGCCATTGGTAAACTGGCAGCGATATTTACTTCAAGGACCAGGAGTATAATTTTCTAAAAATAACAGAGAGGCTTGTTTCTCTGATTCATATTACTGTCCCACTCGCAGCTCCAGCGCTCTTCTCACCAGCCCCGGGGCAGCAGGTGAAGGCTCAAGGACTTGGCTTCCTACCAGCCACGTGTGAGCCTGGACTGCGTTCCTGCCTTCTAGCTTCAGCTCAGCCAAGGCATGACTATTCCGGGGAGTAAGCCAGAAAATGGGAAATCTATCTGTCTCTCTTACAAAACTCTCTGCCTTTCAAATCAATAAAAATACATGATCTTTAAAGTTTTTTTAAATTTCAGACTGGTTTTAAAATCACAAAACAAAAATTATAATACAGACCTCTCATATACCCCACACTCAACTTATGCTACATTTAACACCCTACATTAACATATTTTTTACAATCATAGATCACATTCAGTTTCCTTTAAAGTCTTCATATTTCTATATTTTCCCAATTGAGATAAACAAAAATTAAAAAAATAAAACAATTCAAAATGTGAAAATCTAATTTAAAAAAATCAATTGCCATGCCATACCCCATTGATGTATACAGCTATTGTTAATAAAAAAAAAAAGGGTTGTGAAAATTAGGAGATGTAAACAGGGTTTGGCACAGTGGCACAGCAAGCTAATCCTCCTTCTGCCGTACCGGAATCCTGTGTAGGTACCAGTTCATGTCAAGGCTGCTCCACTTCTGACCCAGCTTCCTGCTAACGGCCCAAGAAAGCAGTGGAGAATGGCCCAAGTGCTTGGGACCCTGCATCCACATGAGGGAGACTCAGAAGAAGCTCCTGGCTCCTAGATTCAGAGGAGTTCAACTCCAGCTGTTACAGCTATTTGGGGAGTGAAAAAGTTGATGAAAGATCTTTCCTTTTCTGTCTCTCCTTCTCTCTGTAAATTTGCCTTTCCAATAAAAATAAATAAATCTTTTAAAAAGGAGAGATGGAAATACTAACCTGATTTGATCTTTATACATTGCATATTATGTTGGCTTATCATTTTGTAACCAACAAATACGTACAACCCAAATAATAAAACTAGTTGATTGCAGTAACTCTGAAACGAAATTAAACCAAAACTAACACTATGTAGAGTGTTATAAACAAGTCATGAAGCACAGGGATCAACACAACACGTAAGCTGGTAACACACTCTCTCCCACTACCTGTTGAGTTCCTCCAGACACAAGCGCAGCGTTTCATAAGTAGTTAGTGCAACTTCACACTTCCTCTGCTTTATACGCATCAGTTCATTGTCCTTTTTGTTACCGTGCAAAACTGTGACCCTGAAGTAGCCCCAGGTGTCCAGTTCATCTTTCCAATTGTAGAGGACAGAAAGAGGAGCAACGATTAAAAACATCTACAAGAAAAAGAAAAAAAAATGTTTTTTTAAAAAAAAAACCCAAGAGGTAAATTACAAAAGATCAACAGTTCCATTCTCTAATTTTGATACTCTAAGTTAATAAACGCAGCTAAGTGGTTATATTCTGGACACAGAAGACCTTCAAAAAATACTTCACGGCTTACTTAGTGTTTTGTTACCATTACGGATTTCTTTCTTTATTTGGAAGGCAGAGTTCGAGAAAGGGCAAGAGATACAGAAAAGTTATCTTTGACCTGCTGGTTCATTCCCCAAATGGCCACAGTGACGAAGACTGGTCCCAGACCAAAGCCGGCAGCCAGGAGCTTTACCCAGGTCTCCAAGTACTTAGGCCATCTTCTGCTGTTCTGCCAGGGTCATTAGCAGGAGGCAGGACCGCAAGAGGAGCAGCCAGAACGCCAAGTGCGGACGACATGGGATGCCAGCATCACAGGAGTTAGCCATGCTGCAGGACTACTTAGCTTTTTGTTAGGACAAAACAGACGCCTAAACTTGTCCAGAAGGAAAGCTATTTTAGTTCCTGCCCCACCAAAGTTGTTCAGAGATAACAAAGGAAGAATGGTCTATATAAGAATGTTATATATATATATATATATATATATATATCAGTTTAAAAATGAAGCAGAAATTCTATTTATAGTATCAACCAGAAAGATGTAATTTTTACTAAACTTAATGATTAAGACATAGTCATATAAAAATTATAAACTCTAACAGCCTGAAATAAGAATAGGAGCAAACTATATGGCTATTTTTTGGCATTTATATTATGATATACACGTATACAGGAGACATATATGTGTATATATACATATACATATGAGATATATAGCCTCTATATTATAGAGATGTTCATCCTCTAAATAAGCTGACAAATTCAATGTAATACCAACTTAAATGTCAGCAGGGAGAAGTTTGAAGGAATTTATTTTTTAAAAAGCTGAGAAAATCTGTGGAGACTCTACTGTCAAACATTAAAACCAAGAGCTAAGACACACTGGAAGGAAATTGAATGATCAAAGCAATAAAACAATGTTTCGACTCAAATATCTGCATGAGTTTATTTTAAAACTAGCTCTTCAAATTATTGTAGAAAAGAGAATTTATTCAGTAAATGACATTAAGACAATTGGCTAACCACCTGACAGAAAGAAAGCCAAATTACTAGACACAAAATAAACTCTAACTAAAACATTGTAAACCTACAAAATTAAATCACACTTTATAAAAGAATCACGGATTACTTTATTTGCAATTATAGACTATAAAGACTTTTCTGGGCATATATAAAACACTCAAACTATAAAATGAGGTTAACTATCCGCCAACTTTTAAAAATCCAAAATATTTCGAAAACTGACTCTGATACAGTAGTTAAGAAATATTTTCAAAACATGCAATACATGGAAGGGTAACATGCAGAATGTATGTATGTGGACTCACTAACATCTGAGGTTAACAACAAAAGACTAGATGTAAAAATGGCTTGTGATCGTCTGGAATAATACTCAATTTATAAAGAAATGCAAATAAAAACAAGTCATAATTCATAAATCTGAGACATAAATTTATAGTTTATTACTAAGGTAGATGAAAAGTTAGGAAGATAAAAAGTTATGCAACATTGCTGGTTGAATAAATTATTACAACTCACTGAAAGGACAATCTGATTCCAGATATCCACATGTAATATGAAAATACACATGATTCCACTATCACTTTCTACACAATTTCAGCACCAAGAATTTATCCTACATACAGAATTGTACAGGTTGCTGAAACTTAAGAATTTACTTACAGTAGATTCATATACAACATAACACTGTCAGTTCATACTACAAAGAGCTGAAATATGGTAAATAAAAGAACTGAAAAACATTTTTGCTAAAGAGTCATCTAAAGTATTCGGATAGTGCTACTGAGATTGCTAGAAAAATCTGCCTCCAGCACATTAATTATTAATTTTATATAGAACCTAAGAATTTACTCATTATTTTCATAAAGAGTGAATTTCAAACTAAACTTGGCATAAATCCAAAGAATCATCCAAGAATCAATACTTGAAATGCATAGTTTGTTTCTTTTACTTCAGGAATTTTTTCTTGGCACAAAACATCCATTTCATGCATTCTTAAATGACTCACACCTGAGAAGTTTTTGAACGTACATTAGATGTATCATATCACACACACATACCTCAATTTCATCACTCCTTAACTTATAATTTTCAACTGGTAAAACGACTTTTTTTCAAGGAATTCCAACATTAATTTTTCAAACTCTATTCCAACCCTTGGCATTAACAAAAAAAAAAAAAACCTAAAAGAACTTGTCTTTTCCCTAGCTACTGTGAGGAGTGACTCAAACATTGGTCCTGAAGAAAAGACCCCCACCATTTTAAATATCTGCTTCCCCTTTAGGTTCAAATTTTACTATCTGTCTTGCCACTGTAGCCTCGCAACCCTGTTTTCCACCAATCTGCTGTAACTTCATGAATGACCCTGTTCCCACCAATCGACTGTAACCTCATGGTACCATATCTTACGGCCCTATCCACCAATCCCCTGCAGCCCTTCCTCCTCATACCTGCCTACTGCCACATCTACCAATCCCCTCTGGCCTGCCCATTGCCCTATCCTCCAATCAATCCCCTGCAGCCCCTCCTCCCAGTACCTGCCTACTGCCACATCTACCAATCCCCTGTGGCCTGCCATTGCCCTATCCACCAATCCCTCTCTGCCCCATGTTACTCCTCCCCTGGACATAAAAGCATGATCCTGCATGTGTGCCACTCCCTTCCTCTGGCGCTCTCTCGTCTCTCTCTCCCTCTTGCTCTTCCCTTGGAGCCGCTTGCTGTCACCATGGCACGAGACCTTTCTCTTCCTCTCTCTCTGCCTTCCCACAGCCATCTTCCTCTGTCCTGTTTTCTCTCCCATTCCTCATGGCCGCCTCTCCCGCTGGAATCTTGGGTTAATGGTGGAAAATTCCTAACAGCTATTTCATAACCCATGTTTTTAAATGCTCACTGTTACAGATGGACCAATATAAACCTATCTGTTTTTTTTCCTTTGCATTTATTTCTGGGAACTATTGTAAGATAGATACCACCAGTGATGTCACCAAAAACTAACTCAAGACATGTCTGCATCGATGCCAATGAAACAGAAGAGTAAGTATAAAAATTATTTCCTAATGGTGCTAGAATAAGTGGAGGCTCACCCCCAACCCGCTGGGACATTTGTAGAGCAAGTGGGAATGCCATATTGGAAGAACTAATTCCACATCTGTGAAGAAGAAAACTTTTTCTTACTTTTTTATTATTTTTAAAATTTCTTTTCTTCACAGGTTTAACACACTATTAGATAAATATCAACACACAGCAAGTAGAAAGTAATAGAAAAATAACAACAAAAACAAAAGACCTCCAAACAAAGACTTTCCACAATAATTCAATCCTAGAATGTCACCTCTGTAGCTACAGATGACATTATCACAAATTCGGGAAAAATGGTTTTTGTCTTCTGGGGACCAGCTGAGGTCACTAAGCATAATGGTTTCCAATCACATCCATTTAGTTGTAAAAGACAAGAATTCATTCTTCTCTGTGGATGAGTACTATTTGATAGTACATACATATCATACTGTTTGCCTTGATTGTATTGAGAAATATTTCTTCGATTCTCTATTTGCTTATGGTTTTCATAATGAAAGATGCAGTATTTTTATCACACTTTATCTGCATCTACTGAGATCATCATATGACTTTCATTCTTCAGCTTGTTAACGTATTGTGTTTATGGACTTGCGTGTGTTGAACCATCCCTGCATGCCAGGATTCCTACGTGGACTCATGGCTGACCTGGGTGAATGACGGTGCGGAAGTGCTGCTGCTGGATTCAGCTGGCTGGCATTTTGCACACGTGTGTTGCTCAGGCATACTGCTCTCTGATTCTCATTTTCTGTCGTATTATTTTGGGTTTGGGAACTAGGGTGACACTGGTCTCGAAAAAGGCGTTTAGGAAGACTCTCTCACTTTCAACTGTCGTGAACAGTTTGAGAAGATCTGGATTAGTTATAAGCTGCTTGGTAGAATTCTTTTAAAACATGAGCTTTTCTAGAAGAAATTTTCAAACTGCAACAAATAAAGCAAAACAACAGAACTCAACAGAGCAGCTGAGACAGGAAGAAGGGCTGGGGCCAAAACAGCCCAGCACTTCCAGAAAGGAACAGTCTTAACTCTGAAGTTCAGCTTCAAATCATGAACCAACTTCCGCTACATAGAGCAGGCGGCAGGCCTCCTAAGCAAAAAGTTATCTGGAAGAATTCCGCAGTGAGTGTTATGGTTAAGGGAAAACTGATTCTCAGGTTCAAAAAAAACCACACATAGGTTTTTTAAATACCTGAACACTTCAGATCAAAAGTAGAAGATTTCCTTCCAAGGAAAAGAAATTAGTTTGTCATAGGAACTTCTACAGTATGGAATGAAAGAAGATAATGAAACTATTTTGGTCAAGTTGGAAGACAAAATGTTCAGATAAGCTGTCAATCAAGTATACTGGCCATGTACAAGTGCACGAAATTTCCAGAGAAAGAACTGAAGACATTAGGCAGAAAGTACCATTAACAAGAAGAAATGAGCAATCCATTGTTATAATAGAAAAGTCATTTATTCATTTTTTGATTTTTTGACAAGAATGCTGTATACTTAGAGACATGCATTCAGGAAGCAGAAAGCTGAGGCAACGTCATGACTAGCGTTTCTATCACGTACACGTAACGTCTGTTTCATCTGGGGGAACGCAACCCGTCAGCTAAGCAACTTGAATTCTCAGTAACGCACCTCTGCTACCATTACTGACGACCGTCTCCTTTCCATCACATAAGTAAAAATAATCCACTTTACAGACACATTCATGGGAGTTTAACAAATCAAGGCAAATCATATGAATCCAGTCAACAACAGATTAAAACCCCAAATAACTTCAACCCGAAATTATACTCTGCCATTTCTAAGAGTCAATCAGATTTTCCTTGGACATCGGTCATCCTTCAAAAACAGGAGGAATGTGTTGCTAAGACCTTTGAACCGCGTGTCACAGCTCTCGCTGTGTTTTGTGATTACTGTTTGTTTGCTCTCACAACGTCAACTACAGGACTGAGTATTTCTAGATTTTTATTTATGTATTTATTTATTTATTTACCTTTCTTGTCACAGAAGGAGGAGGTTCCTTTTTCATACTTCTTAGTAAAAACTCCGGCATGTTATTTTCAATATCCTCACGAGTTCCCTTTTTGCGCAAAACTGCAGCCAGAAACGCAATAACCTGGCAAAGAAAAAAACGCTGTGGTAAGCCATTGTGCATGATGTACCATCTCATAAAACTGCTCCGCTGACAAAACACATCAGTGACCATCTATGTGCAGGGAGGCTTGGAGGTAGCAAACTTTGACACGAGGCATTCACACTGATTTTATTTGTATTTTACAAATAAATCTATGGTAATCTGTTACCCTTGCGCGCACTTTTTCCAGAAACCCTCATGTTGCCATTTCTTCCACGGTAAGTTCTACCTACTCAAAGAATTCTTCCTTAATTCTTCAGTTGAGATGGTGCCTTCTTATTTGTTTCTATCCACGAAAACTATCTCCTCATATCTAACCAGCATAAACTATACATTCTTCTCTCTTTGCAGCAAATAAACTTGTTAAAGGGCGTAATATTTCGCTCATAAGTCTGTGGCCTTCTGTTATCTAGTACATACAGGTGGAATGCTAGAATGTTATTTTAAGATAGGGTAGTACAATCTATCAATATACACATCATTTTGAATAACTGTTCTCCAAGAATCCAATGAAAGAGACAGGTAGGAAAAAGGAAACAACCACAGATGACGGAGACCGTTAGTGAGCCAATCTGAACTTGGCCTGTTGAGCTGGTGCTGCTTGGCAGCTATGTGAACTTGAGCAAGGTAGTCAGCCTTCCTGAATAATGGCAGAAAGAACAAGCACAGCTGTTTGAAAGATCAGGCATCCATACGGGAGGAAAGAACTAATCATGACCCTACAAAAATAAATTATAAAAAGATTAAGACAAAGGGAAACAAAAAAAGAACAAACTGAACATGGATTTGGATACCTTTAATCCAAATCCCCAATGATAAAACATTTTTTAAAAAGTAAGCAAAACAGGGCCCAGCGCAGTGGCCTAACGGCTAAAGTCCTAGCCTGAGTGTGCTGGGATCCCATATGGGCGCTGGTTCTAATCTCGGCAGCCCCGCTTCCCATCCAGCTCCCTGCTTGTGGCCTGGGAAAGAAGTCCAGGACAGCCCAAAGCCTTGGGACCCTGCACCCGCGTGGGAGACCCGGAAGAGGTTCCTGGTTCCCGGCTTCAGATAAGCACACACCTGCCGTTGCAGTCTCTTGGGGAGTGAATCATCGGACAGAACATCTTCCTTTCTGTCTCTCCTCCTCTCTATATATCTGACTTTGCAACAAAAACAAAATAAATCTTTAAAAAAAAAACTAAGGAAAAAAACTACAAGCTAGGATCTTCCCAGCTACTCCACTTCCTATGCAGCTCCTTGTTTATGGCCTGGGAAAGCTGGGAAGGACGGCCCAAAGCCTTGGGACCCTGCACCCACATGGGAGATCCAGAAGAAACCCCTGGCTCCTGGCTTTGAATCAGCTCAGCTCCAGCCACTACAGCCATTCGTGGAGTGAACCAGCAGATGGAGGATCTTTCTATCTCTCTTGTCTGTAAATCAGATCTGCCATTTCAGTAACAATAAATAAATCTTTAAAAATACAATAATGTATTATTGTGTAATTAAAATTCTGTTCTTGTAAAGAGTATGTTAAATATCAAGTGAAAATACATGTCACTGATTCAGGAGCCATTTTTGTAGCCTCATTCTTGGCTTTGTTTCCTATAGCCAATGCTACACAACTTGAAGAAGTTTGTTTCAAATTCTAAAAATTGGTTCCAAAAGTTCCAGAAATCCAGATTTTTCAGAACATGCATTTTCCATGAACTTTCTGAAGAGCCTTACATATTACAATAAACAAAGTAGATTTTGAGCAAATTATGCTGTCTAAAAGACTAAAAATGATATCTAAAAATGTGCAAAACTTTTCCTCAGTTTTAGAATATGCTAATAAAATCTATATTCTAATTTGCAAGATTTATAGCAGAACTTTGTATTCTGACAAATCAGCTTTATCTTAGCTGTGTGACGTAGAACAAATATTGTTCACGTCTACAAATTCCAATTTTTTTATCAATGAAATGGAGGCATTAATGCCTAATTAATATGAACTTCAATGGAAAATGTCTTCAGTAGAGACTGATATACAAGATAATTAAATAGAAACTGCATCCATGAAAACATACTATCACCCAGGTGAACTAAAGTAAGAATATAATTGCTACTTACTGTATAGCAAGCACTGTGCTAGTTGTTGGACAGTCTAGACAAAAGGGTATTTCTATTATTCAATGACATCAAAGCATCTTTTTTTTCTTATAGAAAGGGTGGATAAGGAGGTAGACCTTGCAGTACTGAAGAAATTCAGTTAAGAAAAGATAAACAGAAAATAAAGTTATGGAAAGGAGCCAGCAAGACATTCGTGCAATTCGACTCACTGACACAAAACTCAGATTAGAGACAGGAAGGATGTTCAACAAGGGACTGAATTTAAATATCTTCAAATATGTTTATTTTTACCTCCCTGAGCTATGCCCACAATTTCCATTTATAAGTGTCCTAGGGGGTTGTGTTGTTTATGTTTTATATTCAGAAGAATGTAACCTAAGTTTAGAGTTACTGAACTCCTGAGGATGTAAACAGGCACGTTTGGAGGATCTAACCACTTCTTGGAATAGAATTTAATCCTGAATCATAGAAAATTTATAATTAAAATAATGGAAAGTTTAAAGTTCGGGTAATTGTAGCAATGACGCAGAAGGGACATCAGGAAAGTTCCCAGGGTGAAACCCTCTAATGCATTCATTACACACACAGGTGCAAATTTAATGGTCAGAAGGCATTGAACTCTATAATTAAAATCTGTGTGATTCACTACTGTGATTATACCTTAGTTAAAGCTACACATGTGTACACTTTTTTGTTTTTTTAATTTTAGGCAACTAGTCCTCAAAGGCAAGGCTGGAAGGAGACCTACCAGATAGTTTATAAAATATTGTGATGTATGATCCAACCCACTGCTATGATTTTAATCTATAGAGTACAGGAAAATCATAAACCTGACTATGATAACTTGCAATTCAATCTGTTCAAATATTTGAGATGATACATATATGCATATATTTAATCTTAATTCTAATTTCGTTTATAAAGTAAAGTGTGTACAGTGTACACTCCCCTGAGAACTGGCTCTGTCCCTGCCTGCAGCCTCCTGGTAGTGCGCATCGCGGGGCAGCAGAGGACCACTCCAGTCCTTGGCTCCCTGCCGCCTAGGAGGGAGCTGTGCACTGAGCTCTGACCTCCCTCCTCTGCGAAGGGAGAGGGAATGCATGTCTGGAAAGACCCAGCAATGTTTTAATCCACAGCAGATGAGCGGAAAATTTACAAAAAAAGGTCCACACACCTAAGCTTTCAAACAAATGTGGCTTACTGTGGAGTAGTTCTGAAAGAAACAATGGTACGCCTTTAGATCAGCCATCTGTGGCAGAGGACAAGGAGCCAGCCCCCGGATAGCCTGTTCACAGGCACTCTGCCTTAAGTCTGTGGGACAAGTGCGTCTACCCTAGGCCACCTCTCCCCACGCACAGTCAGCTCGGGATGGACAGCAGTCATCCAAGGCTGCCCAACAGCACAACAAACCCTGAGACCAGAACAGACACTGCTGCACTACTTCTCTTTCTCAGGTGACAAAAAGAGGAATTCTGCACTCAAATTCCCTCCCAAGTAGCTTCATTTCTTAGTCCAATCAAAAGTGACATTAAAATGGTGGTACGTTATTAGTGTTAAACATGGGCCTAAATGGCCATGAGGAAACTTCCTAGCTGAAGGTATGTTTATTATCTTGGCTATGGTGAGGAGGTGAAAATTTCTTGGCCGTAGGTACTGGTATTAAAAATCCAGCCAATTTGTATGGTAACAGACTTCATTGTATGTCCGCTGCGCTTCAATGAAGTATACAAGGAACATAAAAACACTTCCATGCACACCTCCCTTAGAAATTCTAAGATTAAAAGGGCTGACAAAACCACACTGCAGCAAGGATATGGAGCAACACTAACTCTTACTCAGAGCCTGCGGGCACACAAAGCAGTACAAACACCTGGGGGAAAACTATGCCCACTGCTAACAAAACCAAGCGGGCATCAGTCCTAACACCAAGCAACCTCATTCCCAAAGGCTGACCACAATGCAATGACTATACAAGAGGTTCATTCGGGAGAGTTTATAAAACCTTCATTCATAAAAGCTGAAAACAGCTCAGCCGGTTCATTAGCAAGAATATGTATAAACAAAATAAAAGTTGTATAATGGAATCCTACATAGCAAAGAAATGGAACAAATTATGCACTCAGCAACATGGATGCATTTCAAAAAATATGTTCAGTGAAAGAAGCCATAGACAAGGGTACCACCAAGGCTTCTTTCCTGGTCACACTGTGTTGGTGGGCAGCCACAAACACACACCCTCCAGACTTGCCTGGCACTGCCACAACCCCCAGCCCTGCCACAGGAGCACCCCACCCCCTGTTCCCACCACTGCTGTCTGCAATAACAGTGGAAGAAGATAGAGACAACCCTTCAGCATTCAACCGGGAATGGAGCGAGGAGGACCTAGCCAGCTAATACCCACAGACACAGCCTCAGGAAAAAGCCTACAGTTAAGAAGACCACCCGTCAAACGTGACGGCTCATCTGCTGTCAGCTGGACTGTGCCAGAGACACAATTATCAAAACAGACACACGTAAGGGCGAAAGAGTAAGGCAACCAACATCACGGAAGGGACAACAATGCTTTAGTATCCGATTTCAATAAAAGGAACGTGGACAAAATGCACCCCTCCCAAACAAAAAATTCAAAAGAAGGACAGGCATTTGGCCTCATGGTTAAGATGCCAGCTGGAAGATCTGGTGGCCTAGCAGTTAAATCCTCGCCTTGAATGCGCCAGTATCCCATATGGGCACCAGCTTGTATCCCGGCTGCTCCACTTCTCATCCAGCTCCCTGCTTGTGGCCTGGGAAAGCAGTGAAGGATGGCCCAAAGCCTTGGGACCCTGCACCCACGTGGGAGACCAGAAGAGGCTCTCCCGGCTCTGGATCAGCTCAGCTCAGACCATTGTGGCCTCTTGGGGAGTGAACCAGTGCATAGAAGATCTTTCTCTGTGTTTCTCCTTCTCTATGTGTATATCTGATTGTTCAATAAAAATAAATAAATCTTAAAAAAAAAAAAGAAAGAAAAAAGTTGCCAGCGGGAGTGCCTGTAGTACCCATGTTCAACACCTGTCTCTTTCTCCTGACTTCAGCTTTCTGCTAATGTAAAAGCTGGAATACAGCAGTGAAGGCTCAAGGGTTTAGGTCTCTGCTGTCCACATGCACAACCTGGACTGAGTTCCCAGCTCTCGGCTTCAGTTCCCTGACCACTGTAGGAATTTGGGGGAGTGAACGAATTTATAGAAGCTCTCTCTCCAGCTCTGTTTTGCTCTCTCTGTATTTGAGAAAGTACATTTTTAGCAAAATCAAAAAGGTGCAAGAGAAAACGACAGTGAAAACAAAATTAGGAAATCAATGCACCCTGTGAACAAGAAATTGAGAATGGAGGTGGAGATTTTGAAAAAGAAGCAAACAGAAATCTTTGGAGAGGTCAGTAAGTCAAATAAAACACACACCTGAAAGCCTTGACCACAGACAAGATGAGCAGAAGGAAGATGTCTGAATGGAACATGAGACTTCTGAAATATCCTGATGGGAGGAAGAGGGAAGGAAGGAAGGAAGGAAGGAAGGAAGGAAGGAAGGAAGGAAGGATGGATGCAGACAGCCTTTGGCACCTTGGACACACCACAAAATGAACTGATCTTCAACTTCTGGGGATCGCTGAGACGAGAGTGAAGGCTGGGAAACCCTCTCTAACAAAGGAACAGCTGAAAACTTCCCTGGTGTGGAGGAACACAGGGACACACAAGTGCAGGAGACACAGCAGCCCACCGGGGCTTTCTGCATCTTCACCACGAGACATTCAAGGGAATTCTGAAATCTGCAAGAAAGACACCAGGTCTTGTAAGAGAACTCCCATTAGAATAACACGTTTTTTCAACAGAAACCCAATGAACCATGATGGAATAAAATGCTACATTCCAACTGCTAAAGAAAAAAAAAAAAAAGAATACCTTAGCCAGCAAAGCTTTCTTTCATAAATGAAGGAAAAATGAAGACTTTCCAAGACAAGCAAAAACTAAAGGAATTCATCCCTGGCAGACCAGCCATCAAAAGACAAATGAAGGAGTCCAACAGTAAAGGAAGATAGCTATCGCCACAGAGACATGAAAGAGCAAGGCCCACCAGAAGACCAACGATATTGAAATAAACAGAGCAAGCCATTTCAGTGATAGAAGCAAGTCATTACTTAGAAGAATAACTTTAAAAGTAAGTAGTCCAAACTCCCCAATTAGGTTACAGACTTGCTGAATGAATGAGACAGCGAGAGAAAGAGAGACAGAAAGAGAGAGAGAGAGAGCGCACCAGACATCCAATGAAATGCTACCTACAAAAAACTTAACCTCACACCAACGGAAGGCAGAGTAGAAAACAACAGTCTATGTAAACAGACCCATAAGTGAGCAAAAGCTACAATTACAGATAAAATAGATTCTCAATTTAACAAAATATGACTGTTATAAATGTATATGTCAGGGCACTCAGTTCTATAAAACAAACATTATTTAATCTAAAGGAAGAGAAAGACTCCAACATAATCAGTGGGGGACTTCAATGCTCCACTTGGACAAGTGAACAGATTATCCAGTCCAAAAAAAAAAAAAATCAACAAATGTGTGTTAAACCACCCCTTAGGTCAAATGACTCTAACAGAAATTTCCAGAACCTTTCATCCAACAGATGCAATATACACATTCCTTTCATTACCATATGGAATGTTCTCTGGAATAGAGCGTGTATTGGGCCACACAACTAGTCTCAACAAAGTAAACAAAAACAAAAACAAAAATCCAAATCATGTTAAATATCTTCTCTGAGCACAAGGGAATAAAACCAACAAACACCTGAGTGAACAGTGGGGTCAGTTAGGGGACTGTTCACCACAGCAGTCAGGAGACGCATCGCCTCCAGAGGTGTGCTACCAGATGGTAGTTTCCAGAATGCTTCTTTACTCTTACCAATGAATTCTCCTGACAAAGCAAATCATTTATTCCACAATTCCCAGACACCTGCGATGTGCAAACCTGGGCTATCTCACTGCTTGGGCTTAACGGAGCACAGAGAATCACTAATGCTAATGAACCATGATTACTGACGGGTTTTAGTCTAGCTCTGCACACCTGTGTTTTATACCCACCAATTTTTTTCACTATCATGAAGTGTTAAACTCCATTTTTCATTTAATTCTGTGCCTCACTAGCCAGTAAATAAAATAGCTTAAATTCATCATAAGGAAACAGAATCACTTAACTGCAAACGAAGTAAACATTCCTGAGAATCCAGAATGACTGTCTAGTAGAAAATCGAGATTCAAACCTAATCCTTCTGAATGACAAACCTATTTGAGAATTGGAAGAAAGGTAAGGTGCTGTGATAGAAGGCAACTTCTGGAACAACTGCCAACAATCCCCAATTGCTGGTATTCATAGCCATATTTAATCTCCCACGAACACCAGCTAGAACTGGCTACCTCCCTTCCAATGAACAGAATTCGGCAGCAGGAAGGGGATTCTTTTCTGTGACTGCTACAAAAGACCAGGCTTCCATCCTCCTAGCTCTCTCTCCCTGGCCCTCCTGCCAGCCCTCTCTGATGAAGTGAGCTGCTGTGTTGGAAAAGCTCCACAGAAAGACCCGTGTGGCAAGGCAGCAAGGGATGCCTCCAGCCAAGGGCATGCAAGAGACTGAAGCCTCGGTGGGCAAACTCAGAGGACATAGCACCCTGCAGACAATTGCAGGGGCTCAGAAGTCAATCCTCCCCAGGCCCAGCAAAGCCACAGCCCAGAAACTACGAGATCATACATGAGTGTTGTTTTAAGATGCTCAATTTTGGAGCAGTTTGTCTTACAGCAACAAATAACTAGCCCTGTACCCGTCTACAGAGAAGTACATGGGTGTACAGATTTTAGCACACATGTTAGAATAAGAGGAGGCCTCCCTGCAGTCTGCTAAAAGAACTTCTTAATGGCCTTAAGTTTCCTGATTAAGAATTTTTGGATACAATAAACTCCAAATAATATGCATCAACATAATCACACTAAGTGTAGAAATCTCAGAACACTTTCCCCCAGAATGCATCTGTAAGGTTAAGTACTTCAGATATAACTGTATCCTTCACAGCCTGGGCATCCCGCTTCTAAAACACTTGAGATCAGAAGTGTCTCACATCTCTGATTTTGTCAGATTTGGCGACAAGTTGCGGCGATGTTTCTAGCTGAGCACCCCTAAACCAAAAATCTGAAACCTGCGACATTCCAAAACGCAGTGTCAGATTTCAGAGCATTTCCTGTTTGGGACTTGGAGTTTACGGATGCTAAACCTGTGTGACAGAGGGCAAAATCAAGCCAAGTTATAACAAAACCTTATTCTGAAATAATCAATCTCATGCGTCAGAAATACCTATCAAGGATAAAACGGCAATGTGCTCCCTTCACCCCTGAGGGTGTCGCTGTGTAGCGGGTGAGACCAGCACAAACACACGTGTGTGCGCACCCCCACCCACCACAGCTAACCTAAGTGATACGAGGACCTGCACGCGCTATCCACTCATGTATTATAACGTCGTCACTGAATGCCAATGGCAAAGTAGTCACTCACCTGTACTGTCTTCCCAAGTCCCATGTCATCACCAAGAATACACCCTCTTCCTTGTCTGTAGTGTCCATAGAGAAACCGGGCTCCCTCCCGCTGGTAGTCCCTCAGGTACCTATTGATAGTATAAGGAACAGCGTGTCCCTCTTCAGATAATCGAAAATCAACAGCAGGCATCGGGAATTTCCGACCCGGGAAATACGGTTTTTCCAAATCTTCATCATCAAATATCACATTCCTGGGACAATCTTGAACAGGCTTGACTTCCTGGAGCCTTTGGAGAGGGATCTTCCTTTCTTGAAGGTCTGAGTATAAGACAACAGCAAATGATCTCCCGTGCTCGTCCACTGTGACAGACTTCACGCACGCCTCACAAAGCTTTTCATCCACCGGAGATGGGGCAAGGCATCTTTCTCCCGGATGCCACCTGTCTACAAAAAACAAACAAGAAAATCTAGCTGACAGAGTAACACCGCATTCGTACATCACTACAAGGTGGGGAGGAGGATGTGCCTCACGTTAATATTCTTCCCAAACAGCTGAAACGAAATCCACTACAAGAAGTGTTACTAGAGGCCTTCTGCAGTGGACACAACAAAGTGGACTTTGGTTCTTTCCAGTGGTTCTCACTCTGCGTTCCATACACACCACGGGTCCCTGGTCTTAGGATTTTGTTTGGTACCTACTGTGGAATGCCAATTGTGATTCTGATACACAGCTCGGGTTAAGAACTGCTGCTTCCAATAGGAATATTGCCAACTTGCGTACATTGCACGCCTCATGCAGGATACCAGAGCAGCAGATAATAGGACTTGGCAACGGGGAAGCTACGATCCTTGGAGAGCAAATGTTTGTGGTTTGCCTGCCTGCTTTTGCATCTTCCCTCTGGAGATGGTTGCTGCTTCCCGCTGTCAATACCACTGCTGTTACACCAAGGGGAACTCCCATTCAGCTACACAGAGGGATGGCACGGTTCTGACGTGATGACATCGTATATAGCATTTGCGACAGACATAACATGTTAGCACAGTCTTCCACAACATTTCTCATCAGAGTTCCTTAGAAGAGAATGCACTATTCCAAATCACTCAGGTGTGGCTGTTCGACCACACAGGGGAGGAAAAAAAATATATATATAACATATATATTTTTATATCTTCTCCCACTCCAATCTCTGGGCCCAGTTTGAGAACCGTTAGAGTATTCCAGAAGACAAATTTTCATGTAAAGCCAAGATCCATTGTACGGGTGCAACAACATCCAGGGGCTGTTTCCACCAGTGTCCTGGCAAGGCTGAACCCCTAGAACATGCCCACAATTCTTCATACATTCAGTCTATTTCACCTCATGAGTTTGCCCACCTGGCCAAGCGCTGCGTCATTTTAAAAGACTATTATAGAACATTTATGATGCAAAACACTCCTTTGTTCATCCCATATTTCATCACGTCTCAGATGGGAAAGGAAGAAAATAATTGTAAAAAAAAAAAAAAAAAAAAGCACTCTTTCTGCAGCAAATTAACTAGTCTCACTTAGAGCCCATGTTTAGTCAGTCTGTAACCCTCTGACTATCTGTCTGCAACTAACCCATCAGGATGCCCTCGGGTTCTGCCTCAGGAAAAATACCACTTTCACTGAGACCACGACCTCTCTAAGCCAAAGGCAGGTAGACTTTTTGTTTTTCTTTTGGCATCACACCTGAGCTATTATTTCAGATTTGAAGACTGAACACTCTTCACAAAACCACCCCACGGTGGAGGGCGATGGACAGGAGGGAGTTGATAAACAAATGGGCATGGTGCTGCTGCCAATAAAACTTTATTCACACCGTAAGTGTTGGACTAAATGTGGGACATACACACACACACACACACACACACAATCGCACTGATTCATCGCCCCCGACCCCATGGGAGAGGGCCGGGCCCCGAGGCCGGCGCCCGCTCATACCTTTGCGGGAGCAGTCGGCGCGGGGCTCCGGGGCACAGGCCTCCTGCATGTTTAACAGCCGGCGGGCGGAGGAGGACGGCCGCCCCCGGGGACATGGCCTGGCTGCAGCCCCAGGGGAGGCCCACGGCGGGCACCCAGCCGCCTCCGGCCACGCCGCCGCGACAGGTGGCCGCTCTCCCTTCTCCCGGCCCGGTTTCCCTGGAAACTCCACAGCAACTTTCCACCGCGACTCGAAAAACTCCCGCGAGAAGCGACTCCCCAGCTGTCAGGGGGAGGATCTCGCGAGAACAAACTCAAGCGGACGTGGGCGGGGCGAATCCGCCAGCTTCCCTCGGGAGGCAGAGGGAGGGACCGCGACCGTTGCAAGTATCGCGAGGTTTCCTCTGGGGTTAGGGCGGATCTTGTTCCTGAGAGAGGAGGGAAGCGCAGGGAGGAGGGGCGGGGCGATGGCTAGGGGCTCTCGAGCTTCCGGTGTGAGGTTTCTGGGTCCCGCCCACCTCTCGCTTCCCCCAGCCGGGAAAATGGCTCCTGAGGCGTCTTCCTTCTGTAACTTTAGGTTAGCTTGAGTGGCCCTGCATTTGTCTCAGCGTCCTTTCCTACCTTTCATAGTCTGATGACAGCCGCCGGGTGCAGTCCTGGGTTTTTAAGGACTCACCCTAACACCCAGCAGGCTAGCCTTCCCAGTTTCCCAGTCTGCACAGACAGATCGCTTTGGGGTGCGGGAGAATATGGGCTCGTGGGTCCTAGGGATTAGGACGTATGCGAAGTCATCCTCTTGCCTATTGACTGGGCGGTATTTGGGTACAATATCCATGGCTGTTTGCATGCACCTCTTGGGCAGATTCTAAAAAGTAGCAATACATTTCCCACAGAAGACTGAGGTCTAGAATATCACCTACTTGCCTACTTACCAGCGGGTAAGAACTTTAAATCCGAGAGAAACATATAGCTCTGGGTTGAAGATGTTGATCGAGTCACCTAACTCCCCTCTATATCTAAATTGGGGAGCAGCACTCAGCCCTCATGAGGGCTGGTTCCAGTCCCGGCTGCCTGTCCTCCTATCCAGCTCCCTGCTGATGTGCCTGGGAAAGCAGTGGAAGTGCTTGGGGGATTGCCGCCCATGTGGGAGACAAACACAGCCTAGCAGCCACCTCTGGTTAGCACTGACCTTTGTGGTCACTTGAAGAAATGAGCCAGAGGATGGGAGATAATTCTAACAGCCTTTCCCATAAATAAATACATTTGTAAAGAAAATTAAAAAGAAATGAGACAAAATTCCCCAAACAGTGTGTGTGTGTGTGTGTGTGTGTATATTGTAAGGAATAAACGTGTTGCTGTTACTGTTACCACTGCAATGCAACCTCTTGAAAGTTAGCTATTTGCCTATCTAGTGCTTGAATCTAATACTCTGGCTCATGTTCACATGTAAAACCACTGGCAGAGGAGATCCTGGCAAAATTAAGCAAGACTACAGAAACAATTATAACATGAGTATTTCAAAAGAATATTACTCGGGTATCAAAAAGACTCTTGAGAGAGATGGTAACTAATAGTTTAACAAAAATAGTCTCTCCTTATACACATGGCAGACAACATATGTATAATTCTGTGTGGCAGCTCTAAAAGTTGCAAGTTAAAGACTCAAGAGAATATGTGTGTGTGTGTATATATATATATATATACATATATATATATATACATATATATATATACATATATATATAAACCTTAAACACAAGAAATTGAGTCTTAGGGTTTTAGTTAGAAGATTGTAAATTGTAGCATTGTTCCACCTAACAAAATGAAAGGAATAAGAGACAAGAGCAAGAAGAAAAAAAATAGATATGTCCTTTGCCAATTGATGACTTAAAGATTAAAATTTTAAATTCAATGTTTGGCATAGGTGTTTTTTGTATTAGCTGAAACAGGACTTGGGATTCTCACGTGGCTTATCAAGGGCCTGGGTTCAAGTCCTGGCTCCACTCTTGATGCCAACCTCTTGCTCCTACAGACCCTCAGAACAAGCACTGCAGGCTCCAGTGCCACAGGCCTCTACATGACAGACCTGGATTGAGTTCCCAGTGCCTGGCTGAAGCCTGGCCCAGCCCCAGCTAGTCAGAACATTTGAGGAAGGAACCATAGGATTGGAGATCTGTCTTAAGTCTACCACTCTGCCTTTCACCTAAATAAATTATAAACATTTTAAAATTTGAAATTAAAAACAAATGGAACCTAGAAAAATCCTTACTGATATTATAAACTAGAAGGAGAGTGTGTCACAAACTCTATAACTTATTCTAAAATGTGTTCCACAAGCGCATGCATGTGCACACACACACCCTTTTGTAACAAAATGGTAACAGTCGTGAACTCTAGATGGTAGGTACATAAAGGACCTAAAAGTTCATTGCATCCTTAAAAAAATTTTTTTTCTGTGTAACAAAACACATGGACAATTAACAGTAGGAAAAATGAAAACCATTAAGCATTTGCAACAAAGGATACTGTTAGAAAATGTAAAGAACAACCCAAATAAATTCTCTTTGCCAAAGATCTTAAATCAAGCTCAACACTGAACTAGCATTCTTCATGATCAATGTCATTGTTCTATTGCTAAATAAGGAGCCAAGAAAATAAGGGTCATGATTTCTAATATGTAGGCAGTTTTCCTTGCAATGCCAATGATCTTTTGTTCTAAAGTTCATGTACACAGTCAGGATCAGTGAGAGTGCTAATGGCTCAGAACACTGCACTGGAAGCTCAAAGCGATGGTGTATTTTTAATTACTGTCACTGTCACTAGACATCCAGTCTTTACATAAGGTGTTGGAAAGGATTCAGAAGGCATATTGACTTAGTACAAACTCCAGCAGTCTTGGAGAGCAGACTGGTAGAAAAGCATTTTACTATTTAACTGACACAACATGCAAGGTAGCTGAGGTTACCTGAGTATGTGTGGCTCTCCCGGAGATGGAGTCTTGGCATCTGATTCTTCAGGAATTGCAAAATACTTCCCCGGTATTGCAAAAACGTTTCTTAACAGTATTCGTGTAGGAACAAACTTGGCCAACCGATCCACCTGTTAAACCCAAAATCAACCATTGAGCTGAAGGAAATACCTGTTAATAATGGGTAATAATGAAAATAAAAGTTAATCCTTTAATAACCACTGGCATTGACAATTGTCAGTAGTTAGCAATGGAACCAGAGCTAAATGCCTTATTAATCAAAGGTCTTTTGGCAAATTTAAACTAATGTTTATGCATCAAATGTTTTAGGGATTACAGCCTAAATTAGCATTGGGAGGTTTAAAAAAATGACCTTAAAATTTTTAATTACCTTTGCTTCCCATTTTACAATGTAATACTCAGTTGTTTATTTTTCCATCTATCTTTCCTTATATTTTCTTTTATTCCTCCTTGTCATGAATGTCTGTCTTCCCTTCACTTTGCCCCCTTCACTTTAAAGGACATGTTGTAAACACCAGTGGGGTTTCCCACAGTCCTTGGGAACACAGTTTGGGTCCCTTCATCACTTCCTGCAGCCCATCTCACCCTCACTTTGTTGTGTTGTAGGGCCCTTGGTGCAAGGACCAGTAGGATCCAGCTCTGCTTTGAAACCCACTATGAATCACACGCAAAATGCCTCAGGGTACTTAGGAAGGTGTCAGAATCCCTCAGGGCACATAGGGATAAAGTAAAATCTTTCAGGGTGTTTAGGAAGGGTTCAGAACCCCTCAAGGCACTTCTGAAGGGGTCAGAATCCCCCAGGGCACTTAGGAAGGGGTCAGAATCCCCCAGGGCACTTAGGAAGGGTTCAGAATCCCCCAGGACACTTAGGAAGAGTTCAGAATCCCCCAGGGCACTTAGAAAGGGGTCAGAATCCCCCAGGGTGCTTAAGAAGAGAGGTGAAGGTGGGTCTTGGGGAGATTTTTCTAGTTACCTTCCACTGCAGAGAGAGTCCAGCCAGCACGCAGACACCTGCTGCTCAGACAAGCATCCAGAGAGTTGGTGTAATTGACTGTTCCTTGTATTTTGAAAATCTGAAACACACACACAAACACTGTCTGTTTCTTGGGCACCAAAATAAAGACCTCTTCAAACTGTCCCACAGCAACAGAAAGTCATTAAGCTCTGCCCTTTGGAGAGGAACTACTTAGCAGCAGCCAGCACTTTGCATGACTGTCTAACAATCCGACCTCCTGCACAGCAAGTTTACCATGTAAAGTCGATTTGTCATTCCACTTGACGTGGAGACCACCTGCACAGACCTTCCGCCCCTCCAGCAACTCATTTCTTCTTAGCAGATGTCGAAAGGAGAAGCCAGTTAGTCATACCGAGATGACTGACTGCCAGCAAACAGGTGAGTCATACAGGGAACAGCTAAAATGGACTTCCCAGAAGTCAAGAAGCCTGCTTCTCTTGATTGGTAGTGCGGGAGGGGAAAGACAAGCTTTCTGCGACTGGCAAGTTCCCTCCCCAGGGACTCAGGACAGCTGTGAAAGTCCATGCGGAAGTCCAGTGCTGAGAGGACAGGGGACAGTTTGTCCTCTTCTCATTGCCATGAAGAATGAGGTTTTGGCTTGCGGATCCTGGGTCCTGCACCCATACAGAGAAGATGGGGAATAGGGCCAAGGTCTAAAGCAAAGCTTGAGGATCTGCCTTCTCTGTCTTCGTTAAGGTTCCCAGTATGTTCTGGCTCATCCTCTGCAGAGCTATGGAGTAGGTGCATCATGTCCAGCTTCCTTCCTTCCTTCCTTCCTTCCTTCCTTCCTTCCTTCCTTCCTTCCTTCCTTCCTTCCTTCCTTCCTTCCTTCCTCCCTCGCCTCCAGCATCCTCTCCAGCCCTGCCGCTGTTTTCCTAGTGTCCCTCCTGGTTGTTGCCTTGTCTGTGTGTTCAGTGTCTGTTTCTCTAGGTCCTCTCCCATAGGGTTCTTGTTCTCTTGCAAGGATGCACCTTCCCAGAACACTCTACAACCCCCGCCCCCGGTGCATATAATGGAAGAGTTGCTTGTGGAAGATTGGAATTTCTGCTTAAAATATCAAACCACTAATCTTTTCATCTCAGCTATCCTGTTGTGTGTATAGTAATGTCTCATTGTGTGGATAACTAAAGATGCTGACCAAATTTCCATAATGTGCTGTGTTGAATCTGCAGCCAGGTCCTTCTGCCTTGAGTTTGTCTCCAAGGGACTCTTGGCTTCTGTGTGCATTCAGCTTCAACAGGGTTTGACTTATGTCTGCACCTTGATCTAAGGTCTGTTGCTGCTGGCCTGCTCTGTGCCATGAGTTCCAGGCAACGGGGCAACGTGAGCCTATATTGTTTTTGCTCCAATCACATGTGAGGATAGATTAAAAAAAAAAAAGAGTCAGTTTCCATCTAGAACCCAAGCCCCCCAAGCTTACCTCTAAGGCTGCCTGGGTTTCCTTAGGAAGAGATTCTGAGGCATTCACCAGTCTCACCTGCTCCAGGCTGAGCTCAGTTCAGCACTGGTTTCCAGGTTGGGCCTGTGTTTATGCTGAAGCAATCAGAGGCACAGTGGTGGTATTTCTAATGTTCACTCTGCAAGTTTTAACAGAAAATGAAGGACACAGATGCGAACTCCTCATTTTCAGGCCTGTAAGAATCTTCTAAAAACCAGCCAACGTTTGCCATTCACAAAGACCTCCCCCGCTCCTCCCTCCCCCCAGTCCAAATTTAACTTCTCAGTGACCACACTCTGCTCCGAGCAGGAAGGGCTAGTAACCGTGACCGTTTTGATCATGGAAATTGTCCTATGCTTTCATGCACAGAAAAACATGTATTTCTGCCTAGTGACAGTTCTATTTTTAGGAAGTTAATGAAAGTCAGTAGCAGAATTGAGTTAATCTGGAACAAAGTTTTATCTTGTGGCTGTCCTCAATGTTGCTGTGCTAGGCAGTTGAGATTCCCGTTTTGTGAACAAACTAAAGTCCACACATTACTGAGAGTTCATTCTGATAAAACCATAAACATGACCAAGAATATGCAGTGTCTATCAAACATCAGCTGACAGGACTACAGAGTACTATGAAATCTGAGCTTAAGTTGGCAAATGCTTTCTAAAAGGTTCCCTCTTGATTTGAGGACTCCTTTTTAGCAGTTAATTGCTTGAATTTCTTATGTGCAGCATTGAACTAATGTCCAAAATAAAAGAATTGATTTCAAACCTGTAATAGTGGGTCATCTGGAACAAAACCCATCAAATGAATCACAATTTATCTTTGAACTCCAGGCAATTGTTTTTGGAAAGTTGAAATCTTAAGGGTTTCATCAGATCTTTTTAATTCCAGCTTTGGTTTCTCAAGGTGAATTCTAAAACAAAAGTTCTCAAATAATGACATCTAGGAAACTTGTCAGATAGAAGATTATGAGTCACTGGGTTTAAAGGAGCTAGCAAGCTCTCGAGAATTACAGGTGCGGCCAGGTCGTGGACCAGACTCAGAGCCTCAAGCCAGGGTCACGCCCTCTGATGACAAGCCTACTTACCTGTGGAAACACAGCTGGGAGCCATTAGGAAGGAAGCGTACTACAGCAGGAAGAATAATGCCTGGGTTCAAGTGCCAATGGTCCTGGTCCCACTCCTGGCTGGTGGTACAGATTTGAGCACTTCCACGTATTTTCAGTTCTCTTGACTTTTAAGTGTGTACATTACCACCTGCCTTACTTAGTTCAAAATAAGTGGTGCTCCTTCTAATTCGAAAGTTAGCTTTAAATTAAGGTACTAACTTTTAATGTGTATAAACATTGGGTTCATGGCATGTGTGTAGTGTGTGGAAGTAGCTGTGAGTCTCCCATGAAGTATATGACTTCAACAAACACAGTACAAGTCGGTGGTGGCTTGGCTCACTGTTGCAGACGGTTCTTTCCTCCTGGACGTCATAGTTTTTGGGGCCTCCCTCAGTCTCAGTGAGGTTCTAATTCCCTTCTATCATCAAGAAGGGGTGGAGAAGGCGGTGATGGCCCAACCCCCTTAAGGCTTGCCCCCTGCTGATCCTCAACTACAACAGAGCAACTTCAAATTAACTTTCAAATGGATTTGTGTAAACTGCGTAGGCCTTTCCAGAAAGAACAATCCACAGTATCCACTTATAAATGGAAAGCTAAACTACAACAGATGTTCTCCTTTCTGAGAAGGTCCTTGAATTCACTGACAAACCTTTGGCTCAACTGATGAATTAATTTGTTCAGGCCAGATTTCATGAATCTTCTAATAATTCTCCCCTGTAGACATATTGACTTGATTTCTGAGGTCTACAGTCTGTGGTTTAAACATTTTAACCTTTACTACTTTAGTCAACTAACATTTATTACAAGATTGGATGATGACCGACCATTGAACAATGGAGATAACTAAGAACTAATGTCCAATTTTGTCTGTTAAATCAGCCTGACTTTAAAATAGTAAGTTGAAGTTGGTGGTGTCACTGAATTTTGAAATGTTTGGCAACCCTGATGTCATTCTCTTCCAGGGCTATGCTACAGATATGTTTCTGGGTATTGTTGCAAAGCTTGGACGTGCATATGGTTGCCATACTTAAAAGTGGCTGATCTATTTTGGCAATACACAAGCCAGATTTTAACTGCATAAGTAGATTTATTTATGGTTTGCTAGACTCTTTTTTCATTAAATAGAGTGTACTTCAAAAAGTTTATAGAGAAGTGGAACTAAAAGATAAATGTATTTTTGGTGCCCAAAAAAATCCTTTTGGAATAGATACATTATGCATATTTTTTCCTTTAAGGATCTTGGAACATGAAGGCTAGCTACCAATTGAGCATGGTTCAAATTAGATGTTAACATAAAATAGAACCGGGCTTTGTGAGTGTGTCTTTGTCCATTCTGTACACTAGACTTGAGATGAACATTTGGTGAAAAACTTGTTCAAGGAGTGTATTCTATGTGATGACTGTGAAGAGAGTTAGAAAACTGTGCTTGCAGGGGCAGGTGTTTAGCAGGGCAGTTCTGATGCCAGTGACCCCTGCATCTCATGATGGAGTGCCTGGATTGAAGGGCCTGTGCTGGCGTGTTGGCTCCACATTCCGCTTCCTGCTCATGCCACACCCTGGGAGGCAGAGAGATGCTTCTAGCAGTGGGGTCCCTGCCACCCATGTGGGAGACCTGGATTAAGTTGCTGCCTCCCAGGCATTAAGTGAGGGAGCCAATGAATGGAAACTCTGTCTCTCTTTTTGTGTTTCTTTCTGCCTCTCAAATAAAACAAACAATAAACAGATGCATTTAAATTTTTTTTAAAAAGATATATTTTTTATTTTCATTGGAAAGTCAGATATACAGAGAGGAGGAGAGATAGAGAGAAAGATCTTCTGTCCGATGATTCACTCCCTAAGTGGCCGCAATGGCCAGAGCTGCGCCTATCCAAAGCCAGGAGCCCAGAGCCTCTTCTGAATCTTCCATGTGGGTACAGGGACCCAGGAACTCTGATTCAGGCTCTTGTTTGCTACCTTTTAAGTGCAAGGAGCTGGATCAGAAGTGCAATTGCCAGGACTTGAGCTGGCATCTACATGGTGATGCTGGCGCCACAGGGGGAGGCTTGGTCTGATATGGCAAGGCATTGGCCTGAGGATCACTTACGAATTACAACAAGAATGAAAAATATTTGGGTGTTTGGCTCAGTGGGCTACAACACCTCTTGGGATGCCCACATCCTATACTGAGGTACTTGGTTCCAGTACTGACCCCCCTGTTTCTGATATAACTTCCTACTCTCACATACTCAGGGGAACAACAGATGGTGACTCAAGCCAATATGTCCCTGCCACCCTCCTGGGAGACCTGAACCTGGGCTCATGGTTTCAGTCCAGCCAAGCCCTGACTATTGCAGGTATTTGAAGAGTAAAGCAGTAGATAAAAATTTCTCTCTGTCTTTTTTCCTCTCTTTCAAAAAACACACACACACACACACACACACACACACACAAAAACAAAAAACAAAGAGAAAGTTTAAATAGAATGGAAAAAAAAATCAGTCTTTAAAAGCAGGGATGAATCAAATGGATCAGTTTCCTTTGTGAGAGGAATACTGTCATTATTTAGTATTTCCATAAGATTAATGAAAAGAAACCAGGATCTATTCCAAGCTAAAATACCTTCTGTGCATTTGGAAGACTATTTGCTTACGGCACTCTTAATCTTGTTTTAGTGTAAGATAAGGGTACGAATCCACACTCAGGGTAGTAATTGAAGAGCGTGTCAGAATTACAGCACATGCAGATTGAGACAAGGCTGCCAAAACCATCTAATTGGGAAGGGGTAGTCTTTCCAGCAAACAGGAGGAGAAAAACTGGATTTCCACATGCGAAAGACTCAAGTTGGACCTTTACAAAATTAGCCAAAATATAGAACCAATTCAAAATTAATTAGTGATCTCAAACTGTAAAGCTCTTACATGAAAATAGAGTCCAATGTCATGATATTGAATTTGGCCATATGTTCTTAGATATGTCATCAAAATACAGCAGCACAAGAAATAAACAGATCAGACTTCATCAAAATTGAAACTTTTTTCACTTTTTTCACTATTAATATACCATGCTTAAAAAAAGAGAAACAGAATGGGAGAAAATATTAGCAGCCAATATTTCTGATAAGAGATTCATATCTGGAATATATAAAGAAACCCTATAATTCAACAACAAAAAGATAGCCCAATTAAACATGGGCAAAGGATTTCAGTAAACATTTTTCTGAGGAAATGTGTGTGTGTGTTTAAATTGTAAAAGTCACATGAAAAGACAGTCTAAATTGTTCATCATTAGGGAAATGAAAATTAGGACCACAAGAGATTTTGCTTCACACCCAGTAAGATGATTTTCATGAAAAAAAAAAAAGAAAAGAAATAAAGAAATCAACAAGCACTGGTAAGAATTTGAAAAAAAAATTCAGTTTCTTATGTTTTGCTGACGGAAAGTGAAAACAGGACTTCAAGTGGGAAATACAGGTTGGTGGCTCCTCAAAGAGCCAACTGAATTGCCATGTAATTCAGCAGTTCTTTATCTCAGTATACACTCAAAGCAACTGAAAACTGACAACCGAATAAGTGCATTTGTACCGGTGTTCATAGCAGCATTATTCACCATAGCTAAATGGTGGAAACAACCCCAATCCCCATCAATAGATCAATGGCTATGCAAAAAGGGGGGCATATTCTTACACAGAATGTTATACAGCCCTAAAAAGGAGTGGGGTTCAGGTATACACATCAACATAAATGAACCTCAAACAGTTATGCTAAGTCAAATAAGCCAGACATAAAGCGAGAAATATTTTCTAATTCCTTTGATATGATGTACCTAGAACAGATAAACTCATAAAAGCAGAGCATAGAATAGAGGTAATCAGATTGGAGGTTTAGGAACCTGGGAGTGAGTGCTTAATCTGTGAGATATGGAGAGGTTCTGGAAATGAATACTGCTGATGGTCATACAGCATTGTGACTTACTGCTACTGAGTTGTGCACCTACAGATGGTTGGATTTTATATTACACACACACACACACACACACACACACACACACTGCTAGGCCCTAACCCTAGAGTTCTTGACTCCTTACATCTGTACTGGAGTCTGAGAATTAACATTTATACCAAGTTCCCAGATGATGGGCTTGGTATTGGCCCAGAAGCCCTCCCTGAAGAAACCTCTCCTTTGAGTCATTTGTCTCTCTTAATAGGACAAAGAGCTCCAAAGAAGGTTATGGAAACGATGTCAAATTTCAGGCCAATTCTAAGAGAAGGCGGGAGCTCTCCAACACTCAGCGTTGAGAAGCGTTCCATAGTCCCATCCAGGCTCTGGGGCAAGGCAATCCCAGAAGGAGTAGTAAGAGCACGCCACAGATAAGGAGCAGCAGTTAGCAGCACAGATACCACCTGTCATTTTGTCGTCACAAGACTGGCTGGTCCTTGACTGGTTCTCTTTCTCATTTTGTAGTTCGATCTCACTCTTGTTTTGGAATGCAGTTCATATCACTGAGTGTTTGTCCTTAATGGAAAGTTTGAGCAAATGTCATCAATACGGCTAACCATGGTGTTAGGCGTTTTGGGGTGGGAATGGGGATATTGTGGCAGTGGGAAGACTGGTTCATGGAGAAGGAAAGGAGAGAAAAGTAATACAAATATAAAGGCACAAGGGAGAAAGCTCACAGACATACTCGAGGGGGAGAAAACAGTGGGAAATAGACAAGTGTGCGCCAAGATTTCTTGAGAATTTCTAAGCGGTTGATTAGAAATAGACCAAATCTGTGGAGCTGGGTGGGAGGTTGAGGGCTGAGGCAGGGGGTGGCGGGGAGGAGGGTGGGCAATGCATGCTCAAGGACCTACGCTATCACTGGCCCTGAATCTCTTGGACTTGGCTTTTCCAAAGCAAACTGTCCCAGAAGTGCAGATGACATCTGGAATTCAGGAACCCTCCATGTTTCCAATCTGGCTGATGGAATACATGTGGTGCACAGGCTGCATTTTTTGCCACCCACAACTTTGGGCCCTGTTTAGAGCCAATGAAAGAACCAATCTGCCGAGTCAGAAGAAAATGTTAACACTTGGAAAAAGATCTTATCCAAATAGGCACTCACACACGTTGCCACATGAGGCGCACAACAGGCGCCATGAATGAATAATGAAACCTTGAGACTCCAAGGTGTTTATGTCCCAAGTTACGATAGCAAAGAAAGCAGCTGAGAATGTGAATTCTGCAGTCCTGAAGTCAAGCTGGTAGCTCAAGTACAGGCCTAAGTGAAGGCATTTCTCTCTCCATTCAGTTCTAGTGGACAGTGTGGTCCTGAGTACCTATGCGCTTTTACAGGTAAATGACGTATCTAAGTAAAACCAGGCCCTTGTCTTGAAAATGCTTACTATGGAATGGAGGGGTAAGATAAATGTGTGAAATCAATAAATGTGATTACATATGCCACAAGAGCAATATAAGCAAGCCATTAAACAAGATTTAAGAGGATCAAAGAAGTAGTAAGATAATGTCTCCATAGCCCATGGGATACTCTTAATATACAAATCACTGTACAAATGAATTTGACACCAGCTTTTTAATAAATACAAAAAAATTAAATCATCTTTGAAAGGCAGAGTTACAGAGAGGAGGGAAGAGAGAGGGAGAGAGACCTTCTATCTGCTGGTTCACTCCCCAAATGGCTGCAAACGCCAGAGCTGGGACAAGTTGAATCTAGGATCTTCTGGGTTTCCCATATATGAGAAGGGGCCTCAAGCCATTGCAATTCTCTGTTACTTTCCCAGGTGAATTGGAAGCGGAGTAACAGGGACATGAACTGGCAACCAAACAGGATGTTGGCATAGCAGGCGACAGCTTTACCCACTATGTTACAATGCCAGCCACTGCATTCACTCATAATTTACATGATTTTGGCCAAATGTCTAGCTCTGTGCTTTGAAATCATCAGTGGATTCATGCATTCACAGTCCTAAACAGTTCGTAGACTCAGGAATCTCAGCCCATGGTATAATCCACTAAACCAAATGTAATTGAAAGAGGGACTCAAAGCGAAGACTCCATGAAGAGAGCCACAAAGACAGAATCAAGGAGAAGCAGCGGTAGAATGGAAAGAAATTATTTACCTGTGAAATACATGTTTGTTCCTGCCAAAAAGGTGGAGGAAAATTCTGGAAGGACATACCAAAAACTGGGTACAACTCTGTCAACCAACTTTCTCTTTGCCTCCGATTCATATCACAGTTTGTACTTGGCACCAGGGCCTGTTTTTGCAGGAATGCAAGATGGAATGTTCCTGATAAATGGAATCCTTTCATTCTGCACCCGGCAGGGTCATTCCTGCCCATTTAGCTTCGTGCACCTGTCAATATGGAGCCCGTGCTACCGGGCAAAACCCCCAGGAGCTGAAGTGCTTGCAATTTTTTGGCAGTGGAAGGGTTTTTTAAAATATATTTTTATTTTGAATTTTGAATTGTGGTACAATTTTGTATAGATGTTTTTTTTGTCAAGAAGCAATTTCAAAGCAAATGTCTTCCCAAGTTAGAGTGAGGAGATGCAAAATACATGTCAGCAATATTTTGTTTCATTGGGAAACCTAAGATGGGTTATCTATGGAACAAGACAACCAATATGAGTTTTAAATGCTGGTATTGGGGTGTATAGGTTAGATGACAGCCTGCAACTTCAGAATCCCATGTAGGAGTGAGTTCAAGTCCCGGCTGCTCCACTTTTGATCCAGTTTCCTGCTAATGGCCTGGGAAGGCAGCAGGGAATGGCTCACATGTTGTTGAATTTCATATTATTGAAAGTCCTCTGTTTTCCTCCCTGTTGTGAACTGCATTTTCAGGTTCTGTATTTAAGCGGATATATAACCAGAAGTGCAGTGGAGACTTGCATGTCTAGATATGGAGACACAGTGCAGTAAGTCTCTCTGCATCCAGACCAAAGATGGACTCCCAGTGAAACTGTTGAATATATTGTGACCGTAGAATCTGGGCTCTCTGACATTGTCCATGCCTACAACAATGGGAAACACTTCAACAGCGGAATGATGAACTTAAGAATATTCATGAAGGCTCACCCATTATGATACTAGAGGAGAAATCAATGGTGGGGAGGGTCCTGAGAACCTATGGTCCCAGAACCTATGGAACCATATCATAAAACAATAAAAAGAAACTGGCTCAAGTGTCTGGGGTCCTGTACTAACATGGAAGACCAGGAAGAGGTTCCTGGACCCTGAATTTTGGACTGGCCCAGCCCCAGTTGTATTGGCCATTTGGGAAGTGAACAGTAGATGCAAGCTTGATCTCTCTCTCTCTCTGTATAAATAAATAACATATTTTTTAAAAAGACAAATATGACTTTTAATGTTACTTTGCAAGATGATCCCAATCTTTGGATATGCAAATCATAAACGTGATCTCGTGAAACCAAGGCAGTAAAGAATGTTGAACTTTTGGCTTTTTGCCAGCATTAGAATATAACCTTGTAACACAAGATTTTTATGATCTGATTTACAGTTTTTAAAATAAAATTTATAATCTTGTTCACTATTATATATAAATTTTCTGTATTGATCCATTCCTATTGAATAGATAAGTGAAAATCTAAGTAAACTAACATAACAACAAAACTCATCATATATGTGATTCAATCGTATTTCTTCAGTCACTAACCAACTGTCCTCACCTGAGACAGTTGCTTTGTCTCCCTGAACCTTAAGGTCTGTCTTGCTTTATGTTCTCCCAGAATCAGATCTGAAGTCAGAGATTGGCGTGCAAGGAGGAACAGCGAGTGGTGTGCTGGCGAGAGCACGCTCATGTGTTTTCCTGGCTCTATCTTCAGACATGACCTGTGGTGATCTTGAACTAGGCCACAGCACGAATGCACTTCAATGAGTCTGTGAAGGAGCTGGTGTGATGGAGAAACAGATGAAGCCGCTGCCTGAGATGCTGTCATCCTACAGCAATTCTCACTTGAGTCCTGGCTGCTCGACTTCCCATCCAGCTCCCACTTAATGTGCCTGGAAAGAGAGTGGAAGAGTCCTTGGGTCCCTGCTACCCCATGGGAGATCCAGATGGCGTTTATAGCTCCTGGCCTCAGCCCTGGTCATTGTGGCTATTTGAGAAATGAACCAGTAAATGGAAGAGTTTCTCTATCTTCGTCAAATAGATAAATCTTTTTTTTAAAGTTTATAGAAAATGGAATCAAATGATAAAGTTTATTTTTATGTAAGATAATTGAAATTCATGCTTGAAAGTTCACTGGAAATGTTTTATGAAAAAAAACTGGAAAAATTTCATTAAAAATTTTTTTGAAAGGCCTATTTACGTAGAGACTGAGAGAGTGATCTTTCACTTACTGGATCACTCCTCAGATGGCTGCAATGGCCAGAACTGGGCTGATCCGAAGCCAGGAGATTTTTCTGAGTCTCCCATGTGGGTGTTGGGGCCCAAGGCTTTGGGCTGTCCTTGACTGCTTTTCCAGGTTGCAAGCAGGGAGCTGGATGGGAAGTGGGGCAGCTGGGATACAAAGCAGTCCCCATATGGATCCTGGCTTATGCAAGATGAGGACTTCAACCACTAGGCTACTGTGCTGGACCCAAAGGCCATTCTTGAAGGAGGTGTTTGCAATGTCCTGGGTGGATTTTGCAGTGGTTTGGAGTTAAAAAGAATCCCTTTCTTTATCTGAGGGGAAATGGTCATGGACACATACGGGAACTGGAGATACCACAGGGGTCCTTCTGGAATCCGGGAACAGGTGCAAGGAGGCGAGCTGGTAAGGCAGCTGGATTCAGCCCACATGGTGAAAGCAACTAGACATGCAGACAGCAAGGTGGAGTGTGGGATGCAAAGGAAGGGAGAAATAGGATATAATTGAACAAAGTCACTGGGGGGGAAAGAGTGGCATTGGGGAAAGTGAGAAGCCTCAGGGAGGTGGCAAGAACAGACTCAAGGGTGTGTAAAGATTTCTGTTCTCAGCAGGATTCTCATGAGAATAGAGGCACCCAGGGAGCAGAAAGGAGAAGGCCGGGGTGTTCTCCCAGAGTTTGTAGCTGCGTGGACATCTCAAGAGACAGCTTGGCCGAGAGTGAAATAAAGGATGTACTACATTGTAATTTATTCATTCATTTGTATATTATTTATTTAAAAGGGAGAGGGGAGAAAAAGGAGGGGAGAGAGAGAAGAAAAAGGAGGAGAGAGAGAGAAGAAAAAGGAGGAGAGAGAGAGAGAAAGAGAGACAGAGAAAGAGAAAGAGAGAGATGGATGGGATGCAGGCACCCCCAGCTCCTCTTAACCTCCTGAAAATGCCTGCTGGAAGATAAGCTCCCTGCTGTGGGCTGCACTGTGTCTGCCTCCAGACACCTCTGCTGAATTGCTAACCCTCTTAGTCTCAGGATGCGACTGTGTTTGGAGACAGGGGTTTTCAACAGGGGGATTAAACTGGGATGGCGTTGTTCAGGATGTCTGTATTCCAAGATGGCTGGAGATTTTATAGGGAGAGATTACAGGGCACAGACAGAAGCCGGTGTGAAGATGTCAGTGTGTGTGTGTGTGTTGGGCAGCATTGTTACGTGGAGGAGACAGCCTACTGTTGACACCTGTGTCTTAACCTTCCAGCCTCCTGAATGTTGAGACAACACATTTCAGTTTTTGATGCCACTGGGGGTTACTTTGCTCAGGAGTTTTAGCAAAAATATTCATTCACTCTGTTCACTGGGTGGGGGGAAATCAGCTTTTCTTTTACTGTATGGTATCCGATTTTTTTTTTTTTAAAAAAAGGTCCATTGGAAATGAACTCTCTCCCATGAAAATATAATCATTCATTGGAGTGATTCCATTCTTTATCTGAATATGAAAATCTCTGTACAAGCAATAATAATTATCTGAGTGCTTTCCCCACTAACATTTCTTCAACAGAATCATCAATACTCAAAGTCACTACTGGGAGAGTTTAAAATCCACGGCATTGTTATGTGGCTTGCGGCTGGACAGAGGGGAGAGCCGGAACACGGCCCTATTTCACACGCTTAGTTGTAACATGCACTTCTTCTCCTAGTGGTGTGGTTGCAGGGGCTTGAACTGAACACTCCTGTTGTGCATTTCAGCACTGGTATCAGGGTAACACAGTCGTCTGCAAGACCCCTAGTGGATAACACCTGCAAGTTCAGGCAGTGTGGAATTGTACACACCACGCTTTTCCCTCCCTATACGTTCGCTTACTGATTGAAAGATGGTTCAGTTGATTGAAAGGCAAGAGTGACATAGAGAGGAGAGACAGATAAAGCATCTACTGACTGGTTTATTCCCCAGGTGGTTACAGTATCATGGAGTAGGCCAGGGTAAATCCAGGAGCCAGGAGTTCGACCTGGGTTTCTCACATGGGTGCAGGGCCTAAGCACTTTTGGACTATGACCGGCTACGTTTCCAGGTACATTAGCCGGAAGTTGGAGTGGAAGTAAAGTAGCTGGAACTTGAGCCAGTGCTTGTGTGGGATGCCTGTAAGGCAAGTGGCAGCGTACACAGCTGTGCTGGTATGCCAGCCCCCCTACACACAATTACCTATTCTTTTCAAAAGTTGTATGTATTTATTTATTTAAAAAGAAGACTGATGGGGAGAAAGAGAGACAGAAATCCGGGGCTGGGGGTGGGCCAGGTAGGGAAACTTTTGGGCACTTCTTTGATGGGCTGAAACTTCCACTGGTGAGACTGAGAATAAGGGCTGGTGGCAAACCTGGCAACACAGGTGGTGTCACCTACTGGCATGAGTGTGGGCTGGATAGTGGGGTCAGTTGGGTTGAGCTAGGTTTTACTGCCCATTGATGTGTACGAAAGTTGAATGGGATGTGGGACAGACTGGACCAGCCTGTGGCACATACTGGTAAGCATTAGAACCAGGGCTGGGGGCAGGCCTGGTGGGGGAATTAGGGTTTGTTCCGACTAGGCTGCAGTTTCTGCTGGTGATTGTGATGGTTGAGGGTGCGGTGGGCAGGGCTGGGCTGTGTTGCAACATCCATTGGTTTACGCAAGAGACAGGGCTGAAGCGAGAACTGACCCAGCAATTTTAACTACCATTGTGTGCATAGGCTGATGTGGGTGACTGACTGAGACGGATCCTGTGCTGGCAAGCACACACGAATCAGGTCTAGGATCACTTCAGACAATGTTTCTTTGGGGATCTCCCAACCTGAAACCACTGGACCATGGGGGAGAATCATGGGATCTCTGGTCTGACCATGGAGTGCATATGTCATAACTGGGCCTTCTAGGTGGCTTAAATGGAGCAGTGTATGGCATACCCAGATGCACACGGAGGATATGGCAGTCCACTGGGGCCTGCAGAGGACACCTGGTAGAGGAAGGAGGGCAGAACAAACTGGACAACTATCCCAACCAAGTGTTGACAGCAAATATCTGGGGGAATGGAGATTCTAAAAAATTAATGTTGGTTGGAAACGAGTCTGGAGCCAGAGCTGGGACTCAAATGCAGGTACTCTACGCGGGACAGGGATGTCAGGTGTCAGACAGGAGTGTCTTAACTTCAGGCCAGATGCCTGCTCCCAAGTGGGTTTTTATTGGTGAAATTATTAGCATGTTGGCATCTTGATGGGCTCTGAATGTTGAATTTGGAAGTATTCAAGATGTGTAGATTAGTTGAAAGTTTTCTGGTTTTTTTTTTATTGTTTTGTTTTGTGTGGGTTTTTGTTTGTTTGTTTTTTGGCCCTATCCCTACCCTCTAAGAATAAGTGATGTAAGACTCGCTTAAGATCCACTGGCATCATAATATCTGGTCAATAATATCAAGTGTTTGAATGAAGCTTTACAAGTCCCTTTCTCTGCAGGGCCTGGAGAGCCCTCCACCTAAGGTGAACAAAGGTTCATTGTATTGAAATCTCCTAACAACATGTCCAGCTGACAATCCATTCAGCTACACTAAAGGCACTGGGGCCTTGCCACCCAAGTGACCAGAGTTCCCTCCTTCCCTCCCAGGCAGTGTGGCATTGAACTCCTGCTCCAACCTCTCAACATCACTTTTGTCTGTGGAGACACGTTTCGACGAGACACTCCAAGTTGCTGTTCCTGTGGCTCATCATAGCCCTCGTCTATGCTAATTTAGAGGTTTGTGAATGCCCGTCAAAACCACATCACCTCACAAAGATGCTTCATGTTCTCTGCTCGGGCCAGGTGGCTGAGTGTCCACTTTGGAAGAGTAACTCCCACAGGTGCATTCCTGGTGTCCTTCATGGTAGTGGCAGACCTCACCTGCTCACATGCCTGTGCGGCTAGATCTTTGAGGTATGGCTCCAAGGCAGTTGGTCCTCCAATGAATCAGAGCTCCTCCTTCCATCAGAGGACCAGGGCCACATACCGTGTGGTTTTCTTTGTCTCTTGGCTGCCAACAAGCATTTCCCTCTTTCAGCAGAGGCACAACCACAGGCCCATAAAAGCATGGGAAGTACAACTCCCTTGCGTCTGCCTAGCGTGGAATTGGCTGACTACCCAGCAATTATTCAGTTAAATCTCTCTGCTCAAAAAGCCAGCTAATTCCATTTCAAATTAGGATTATTAACTTACAATTAGTCACTATATTGGAGGAGATAAATTGACACAAAAAGAGACATTTTTTAAAAGTAAAAGTGACAGCTAATACATCAGAATGAGCAAAATCAAGCTTTAAATCTGAGAATTTGAATGAATGTATGTCTGGTTGCATGTGAAGCTCAGATGTGACTTCTTAATTTTTACCTTAGTTTTTCTTAAACAGGCTAACCAATCTTAATATTTATAATCACTATTAGTGTGTTCTTTAATCCCTTGTAACATTGGTAAATGTACTATTTACTAATAAATGAGTAGCCTTGGCAGTTTCTTTTCAGTCACAAAAACTGCAACTGGCCCTGGAAATGGAATAGTTGCTCTATTTGTTAGCATCACGGCCACACTGACACTTCTTCTCTTCCTCTGATGTTCTAGTGCCAGATGTCAAACTCACATGTGGCCAGCAGCATATTTGTCTAGCAAAACTGGAATGTCGTACCTGTTGCCATAATAAAAAAAAAAAAAACTCAATCGCAAAGCAATCTTTGGGCACCCGAGTCATTGATCAGTGACTTCATGAAGAGCGGTGTTATTTTTCAGGGGCAGGGATGTTTTTCCTGCCCAGGACCATTTCAAGACTTTTAAGCTCAATCACAGGCCATACAAAATGGTCAGCTTAAAATTTAGCCCGCTATAGACTGCATTTGATATTTCAGATCTCTGCTGTGATTGCCCTGGCAGGGCCAAGACCAGATGATTTTCGCAGGCCTGCAGGCACTGTCCCCCGCCCTCGAGGAACACACAGGCTCTGCAGCGGTAGCACTCGCTCCCCGGGACGTGCTGCTGCTCGTCACTCGCGGCTTTCGGTGCCAGCCTCTGCTCCTTTCCTCTTTGTGTGATCTCCCCAGGTCCATCTCCCAAAAGCATCTTTACCAACTGTTAGGGTCAACCAAGGTGAGATACCTGTTAAAGACAGGGAGCAAGGAATGAGAATCTAGGAGAAGTCTACTCTCCTTTCTCCTCCCTCCCTGCCTTAGCTGCCTTTCCTCTCTGCTCTCCCTGGCAGCCCCTGGGTCTGGCACTGCTTCTGGCCATGGCACACACTCCACTAAAAGTCCTTCTTATGTGCTAGGTGATATTCCCTATTGTTACTAACAGCTGAGTTTTTCCCTTTCCTTCAACTCTCCAAACACCTTTATAACTGACATTTGATTTTCTGTATGGAATGCCTGAGCATTTTGTCACTGCTTTTATGTTGGAAATTGTTCTCTGATGACTGCCCATCACCAACTTAAGCTGGGTTCTCAAGAAAACTCAGCTGAATCTGGTTGCTTGATAGGCTGATGAAGAGCTCATTTTATTATTATTATTGTTATTGTTATTATTATTTGAAAAGGAGAGAAAGAGAGGAATCTCCCATCTCCTGAATCACTCCTCGAAAGCTTACAATAGCCATAGCTGAGCCAGGCTGAAGCCAAGCCCTGGGAACTCGATCCAGACTCTCCCACATGAATGGCAGTCGTTACCAGAAATGTCCGGTGGGTTCTTTCCTCAGCTTAGTATAGAAATAAAAAGCCGGGAATCTCTTGCAAACAGATAAGTTTATTTGTGAAGGGACCAGGTGAGCAGGGAAGGGCGAGGAAGGGGAACACCTCCGAAGAGCCGGGAGGTGGGTGCCTCTCGAAAGCGGAGGGAGAGAGAGACACCAAAGGTTTGAGGAAGGGTGTTGGGATTTTATGCCTTCCCTGACCCCTCCTTGTTGGGCGGGGAACCTACAGGTAAGATGTTCCCCATTGGTGGTCTCAATTAATTAGAAAATGGGTGGGCAGTGCTGGTGCCGCCCATCTGAAGGTGTGGCCAAGACCTCAGAAGACCTGGATGGTCTCAGCAGTCACCTGCCCTTACCCAGGATGCACATTCACAGAGCAGAAACACAATTCCTGGCTCTCCAATGAGGGGTGCGGGTCCTAGCACCGTCTTAACAGCTGTGTCAAATGCCTGCCCCACATGAGTTCATGTCTGTGAAAATTCAAGCACTGTCTAACAAGGTATTGAGCCTCAGAAAAGACGTGATAGGCACTGGATAAAATCAGAGATAACTTAGGGAATTCTAAAATAACATAACATAACATAACATAACATAACATAACATAACATAACATAACATAACATAAAATAAAAATAGAGCTTTAGGAGAAGGTGTGAGCCCAGGCAGCCAGTGTTGTAAAGAACGGGAAGGTTGACAAGGAAAGTGGAATCCAGTGCAAGGTAGAATTTTCCTGGTAAAAGCTTCGTGGGACAGGAGGCAGATGCCTTCCAGATGGGAAGGCCTGCACCTTGGGAAGAATCTGCTGGGGAAAGGGAGGGGAGGGAGGTGGAGAGGAAGGAATGTCTCTGCTGGCTCTCTCCCATTTCCTCACCTCCTGCCTCTTGTGAATGTGGGTGGTCCTCTCCAAATCTCATCTTGGAAACACAGCAGTACTGAGAGTGGCTGGTGCTTCCGTGGTGGAGAGCAACGCATGCCTTTGTCTCCCATGGATACGTTCTGTCTCTCACACGGGTGATGGTTCCTGCGAGAGTGAGTTGTTGGAAAGTCATTCCACCACCTTCATGCTTTGCTTCCTCCCCACGCGTCTGCTTGCAGCTCTGTTTCCGACGTGATGGGGAGCAGAGGAAGAGGCCAAGCGGATGCCAGCAATGCACTCCTGGGCTTCGCAACCTCCAAACCAACCTCACATGTTCACCACTTTTCAGGTCTCGGCTATTCTGTGACAGCAACCAAAAGCTGACCAAAATAAGCACATTGTTCAAATGTGGCTGGACAAAGGAATGTTGGCATGTGGAGAAGAGCAGACAGCATGGGTGGTTGTGCTTTCCATCCAACAAGGAGTGGGGGCCAAACAGGGGCTGGGGGAAGTTGGGGAGGTGGGGACCTGCTGCATGGTTACTCCCAGATACAGTGCCTGTCCCACTGTTTCCTCCCACCCAGTCTTCCAGAGTTCATACCTGAGCTGCCATGGTTGGGTTCTGTGATGAAAGAGGCTAAGAGCACAAAACAGGCTCCCCCAAGGCCTCCACAGGCTGCCGAGGTCACAGTGCTAGCAGCTTGGTGGCAGTATCAAAAGGCAGCATTAGTTACAGTACCAAGCAGCATCAAGTCCCTTTAAGCTTCTTACTTTACTTTTAAGGGTTTTATTTTGCTGGAAAAGTAGAGTGAGAGAGAGACAAAGAGAACACACTAGAGGGAGAGACAGAGAGAATTTTCCATCTGCTGGTTCACTCCCCAAATGACCATAATGGCCATAGCCAAGCTGTTCTGAAGCCAGCAGTCAGGAGTTTCTTCTGGGTCTCCCACACAGGTGCAGGGTCCCAAGGCTTTGGGCTATCCTCCATTGCTTCCCCAGGCTATAAGCAGGGAGTTGAATATGAAGTGAAACAGCTGGAACACAAACCGGTACCCATATGGGATGCCAGTGCTTAAAAGTAGAGGATCAGCGCTGGGAAGGTTCACTTTCAAGATGGTGTGTCCAAGCCCATGTGTGACTCAAAGGCTGGCTCCCTGGGTCACCTGCAAATAGTTGGACTTTTTCATGCGTCTCTGGCATCCCATCATGTGGCTGATAGTTTCCAAGAGGCAGGGAACATGCCACACATGCCTGTTCCAGGAGTGCTCTGGCCTTGAGGTGGTATGGCCCTGCAGGATTCACATATTAGGGGTCAAATCCTTACTGTGATTATGTGAGAGAGGGTGGGATCCTCAGGAAATAGAATGTAGTGGGAGGTTATTGTGGGGTGCTGTCTTTGAGAGGGATGAAGGCAGTTCTTTTTAAAATTTCTTAATTTGTTTTTAATGTTGTTGACATACTTGAGAAGAATGCATACCTATGTGGGCCACTGTTTACAGTGAGAGGGTCAAGGCACAGAGGAAGGGGAGTGGTGACCCTAACCCCTGGCTTTAGACTGGCCCAGTTCTGGCCGTTGTGGCCATTTGGGGAGTGAACCAGCAGATGGAAGATTCTCTCTCTTTCTCTTTCTCTCCTTCCTGTGTCTTTTGCCCTCTCTCTCTTTCTGTGCACTCTGTCTTTTAGTTAAAAATGTCTTTTAAAAAAGGAAGAAGCCATAAAGGACATTGTTCTGGAACCTGGGAGGAATAGTATTTTTGGAAATAATAGGACATGTTCTTATAGGTCAGCTCCTCAAGCTCAAGGTTTCTCGTTTGACATTCAGTGTCTTTCGATTGACTATTGACATATCTGCATTGCCCATCTCATGTGGCATGTCCGTTCTCCATGTTGATTGTACATGAACTCTCCTATCACCGCTCATGCCAGTGTTTCCATGAAGAACTGTGCTCTTCCACACAAGTGAATTACTGGCGCCACATGCGCAGAAGGCAGCGTGGGGCAGGTGCCTGGCTCCCTGGCTGACCACCGAGGCCCTGCAGGAAGCTGAGGGGCAGGAGGGCATTCGTCTTGGTGGTTAGGGCCCTATTTGGGACACCCACTTCTCTTAGGGAGGGCTTAGACAGCAAGTCCTGACTTTGCTCTGGAGTGGTTCCAGCCAGGCAGCAGGTGGTGCTGGCTCCAGGACTTGGGTTTCTACCAGTTGCAAGAGAGACCTGGATTGAGTTTCGGCCACCTTGATTTGGCTTTTGAATTTGGTCCAGCCTCTCCTTACCCTTGTACCTGTTGCAGGTATTTGGGAGATGAACCGGCGGATGGGAGATCTTCCACCTCCACTCCCCCTGCTTTTCACACTTGGTTAATTAATTAATATATTTAATATGCTTAAAGGTGAGAGACCTGGATGGGTGTATCCTGGCAGCATGGATGCCTCACACATTCCTCTGTCTTGTTTTCATTTGGGGACTCTGGTGGACACAGCATATTACTCATCCACACCACGCACAGCTCTCTCTGATCTATGTAAAGATTCCTTCATTTTTAAAATGATGTTGTCAACTACTGCGAACTCACTACTCCACTCAGAAATCGGACATGGACAATCGATGCCCGCAGCAGTAGGGCCCATCTGTCCCGACCTCTGACCTCCTGGCCTCTTGCCCTCATTTCAGCCTGATTAGTCCTCTTTGGGGACTTACAGGGTGCAGTGTGATAGTTTTCCACGTGGGTACGACAGAGGGTGAGCAGACCAGGCAGCCTGTGCTTGCTGCCAGCTATCTCTAAACAAATACCCTATTGAAATGCGTGGTGTTCTTCAATGTTCCTTAATAACTGTGTTGCTGTTTTGTTGAGTTTTGGCTGTATATATATTTTCCTGTGTGTGGAAGTGTACAATGTATGGAATCTCTCTGGACTTACTCAGAAAGGGAACTGACCAGGTCCCAGGTACTGAATTCAAGTTCCTTCTGCATTTGTTGGTGTAGTGAGGGGAGACCCTAGCTGGCTGTTGGCCATAGTGACCCTGGAGATGTGGAGGGGGCCACCTCCCATCGTATCCTGCACACAAGCACACTGCCTCTTCCTTGATTTGTTGTTCCCCGCAGCACTTGCTCCTAGACACTCAACTTGTCTTCTAGGCCAGGACCCCAGCCACCCATTTTACAGGGCTGCCTGCTCCCCCACATCACCCGCCCCACAACACCTGCACAAACAAGGAGCTTCCTGTCACCACGTGAGCTCAAGCAGCACAAGACTGCAGGCGGAAGCTGTGAACTTTTCATTTCCTAACAAGGATGAATGCAGACCTGGAATACAGCTGTTACCCAGCGGCCACGGCACGGTGGACTTCAGCCGCGCTTTGGGGATTTCTGTCTTGTCCCTTGCAATTTCCCACAAACCTGCATGCTTTGCTGCTTGCATTCTGCCTCAGTGTGATTGCGAGCACTCAGCCCTCTTGGGAGACCCTGGGATGGCATGGAATGTTTTTTCCTTCCCACATCCTGAGGGGGGATATAACATAATGTAGAGTCACGGCATGCCACTGTGATTCAACAGAACTTCAAGGTTCTGGGTAGGATTCCCTTCCTTGCCCTCTCTCATAACAACTCTCAACCATATGCAAAAGCTACAAGCTGGTGTGTCACTGTAGTAAGGCTATGCATTTGGAAGCCAAGGAGAAGTGAGTTCAAGCCTCACCTGTGTCATTAATTCCTTATGTTACCTGGGACTTCTCATTATCTTAGCCCCCTGGTCTGTAACATGGAGTCAGATACCTACTTTAGGGCGCATCACGAAGATAACTTGAGATAAGATGTAAAATAGTATTCCTCACACAGGCTGAAACCCAGGAAACTGTCTAGGTAGGTGCTTACAGGTCAGTAGGTTGGGCCAGTGCCGCAGCATAGCAGCTAAAGCCAGCACCTGTGGTGTCAACATCCTACATGCTGCTCCACTTCTAATCTAGCTCCCTGCTAACACATCTGGGAAAATAGCGGAAAATGGTCCAGATGCTTGGACCGCTGAGCCCACTTGGAAGACCAGAAAGAAGCTCCTGGCTCCTGGCTTCAGAATAGCCCAGCTCTGGCCATTTCCAGCATTTGGGATGTAAAGCAGCAGAGGAAATTCTCTCTCTCTCTCTCTCTCTCTCTCTCTCTCTTTTTAACTCTGCCCCTCAAATAAATAAACTGAGTTTTAAAAGCGATCAGTGAGCTGAGACCAGGGTCTCATTTCTTCACCCTGAGTTTACTGAAATCCCTCTACTCCCAAAGCTGACTCACTCTCTCTTTATTGGGATCCATCACACCCCATGGTCACATGAGTCATCCCAAAGCAGCGTCTTGTATATATCACTTTTCCTTCCCTCCCTAACCAAACCCACACCCCTAAACATCAACAGAAACCTTAGGAGTTTTCTCAATGCCTTCAAGATGTCCTAATCCCTGAAGTTGGCCTGTAAACTGAACCATGATTTAAAATCAATTTACCCCCTTACAGAGTCTCTTTACTACTCCTATACCAAAATTCTTTCAAATCCTATATTTCTAGCAAATTCACCCATCTCTCCATTATGTCAGGATCATACCATGTCTATCCCAACCACAGTACCCAACACTCACTCTGTTCCCTTGTGTAGAATGCTTGTCCTGTCTTTACGCTGAAGAATGACTGGAGTATCACCACTCTGTACTTTCCCTGTCCCTTTCTGTGAGCCATTTCATAGGTCCCAACTGGCCTTGTTAGAAATTTCTTGTATGTAGTACACATCCTGGAGAGGATGCTCAGAAAAGTCTGCTATAAAAACACACATGTCGAAGTCATTTGCATTTAAAGAAATGCCTTCGCGATCAACTGGAACTTGATTTGTGACTGTTTTTTGCCCTACAATTCTGAAACATTAGTAGCCAGACTGGGATGTTCAGGTACCGAGTCTGTGTATGCCTGTGTGTGTGTGTGTGTGTGTGTGTGTGTGTGTGTGTGTGTGTGTATTTAGGAACATTGTACTTAGTGGTTTAGTTCCACAGCGGTCCCAAGTGGGAAAATTACCCCACTTCTTTTTCTCCTTCATTATTCTTGACTGATAAACTCATCAGACCACACTGGTTGCTACAGCATCTGAAATGAGACTGGAATTTAGAAAAGATCTTGGAAGATAAATGAGCCTGACAACTGATTAACAGGATTTTCTTCCAAACAAGGAGGACTGTCTTCCCAGAGCTCCCTGGTGATTGGAGAAGGGTGCTCTGGCGTGCTGGCAGTGAAGGGTGTGGCGGAAGGGGCCCTGTTTAAACTCTCAGCTGGGCTAATTCCAGGCATTCCCCGAGAGGGTAACACCTATGCTGGGATGCAAAGATGGAAAGACTGTGTGTTATTAGTCCCATATTTAAAATACTTGGGGATTCAGAGTCTGAAGCAGTCAAATGGTAATCAACTTGAGTTCTTGTGTTTGAGGAGGCTGTTTTGGTGTCCATCTCTGCCTGGCAACAAGTTTTATGTCTAAACTCCAAGAAAGAAGAAAACGTATCCAGCTTGGAGTTTCATTGTGCGGAGGATTGCTAGCGCTGACAGGAGAAGACCCCCCACTCAAGAACTCTTACAAGGGGACTTGAAAAATTTGTGGGCAGCCATTGTGGTGCAGTGGTTTAAGCTGCATATTGGGATGCCTGCATTTCATACCTGAGTGACAGTTCAAATCTTGGCTGCTTTGCTTCTGATTGAATGTCCTGCTAATGCCTCTGGGAAGGAGGGAATCATGACATAAGTTCTCGAGTCCCTACATAAGAACCTGTGCTCAGGGCACGGCGCGGTGGCCTAGCGGCTAAAGTCCTCACCTTGAATGCACCAGGATCCCATATGGGCACCGGTTCTAATCCCAGCAGCCCCGCTTTCCATCCAGCTCCCTGTTTGTGGCCTGGGAAAGCAGCAGAAGATGACTCAAGTCCTTGCGACCCTGCACCCACATGGGAGATGCAGAAGAAGCTCCTGGCTCGCGGCTTTGAATTGACTCAGCTTCTGCTGTTGTGGCTATTTGGAAGAATTCCCTCTGCTCTTCCTGTGAATCTGCCTTCCCAATGCAAATAAATACATCTTGAAAAAAAAAATGAATTACTCTACCTAACAAGTGATGGCATTTGATCTAACTTGATCATTCTACACATTTGGTTGTTGCTTGCATGGAAGCTGCTGCTGGAACTGGCCCAGGTTTTAAAATGAAGGCTTTGGAGCAAATGGTATAGCTGAGGAAGACTCCTATGTTTAACTGCTATATGTGAAAATTTTTAGAAAGATTGCGTGAGAGCTCATACTGAGAAGTACATCCAAACTTCTTTGGTTGATATGGTTGGAGCAGGAACAGCAGGGTCCATGGAAAAAAATTACACCAACTAAATAGTCAATGTGACAGGACTGAAGAGAGACCAGCACCACTGTTGATAGGATGGAAACTGGGACAATCCCTGCAGGGACACATGAGCTCCTGAGGTTCAGTGCCCAGAGTCAGAAAAAGTATTCCTTGGCTTTCGTCCACACATGTAAGCCTTGGCTCTTGAAGTCATGTTTGCCCTTTGCTCTATTTGTAAATCCTCATGCCCCTTCTAGAATTCCTATATTCCTTCTAAAGAGGCCTCACCAAACTATATAGACTTTATGTAACTTTGCCAGTTAGCATGTTGCATGTTCCACACCTTTTTTTTTAATCACCTCAGTCCTAGGAGCACCTGTTAGGGAGGACGATGGGCTGGGGAGGACTGTCCTGTCTGTGCACAGCGTGCAGTAGAGATGGAAACTGGTGGTCTTCCACGCTGGCTTGCTCAGACTCAAAAGAATGAACAGCTAGGCAAGATGCAACGAGACCAAGGCACAGCAGAGAAGGTTTCGCATTCGAATGATTGCTTTAAAAACAAACAAATACTGTGCTGGTGGGGAGCAGCTGACCAGAACACATCACATGGGCCACTCCCAGTCTTTAACTGCAATGCTGCAAGCGAGCTCTGGCCTCCTATGCTGAGAAAACAGATTTGTAAGTGGGGCAGTTAGAAAAGCATCCTGGGCTTCATTCTGGACTTCTCCTAATCTAGTTTGCTTGGAGGCCAGGGACCACCCAGGAAGCCACATTCAGACGCCACAAAGGCATCCCACTGAAGGACTGTGACACTCAGGGAAGGGATGTCTCCCACATTTGGTTCTGACCCCATAGCTCCAGCTCTTGCCCCCTGCAGAGTGTGTGCTGAGTGAGGCTCTGCTGGGACTTGGTTTGCCCTGTGGCTGTGGGGTCAGTGCCCGAGGGCAAGGCACCAGGGGACTTTCTCTTTCCACAAAGTGCCACTTGAAGGCAGAGACCCAGCCTGAGCTCCATTTCTTAGGCTTCTCAGGGTGTAGAGGCTGGCTCTAAGACAACAGCGTGAGAAGATGGAACAGCTTTCTTCTAAAAAGGGGACTAAATATAAAAGTGCATTCTCCCCCTTCCTCCTGCCCCTGGCCAAAGATGTGGGAAAATGGCCTTCTTGAGACTTGGTGAAACCAGACACTAAGAGATAAGAAACACTGAATGCAAATTATCTTTGCATTTGCTCTTTACAAGACATTCATCTAAACACAAGATCATATGGAGGAGAAATGGCATGCTTGGATCTGGAAGCCATTCCTCATTGCCCCGCTGCCAAGGTCATGGATAGCCGCTGCAGAACTATTTACATACAAACGAACAGAAGGACAAAGGTCCTGGAAGACACTCGAGCTCCAGGCTCCAGGTCACAGGGCAGTAAACACGGCGACATCCAGGCCTTTCAAAGGAGCACACATGGCTCCAACAAACTCTGCTTTGAATGTGGATTTCCAACATCTTGCAGCAGATGGAAATAGCAATGGGGCAAGAGCTGGTAAACAAATAATATCAAGATGCTTCCAATGCAAACAAGCAGGGGTGGGGATGGGCAAGGAGAGGAAGGAGGGAGAGTATGAAAGCCCATAGAATTTCACACACATCCAAACTGGAGTTAGACTGGAGCTAGCACCAAGGAGGAGCATTAACTGTGCAAGAGCAAGATGCCCAAGAGAAGGAGAAGCAGCCACAAAGAATCTTTTCCAGAAAATCCACATCTCTTTGGAGTGGCCCCTCAGATAACATAAAGGTTAGCTTCAGTGTGGCAGCAAGGGCTGGATCTGAAGCCAAATGAGTTCATTCTTAGCTGAGAACTGAAGAGGTATTTGAAAGACAGAGTTACAGGCAAAAAGAGAGACACACACAGAGGAAAAGATCTTCCATCCACTGGTTCACTCCCCAAATGGCTGCCAATGGCTGGAGCTGAGTGGATTCAAAGCCAGAAGCCAGAAACCTCTTCCAGGTCTCCCATGTGAGTGCAGGGTCCCAAGCCTTTGGGCCATCCTCCACTGCTTTCCCAGACCATAAGCAGGGGGCTGCATTGAAAGTAAAGCAGTTGGAACATGAACCAGCACTCATTTGGGATGCCGGCATTTGCAGGCGGAAGATTAGCCAGTAACACCCCCCCCACATCTGAGTGCATTTAATTGAAATGTATCTGTAGCAGAAGTCAATTCCTACCAGAGAGCTCACTAGAACATTCTGCTCAGAATGTGCCCCAAATTTCATAGCTCCTGTCAAGAAGAATGAGTAAACTCAACAGGGCTTGGTGATGTGGAGTCATCATCTACTAAGAGCATCTTTTCACACCCTGGAACTCTCAGGGAATGCTCATTACCCAACCTTCTGAACCACCCAAGGCCCCAGCCCAGGTGCCTGTTGCTTTTGTGCACCAGCTCCTCCACTTCTCATCCAACTCCCTGTTTGTGGCCTGAGAAAGTGCTAAAGGATGTGGCCCAAAGCCTTGGGACCCTGCACCACTGTGGGAGACCCAGAGAAAGATCCTGGCTTTTGATCAGCTCAAGAAAGGCTGTTGTGGCCACTTGGGGGAGTGAACCAGAGGACGGAAAATCTTCTCTCTGTCTTCCCTTCTCTCTGTAGATCTGCTTTTCTAATAAAAATAAATAAATCTTTTTTAATTTTTAAATGACATGCTTCTTTACTTTGGGCAAATGTATTTAACTTTTTGAAAGGCAAAGCAAGAAAAAACATGAGAGACCAAAGGAGGAGGGGAGAGAGAAGAGAGTGAGAGAGACTAAGTTAAGCACAACAATCTTTTATTTGATGGTTTACTCACTAAATGCCTCTGAACAGCCAGAGTTGGGCTGGACTGAACCCAGGAGCCCAGAACTCCATCTGGGCCTCCCAGGTCGGGGACAGAGATGCAGCTATTTGAATTGTCACCTGTTGCCTCCCAGGATGTGGATCAACAGGAAGCTTCAGTTGCAAGTGGAGGAACCTGGAGTTCACTATGGGATGGTCCTCACTATGGGATGCCAGCATAAAAATGGAACCCAATTGCTACGTCAGATGGCCTCCCCAGAGATGCTGTCTGATGAAAGTTTAAGTTGACTTCTTCAACCTGTGCATCTATCCCTATAAAATGACCCTACTTCTTTTTTATTATATTGCACTGGGAGGATTCTCTCTACTGTTGAGTCCCAGACATCGATTAAGCCAGAAAAGAGCAACCCTTCCTTCCTTCACATTTTTTCAATCCTTGTCTTGACTTGAAAGCCAAGGCTGGCAAGCACAGATTCTCCCATGAGCAGCAGAGACAGAATGGGCAACGGCCACAGCTCTGCTTGGGGAGAGAGAGGACACTGGGCCAGTACACATCAAGAGTCTCATCTCTGTGGCGTTAGAGTAGCATAAAGCACACTCCTCCCACTCGAGCTCTCGGGAAGCCCAGACGTCCTCTTGTCCCTTTGCCCTCTGCACTAGAAGATTCCTGAGGTTAGGGACTTGTTCAGAGCTGTCTCTGCAGCACCTAATGGGGTTCAGGACAGACAGACAGGGTCACAAATATCGACTGCTTCAATGTTGCCATGTGGGGTATGACAGCACCTTACGCCAAGGAGTGAATGATGCACATGGAAAAGACAGGAATTTTAAGGACCCTCAAAATGCCTACATGAGTTTTCAAGAAGAAATGATTTAGAGCAGCAAAATGTGAACGAGGTGTCATCTGAATATTTTAGTGGGTTAGGGACGTTTCCACCCTGACACAAGTGAAATATGATGATTCCAAACACACTGGACTCAATAATAAGCGATACTTGGTGCACATTTCCAATGTCAACACGTGTGGTTTACATAGATGACAACAAGAGATCAGCTCTTTATGACCGAACATTTATAACGGTGTATATTTTAAATCTTATCTCGTCCTGACTTTTCTTTCATACAGGTTTGTTTTTGCTGGACCACCAACAGCAAATTCCTGGAACTTCCTAACCATGTGACATTGTTGTCGCTGTTTTCAGCAAACGGCTCCGATACATCTGTTAGTGAAGGGTCTAAAAGTATTCTCCAATGAGTCACTGAAATGTCATTGCCAAAACCAATTCAACTTGTGCCAAATATGACAAGTCACCAGAAGACTTTCAGCAATTTACAATGTTTTTGCTGGGAAAGGGAAATAAAGAAGCGAAAAGAGATCCATTTGCGTAAAACTTTTTTGTTTCTGAAGAGTTAGAGACACATCGACTTGACTGTTTCATTATTTCACACTATAATTCAGAGCTGATTGTTAAGGATCGGGTGGTTGGCTTTTTCCATTCCTACAAGATATCCGTGTTCTTGGGCTAAGAGTGTGAAAAAGAGGGATAAATGAGCAAATGGTAGAAGAAGCAATGGCTAGCTCCCATATGTAGCAGGGACTCGGGGGAGCTACAGTGGCATGCTACATTTGAGACAGTCTTGAGAGAGGACATCTGGCTCGATTCTAAAGGTGTAGAACAGAGTTCGGAATGCGTGTAGGGGAGGGCTGTACTTGCCCTCGCCTCACCTAGTTCAAGAGCAGTAACTAGTTGACCCTAAGAGGCAGTAGATGATGGTTCAGGTGCTGGAGTTTCTGTGAGTTATTAGAAACCCAAGTTGAGCTTTTGGCTCCTGGTTTCTGCCTGTCCCAACCCTCACTGTTGTGGGGATATTTGAAAAATGAACCAGCAGGTGAAAGAACTCTCTTTCTCCCCACCTCCTTCATCCCCCTCTCTCTCTTGCTCTCTTTCAAATAAAAAGAATATAATCAATAAAGTCAAACTCAGAATAGCAGTACATAGAAGGTGGTTTCCAGGGCTGGGAGGGACGAGAAATGGAGAAATGTTTGCCACAGGATGCAAGGGTCACTTTTACAAGGTGAGTATTAGGTTTGCGGGACAGTATGGTGTCCTTAGCGAACAGCACTGTGCTTTGAACATGGACTCTGCTAAGAGGCTATCAAGAGAAAAGGAAATGGCACTGGTATCAGATGATGGACAGATTATCTCTATTGTAATTATTGGACTTAGTGTACCTGCAAGAGCATCAAGATAGATACCTTAAGAAGTGTATTTTTAAAAACATAGACCATGGAAAAGATCTCATTTGAAGTAAAATGAAATATTTGCTGTCATTCTGAATGGCTTAGTTATTTTTGAGAGAGAGAGAGAGAGAGAGATCTATTAGCTGGTTCACTCCCATAAGTGGTTACAAAGCTAGGACTGGGCCAGGCTGAAGCCAGGAGCCTGAGTCTCCATCCCAGTTGCAGGGATCTGAGCACTTACGACATTCTCTACTGCTTTCTCAGACACATTCACAAGAAGTTGGGTGGGAAGCAGAGCAGTGGGGATTCAAACCCAAGCTTCCAACTGGAGTGGCGGCAGTGCTACTGGCAGCTTAAAACACTGTGCCACAGCTATGGCTCCAACTGTAGGTGTGTAAATGCTTTCAGAGGACCAGACGAAAACAGTAGGGCACAGAGAGAAATGGGGGTCTATCTGCACATATTCCCGATAGGTGCCAGGAACGTCCAAGTGAAGGTGCCGGTTGAGATACCCAAGGCTGCGACAGGGGCCTGGTGTCATACGCTGGCATCGCCGTCTGGCTCGTTGGACTCCAGAGACACCATGACAGGTGCAGAAGCTTGGCAGAGCAAGCTAAGTCTTGGAGAAAGTGGCTCCAGACTCTTAGCCGGGTGCCACGGGCTAAACATAAAACTGAAAACGTAAAAGCTGACTTCAGTTGGTGCAGAGACCACATACACCCCTTTTCACTTCTGTGGAGCCACGCTCCAAAATAACACAGGCCGAAGGATATTTGGTTGTGAGCCCTCTTTGTGATCGCTGCCTCAAGGCCCTTTGAGGAGGATCCCTTGGTGTTGCCAAATCAAAGATCTTCCACAAGCCCTCGGTTTCTACCTTTGAAGTCCTAACAAGACAACTTTCTCCACGGCCCCAGGGCCTCTCTGCTAAGAACAAGGGGAGAGTCAGGATAGGAGAGCTATGGAGGCTTGCCGGAGGGGCGGGGGGGAGGGGGTGAGCCTGAACACCTGTGATCTTCCGAGGGTGACATTATCCTTGTACGATATGCATTTTCATTCAAGAAATTATCTACCTTGTCAAGACTGCCCTCTACCAGGAATGAGAAATGCCTGGTTAGGTGGAGGGCTTGGCGGGGGTGGGGGGGACCATTTAAAGGAATCCTTCAGTTTGGCCCTGTCAAAGTTCAACAGGCTGTTTTCAGTTGATCTTTCTGTATGGCCCACGAACAATGTTATAAATCTCCAAATGACTCTGGGAGGAAGCTAGGTTGCCCACCTCTGCATGCTTCACTCCAGATGGCTCGCTAATTAGGTGCCAGCTGTCACTTGTAGGTGTTGGCAATGAATCGAGTGGGTAAAACTGCCTGTTCTTCATGACATCCCATCACATACTCTTCAGACATCAGGAGAGTGGGGGTGAGGTTGGGTGCGGTTGTTAGGATTCCACTTGGGATATCTGCTGAAGGGCCTGGGCCCGAGCGCTGGCTCTGCTTCTGATCCAGCTTCCTGTTAGTGTAGACTCGGGGAAAAGCAGAGGACAGCTCAGGTCCTGGAGTCCCTGCCCCCATATGGGAGACCCCTGTGGAGAGTTCCAGGGGTCTGTGGCCTGATCCAGCTAGAACTGTTGAGAAAATTCGGACAAGATCTCTCTCTCTCTTTCTTGCTTTCCAAATTAAAAAAAAAAAAAAAACAACTATTGTGCAACGTTTTGGAGCATTATGAAATATAGTTCATACACATTCACAAAAAGACTACCATTTAAAAAGTGAAACCATTCGATTCCAATCCAAGACATCATCATCTTCCTGAAAAATAACTTTATAAGGCTAATTTTTTTTAACCAAAGGAAACGTTAACATTTCCTATGAGAATTACGAAAGAAGCTAAACCTTGTTGATCATTTTTTTAATATGAACTTTAAAAAAAAATGTTTGGCTGAAAGACAATTGACGAGGTAGAAGTTGGGGTGAGGGTGGGGAGAGAGACCTTTCATCCATTGCTTTACTCTCCAAATGGCCAACAACAGCCTGTGAAACCAGAACCCAGGTACCTGTCTTCACCTTCCACATGAGTAGGGAGGGCAGGAGACAAACACCTGGGTCATCTTTCACTGCCTTGCAGGCGCATGAACAGGAAGCTGGATTAGAAGCAGAGTAAGCTGGGACCTGTACTGACCTTCTGATACAAGGCACCGGTTTCACAGGTGGTAGCTTAACCCACCGAACCACAATGTCAGCCTCTCCTAGGAATGTCTTTAGAAGACCCTCTGACCCTACGGCTTTCAAAATGTTGCTGTACTCCAACAAGCGCACTGTGTAATTTCATTTCCCAGGTGCTTTTTGAAGTCTCCTGCTAGAGAGGGCTGTGTGTTCCCCAGCAGGGCTGGGAGGACTTTGCTCGCCGACAGCCTGTGCCTTTGGAAGCAACTCTGAGGGATTGTGGGAAAATAAAACTGTCCAACTTCAGGAGGAGCTTCATTGATACCACAAAAACCTTTTCAGAATGACAAACGTGGACCTGGTTCCATAAAGGAGATGGCATTTTTCCCTGAGTGGTGCTGAGACCTTGGAGGGGGAGGGAGGGGTTTCTTACTTCCCTTCCTCCCAGCCAGCTCTTTGTTCCCCCAGTCCCTGCCCAGCTTGCTGCCTTTGCCACAGTGTCACTTACAGCACTGCTAGGTGCTCCATGAATGTGAGGACAAAAAGGAACAATGGGGCTGGTTACCCGAGGCCAGAAGCCACCTGGGAGCCATAGAAAAACATACCTTCTCAGGTTCAGGTGTCGCTTACCCACAGGGCCACCACCCACCTCCCTTTGTCAGAGTGAATGGAGCAAGCAGCCAAACCCAGGGAGCAGGGGAAAAGGCACCTGATTTAGTATCATCATCACCAATTCAGTCCTCTTCGACCATATACTAAAGCAGTCTCCTTCCTCTCCTACTCACACTAAGTACGTCCAATGACAACAGTGGAGTCATCCCACACAGGCTGACAGGTGTGACAGGTGATGGAACTCCTCCCATCATTGAATAGCTCAAGATGGATGTTCTGTCCCCAGCAGGTGCCAGTCTGCTCAAGCAAAGATAGATTTGTTGTTCAGCCCTAACTGTGGTTCACCTCCTGGTGTTCTTCTCTCCCTGCTGGATTCCAGGGAATGACCCTTTGGGAAAGTTGGAGACACTACACCCACACACCAGCTGTACTCAGCACCGCAGCTTGCAGAGGTAGCTCGGGAGATCTTGGCCTCACAAAGATTCAGGCCAAAAAGTACAACTGTTGATACAGAGGTTAGTTTCTGCCAGAAGCTGGGTTGTGTCTCATGGGGAAGAAAGAGAGAGAGTGTGTGTGTCCACATGGTTTTCAGGCTGCAGACTTTTCCAAGCGTGAAATGCACCTGCAAGGTCAAGTTGTATGTGTGAGAAGGAGGGGCATGCATCTGAGCCAAGAAGAGCATTTGGCTGTTGGCTCTTAGTGTAACTCCCAACCGCGGAGGGAGATGTATCCTAATGCTGGTCCTCTGGCCCCAGCCGGTGTTGTTTAGTTGCTGAATGGCTGAAAGACTCTCTCATAAGGCCAGGTCAGTGTGGTGCAGACCCCGAGAACAGCGCGTCAGCAAGGCCCTGTGATGGCTTTCATTTGAACACAAAGCTGCTTCCTGAGTGAGTGGAATCCAGCATGAATGAGCCGCCAAGAGCCATTCAGGTGTCAGGCTTCGAAGCAGGTGTCGGATACCTGTTGCATTAATCAATGATTGCAGGATCTGCCGTATGTGTTTGATCTAGAGAATACCCAGGGGTTCCTGAAGGCAAGAAGTCTTTGAAGCGTAAGAGGAAGGCTGGATGGAATTGAGGGTTTTAGTGGACGGATAAAACATAACAAAGTTCTCAGGAGAAACACAGGGTGAACTTCAAAAACAAATTTGGAAAAAAAAATTGTCTTTTTTTCTCCCCAACCTTCCTCTCTGCCCAAATTTTACTATAAAATTTTTCAAGATGTTGGCACTGTGGTGTGTCAAGTTAAGGGGCAGCCTGCAGTGCTAGCATCCCATGTGTGAGTCCTGGCTGATTCAGTTCTGATCTAGCTCACTTGCTTTTTAAAATATTTATTTTTATTGGAAAGGCAGATTTACAGAGAGAAGAAGAGACAGAGAGCAAGATCTCCCATGCACTGATTTACTCCTTAAATGGCCACAACAGACAGAGCTGAGCCAATCCAAAGCCAGGAGCCAGGAGTTTCTTCTGGGTCTCCCATGTGGATGCAGGGTTCCAAGGCTTTGGCCCATCCTCCATTGCTTTCCCAGGCCATAAGCACTGAGCTGGAAGGAAAGTGGAGCAGGTGGGACATGAACAAGAGCCCAGGAGATTCTTGTACTTGCAAGGTAAGAATTTAGCCCTTGAGCTATTGTGCCAGAGAAAGCAGTAAAAGACGATCCAAGTGCCTGGGGCTCCCGCACGGACATGTGAGATCAGGATGGAATTTCTGGCTCCTGTCTTTAGCCTGGCCCAGTCAAGCCATTTGGGCCATTTGAAAAGTGAACTAGGATGGAAGATCATTCTCTCTGCCTCTCCTCTATGAAACTCTACCTTTCAAGTAAGTAAACCTTCAAAAAAAAATCTTTTCAAGTACAAAAAGAAGTTGAAAGATTATACAGTGCACAACATACTGCCAAGATATTATAATGATTAGTCCATTATAATTGCTTTATCACATGTCCATTTCTCTGATTTCTTTCCTTCCCTTGGCCAATCCATTCTGTGGTTTTTTTTTTTTTTAATTAAAAATAAAATCGTGTATTTCAAAGGTTGAATGATGGGGGATGGAAGGACGAGAGGAGAGAGAGAGATTTTTCTTGAATTCTTACCTTTTAGCTGGTCGTGTGGCAATTTAACTGAAGACTACATTTCCTAGGCTCCCTTGCTGGCTGTGGTCCCCAGACTTACCATTATAGAAGTGTCATTTCCAGGTTGTATCTGCAGAGGGCGTGGTTGTGCCTCCCCTTCCCCTTCCCCCTTTTCTGGCTGGAAGGCAAAAATCATCCCTCTAGGTAGAGGGCTGAATAGACCACAGAAGGAGGGAGGGAGAGAGACAGAGAGTTGAGGGACTTGGGTCCCTGATCCGCTCTCCCCTCCAGCCTCACAGTTTTTTCAGTGAGCAAAGAACTTCCCTATTGCCCCAGTCGCCACCCTTCTGGGACCCTCAGCCAGTGTGTGTATGTTACACTCCGCCCTTGTTCACCTCCTGCTCCTGCCATTACCGTAGCACTGCACCTGCCCCTTCCACACCACCCTCAGTAAAGCCTTGGCTGTCCAAGTGCCGCTCCCCCTTTTCTGCACCGCAGCTGGGATTTTCAGCCCTGGAGCAGTGGGTGGCCCTGGGCTGGGCCTGAAGCTCTCCGTGAAAGAGACCCAAAAAGACACTTGGAGACTCAAAGGGGAACAAAAAACTCCAGCACTTCCTCATTGGAAACAGGCCTTTGCATCCCAGGACAGCTTCCAACAAGAGAAAAACAGAAGCTTACGAACCTGCGTAGTTCATATATGTGAGGACATCCCTAGAGAAGGGACATGTCCCAAAGAGATGGCTTTGAATTCCATTGAAACAGCATCATCAATAAAGAACTGCACGTGTTTAGGATAAAAGCAAGGCCTCAGGCCATTCTCCACTGCTTTCCCAAGCTATTATCATGGAGTTGGATTGCAAGTGGAGTAGCCAGGATTCAAACTGACCCCATATAGGATGCTGGCACTCCTGGTGGAGGATTAGCTTGCTATGCTACCTAGCCAGCTCCATTATGCCAAGTTTTAAAAAAGACTGTTTCAAAAGAATTTTTTTAAGGCATCTAGTCCTGTTAGCCGGGAAGGCTGTGTTAAAAAAAACTCAGCAGCAACAGTGGCCCAGGAGATCAGCAATTAGGGCTCAGCAGAGGCTGAGAAAATCCCACCTACGTGGTTTTGTTGTTGTTGTTGCTGTTTTCTTCTCTGCCATGGCCAAACTGCCTACTTTTTTTTCTAGCAATTTCGGGAGTTGTCCATCACCCACATCTGAAAAACCGTCTTGGGTCCTGAGACATGGGCTGCTCCTGTATTTCAGCAGGGCCCAGAGCAGGTCATCCAGGAGCCAAGATCAAAGTCAGAGAAACACACAGAAGATGTGCCACCAGCGAGTTCCTGGACTGGGCATCCATCTGTTGGAGGCGGGTCTCCCCAGGGCTGGGCAGGGAGGGGCAAGCTCGCAATGACACCCAGACACCCATCCTGTGTGCTTCCCTCTGTCCGCAGGGCCTCCTGCTCTCTCTCTCTCTTTTTTTTTAAAGATTTATTTATTTTATTACAAAGTCAGATATACAGAGAGGAGGAAAGACAGATAGGAAGATCTTCCGTCCGATGATTCACTGGAACCTGGAATCTCTTCCGGGTCTCCCACGCGGGTGCAGGGTCCCAAATCTTTGGGCCGTCCTCGACTGCTTTCCCAGGCCACAAGCAGGGAGCTGGATGGGAAGTGGAGCTACCGGGACTAGAACCGGCACCCATATGGGATCCTGGGGCTTTCAAGGCGAGGACTTTAGCCGCTAGGCCAAGCCGCCGGGACCACCTCCTGCTCTCTTAAGCGCTGAGGTTCTTGACTGAACATTTCCCAGATGTGAGCAGCAGCCAGTGTCTGTGTGTTTGCCCCGGGCCCTAGAGTCTTTAGGGAAGCATTGGGAGGAAAAGGACGATACTGCCCCTTCCACCTGCCAATACCGCGAATTACTGACATACTGGGGGCCTGATGGGAAGTGCCCAGCAAAGCCCCACCCTGGAGGAGGGGAGGAGACCATGGAGAGGGCAGGTGTTCAGGTGGGTTGTTCCAGAAGCAGCTGCTGTTCGGTTCTGCCAAGTTCAACCTTGGGGGCTCCAACAACCCTCATGAAATCCCACACCCGCTGTTTGTCAAAGGAATAGAAGGAGGTAGGCTGGGGACAGCAGAGTAGAGCGGAATGTGGGGTAAACCGGCTGCCCTTCAATCTGTCACCAACTAAGGCAGCAGGGACGGTGCATACCAGCAATGTTTACATCCTGGCTGTGGCTGGCTGTCCACCAGACAGACATGCAGCCTCTTCCCTCTGGCCTCTGGCTCCAAACATCAGGCTTGGTAGAGGCCAGGGTGGAGGCTGGGGGGCGGTGGCAGGGGCCATCTCCCATGCCTGCAAGCTGCCCCAAGCCCTCATGGTCTCCCAACACCCACTGTGGTGAACCTGGGACGTTTGGGGATGCCTGTTGGGGGCCTCCAAAGACACCACAGGTTTCTTCACATTCCCCAGAGGCCCAGCCCACCGGGTGCCTTGGGGCCACCTCTGTTTCTCTCCCTGCCCTGCTCTTTGGTGGAGGCAGGGGGTATTAAGTGGTGGTGGCAGCTTTGGAAAGTCTGCAGGGCAAGTAACAGTGCAAACTCACCCAGAGGAGGCCACACACGGAGTCAGTGGGGAACACACACACGCGCGCACACACACACACACGCACACAAATACGAGCAAACAAAAGCAATCTCCATTCAGTCCGTCTTTCAACACGCAGCAAATGTATGGCAAACACTGCAAAGTCGGGGGCCTTTGCCAGGGGTAGGGGGTGGAGGGGTTGGAGAGGGGTGGCTCTGGAGTTGGAGCTGGGTGTTGCAGCCTGCGGTAGATCTTAACCCCTGCTGCTCTGTTTCTCCCCACCCGCCCCCTCTCCCACCCCAGAGTCGGAGGGAGCAGCTGGGATTAAAAAAAAAATCACCAGCGAAAGGACAGCAATGAGGGGGGCTGCGGGCGGCTAGAGGAATAGGCACAGGACACTGCCCTGTTGAAATCGCGACAGTGGTTGTTGGAGAACAACTCCAGTGGGAATGCAAATGAAAGACCTGAACAGACACACAGTCTAGTGGTGGCAGGGAGGAAGCGGGGCGGGGGGGCGGGGGTGAGAGGGGAAGGAGGGCTTAGCCTTTGATGTGGGTGGAGGTCTGGAGTCTGAGCGTAGGGGGGAATTGTTAGCAAGGTAACAGTGACGTCAGGACCAGCGCGGTACAGGTGGCTGTCTATGCCTTTTTTTTTTTTAACCATTTTCTATGCATCCCCGTGAAGCCGTCTTGCATTCGAAAATCAGGCATGGATAGATGAAATTCCTGCTGGTATTCTGGGTGTTTGTGTATGTGTTTGGGGGTGGGGGTGCGGCGGTGGATGATGTGACCACCCCCCACCCCTGTCCCTTCCCCTACAGGAAAGGCAATTCAGAACGTGGATTCTCAGCCCAGGAGTGGGAGGGAGGGGGGGTCGCCAGGGAATCCCCAGGAAGCTTTACAAAGCATTTGCCCCCTGGGGACTTGTCAGAATCTGAGCGAGGGACCTGTGTAATTGGAGTGCACCCAGGACCACACACGATGCTGCCACTGCTACCAGCATTGCAGCCGCAGCCCCAGCCACTGGTTGCCAGGGTTAAAAGCACTTTCCCTCTTTGGTGCCCCACTCCTGTACCCTTGGCTCATCAGACCCAAGCCTCCTTGCTGGTTGTAAGTGTGCAAGGGTGAGAAGTATCCTCTGTTGAGAAACTTCAGCCAGGAAAGCATAGGACTGGGTTAGCCTCCCCAAAAAACAGGCCACTAGCGTGTGTGCTGAAGGAGGTGTGTTACAGCTTACCTGTGAGCTCCGGGAGGGACTGAAAGCCTACAGTGGGTGATGCTCCTGTACCTGTCTTCACCGACTGTGCAAGTGCAGGCAAGGCGCCAAGCCAGCTGCAGGTCTGGGGCGTTATTACCAAGTGGGTCGCTGGCGCCAGGAGCCTGGCAATGGAACCCTGTAAAAACTATCCTTGGCCATGGCATCGTTTCACCAGGAACAATGCCCAAGCTCAAGCAATATCATTTTTTTTTCATCAGGCACACACATGCTTGCATCTTTATGTGGTCTTGGGTGGCTTGTCTGTTGTGTACATATATATTATATTTTCTATGTGTTATGTGTTGGATTGGGACTCTTTCGTTTCAAACTGGTGCAAGCAGGAGAAGGATTTCTTGTACTACGTAAGTGAAAAGTCCAGCCTCGGGCACAGCTGGATTCAAAATCTCCCACGACATCATCATCGGAGTGTAGCCTCCCTCTTTTCCTTCCTGTTTGCTCCTGTAGCAGGTGGGCTGGGGGTCTTCAAGGGTGGGGGTCTGGCTCTAGCGTCAAGCTGCTGCTCCAGCTGCGTGCAGCCGCTCTCAGAGCTCTGGCTACTCAACTTCACATTCTAGAACGCAGGACCCCGGGTGGCAGTAGCCGGTGTCTCAGTTTTACTTGGATCCCCGCCATCAAGGTGGAAGATTCAGAGTATATTGTAGCTTTGGCCAGGCTCCACCCTGGTTATTGTGGCCGTCTGGGGGAGTGTATCAGCGCACAAAAGATCTCAGTCACTCTGCCTTTCAAATCAATAAAAAAGAAATACAAGAAATGTTAACAATTCAAAAAGAATTCCCAGAGAATCTTCACCTTAGCAATTCAAGCATTGCGTTTCTTGGATCTTACTAGGTGAACTGAACCACAGTCATCTAAGCCAATCACTGTGACATAAGGGATCCATTTGTCTAGTCCTGGGTGCCAGACACTGCTGTAGGTGCTTAGGAGACAGCAATGTGCAAAACCAAGAGGCTGGCTTGGAAGAGTTTCTCTGGCATCTATGAGCATGGGTAGAGCTGGGTAATTCATGTGCAATGAACAGATAAATCAGTAACTGACAGTGCATCACTATGCAGTAAGTACTAAAGGAAGAGCGGAGGAAAAGTGGAGACGGAAAGGAGGTTATCTTAAGAAGCACTCGGGGTCTGCTATGAAGGCACTGTAACTTCGGCTGCCATGTAAGAAAGCAGCACCTCTTATGGGCACCGGTTCAAGTCCCAGCTGCTCTACTTCTGATCCAGCTCCCTGCTAATAGCCTCGGAAAGCAGTGGAGGATGGCCCAAGTGCTTGGGCTCTTGGCAAGGTATAAATGCTGGAACCCACAACTCCCACAGACATCCTGCTGGTGTCTGGGTTGCGGGGCTAACCCCACTCTGAGACACTCCAACTGCCTCTGGGGTCCATGAGCCGGTTACTGATACACTCTCATAGATTTGCATTTTTGAACAGAATGAACTGTGTGATGTGATTGCCTTCTTTGCTTCGCTGTTTACTACAAACAAACCCAAGCTTACAACACCTTCTATGATGTCTTCTTGATGGCAGGTGTTGTAATTTCAGGTGATGTAATTACGGCAGGTGTTTATTTTGCATGAGCACTACCTTCGGGTACTTTAAAAAAATTATTTTTATTGGAAAGGCAGATTTACAGAGAAGGAAAGACTGAGAGAAAGATCTTCCATCTGCTGGTTCACTCCCCCAAAAAGCCACAATGGCTGAAGCTGAGCCAAGACAGAGCCAGGGACCTCCTCTGGATTTTCCACATGGATACAGGATTCCAAGGCTTCAGACCATCCCGGGCCAGAATCAGAGAGCTGAATCAGAAGTGTAGCAGCCACAGGGCATGAACCAACTCCCACATGGGATCCTGGCACTTGCAGGCAGAGGATTAGCTAGCTGAGCATTGCACCGAGACTTCCCCCATTTCATCTACTTTTTTACTCCCAATTTTCAAGGTAGCAATACTTGTCTTTGAGTATCAGAGTCCAAACGCAAAGAGGATCTGAGCTAGAAACACACAATTGGACCAATCTGAGTCTTAGGGATTCTTTAGCTTTGTATAGAACATATCCAAAGCCACCGGAAAGATTCCAATACAGGATCTAAGAATATTATGGCTCACGGAAGAAATGGCATGGCAGATTCTATATCTGAATAACCACAGCAAATCAGCAGAAATTAGATGTTTACCAGAATGATTGGATTAGGGTGTCCTGGCAGATGTTTCACAATGGCTCCGCAGGGACGTGTATGTGGGGAGTTCTCTAAGTTTCCTGGAGTTTCTCCAGGACGTCAGTACCCCAAGCTACCAAGGGGCAACTAGCTGAAGAGGAGTTCCCGGTTAGCTCTAGTCAGCTGGGGCCAACCTGCACACCTGGCCTGGATACCAATAATGGTAAAGAAACGCACACACACCTCAGCATCATCTGAAGAGATGAGAGTAATTACGTAGATGGTTCCTCAGCAGTTCCTGGTGACAAACTTTTTTAACCCCGAGGATCCCTTGAGTGGTGGTGGCCAAGGAGCCTGGGGACGAGCCATCTCACGAGAATTTCAGATCTGCTGAGCTTTGTGTGGTGTTGCTGTGGCAAGCTCCAGAGCAGGAAAGAGCCTCAGGAGCTTTGCATGCCCAATTCTCTATACAGATCTAGAAAAACGCAGCGATTTCACCCAAGCTCTTACCATCAGTTTGTGCCAACTGGAACGAGGTCTCAGGTCTAGCCAAACTGGTTAGAGCATAAGCAAAACTCAAGTATGCATTGCCTCTTGTTGTAGAGATACTTGCCTAATACAGAGATCAATATAGGACAGGTGCAGTAGTTAAAATGCCTCCTGGATGCTAACGCTACTAGTGGAGAATTAGCTTGATATACCATATCACCCACCCCTGATTTAGAGCATTTTAGCTGTTTTGCCATATTACTACTATTTTCCTATCTTTTGCTTTGCTAAAGTGAGGCAGCTTCATCCTGTCCTCAATGGTTTACAGCCTAGCAAAGGGAAACTGCAGAAACAACAACTGGCACGAATGAGAGTTTCAGGAGCGGTGTTCACTGCATTGCCTGCTGCTTCTGTGGTCAGGCCTGGGTCAGACATGTCTGGAGTTGAGGCCTGGCTCTTCCTAGTTTCTGGCCTTGGGCCAATCACTTGATCTCTGTAAGCATTGGATTCCTCACCAGGGATGACAATGGAAGCCCTTGGGAAAGTTGAGAATTAAGATGAGAATTAATATAAGAACCTGGACTGTGATAATTATTCAAGAAACAGGTTCTGACCTCTACTTTCATTATTTTTTAAAGATTTGCTTATTGTTGTTGGAAAGAAAGGGTGACAAAGAAAGAGGGAGAGAAAAGTTCTTCCATCTGTTGGTTCACTCCCCAAACGGCCACAATGGCCAGGCCTGAGCTGATCCAAGCTCGGGAGCCTGGGGCTTCCTCCCAGCCTCCCACGTGGGTGTGTTGCAGGACTCCCTCCTTCATTGGCCCCCAAACCCCCAGAACACAGGACAGCAAGATGCAGGCCACCACCAGAGGGCAGTGTGGCGGTGTTGGCCTATAGGCATGCTCAGTCTTGGTTTTTGCCATCCTAGCAAAACAAATGCAAGAGAAAAGTAGTATCTCTCTTTGTTTCACACTCCTGCAGATACACTTTGTGATGGGGCTCATGAAACAAAATGATGGCTAAAACAGAAATAATGGCTTGGCCAAGTCAACCATTGGTCACTTTGGGTAGAGTTCCATTCTGGCGAGCTGATACTCCCCGGCTGAAAGAGCACTGCTAGGCTGGCATTTGGCTTAGTGCTCAAGAACTACCCCCATCGAGTACCTGCTTTGAGGCTTGGCACAGTTTCCCGGCTCCAGCTTCCTACTGGGAGATGGTCATGATGGCTCAGGTGATTGGGGTCCCTGCTACTTTTGTGGGAGACCTGGACTGAATTTTTTCCAGTACCCAGATTTTTCATCCAACATCTGGCCTAGGGTTTTGGTATTTGAGGAAAGAATAATCAAATAGGCTTTCTCTGTGACTCTCAAATATTACTACTACTGATAAGGAGCTATTTTACTTGTCAGAAAATGTGAATTCTTTGGCAAGTTAATGGGTTGCATCCCTTTCTTGTCTGGCCTTGGCTGTGCTAGAAGCAGCAGGAACCAGTCAGCAGCAAGCTGGTACTGAATGCAGCGTGAGCAAACTCTCACATTGATTTTCTCTCCCAGTATGAGATCATTTTCCCATGGTCCCAGTAAAAGAAGGGATCAGGGGAGTTGAATCCGACTGATTATACACCCGAGGATCGAGCTAAAGGCTCCAGGTTAACACTGACAAAATGCAAGGTCCGTGCCAAAACGCCCTGCAGAGACATTCCTTTCAGAACCCAAACTTGGCAATAACTTCAACACTGTAAAAATCACCACTGTGAGTTTTCTCATTTCACTTTCCCCTGAAACTGTGTGGGAGGTAACTTGGCTCTGAAGTGAGTTCAAGAGCAGATGTGGGGAAGGGGGCTTGCCACAAGGGTAAATAGTCAGTTAAGATGCCCTTGTCCACTTGTCTGAGAGCCTGGGTTCATTTCCCACCTCAGCTCCTGACTCCAGCTTCTGCTCATGCAGAACCGGAGAGCTATCGGTGATGGCCCAAGTGGGTGAGTCACTGCCACCCACATGGGGGACTTAGGTTGTGTTTTAGACTCCAGGCGTGGGCCCGGCCCAGCCTAGCCCTGACGATGACAGCAGTGAACATCTGAGTAATAAGCCAGCAAAGAACAGTTCTGCCTTTGTCTCTTGAAGAAGAAGAGGAAGACAAAGGAGAGGGAGAGGAGGAGAAGAAAAAGAAGAAGAGAAGGAAGGAAGGACGGAAGGAAGGAAAGAAAGAAAAAGAAAAAAAGAAAGAAAGAAAGAAAGAAAGAGAGAAAGAAAGAGAGAAAGAAAGAAAGACACTGTGACATAGTAGAAAGAAGTCTCCAGCTGAGAGTACCAGCCTCCCATATGGCGCCGGTTTGTGTCCCAGCTGCTCCACTTCCAATCCAATTCTCTGCTTGTGGCTTGGGAAAACAGCAAGAATGGTCAAGTCCTTGGGCCGCTGCACCACTGGGGCAAGACCCAGGAGAAGCTTCTGGTTCCTGCTTTTGGATCAGCTCAACTCTGGCCGTTGTGGCCACCGGGGAGTGAACCAGTGGATGAAAGATCTCTCTTTGCATGTATCTCTTTCTCTCTGTAGCTTTGCCTTTCAAATAAAAACAAAATAAATCTTAAGACAGAGAAAATGGAGGAGCAGAAGAGGTAAATCCTAATCTTAAATTCCACTTGTTAGCTCCTATGAGATCTTTTTTTTATTATTATTACATTTGATTTTATAACACAGTTTCGTAGGCTCTGGGATTCCCCCAACCCTTCCCTGTGCCCTTCCGCCATGGTGGGTTTCTCCACCTAGTTGTAGTGTTACAATTCAAATCCAATCATAATTCTTTCACTGCAAGCAAGTACTTTGCATAGTGTCCAGCATCTTACTGTCCAGATAAATTCAGCAGTTTCTTGGGGAGACCATCTCTGGTCTGAAGGCAGAGCTGGTAGAATATCATCCTGACCAATCAAAAGCCACAACATAACATCAACAACTGTTTACAACCTTATGGGGCTAAATGACATGGTAGTGAGTGACCAATATGTTCTTAACACAAGTTCTTAACCACGTGCTGTGACTACTTCATTGACTTTTCAATTTAGTTTAAACAACTGGCTGCTATACACCTTAAAATGGCTATTGGGTACTATTCAGCTGTCTCATGTTTATTTTCATTTTTGTATTTAGTAGTTTATAGTGTTGAAGCATGATTTTCACTGAATTTGGTGAATTTTGGGATAGTCCATGGTGGCTTACTCTAACAAGGCATGTGTCAACAGTTGAGGCGCAGAACGGTTTTAGGAGGGGTGTGCAGAGAAATCTTCAGTACCTTAGTGAGGAGTAACTTATGTTCGTGTCCTACCTAATAAGGTATATGTGATACCAGCTAACCGTTTCCTGTGTGGTGCTAAGCTTTCATTGTTGCTCTCTGTCTAGCTAGTCTAATTTTCTTAGTATGTGAATTTGACTTTCAGAGAGTTAGTGAAGTGTGTTTCTAACAAAGTCTGTTGGAGAATTGCCTTGTAATAAGGACAAGAGATCCATTTCTGCTGCCTCCTTTAACTTGCAGAAATTTCTTTTTCTTTGTTGAAAAAGGGAAATCATGCATAAGTTTTAATTTAGTAAAGCGTGGCTCTCACCATGGTGTCTGTATGCTTTTAAGAAAAGAGTCCAGGCTCCTGTGTGGTGGCTCAATGGGATGGTTCTCTACCTGCAGGTGCCAACATCCTAGCTGGGTGCCAGTTTATGTCCCAGATGTTCCACTTCCAATCCAGCTCCCTGCCGGTGGCCTGGGAAAGCAAAGCCATGGAACCCTGTACCCACATTGGAGACCTGGAGGAGTCTCTTGGCTCCTGGCTTCGGGTTAGCTCATCTCTGGCCATTGTGGATGTTTGGGGAGTAAACCAGTGGATGAAAGATCTTTCTGTATTTCTTTATTTATGTAATGCTTCCATTCCAATGAAAACAAATGCATCTTTTTTAAAAAGCTCTTGGTTGTTGTGGCTTTTGCTTTATGTTTTGCTGTTGTTGACCGATGGAGTCTTGATATTTAATTTGCAAGAAATCAGATAGCAGAAGGAACACTGAAAATGGAAAGGATGACGAACGAAGAGACCATCATGGTCAGGCCACTGTATTCATCATCAGCTGCATCTTGGCTGGACTCATGGCAAAGGCTTTCCCTGTTAGCCTGGCCTGAGACGCAGTTACAAGGTGGCTACGTACAAGCTGCACAACTCCAACCTCAGTTTGTGGTCCTGCAGCTTGGCCTTGACTGTGACCTTCACCCTGCCTTTGGGGCTGTGTGGCCTCATTCCGAAGCCAGGAGCCAAGAGCCAGGAGCCTGGAGCTTCTTACTAGTCTCCCACGTGGGTGCAGGTGCCCAAGGCTTTGGGCCATCCTCCATTGCTTTCCAGGCCACAAGCAGGGAGCTGGGAGGGAAGTGGAGCAGCTGGTACTAAGAGCAGTGCCCACAGTTCCAGCCCTTTCCCCTTGCTTTTATAGGAAAAACCAAACAAAAACAAAACCTGAACAAATGGAGGCGCTGTAGAGAAGGTCACTCTTATATCAGAGCGGTACATTGCCAGTACATTTCAATCTGAAATGGACATATGAGATTCCCGCACTGCACAGCATCCTTTGGGGAGCTCTGGCTTTGCAATTTCTTTTCACCCATAAACCCAGTAAAGGGGAAAGATCTGCTGTCCAGGCAGGCTGAGAACAACTGAGGCAGTTGCCATGGTCTGTGGTGGGGATCCAGGCTACAGATCTTGGAGCTTCCGTGGTCACCAATGTCCACTAACAGCCATTTGGACATCCTGTATCCTGAAACACGTACCTTCAAGGCGTCCACAGGGGTGTCAATGACAGTCAGCTACACAAACAATTTATCACCAAATGTTTGTTAGCTGCCCCCCATAGTCACTTCCATTTATAGCTTAGAATTAGCAGCTCCTTCACATCTGATAACCAGTCGCAGAACAGGTGGCCACCCTGGGAGGTGCAGCAGGCTTGCCTGTGGGTGGTCTTCCTGCCTGTGGAGTCCAGTGCCTACAGGAGGAAAAAGAGCAAGAGGGAGAGAGGGAGAGATAGGAGGTCTGTGCACAAAGCCTCCAGTTGTGGAGATAAGAGACTGTGTTGTCTGTTTGCAGAAAGAACTGTCCAAGTGACAGCTGGCTTTGCTTCCTGGTGAGCAAACACCGCCAGGAAGGGTTGAAAGTTCAGCGTGATTGGTCTCCCCCAGACAAAATGCCTTGCTCCTTCTTCTTCATCTTAGGCCACCAGCCTCCAAGCTCACATTTTGTGCTTGCCTTTAGGGAGTTTGGTGAGAGCTGGAGAAGTGGCTGTGGCTGAGGCTTCGCTGGAAACTCAAGGGCAAGAGACAGAAGTTAAAGGGGGAAGTACATGCCGTCAGAGGGAGGGGAGTATTTTTTCAAGACTCTGTGTTCTCTGGGTTCTTTTTCTTTGCTAAAATAAATAAATAAATAAATAAATAAATAGAAGCTGTGCAAGTCCCCACCACTTGACGTTCTCAGAAAGTTACTGGTGCAATTGGCCACAGAAACATTAGACCTTGGGTCCCTGGGTAGGTCTTCAACAGAGCCCACAGGAGGTGATGATCTTGGCTAATCCTCCTTCTGGAGGCACTAGCATCCTGTATGGGCATGGGTTCATGCCCTGGCTGTTCACTTTCCATCAAACAATCTGCTTATGGCCTGGGAAAGCAGAGAAGGATCACCAAAAGCCTTGGGACCCTATAGGCATGTGGGAGACCCAGAACAAGCTCCTGGTTCCTGGCTTCATATCAGCTCTGCTCCGGTCATGGAGGCCATTTGGGGAGTGAACCAGTGGATGGAAAATCTTTCTCTGTCTCTCCTTCTCTCTGTAAATCTGTCTTATATATATATATATATATATATATATATATATCTTTAACAAACTCCATCTGCAAAGAACCAAAAATGTTTGTGAAGGAAAGACTGTATCCCTATCAAGCAAATGCAGATCTCCCTCCCCTCTAGATTATTCTCCAAATAAGACAGTGTAACAGCCACTTCCTTCGTGCCTGTATTGCATTAGGTGTTTTAAGTAATCTGGATGTGAGTTACAGCCTGTAGGAGCATCGGGTAGGGTTCACTCGTGTGCAAACACTGTGGTATTTGCATGAGGGACTTGAGCCTCTGCAGATCTTGCTAGTCTTGGGGTTCAGGATCCCCCTGAGAATCCCAGGGCACTAGGGCAGACGAGTACAAGGGAGTGGGCATGCAGAGTCATGATTGGCTGGAGGACCTTAATGAAACTGAATACAACCTCACGAAACCTATGTGAAATTCATATTTCCTTATCCATTTGTTTGTTTATTATTTGTGAATGTTTGTGTGCCCTGAGGACAAAGTTAAGCAATCATGACAGAAAGGTCAACACAGCCTGAAATATTGACTCTTTGGCCCTTCATAGAAAAAAAGAAAAAAAAAAGTTTCCAACCCCTGATTAGGCCATAAAAAGATGCGGTCGCACATTAAGGTTGATGGAGGGGGCCGGCATTGTAGCACAGTGAGTTAAGCCACCAGCTGTGATGCTGGTATCCCATATAAGTGCTGGTTTGAGTCCTGGCTGCTCCACTTCCAATCCAGCCATGTGTATATACACCTGGGAAAGCACTAGAAGATGGTGCAACTCTTGGGGCTCCTGCACCCACATGGCAGGCACACACGGAGTTCTTGGCTCCTGACTTGGGCCTTGCCCAGCTCCCGCCATGTAGCTGTTTGGAAAGTGAAGCAACAGATGGAAAACCAAGGGAAGACTTCCCTCTTTATCTCTCTGCTACTCTGCCTTTAGAATTGATAAGATATTAAAAAAAAAAAAAAAGGCCAAAGAAGGGTAAGGGTAGAAGTAGGGGAACTAGAAGACGGCTTTACAAGGATCCAGGTGAGAGAGGATGGTGGCTTGGACGGACGAGGAAGTGATAGGAAGGGACTGGAATTTGGATGTGGTTTGATGGTAGAGGCACCAGGATTCACTGATGGTTCTAACAAGGCATGTGAGTAAAAGAAGGAGTCTATGCAGTAGGATGTGAGAGGTTGCTGGTTTCTCAGAGAAGCAGGTGCCTCCAGGAGCAAAGCTTTTTTTCTTCAGGTAGGGAAGAAGATAAAAGAGTTTTGGATACCATGTTGTAGTCCTGCCTTAGTATTGATTGAGTTGTTGGCTGTTTTTTTTTTTTTTTTTCCCCTCTTCTTCCTTATTCGACTAATTTGGCAATGTCAACTACCTGGACCTGAAGTAAGTTACCACCTATAATTCTGAGAGTTTCCTACCAATGGATCTAGAACTTTTAAAAATCACCCGTGTGTCAGAACAAAAGACTTGGGTTAAACTAAAGGACATTGTACATGTTACAAGGGACAAAGAGTTATTAACAAAATAAGCACAATAACTCTGATGTGTTAGGTGGTGCTACGGCTTTGGATTTCAATCTGGGTGTCCTCGGAAAGCTCACATGTTAAAAGTTGGGACCCCAGGGTGACAGCATTACTGGGAAGTGGTGACACTATCAAGCGTGACCCAGTGAGAGGTTGTTAGGTCACTGGTGGGAGTGCCCTAGGAAGGTAGTTTTCTATGACCCCACAAGAGGGTTATTATAAACACCCGAGTTTGGGCCCAAGCACTCGGCTTGCTGGATCCCTCCTCTTCGGCTCCGTCACTGTCACCTGTTGCCCTTAGCAAATGTCTAGCCATCGGGGCTGCCTGCCTATGCACTTGAGCCTTGAGCACTGACTGTAGCCAGTCTCCCTCTTTACAGAGCTAGGTGCCTCTGATATTATGTGGTACTAATGGAAATCTGACCAAGCTGGTCAGCATTCTCTAGAAATTCATAGTTTGATCTATAGATAAGAAGTTCATTTGGGAGTTCACTTCAAGAGCCGCTGGCAGGAGAGTGGGAGATTAGTTAGAGTGGATGGCTATTGTCAGGCGGGCTTGTACGGATGTCAGCACGTGTATGTATACATGAGTGTAGATTTGCGAACATGTATGTATACATATGGGGATGGATGTATGCATGTACATACATGGGCAGGTAAACAAATAAATGGGAACCCCAGAATTACATTAATTATTAAGAAACCACACACACAAACACACACACACACTTACCAAAGAAGTTACTGGTTGCCTAACAAGTTCAGGTCTTCACAGTACCTGTAATTACTCGAATATTGTCTATTGAATCACTTGCGGTTTTTTTCTTAAGATTTATTATTTATTTTTATTGGAAAGGCAGATATACAGAGAGAAGGAGAGACAGAGAGGAAGTTCTTCCACGCAATGATTCACTCTCAAGTGACCGCAATGGCCGAAGCTGAGCCGACCCGAAGCCAGGAGACAGGAGCTTCTTCCAGGTCTCCTATGTAAGTGCAGGGTCCCAAGGTTTTGGGCCATCCTTGACTGCCTTCCTAGGCCACAAGCTTGGAGCTGGATGGGAAACAGGGCCGCTGGGATTAGAATGTGTGCCCATGTGGGATGCCGGCGCTTGCAAGGCAAGGACTTTAGCAGCCAGGCCACGGCACTGTACTTATCTCTTAAACAAGTGTCAGCCTTATGAGGTGAACACAGTTCTACACCTAGCCTAGGTCTTGGTACTTAGTACACTGCCTGGCACAGAAAAGCAATCACTCAGTAAGCATGTGTGAAAGAATGTGTGATTGAATAATGATAGAATCTTGGCTGCAGTGGAATGAATGGGATTTTGTTCAATCACTGATTTTTTTTTTCAGCTTGCATTTCAGTTCTGTCTTGGGCTGACACTGGTGGGATTTTATGCCTTTTTTTCAAAAGTGGGTAGGCTGTTATCCAAGAATGAACAGAACAGATAAGGTTAGGACACTCAGAGCAGTCCAGGCACGATGCCCTTAGAGGTGCTACTGGGATAGGCTAAGGTCATTTCCAAGCAGTGCTACTCATGGTTTAGAAGGTAGGGCCAGAGGCATGAAAGAGCAGAGCCCTAGGGCCACATTTTCAAGAGTCCTTGCCAAAGCTTCCCACTGCTGGAAGAGTTAGAGGGGTTATCAGTGCAGTGCCCTTCTGAGGCCTGGAGAGTAGAAGGATAGGACTGTCATCGGCAATGATCTTGAAAGATTGGGGACCTCAAGATGGACAAGAGCTCCAGAGCCCAGGCTGACGTCGGGATGTGGGATGAGAAAATTAGCACTCAAAGATAACAGTGGCTCTACTTCCAATCCAGCTCCCTGCCAAAGTGAATGGGAAAACAGCAGAGCATGGCCCAAGTCCTTGGGCCCCTGCTACCCATGCAGGAGATTCAGATGAATTTTCAAGCTCCTGGCTCTGGCATCGTCCAGCCCCAGCCTATTTGGCCATCTAGGGACTTAATCAGAGGATGGAAGAGTTCTCTGGCTCTCTGCCTTTCAAATAAAGAGATGATGGCGATAGAAGTAGAGCTGGAGATAGACATGGAGATGCTGGGAGAGGGGAGGCCTCCGCCCCAAGACTGGCATGCTGGAGTGGCAACTGCATCACTGGGAAGAAAATAAAAGACATAGAAGAAGAACGCCTAAAGAGTCTCTTCTGAGGGCAAAACCACTGACGCACAGCTTTCTGCGAACCACACTCAAGCAGAACTTGCTAGGCTGATTGAATTACTATGGAGCTGGAAGCTCGTTCTCGGTCCAGAGAACTGAGAGGATTAGAGGGAAGAGGGAAGCGGACAGCATGAACTTTGTAACAACACAAAGTTCACAAATATTTTTTCTCCCACTCTTGGGAAAGGAGAAGGAAATAAATTAGAGGCACATGCCAGGACCTTCAACCTCCTCGCCTCCCACCAACTTCTAGAACAACTAAACATCAAGCATCCCTTAGTGGTTTCCTCTTTGTGTGAACATGCATGAGCGATGGGAAAGAGATAGACTTGGGGCCAGTACATTTTTAACTCCCTGGGAGGTATTTTTTATCTAAACATGCCTTCACTTGGGCCTTCAAAGATGAAATAATGAAGCAACTTTCCCCGAATGCCATATCTTATTCTATCATCAACTTTTTATAGACTCGAACACCATGTAAATTAACACCTTTTAACTCTGGACAAACTCCTCCCTTGGGAGTAGTTTTATCCTAAAGGATATGGGAAGGATAGAAGTTGTACTGTAGTTCCACATGGAAGCCCTGTCCTCTACCCAAACAGCAGCCATGAAATTTTCTTTCTTTTTTTGACCATGCCTATTGTGTACGCCATTCAGTAAAAGCCTGTTTGTTTTTCCTTTCACAAAAATTTTATTTCTAGCTGCAGATTCATACCCCCTCTGTGGTAGCATTTCTCTCTGGGGCTGCCTCTCCCATCCTGGTGGCTTGAGTTATCAGTGACTGTCTTCTGCTGCTATCTTGTGCACTCCTCACCCCTCAAACCAGCCTCCGACTGTGCAGCTTATACCACCTGCTGGCTTCACTTCTGCCAATCAACAGCATTATGTCTTGGTAGGTCTTCTATCCAATGTCAGTGTCTGTCCAGTGTCACAGCAATATTGCACAACTCTACAAGGACATGGAGACACTTGTGGGAACCCAGGTGGGCATGCTATCTTTTAGAAGCCTAATTTCTTTGGCTTAAAAATCTGTGAAGCTACCCTGATAGGATCATTACACGTAGTAGGCATGTGTCAAAATATCACACCTGACTCCAGAAATACTGACGGTGATTGCATAAGCACAATTCTGCAAGTTGGTGGAGAGATGGAACTGAAACTTACGTTTAGGGCTGGACCTTTGACCTGGCGGCTGGGAAACATCAGTTGGGATGCTCACGTCCCGTGTGAATGCCTTTTGATTTTAGGTACACCTCTGGCTCGTGACTCTAGCTCCCTGCTCATGTGCACCCTGGAAGGTAGCTTCCTGCTCCACTGTGTGCAAGGATTGGCCTCGACCCAATCCCACATTTGGGAAACAACACCATAGCTAGCTGACCTCTCTGTTTTTCAAAAAAAAAAAATTTTGTTTTGGTATGAAACAGTCTTAAAAATGATGCGTGATTATTCTACCATGCATTTCTCCATGAACTCTTTTGAAGATCTCTCTTCCTTCATCTGACTTCCAAGTTTTGCTCTAGCAGAGCAAGCCAGACTTTGAATTCTGTTCTCCATGAACTTTTCCAAGTAAGCTAGATTGTCAACTCAAAGTCAGTTCACTGTAACCCACAGGAAGACAGCCCTTCCTGGGTCCCTCTTTATTCCTCCTGGCGCACCCTGCTCCCTGGAAGAATGGCCTCCTCAGAAAGCTGCCCCTCAGGCGCCTTGCCCTGGGCTCCAGTGTGGGTTTAGCCAGAGAGGTCTTGGCAGAGCATCAGAGGGCAGGAGCAGAGGGCGGGAGAGATGTTGATCTTCCAGGCTCCCTTTGACTCACAGGTGGGTAGAGGCTGTATTCCTTGTCTGAAAGTCACACACCGTTGTGGGTATTTCTGATAGTCATGGCTGCTCTGAGCTCTACAATCGCTCCTGCCCCGCCCGTGAGCCTTGGATATGACTAGGGTGGCTCCAAGATGTGTCTCCTTCCTTTCACCTTGCCCTTGTCGTTTTGTCATTGCTGCCTTCCTCTCTGTGTGCTTGCCCTGCTTCACGTGTGCCATCTGTGTTCAATGGGCCCCCGATTGGGTCAGTTAGTTCTGGGGACATTCGCTGCTAAGAGGCCACATCACCTCTGTCTAGTGATAGATCATCTCTTGGGGTTGGCGCAGGCAAGGTGGGGATGTCCACATGCTCCAAGCTGCTGGACATGGTACCACGGGATCGGGGACTACGCCTATGAGAAACAGTGGAGAGAGCTCAAAGACTTATGGCTGAGGCTGAAAGGGAAAGGCTGAGTGGAGACACTGCAGAATGGCCCAAAAACAAGTCCTCATGCAAGAGAGGCTCCCAGGAGACCCTGGACGAAGAAGTAACCTTAGTGGGGACAGAGATACACACAGCATTGCTGAGCTGGGACACTGCAGTGCCCTTGATCTAGTTGCCTGGGGTGATTTGATGCTTGGGTTTCTGGGGCAGGATGGGGGCTGGTCAAGGGCGTTGATGGTTTAGAGAAGCTGCAAATCCAAAGAGTCACCTGGAAAGAACCTGTGGACCAACGGTGGGCCCTGGGTGTGATCCCTGAGCACCCCAAACTCGGTGAGCTTCTACAAGCCCCAGGTCCTGTCTGAACAGCTGCCAGCGTCCCTGGATTCCTGAGAGACTGCCCAGCCGGGTGGTTAAGAGCATGGGCCTTGGAGCCAGCCTGTCTGGGTTTCTATCCCAGATCTGCCACTTGTTAGCCTTGTGGCCTCTGGGCAAACTCCTATGCTGGTCAGCTCTGTCTGCTCGACTGGAAAATGAGGCTCATCCCTGGAACCCCCTCGCCGGGCATCCTAAGTTAAATGAGTACCTAGACACAACCGAAGCTGGAAGGTCCTGTGTAGAGGCTGCCATCCCTCTTCTAATAACCACCCCCTCCCCTAGCTCACCGGGAGGCTGTGAGGAGAGGGAAATGAGGCACCAGTCACAGACACAGTCTGCAGGCTTGTTAGATTTGCATCAGTTGTGCAATCTTGCAGCTGCAAAACGGGAATGATAGCAATACCCACCTCCTGAAAGTGCTGCTGAGAGGGTCCAAGGGACAAAGTGGACAGAGCTGACCTCGCGTCTGGTGCACAGAGGTCAGCAAGGAAAGCTGAAGGGTTAGCACCGTTCCTGCTATCACAGGTGAGCACCTCCTTGGGACAGTCATCCCACGGGGCTTTCCTGTGAACATGGAGCCCTTCTTCATCAGGTCTCTTGGTCTTGCAAATGTTTTCTGCCTATAGCAACCGCCATCCACACCAAAAACTTTTTGAGGCAGTTGGTGGTTTCTATCACTACATGTCTTCAAAATCTGGGGAAAAAAAAAAAGAAAAATTAAAAAATACAGCCTGAGTTTTCCTTGGAACCAGAGTGCTCCAGCTTTTGGATTTTTGGAATATCTGCATGTATGCAATGTGACGTCATAAGGAGGGAACCCACGTTTACACACACAATTCACTTGTTTCCTAAACGCCTTGCACCCACCCCTGGAAGGCCATTTTATCCAGTATTTATAACAACCTTGGACATGAGACAGGTATTGCACAGTGTGGACTTTTCCACCTGGAGTTTGCAATTTTTGCGTGAGGGATGTTCCACCTATCTCTCACGTCCTAGCGTCACAGGGGTCTTGGAAGAGGAGATGGCCAAGTTCTGGCTTCACGTTGGTGGGGCCATGAAGTGGCTAGAGCAGGAACAGAAGAAGAAGTAGGGCATGCAAAAAAAGCCCTGATCCCCTGCCCCTACCCTCAGCACACATACATTCTCTAGGGCATTTCTGGAGCCAAGTCTGTGACACCCCAAAGTTCTCCTGAAAAATGGCACTGTAGCTCAGTGAGCTAAAACACTGAGCACCTTGCAAGCATCCCATATGGGTGCCGGTTCGGGTGTATTCTGCTCCACTTCTGTATCTGCTCTCTGCTAATGCACCCGGGCAAGTGGCAGAAGACGGGATGTGTGTCTGGGCCCCTGCGCCTGTATGGCAGACCTGGATGGAGTTTCAGACTCCTGACTTCAACCTGGTCAGCTCTGGCTGTTGTGGCTATTTGGGGAGTAAGCCCAGGAATGAATGATCTCCCTGTCTCTCTGTAACTGCCTTTCAAACAAGTGAATGAATCTTATTTTTATTTTTAAAGAAAGTGTCTTTAGAAGGAACAGAAGATGAGCTGAAACCCACACTTCATGTTACTGCTTTGCTCAGAAGCTCTCGAATGATTCATGATTTTCAAGCAACCAACAATCAGGTGGTGATGAGCTCAAATCAAGTTCAAAGCCCTGCTTCACCACAGCTCTAAAACAAACCCTAGGGCCTCCTTTACTCAGGTGTAGACTTGGAGCACAAGCCTTCTCCATGGCCCCCACAAGATACTCCCTAAGAGTTCCTGGGCTAGTGATAGAGATGGAACAGGAAAAGCTTTAGGGCTGCTGGGAAGGCCTTTGGGAGGGCATGACCCCAATGGCAGAGCCGACAGGAGCCACAAGGAGCAGCAGATGTACACATGGGCAGGGGCCTTCATGCCACTCAACGTCATCTCCAACATCATCTGCAGGTGACTTCAGCAGGTGCATGCTAGCAAATGCAAATGGAAAGGGCAAACGCCTGGGAGCCCCTCGCCCAGGTGTGCAGCTGGGCTGGCCTCCTGCCCCAGACTCTGGACATTGGCTGTCAGATTGTGATCATGATTTTGCCACTCCAAAAAGTGGCACAGGAAACACCTGGTGAAAATTTCAGAGGCGACTTGCACACACCACAGGTTCCAGACAAGCAATGTCCAGCCTTGTCACGCGTTCTGTGTGCATGTAAAACCAACAACTGTTAGGTGCAGTTTATATGGCAACCTAATTCCCACAGATCAGGCACCTTCCCAGAACTTTGTAGTTTTTCAAGCCTCTATTGACTTTTCGTCCAGCTAAGACCTACCAGGTCATCACCAGTCCTGAGCTGCAGAGAGCAATTTCACATGGAAACAGCTCACAATGACCAACGTGGGCCTCACACTTATCCTTAGACACAGGTCCCAAACACACACACACACACACACCCATCCGTGTCCCCATGCCACAGCTGCGTCAACAAAGTGCCGGGTGCTGCAGGCACAGTCCCGGGATCACACAGCGAGACCAGGTTGAAGCCAAGAAAAAGATCTGGGCCTCATGACTGTCTCTCTGTTACCGTAATTGCTTTATGCCCTTATAAAGTGATTAAACAGTTCTTTTTCTCCTTAAAAAATAAAAAGGTGGGGGAGGGAGAAGTGGTGGGAAGGGACGGAGGGGGTGGTCGGGATGGAAGGGGGCAAAGTTAATTTGAATGCAACTATTTTGCCCAAGTCTCCAAACACTGTAGTTCTTTTATTCGTTTGGAACGAGTAAGTACACAGGACAGCTTTGTTTTTCGATTCATTAACTTCCAGAGAAAAGACCATCCCCTCTGTTTATACTGAAGGAGCTGGATGTGGGAGCCATGGCCATGTGTGTGGGGTAAATAAGACGGGCCACCAATGGAGATCCGTTCCTTTCATGATGAGAAAAATAAGAGTTGGTTCCTTGGGTTTTAGGCGGAAGTTTCTTACTTACCAGCTGTCAGTTTTTATTGATTTATTTATTTTGTTTGCAAGGAGTAGGTAAAATGGTTGTGGTCTTTGAAAATTCATTCCCTTTCATTTTTAGAGCCCCTGGGACTCCTAAGGCACTTCTCTGGACATCAATGCTTTCATGGGAAAAGAAGGCATCCAGAAAATGTGACACAAGAGACTTTCAGAGAACGAAGACGCCGGGTTAGCAGAGGATAATTATGTGCCTGTAGCCTTGAGCCCGGAGCTGGGTGTCAGTAATTCCCCCAGCAAGATAACCAGACCCCCTGGGAGTGTTGGGCGTGAGTCATAACATGTTGATGCCAACAGAATGCAATCTTGGGGTCCCTCTGTTGTTAGAAGACAACGTTGGCTGTGTGTGTTGGCCAGAGCTGGCAAAGGGACACAGGACCTTTGGGAAAATCCCATCAATATGTGGTGTCTTAGCACTCTTGCCCCCAGCAGCCATTTTTGGCCAGTTTGCCACAAGTATGATGCTGTTGCACATTCTTCTCCTCTCTCTAAAACGTTGGAGAAGCATCTCTGTGATTCATCTGCAGTTACACATGCATAACTAAAATATATAGCCAAGAAAACATTTCGGAAATGTTGACAGTGACCTTGGAACTTGCGTCATCCTCATTGTTTAATTTACAAGGAGGTGAAGGGTGGCTTCTGGCTCAGGCTTGTCGTTTTCACCTCTAGAAGAGCAGTGACCCTCCAAGGTACAGGCCCACTTCCTGGGATCAGGGGCAGAATAGGGATTCAGAGAAATGGGTTTTGTTTCTAAGAAATGCAGGAAGCCTTTTTTGAACCTGAGCTTCTTCTGGATTGGAAGTTCAGAGGTCAAAGTAATTCATGATCATAGTGGCTTACTTATTTTCATTTGTTTTATTATTTTTTTTGAAAAGAAGAGAGAGCATTCATGGATTTAATCTTCAAATGCTTGTAACAGCTCAGTTTGGGTTGCTCATGTGGAGGGAAAGACTCAACTTTTGGGCCAACACAGGGTGAGCTGGAAGTGGACTCAACTTTTGAGTCAACACAGGGTGAGCTGGAAGTGGACATTGAGCCAGGACTCCAACTGTTTCACTCCCATGTGAGATACAAGCATCCCAAGAGGTGTCTGTACAGTTGGACCAAATGTCTGCCCCTTGCTATAAACTTTAAGCAGAATTTGGGATAAGCCTGGTGTGACCTTCCCAGATGTACTACCTCAGAGTGTGGATAGAAGGAAAAGCTCTTCTCCTTTAACTTGCCAATGCTTATTCCCTCCCTCTCCCATTTCTGGTTTTGTCCTGATAAAGCAGCTTGATGGGCCACTACCATGCCATAGTAGGTTAGTCCTCTGCCTGTGATGGCAGCATCCTATATCGGTACAGGTTCAAGTCTTGGCTGCTCCATTGGTGATCCAACTCCCTGCTGATAACCTGGGAAAGCAGCAGAGAATAGCTCAAGTTCTTGCTCCCTTGTATCCACAAGGAAGACCTGAAGGAAGCTCCTGGCTCCTGGATTCAAGTTGGCCCAGCTCCAGTCATTGTGACCATTTACGAAGTGAATCAGTAGATGGTAGACATCTTTCTGTGTCCTCTCTTTCTGTCTCTCTAACCCTGCATTTAAATTTTTTAAAAAAGAAATCTTTCCTAAACATGACTTTATCGATCAACAAGCACCCTGGCTGAACCTGATAGGTGGCAGACATTAGAGAAATGCAGCTGAACTCACTCCGCCTTGACCCGAGTCATGAGTAGAAACCTCATTCTCAGTTCCAGCTCTCTTAACTCCTGTGAAGGGACTCTCACAGCCAACAGCTCTCCCAAGAGCATATTTTTTTTTTACTTGCAAAGCTCAGTATTAACCAATACACCTCTCTCCCTCATCCTCCACATCTAGTCCTTTATCATATCTTCTAAACAAAGCTTTGATTTCTTTAAAGATGTGTTTGAAAGGCCAGAAGAGACAGAGAAAGAGTGAGACATCTCTCATCAGCTGGACTGCTGCACAAATGCTGCAATGGCCAGAGCTGGACAGGTCTGAAGCCAGGACCCCTGAGCTTCTTCTGGAGCTTCCGTGTGGGTGTAGGGGCCCAAGGACCTGGGTCGTTTTCTATTGCTTCCCCAGACACGTTAGCAGGGAGCTGGAGGGAAGTGGAGCAGCCGGGACTTGAATCGGCATCCATATGGGGTGTCAACCCTTGCATTTGGAGGATTAGCCAACTGAGCCTTTGCATTGGCAGCTCCTCCTTTTTAATTTTATTTATAGTCCCTCTTTTTCTGTCCCCTTAAGACTTCTGCCAAGAACAAGAGGCAGCCTCCGGCAGCTTCCCTTCCTCTCCTAGGGCTCCCCAGTTTCTTCCGTGCCCACAAGGATCTAGAGCCTTCCTCTCTTGGGTTTCACTGCTCCTTTGGTCTCTAGTGTGGAACATAAGGTGAGCCCTGGCGTCACTGGTAGTGTTCATTGGACCCTGTGCCCTCTATGCCCCCATTTCCAGGAAAGGCTTAGCAAGGAGGTTATTTTCTGCTCACACCTTCCTCCTCTGAGGAAAGCATCCCCAGTCATTGCCAGTCTCCTTGATTTCAGCAGATGGACCTGTCTGGAGACAGACACACTCGGCTTGTGAAGCATTGGCTTTGAGGGCCTGTGATTAGTGCTGAACATATAGGAAAGAATAGTCACAGTGACCAAGCAGCTGACATTTGTTAAATGTTTGCCCTGTCGGACTTCGTGTGTGTTCTGTGGCTTGACCTGCAGCACAGCTCTAGGGCTGTGGGAACTGGCATTTCCCCCTATTTTACAGAGGCACAGAGATTCAAATGCTTTCCAGAGCTGACTCAAACATGGGCAGTTTGACTGTAGATCTCATATTTAGCCACCTGGACCACGGCTACCTGCAAGGAGCCCTTTCGTGGCTGCTGTGACCAGTGGCACTGGTGGTTAAAGTGATGTGAGGGTGTCCCCAAACCCTTGGCCTAGCACTTCTACCCTTGGAACATTTCCAACCCAAATAATGAAGAAAGTTAGCATGTAGATATATGTCAAAAAGCTCATAAAATTTGTTTTCATGTGAGAAATTAGGAAACGACTATTCAATAAAGGGGGAGGGTTGATGGAACACAATGTGGAATGTATGTGTGATGGATGATCACAAAGCCCTTAACAACCGTGGCTCAGGAAATCCTTACCAAAATGGGATCATCTGGTCTGTATTGCTAAGTGAAAACATCAGATTATAAAATGATATTCTGTAACCACGAAAAAATGCACATGGAAGTATAAAAAAAATAGACTGGAGGAACATCATGCCCTCAATTATGAAGTCTCTCCCTCTAGTTGGTAATATTTGGAGACTATATTGTTAAATGGGGTTCCATATTTTCTAAGTTTTCCAAGTGACATTTAGAAAAAGAACCAACAAAGTCCTTGGATTCATAATCTGCACCATCGTGCATTTCCAGATCTCTCGCACCAGACGTGAAGCGAATGGCTGTATCCGTACCTGCGGCTTACTTTCTTGTTAATTGTCACCACAGCACGAAAAACGAGTTCTTGGATGCTACACAGGCAGTTGTCTTATTCCCCTCAACTCTGAAAAAAAAAGGAAGAAAACCAAGTTCTTCTTGGTTATAACAACATTATAATTGGGGAGAAAGAATCAAAAGTCAAATAGGCTCCAGTACCAAAGACCTACGAAGGCTCTTGAAAAGGTTCACAATGAAATGGGATTAAAGAGGAGCTCATGTTGGTGCAAAGAAATATTGAAAGTCCATGTATACTGGAGGAGGGTTCTTTACAAAGCTCATGGAATTTGTTCATTCTGGAAAAAAAAAATGGTGGTACAAGTGTCACCTGTGGCCCAGCTCACAGCCACGGTAGAGCTCATCCCAATCAGTCTATTTACACTAAATGTGCCATGCACGTGAAAAGAGAGTACCCTCCCAGAAAAACACACACACACTCAATGCCTTTGGTTCTCGAATATTTGCTTCATAAGTATGTAAGGATGCCCGCAGCTAGGTTTCATGAGGAAAACTCCAAGAACAAATGAGTGGAGAAAACTGAACCCAAAGCAGAGCTGCTGGGGAAAAGCAGCAGGAGGCTGAAGAGAAGGTGGGAAGAGGAGGAGGAATAAGAAGTGAAAAGGGGAAGGAGAAAGAAGGGAGAGGGAAGAGAGGAGGACTAGTGGCTTATCCATCCACCCTGGACATTCCTGCAAGAGAACCTACAGGCAGCCACGTTCCCTCTGAGACCCCGACTGTCCACTGGTAGCTGGGCTTCAGTGCCTTATGTCCAGACCCAATAGCCTTACACCGCCCAGGAGCTGGACCTGCCATGCTAGAATCTGCACCAAACCCCATCCATGTGCACCTTAGTGTTAGAGTAGCATTAGCCTGGCCTGTGGCTTTTCTGGAATTATTCAGGAAGGATTGCAATTCTCTCTGGTCTCTCTTGAGTGACCCCTAGTGGCAAACCCCATAGACAACACGATCTGTGCCGCCAGATGACAAACGTTGACCTCCAGCAGGAATCGGCACCCATCCGGGCCTTGGCCTTCCAAGTCCAGGCACTTGGCAGCTTAGGAACTTTGCTGGTCATCCCAATTGGAAGGGCTGATAGAGTCGAGTCCAAGTTGGAGGGTAGTGCTTGTCTGTATGTGGCTGCTGTGGGATTTCAAGATGGTGTTTCCCAGCGGGATTGTTCTCCGTGAAACTCTGAAAAACACTAATACACAGCTAACTTTGCATCTCCTAATTAGAGATACACCACACGGCCCAGTTATTACACTGCAACTGTATTTCATATATCACCTTTTGGACTTGCCATTCCTAAAAGGCCTTTATTTGGGAAAAGAAAAAGAAAAAAATATTAAGACAATGTCCCCTTACAGGAGGCTAACATCCCATTGGGATGACATCGAGAATTGAGTTTTAGGAGAAAATCAGGAAATTTCAGGGAATTTTGGAAGAGAAAGATGCACCCTAGAGCTTACCTATGACCTTTCCCAAAATCCTGCAAAACATCGATAGAAGCTAGAAAAAAGAGTGCCACAGTCAAATTAACTTGAGAACACTGGACTGTCACCCCCTCTCTGCCATCCCAATGGAAGATCTCATCCTGCTTTGGCTCAAGATTTTTCTAAAGAGATCTACTTCTTTTCTTTCTTTTTAAAGATCTGTTTATTTTTATTGGAAAGTCAGATTCGCAGCAAGAAGGAGAGATAGACATAGAAAGATCTTCCATCCGATGTGGCCACAACGGTTGGAGCTAAGCCAATCGGAAGCCAGGAGCTCGTTAGATCTCCCACGTAGGTGCGGGGTCCTAAGGCTTTGGGCCATTCTCTACTCTTTCCCAGGCCATAAGCAGAGAACTGGATGGGAAGTGGAGCAGCCAGGATATGAACCAGTGCCCACATGAGATCCTGGTGCATGCAAGGCTAGGACTTTAGCCACTAGACTACTGTGCCAGACCCCTTATTTTTTTTTTTTTCCTTTATCTTCATTTTTAAGGCAGACTTACAAAGACAGAGGGAGAGAGAGAGATCCACTGGTTTGCTCCCCCATATGGCCACAATAGCCAGTGCACTGTGCCAAGATGAAGCTTGGAGCCTAGAGCTCCTTCTGGATCTCCCACATGGGTGTAGCCACCTTTCCTGCTTTCCCAGGTGTAATTGCAGGGAGCTGGATGCTGATGCTGGATTGGAAGTGGAGCAGCCAGGAATCGAACAAGCACCCCTATGGAAAGCCAGCACTCTAGCACGGTGGCCCTGTTTGCTCAGGACTTTTAGTTAACTCTGACAACAGCGCTTGACCACTCAGCGAGTTTCCCCCAAATCCTCAGTTTCTGCTTTCTCGTCTCTGCTCACAATTGTATAAGAGGATCACAATTCATTGTTTCCACAATGTTCCTAATGATTCCATTCCTTGGATCCCAGCGGATACATCCAGTCCCTCTTGGCCCTCACAGTTCTGCTCCTCGTTCCTTGCTTCCTGTTGCTCTGGCTGCCGCTCATTTTGCTTTGCCTTGAGATGGCCCATGAGATAGCGCCAACCACCACTAACCTCACGCTGGCTTGTTTGTGCACTCTTTTACCAGCGTGGGGCAAAGGGCATGAGTGACTTAGGAAGCAGGTAAATGCAGGTTGTGCTCCTAAGCACAAAGAATTTAAGGGCAATGCGAAGAAGGCTTTCCTTTCTGTGGCTGGAAACTTCAAGTCAGAGGGTTGTAGTGGAAATAAAGATAATAAAATGTGGTTCAAAGAGCAGTGATCTTTCTAATTGGGACTGTGAGAACAACTAATGATAGGTTGTCGTTTAGCTTCCTCTAGGTGCTAATTTCCAGCTGTTAATAATATGTAATGTTATGAACACTTCTCTTCAATCTTGGTCTAATGGTAGAATGCTAGTTTCTAAACATCATTTCCTTGGGGATGATCATATAGGTCACAGAATCCTTGGGAGTAAATGAATGCTCTGGCCTCTTTAAAGTTTAGGCTTTGCATACCATGGGTAGGGCTGGACCAGGGCTGAAGCCAGGAGCCAGAAACTCAATCCAGGCTTCCCAAGTGGCTGGCAGGAGCCCACTATTGGAGTAATAGTGTTGCCTCCCTGGGCCTGCACTGGCAGGAGCTGGAATCAGGAGGCAGGGTGAGGACTTGAACTCAGTACCCCAGTATGGAATGTGGGTTTTACCACTGTGTTAACCAGTCAGCTGAACAGCCACCACTAGGCGATGTCTTTGCAAGGAGAAGAGGTTGTTTGGCTTGTCACTACAGCTGGGTCTGTGTCTTGACTGGCTTTCAACAGCTCTGTAGAGGTAGAGGTTTACCTTGCAGAAAACAGAAACATTCTTGTGTGTGAGTGAGGTTGATGATCGAAATGCAGTGAATTTTCCCTGATGGAGACACCATTATTGACATCTGATAGTCTCCGATAGCCCCACATACTACAGTTTACCACTTCAGGGAATACTGTTAGGAATTCTACTTCAACATTCCTTCATGTGACTCAATATGCAAAGCTGTTTCACGGTTCTTTGAGCTGGTCGTAATGTTCCACTGGGTCCCTCATCAATTAGTGAGCTACATACAATTTTGACCCGTATGTTGTTTGGATGTGCACAAGAGGCCTGTTTTTAACTTTTGGAAAAGTGTCTCAACAGCCAGATCAATTGTCATTGTTTCGTTCCTACTCATTTGTGATATTGATACCGTACCAATAAAAGCCAAATTTTTTATTTCAACTCTTTAAAAATGATTTCAAAGGATAGCTCGTGTAGTCTGGATGCCTCTGCCTGTACCTTCTAAAACATTTCCAAGCCTTAACACAAAACGTGTCTCAATAGCTATGGAGTGTTACTAATGCATGTCCCGAAAAGGAACAAGTCATCCATTTGACCTAACCCTTGTCACACTGAGAGAACATGAAAAGATTGCCAAGGTTTTGAAACACCTAAATTGCTAATGCAATGATAAGAAGAAGGTCCTGGGGCCAGCACTGTGGTGTAGCAGGGAAAACCACTACGTACAATGCCAGCATGCCCTATTGAAGCTGGTTCGAGTCCCAGCTACTTCACTTCTGATCCAGCCCCCTGCTAACGGCCTAGGAAAAGCAGTGGAGGATAGCCCAAGTGTGTGGGCCCTTGCCAGGTGCAAGGGAGACCTGAAGCAAGCGCCTAGCTTCTGGTTTTGGCCTGGCTCAGCCATGGCTGTTGCAGCACTCCGGGGAGGAATATCTCTCTCTGCCTCTTCATCTCTCTCTGTAACTCTGTCTTTCAAATCAGCAAATAAATCCTTAAAAGAAAAAAGGTCTCGTGTCGCCATTGACGTGTTAATCTCTGTATTTATCCTATAAAATAAACAATTGCAGCACATAATTACCAGGGGAGGAGAACCGTGGGATTCACTGCTAATTTCCTCTCCTACATAATCTTGCCTTGCTTCATTACACTTGGTTCCGGCTGGGCATAAACTACTGCTTCCTGAGGCAGGTCCCTTGAGGCTGGGGAGCATCTCCCATCATGCCTTGCATCCCAGTTTTCTTGCATTTCCTGCCGTTCCCTTGTTTTCCATCTTGGTGGCCTTCTGCACCCTGAAGGTAGAGTGCTGCTGCTTCTGTGTCATCCGGAGAGTTTTGTATACACACACACACACACACACACTCACTCTCTCTCCATACTCCTGCTCTCCCTTTCTCTCTAACATCGCTTTTCAAGGAAGCTTTTGTGGTCGTCCCAAGCAGAGCAGGCCCTCCTGTCCCACTCGCTCTCCAACTCTGTGCCTTGCCTTTCAAGCTCTTGTGTGTCACTATTTGTCTGTCTCCCCCATTGTTCCTAAAAATCCGGGATCATTGTATCACCACTGTATCCCCAGACCTGGCAGAATGCCTGGTACAAAGAAGGTGTTCTTGAATGAATTAATAAGAACTCAATGCCTGTTTGTTACATGGATGAATAGATGGTTGTTTGGTCTGTAATAGTCCCTAACAGCAAAAGAAGCTGTTAAAATAGTATGCTTCTGACTTACTGTTCATGTCGCAATAAAAGAGACCATTCACATTTTGGACTCCGTTTGACAATGTCCTGTGTGGGTGAGTTGTAGGGATTCATGCACAGACATTTCTAGGGAGAACTGCTAAACCTTTTGAGAGAATAATTCGAGAAAAGCTTCAGAGATGACCGAATTACAAATCTTTTTGACATCATCATTTTCGCTTTCAGAAACACATTCGCAAGACAGGCTGGCCCGTTTGTAAAATAATTTGTGTGCTCAGAGATGTCTATGGTAGGAACACATGTAATAAATACTAACCTATTGAAACAGCCCAAGTGTCCAATGATAAATTAATTACATAGCACAGTGAACATTCCAGTGGAACACACTGTGGCCATTGAAAAGAGTGATGGTGGGTGATTTAAAAGATCATTATATCCGTATATGAGAGAGAATTGCTACTATGCACGTGCACATTTGTGCAAACACACAATGTTTCTGGAAGCTTCTCAAATCATCTAGCAATGGTAGCTGCTTTGGGGAAGGAGGAGATGTGGCTGAAAGGCAAAGGTGGGAAAGAAAGACATGTTTCATGGCATACACATTTTTTTTTTTTTGCTTTTTAGTTTTATGCATTTTACCTAGTGCAGAAATGACCAAATGAGATTCTAAAACGTGACAAAAGTAAACCAATTCGTTAACAGGGTCACCGTGCATGTATATCAGAATTAGATTCCATTGATGTTTGACCTACTTTTTCAAAGGCTGAATTTCCACATGTGTGTTCCCAAGGCATCCTTCACTGACTCCTCTCCTAACCTCTTCCATCTTGTCAGTATCCCCAGAGCCTTATCTAGTTTAGGGACCTCTTTCTATGGGAGCTCCACTAAAAGGACTGAAACAGAATGAACCTGGAGGCTCGCAGCAAAACCGCGCCACCCTTGAGAAACCTGCCCAGTCCCTCCCAGCCTACTGTATTGACTTTGGCAATTTTTATTGGCCTTGTCATGCCCATCACATTACTGAGGCTAAGTTGAGTGAGCATGTGGCCATGTCCTCCGAATGCTTTCTGATCCAGTGAAATGGAAAACTGGAGATTACATTTATTTATTTTATGATAAACCCTTTGTTTATGTTGTTGGTGATCCAGAAAAAGTGGTCTTCTACAACAGACCATGACCTATCCAACGACAAGTTGAATTACTACTTCACTTAACACAAGAGACTTTCCACCATGTGTTTCACAGCAATGATTCTTGATACAACTTAAGAAATGATAAATGACACCCAACAAAAACAAAAGAGAACCTCCGAGTTTCATAGCAGATAATTGTAAAGAAAACAGTTATTTGCATCTCTGTCTCCCACATTTCCAAAAAAACAATGTACTTGAAGTACAAAAGACCCACGAATAGTAAAAACAATTGCATTTTCCTCTTATAATTGGAAGCAGTTGGAGCAAACATTTTGCCTATTCAGGCTACATTTTTATGGTGTAATTTACATAGGGAATGCGGCCCTACCTTCTGCTCTCATGTCACTGTTATTTCACTCTCCACAAATGATCAATATAAACGTTGTTGAAACAAATGCAGCAAGTACAATAGCATTCCCATACATCCCCACACCAATAGCTGTCCTTTGTGTTCAAAGGCCTTCTATGAAGTATGACCCTCGTGTGCAAGCTCAAATAAAGTGGGAGGCAGGGGCAGAAATACTGTCCATACCCCATTCATTAATAATAGCAATTGTGTGGCCGCGTCGCCTGAGGACAGTCAGAGCTTCTGGTCCTAGATGCGGACACAAAAGCAGCATAAACATGCAGACTCTCAGAGGCTAAAGGGATGGCTCCAGGGATGAGTTCCTGCCACTTATGTGGGAAGCCTGGACTGAATTTCTGCATCCTTCATTTTGGCCCCAAGCCCTAGCAGGCATATGGGCAATCGCTCTCTCTCTCTCTCTTTGGATCTCAAATAGACTTAAAGATAAGAAAGTCAACATCAAGTCAAGAGCAGGATACCTGGATGGAGTTTCAGCAGGTATTTGCAGAGTGAACCAGAGAATGGAAGATCTCTCTCTCTCTCTCTCTCTCTCTCTCTTATCTGCCTTCTCTCTCACTCTCTCAAGTAAATCAGTATCAGGAGTGAGCATTTGGCATGGTGGTCAAGACACTTCTTTGGATGCCTGCATCCGTATTGGAGTATCTGAGTCTTGCCTCTACTTCCAGTCCTGCTTCCTACTGAAGTGCACCTTGGGAGACAGCAGGTGATAGATCAAGTAGCCTAGACTGAGTTGGCAGCTCCTGCTTTTGGCTTGGCTCTTTCCATACTGTTGCGTACAAGATCTTTCTCTTTCTCTTGAGCATGTGTGTGTGTGTGTGTGTGTGTGTGTATACTTGCCTCTCCACCTTTCACATAAAATGAAAATAAACAAAATTTAAAAAGAAGACATCACTTGGATGATGATCTTTTAAAATCAATGACATACACTAAGAATCCTGCCAATCACTCACAGGCTATCTGGACGTCAAGCAGTAACTCTGATCTGTTTTATGAAGGCTGATATCATCTTCGTTCGCCTTTGAATTCTCTCCTAATTATTTGATGCTCCTTTGAAAGAGCCTCAGGGTGTGCTCCCTGGCCGATACTTTTGTGGTTAAGATTCGGTATCACCTTTAATATTTCAGAAATACTGATTTTAGCAGTTTCAGTTTCATATCAACTCACCTCAAGCTGTAGATGAATTGATTTAGTAACCCAGGGATGCCGTGTGCTCCGACACAATTATTTCCAGAAAGTTCAGAGAGTGGGTTCAGAAGCCGTTTTTTTCCAAGCTGGTCCATCCAAGATAGATGCGCTGCCACTGTAGGCAGTTCTGATGGGTGACTAACAGTTCATGTGCTACACAAATTCTAGTGATCAAAACTGCCTGAGCCAGGTTTTACAACGCCAACACCGAGGACTCCGTTAAGCAATCCTCCCCGCACTGTAGTTGGCCCTGGATTGCTTCCTGAGGGTAACGCTGATCTTGTGCAGGTCCCACATCTGCCCATGTCTGGGTTGGTAAGGCTGATCCAACTCACAAGTGGCAATCTAACCAACCGCTTCCCTGCTTTTTCAACGAACACAGTTCTTCTCATAAAGGAATAAGATGAACTGTTTTCCACAGCAGAAACAGAAGACCACATCCACCAACAGGCTCCAAGAGGTTACTTTATTGTTTGCTAGGTCAGAATCTGCAGATGGGCTGTCTTAAGGTGGGACTCACAGCCAGCAAAAATCTGATCTTTCTTCTTTCTCTTCCTTTTCTCAGCTCAATGGCTTTTCCAGTTCTTCCTTATTGCCTCATGGTAGCTGCCTTTGCACCAGGCATCAAATTCACATTTAAGGCAAGAGGAAGAGGGAAGAGGCCCTGTCAATATCTTTTACAACATTTGCTTTTAACATAGTTGTTTATCTATCTATTTGACTCTTTGAAAGGTAGTGTTACAGAGACAGAGAGAGATGTTACCCCTCTGCTGGTAGATTCCCCAGATGGTCGTAATGGTTAGGCTAGGTCAACGCCAGGAGCCAAGCTTCTCTTACATGAGTGGCAAGGGGCCAAGCACCTGGACCATCTTCCACTCCTTTTCTCAGGTCATTAGCAGGAGCTGGATCAGAAGTGGATCAGCCAGAACTCCAACTGGTGCTTCTATGGGGTGTCAGCGCTATACGCAGTGGCTAAACCTGTCATAGTGGCAGCCTCATCATTTCTGTGAAGAAAGAGTCTCCTTAACACACCCAAGCTAATTTCCCCTTCTGTCTTTGGTTTCGTTATCTGTTTGAAAGACAAAGAGACAATTAGAAAGCTCCTATCCACTGGCTCATGCCCACCTAGAATGAGCAGGAGATTTGCTGGAACTTTTCAGAGAGTGTTAGGACAGCTCTACCAAAAGGCAGACTTAGCTGATCCCTTAGTCTGGCTTCTCCCAAAGGAAGATCTAGAGCACTTGGAAGCAGGTGGTGATCACGGGAAAACAAACGAGGGAGATGAGTGAGAAGAGGGAAAGAGGAAACCAAGGAGGCACTGATGTGCCAGCTACGAAGGGTGCTTCCTTAGTTTGTGGGACCTTTGAAGGCACTGTATGAAAGCAACCTCCCTGTGGTCCCAGTGGAGGCCTTGTAGGCTCGGGAGCCTTGTACCTCCTCTGTGCGAGGTAAGCCAAGGTTGTTGGCTGTCTTTCTCTAACTGGATGTTCCTGTCTGTGGTTGTGCGGTCTTCTGTGTGTTGGAGGAGGGAGGAGGGGAAGTGTGCGTGTGATTCGTATTGTGTGCGTGGAACCCTATCTGTGCCTGACTGAGAGAAGAGCCCAAGGGGACTTGGCTTAATTCCCCAAAACAGCTACCTGAGCCAGTGTGTGCACCTGTCCGTCTCACTTTCTCCTCCTGCTTGCGTTGTAGAATGCAACTGTGAACAGGGAGCAGGGGCCACACCCCGCACAGGTTAAAAACTAGAAGCAGCTTAGGCTCCTGTAGTTTTCATGGAGCTAATGAAAGCCTGAGACTTCACAAGGACCTTCCAAAAGTTCATGGAAAATGGAGCAAAAAGATGTTGATTTTGGTGTAAAACAAATTTTTGGAAGCAATGTATATGAGAGGTCTTCAAAAAGTTCAGTCAAAATGTGTATCAAGGAAAAACTATGTGTGGATTCCAAAGGCTTTTGCATCAAGACTAACATCTTTTAACTCCATTTTCCATGTACTTTGGGAAGTACCTTCATGTGCCTTTGAGCTTCAAAGGAAAATAAACCCATGTGTTGTTTAAGCTTCTTTCATTTCCTTTTAAAGAAAACTGAAGTCAACCCTGCACAAGACACCAGCCACACATCAGATTTGGAGTTCACAGAACCCACAGATAAAGCCATTTTTTTTTTCATGATGATTCAGTTCAGGTTGCTTTTCTGCTCTGTGAAAGTTGCTCAGAGCAACGTTGCTCACTTGAAACTGTTCTAAGCTGCCTGGAAATCAAGCAGAGTTTCTCTTTCTGTGCATGGTACCAACCGACATCATTAAACTGCAGAACCCACGGAGTCTTCTGTTCCCAACAGATTTCACTCTCACTGGGGGTAGGCGAAGGGCTGTAACCAGACAATCCCAAACTCTGTGTAGGAGGGTGAATAGTTTATTTCTGAATTGCCACATTCCACAGCAGGTAACAGAAGGCTGTGCTCCATGAAATGACTCAGGAACCCAAGCAGCTTCTATACATCCTATACATCCAAACACAGGGCAGAAAAGAACAAGAGTGTGGGAGGAGCCAGCAGGTAGATTTGGTGTTGTATTTCTGCCATATTGTGATTTTCAGAGCTCCGTCACATGCTCACCACAGGTGGGAAATAAAGGCTTCCTGTGTGCTCTGGAAGGAGAGAAGGCAGAACTTTCAAAACATTTACCAGGCCTGTGATGCAAACGCAGATGTTTTCCAAAGGTCCCAAAAGCATCTTCTCAGCAACGAAGAGTACTGGCAAAGTTCTGCGGCCACGCCCCCAAGTGACGTGTGCTCACTGACTCACTCTCTCAAGTCCATCATGTCAAGTGGGTGGCCCTTGCAACTTCTCAGTTGATCTGTCATCTTATATTGAAATCCTTGTTAGCTCCTGGGTCTCTGTCTCCCGTGCTAGGAACACCACTCCCCCCACAGCCAAGTCAGCCTCAAAGCTAGGCAGAGCTGCCCGGCCCAGGTCCTTGTCCTTCCCAAAGCAAGGGGTGCAAGGCAAGGACAAGGCCATTTTGACTCACCTGGGAGGGGCAGAGCTCCCAGTGTGTGTGTGTGTGGGGGGGGCGCAGGGGTGTCTACCAGATCTGTAGGCACCTCTGTTGCGGTTCCCCTCTTCCTTCTTAGGGATTCGCTCTCACAAACATTCTACACACAAGACTCTAGCTTACAGTCTCCTGTCCAGAGAGCCAACCTGCAATGGCATTTTGGAATAACAACATCATGTTCCTCTCCAGTTTGAAATAGACTGATAAGGGGCTGGTGTGATGGCTCATTTGACTAATCCTCCACCTGCAAGTGCCAGAAATCCATATGGGCACCATTTCGAGTCCCAGCTGCTCCGCTTCTGATCCAGCTCCCTACTTATGACCTAGGAAAACAGTGGAGGATGGCCCAAAGCTTTGGTACCTTGCACCCACATGGGAGACCTGGAAAAAACTCCTGGTTCCTGGCTTTGGATGACAAGCTCTGGCCGTTGCAGCCATTTGGGGTGTAATCCAGCAGCAGAAGATCTTTCTGTATTTCTTTTATTTTCTACATAAATCTGGTAGCTCAGGTAATTGGGTTTCTACCTCCCACACGGGAGAGCTGGATGGATGCCCAGTGCTTGGCAAGAAGCTGCAATTGGGAGCGGCGCCAGGTACTCCAACCTAGGCACTTTGATGAATGATGTGGGACCGAAGAGGCGTTTGCGCCAAATGCCTGCTGGTTTTGAATACTTCTGCATCAAGAACCTTTTTGAACAGATACGCACAAGACAGAAACAAGGCTGGCATGAGCCTGGGAGGGCAGAAGAAGTGGGGAGGCCAGGACGCCTTCTGAACCAGTAATGTTGGCGAGTCGGCTGTGATGGGCGTCCCGGATCAACAGGGTCTTGTGGGTCACAGCCCAGCTCCAAATGCCTCCATGTGCTGGGACCACAGCAGAAAAGACTATCTTTACTCCTCCTCCTCCTCTCTGCTCCCCCCACACATACGTGACCTCAGCACAGGTAGTGTGGGACCTGTACCAGGGTTCTTGTCTCTTAGCACTCAGAAGATGGCTCTGATTTCAACTCTTTTTTTTTTTAAGATTTATTTTTATTGGAAAAGCAGATTTACAGAGAGAAGGAGAGACAGAGAAAGATTTTCCATCCACTGATTCACTCCCCAAGTGGCTGCAACGGCCAGAGCTGAGCCAATCCGAAACCAGGAGCCAGGAGCTTCTTCCAGGTCTCCCTGCAGGGTCCCAAGGTTTTGGGCCATAGTCCACTGCTTTCCCAGGCCACAAGCAGGGAGTTGGATAGGAAGTGAGGCTGCTGGGACATGAACTGGCGCGCATATGGGATCCTGGTGCATGCAAGTGGAGGACTTTAACTGCTAGGTTATTGCACCAGACCCCTGATTTTAACTCTTTAGACAGCATGTGAAAACCACCCAAACTCCAACCAGGAGAGGCTGAAAGTTGAACCTGGAAGCCTTAATTCACTGCCCTCACCAAGTCTTTGAAAATTCCCGGTGCGTGTTGTTTTCTTCTTAACTGATTTGTAGAGCCGTACTGGGCTCCTGATTTTATTGCACTCATCTTGCTGGATGATTTTCAGTTGCTCACAGTCTCAAGTCTCATCCATATTTATTGAGAGTCTACCATGTGTCCAGCTCAGGAACAACAGTCATCCAAAGAAACCCAGTGAAGACAAGTATGTCTTTGTGATTTAAAATGACAGAGAGCAGGGTCAGAAAACTGGCTCCTCTCCTTGCCCTCCAGAGGCTGACTCTTGCCAGTCCCAGGCACTCTCCACTTTCATAAACTCACATTGGTCCTGGGCAACTTTGTGGAGCAACAGGGATGTTTAAATGAGAAAACTTGTCTTTCCCAGTGGCGTCATTAAAAGGATACTCAAAACTTGGATACCATTTCTTCCCCGTGGCTTCCCTGACATCCAGGAGCCAACAGGGATCTGAAATGATTCCATAAGGTATTCTTCTAAATGGAAATCTCCCACTTAAGGGTTTGGTCCCTTGGAGGCTGGAGATCCTGTCTGGTTTCCTGGAACAGTGGAGCAAAGCAAGCCATGGTAGCAAGTGGTGGCAGCCAGATCCTCTGTTGCTGGGGACACAGATGACCTCACCAGGGTAATGGCTCTCTCTGGGACATGCTCCTCATTCTTCAAGACAATATGAAAGATCTAATCATAGTCTTTTCCACCCCAAGCGTGGAGGATGGGGTGGACTGCTTTGCATAGTTTGCATCCTTTGTAGAGCCCTAAATCACTTGGTAATGTGAAACATGTCTACGGAGACTCTTTATATTGTTTGTTCTTATGGTTTTATGCAAAGATTGAGCAAGAGGCATTTGTTATAAACAACTTGCAAGTATTTAGTGAAAAAGAATAAAGTTGGGTGGGCATTATTTGTCAGATGTATCCAAGCTTCGTTAGCAGGATGGTCAAGTAGAACAGCTCACGGTGGGTCCTTGGCCAGGGATCCACATTTGTCCTTGGTTAATATAGAATATGGTCTGCTTCCAGGGCTTCTGGCCTGTGAAAGAGTGACTTGGAACCATGGCAGAGGGAAGATACCCCCCAGAGCCCACCCACTGGGACCTATGCGCCCACATGGAGAGGCAAGAAAGATTGGGAAGAAGAATTCTCAGTTGAAGCAGACCAGAGGTGGAGAAATTCAGAAATTCTGTAAGAGGAAAAGTGTGGGACTTTGCATTTATATTTTTTCCTCTGATTTCTGGTTCACATTTTCAGGTTTAGAAGTTCCAAGCCCAATGTAGTTTTTAAAAAGTCATCCACTCATCTGCTGCTTGCTTCACCACTCTGAATCTACCATTGGAAAAGGCCAAGTGTGTGTGTGTGTGTGTGTGTGTGCACGTGCACGCATGTGCGCCCATGTGCACTCATGCACACATGCACACAGGATGGAGAATTTCCTTCATGATCCCATGATTGTGGTATTTCTGGAGAGTGACTATAGCAGCAGGAAACGTCTGGATTTTGTGTGTTCAGCAAGCAATGGTAAAAAAAAAAAAGACTCACTTAGGAGTTGGTCTCTCTTGAGGACTGCGGAGGAACTTGGCTAACTGTGACCTTATTGTTTGTGATAAACACACTCTCTTCCTTGTGCTGACTATAATTTGCATAAGACAATTCCATCTTTCTCCTGAGTTCATTATCCATAATCTTGGTAAACTGCCTTTCAAATAATTTGCAGCAACGAAGAGTCAACTCTCCTTCCATTTTCCCTCTATCGCTTTTCTGATCTCTGCTGGGAATGTCTCACGAACATTTAGTGCCTCCATAGTATACATTTAAGAATAGCAAGTTCTGCAGTGGATGGAGTGGAACATTTTTCTTTCCACAAATGGAACCTGAGAGCAGCTATTTCCCCAACATTCTTTCTCAAATGGAGCCACTCCTGCAGACGATGTCAATGACATAATTGTTTGCGTGCCGTGTGTATATGTATATTTTGACTAACCATGGGAATACTGTGCTGGTATTCCTTAGATTGATGACTCCTACCCTGAGATTGTGTTGTCAGCTCTAGGCCTTTTGTCAGAGCCCTTTCTGGTTGAGTGAGAAAAAGCAAGGCAGCAACACACTGTGTGGAAAGAACATGTGCCTTATGTGCACTGATGGGGAAAGAGCCTGCCACCCCAAGATGACAATGTGAAGACAAAGCAAACACAGTCCCTGCTTCCCTGACGTCCATGTGAGTTTTGGAAAATGTGTCTTCTGCAGCTCTCTCTCCCAAGCACTGCCATCCAGATGAGGGCTGCTTCCAAGAACAACAGCCCCGGTGCCAGCTCCGCTTCCATTATCTTGCCTGGGAGGTCTCTGTTGTAACAGGCGTATTTCCATGTCTCCAGGAGTGGGGTAAAGCATTGTGCAGGCTATCAACCTTATTAGGAGCTGATGACAGGTATTCAGCATCACAGAAATATAGGCAAGGATGGAGCGCACACACACACACACACACACACACACACAGAACCTGAGTTAATCACCCCTCCCCTGCTCCCGGGGATCTTGCTCAGGCTGCAACCCCAGCTACCTCGGCCACTTCTCTGCCGGCTCCTCAAGCTTAGAGAAATAACCTGATCAACTTATGGCCTTCAGTTCTTGGGACAAGCTCTAGGGCATAAAATAGACATCTACTGATTGGATGACTGAATAGAATGTCAATTGTTTTATTACTAACCAGGACTTCCACCCACAATCACATGTCTGAAGGTTCCACCTTTGTCTCCCTCCGTGCCTAGTGGGGTCTGGCTATGGCAGCTCTTCAGTTCTCCACATGTGGGCAGAACCCGGGAGTTCAGCCAGGTAGACCCCGAACAGCTCATCAGCTAACTGAATTGACCATGACCTAGCCACCTGTCTGGACACTAGGAATTCTAAAATAAGTTGTTGAACAGCACAAGCAGTTCTGGAACTGCTTTGGCATCTTGGGTTCTTAAAATACATATACATATATATGTTTTTCATGTTGTGTACAACTAAAATTTTCAAGCAAAGTTATTTTTCAAAAACTAAGCTATTCTGTCAGAAATAAAGAAACGTGGAGTTAGCCTGTGGAAATATCTGCAAATTTAGAGAATACAGAGGGCATTCAAGCCCCACAGATGTCTGGGAGGAGTCTTAGCACTTCCAGGTGCAGTAAATGTCAGGTGATGGTGGTAGTGGTTGGTGATGGTGGTGATGGTGGTGATGGTGGTGGTGGTGATGATGGTAAGGATGGTGGTGATGGTGACGATGGTGGCAATAATCAATAATGCTACTGATCTGAAGGTCACTCTGAAAACCTTGAATTGAATGAGAAAGTATTCTTAATGGTTTGCAATCAAGTTTTTCAGTTGTTTGAGCTGATATAAAATCAAGTGTCAATGTTTTCCTTAGATGCGCAGTATCCTTTTGATTTTTCTTGCTGGTTTTCTCCATCTAAAAAAACAATGATTTACTTACTGAAAGCGCAAAATTGGTCATCGGATGGCTGAACAGTGCAGTGATGAATAAATAACCAGCTCTCAACAATGGGGACAACAGTTCTGAGTTGTAGTGTTGCCTTCTGGGTGTGAATCCCCCTCCTTCTAATTTGCATCTCTGAGCTGCCAGCATGAATTTCCTGGGCCTGGAACTGGGTGGAGCCAGCAGTATACCCTCTGGATTGGACACAGGCCCAACCTTGCTGCCTGCTAGCTACATTTTACCTTACAGGCATGTTGCTCAGTCAGCTTCAGTCTTATCTGAGCTGTCAGAGATAATCAAACCTCATGGAGGGTGTGGTGAGGGGCTGGGAGCCCCTCTGCAGAGCACCTGGCTCCTGGGGGCTGCGCATGGGTAGCTGACATCAGAGGACTCAGCTGCCATGCTGCCAGCTACCTGTGCTCTGCAGAGGAAGTCATTTGGAAGGCTCACAAGGTGCCTCTGTCAGTCTGTGAGACTTTTGTGGGGTGTTCCCTGGGTCTGCGATTCCCTGTGATGACTTAATTTGCTGCAATAGTTGCTCTGCCTTCCTGTCCCAGCTCCGCTGGCTCAGCGCTAATTGCATTCAGAAGTCTTTGCTGATCGTCCCATCGAGGCTTCTCATTTCTCCTTGCATCATTGACTGGGTTCTTTGTTCTAGTGCCTAGAAAACTTCATCTCCTGGGTCGAGCAAGCCGTGGATGATCGGAAGGGTTTTAGCCATTTAGCCTCTGAGTTTCTCGGGTAAATCCATGATCTGAACATCGGTCTGGTGTTTGGATGGTAAGTTATCCTGCATTCCTTCCATACGACAGCATGTTAAGGAGTTGGCAACCTGTGAATATTGGTTAAGAGTAGGCATGGGATTCATAATGGTGAAAGACACTGGGAACATTTCAATGGGCCAACAAATAGGGAATTGGTTAAGTAAAGTCTGTGTAGTCACAGGATGCCTGTTACATAGCAATTAAAAATGACATTTGTGAAGTGTTTCTAAAATTGCCAAAAAGATCAGGGCTGGTGTTTGGTGCAGCAGTCTAAGATGCCCTGTGGGATAGCTGCATCCCATCTCAGAACACTTGAGTTCAAGTCCAGGCTCCCCTCCTGACTCCAGCTGCTTGCTAACACACAAGGTAGGAAGACAACAGGTGATGGCTCAAAGACATGGGTCCCTGCCACCTACGTGGGAGACCTGGATCGAGTCCCCAGCTCCTGGCTTTAGCCTGGTCCAACTTAGGGAATGACCCAATGAATGCAAGCACACAAACTATTTAACATCTGTCAGACACTGAATAAGCAACCAGAAAAAAAAAAAAAAAAAAGAGTTCACAATTCCAGTATGGAATCCTGGTTCATTCCTTTCACTGATGTCATGTATTAACAAAATGGAGTTTTCAGTTATTTCTGTGATAAAATGCCCAGGCTGTGCGAAAATCAATGTGTGAGAGGAAATGATGGGGTAGTGGCTATTCTAATTGCAAAACTCAGAAGTGTAGTGCCAAGAGGTGCGCACACATATCCCATTAGTCATTGTGGTTATGGAAGAATGAAAGAAAATTTATTTTTCATTTGATTTCTGCATTTATGTTTCTAAAAGTAGCTACTAAGTTATTAGAACATAGATATCATTAAAGTATTGGGACTTCATAAATGCAACTGTCAGCTTTTTAAACATTGGATCAATACACATGAATGGTACATTTGAAAATCGTTTTAAAACAATAAGCATCATAAAATTTGCGATGAAAGTAAAGCTTGTGTTCTAACAGATCCTTAGTTCTTTTAAAGCTGCAGTAAATGTTCAATCATAACAAAACATTGAGAATACACCTAAATAGGTTGACTAATATTGACACATCATCTGTATACCCCAGGCGTCTTCCTGTATCAAACAGTTTTACTTATTCATCGGGATGGTCTCTTTCATCAAACCGCCGTTGGATCCCTTGGCGTTTCTGGACAACCTGCCATGTTTCAGTCACTGCGTGGGGCATAGGAAAGGCCACATTCCCTTCTGACAAATCTGGGACTTGGGAAAGAGCAGGCCTCTCGGGGCAGTATTCTCCTCCTGCTTGCCCAACAATGAGAATGTAGGGAATTACACTGTGGTTACTAACACTGTGTCCTCTGTAGATCAAAGCAGGGCGTTTTCCCCATGAGGCTCCGTGACACACAGATCTGGGCCATGGCAGAAAGACTATGTTCTTGCTTGGCTTACAGGGATCTGTTCAAACATCCTAAGAGTGCTTGTCAGAAGTGGCCACCACTGATGAATTGTAAGATTGTCCAAATGTTCTCTCTTTCTTGGAACTGCATCCTGTTTCTGAAGATTGAGGGAGCAAATTAAATGAAGAGCTCACAAATGAAATTCCTCTGAGCTCTTTATTTTTTCAGTTGTGTTCAAATTAGGAGTCAGAGATATTTATGAACAGATGATGTTATCCATGAAGAACTTCAAACTTCTTTTAGACTATGCAATCCCAGGTTTTAAAAAATCGGACTTGACTTCCTTCAACTACTTAAGGAAGAAGCTGCTTGGCAAAGTTCTAGTGATGCCACATGTATTTCTTTGAGTTGTCATGATACAAAACCTAACCCTGAGGGATTTCATTAAATCAGAAACGCAACAGGTCACATCAGTGTAAAGTCAATGGGAAGAGTGGGCTCCACACAGGACAGTCCAGAGAGCCAGTGCCACTAGGACTCAGCCACCTTCTACACCTCACTCCTTCTTGATTTGGTTTGCTTGACTTCTTAACAGTCATACTCTTGCAGTGGGAGAATGGTAAGAGCAGCCAATCTTGTGTTTTAAAGAATTCTAGAAGAAAAAGAAATGTAGCAAAAGTCTCCCGTGGTTCCTTCAGTGCCAAATGGCCAAAGGGACCACATGGCCATGCCTGAGCCAATTGCTCTAGCCAGAGGAAAGCAATGTTCTGAGCGGAATCTGGTCTTAAGTAACATGTTTCCTCCATGAGCCAGGAGCTGTCCCTGGCCAAAGCTTTGAGCTGATGATGAGCGGGTGAATGATGTACAAACAGGATGGGAGCTGGGAGAAAACTCAGCCAATGAAGAAGAAATGAAGGCAGGAAGCTGAGTCTTCACTTCTGAAATGAGACTCACATCCTCTTTCAAGAAAGGACATGTGTGAGAAGCCATCATGATATATTACCAAGTGTCGCGGGAGTCTATCTGAAATCAACAGCCCAACTTCAATTGACCAAGCATCAAAGAACAGAGAAGCAAGACAGAGGGCTAACACATGTGTGACCACAGGCTCTCTGGAGAGACACTTGCAGAATCTGCCAGTTCCCCTGGTATAAGCACTTCCCCCACGGCTGAATTCAGTTCACCAACAGGGTGATACACAGTTTGGGGAAGCCACGCACATTGGAATCATCTGAGCCTGTATGATCTGGCCCAGGACGGTTCCAGCAATTATTTGCCACAGTAACCTTCACAAGAGTTCTTAGCATGCTTAACGTCTTATTTATGCTACCAAAGTGGTTGGCAAAATTGCTCACATTTTTCCAAATTCGGGCAGATGTGAGGATTGAGGTGATGGGCAGGGGTCTGGGGAGAAGGAGGCTTATTAGAGCGGGCTTCATTACCAGATCAAAAAGCATCCATGTTTTGGATGCTTTTGATGGAAACCGTAGAGGTAAAGCCGTCATTTGGTCTATGGCCACATTCAATAGTCATCTTTGTTTTACCGATAACGTTGGAGAAAACCAGCAATTCTGTGGTTGCCATCACCTCCATCCCCATGAAGGGCAGCATGTCTGAGCACTGCTACACACAGCTCCTTGACCCCTCAGGGGGTAGGGGAGCGGTGCCCCAAGCTCGGAACTCTCTGACTACAGAGGACACATCTGGTTGCTGATATTTTTCTAGACTACTAATTATATGAACTCTGTGATTTTCTACTCTAGTGAATGAACAAATCCCGGGATCACAGTCAACACTGAAGCTCAGCATATGGGTGGGTGGCTTGTTATCAACAGAGAAGTAGCTACAATGCTTAAGGCTCAGGTAAGAGTCATCCTCAGAAAACGTCTCTTAAAGGTTTGGGTTTGCCCTTTGCAGTCAGCCACACAGGCAGCACACTGAGTGGAAATGGCCTCAAGGTTGTTTGGGGGAAAAATTCGTTGCCCTTTTGCATTTTTCTGGAAAATTCTTTTCCCTCCTTTTTATCTTTCTTTTTCCTTTCCTTTTCTTCCTTCCTTCCTTCCTTCCTTCCTTCCTTCCTTCCTTCCTTTCTTCCTTCCTATTTCATTATTATTAGTACCAGTATTAGTATCACTATCATTATTATTAAAATTCTCTTTCCATGGTGTGATGTGAGTCCAGATCCTTTGCCTACTAGATGGAGTGGGGTTGACCTTGGCGAAACAAACAAACAATTATTCTTGGTTTGCTTCCTCACTGGTCATGGATCCAGGCGGCAGATAGCAAAGCACTCCGACCTGAGTAACAGGAGGAAGCACATTGGGAAAGAACCCATAACTCCTCAGTATTACCCTGTCCCCCATTCTTCCAGTAAATATGCACAGTTGGGGAGGGTTGACAGTTTCAAACATGTGCCTTTGGATTTCAAACTCCAGAGGAGCAAAACAAGGGGGGGGGGGAATCATCCAATTCTTCCTTGGATATCTAAAGGGTCATACAATCCGTGGTCACTAAACTATAGATTTACTTTAAAAGCAAGACTAAGAGTGTCTCAATATAACATCAAAACAGCCCTTGATTCGATCAAAGTTCATACAAGTTGGATGTGTCAGGGCTGAAAGTTGAAATCTGAGCTTTTGAATTGTACTGAATTCCTAAACCAAGTTCCCAAACCTGGGAAAATATGAAGTGGAAAAAATGAAGGAAAGACATTTGGAGGTAATATCATTTTAGCTAGGCAGAGCCACCTTTGGGAATTAGAGTCATAATGATCGCTGTCTCTCTAATATTTTCATAGCATGGTAGAATTTGCAAAACTTTGATCTTCACAGCAATTCTAGAAAACAAAATCTGCAACTGTCATTTTACAGGAGCAAATGCAAAGTGTCCTTCAAAGCTTTATGGAAGCATTCTTGCTGTGCTAACCCAGCCCACAGGAAAAGAAGGAGAACTTCTTGGCTTATTCCTTTAAAAGATTTATTTTTTTTACTATAAAGTCAGATACGTAGAGAAAAGGAGAGACAGAGAGGAAGATCTTCCGTCCGATGATTCACTTCCCAAGTGGCCAGAACAGTCGGAGATGTGCCTATCTGAAGTCAGGAGCCCAGAGCCTCTTCAGGTCTCCCATGCAGATGCAGAACCTTAAGGTTTTGGGCTGACCTCTCCTGCTTTCCCAGGCCACAGCAGCGAGCTGGATGGGAATTGGGGCTGCAGGGATTAGAACTGGTGCCCAAATGGGATCCCAGCATATGCAAGGTGAGGACTTTAGCCACTAGGCTACCAGGCTGGGCCCTCCTGATTCATTTCCAAATCTAAGATTGTCATAATACCCCCCAGAAGGGGGGTAACTCTTTGGGTACTGGATTATGTCTCAGCTGTTCTATTTCCCATCCAGCTCACTACTTGTGACCTAGGAAAGCAGTGGAGGATGGCTCAAAGCCTTGGGCCCCTACACCCCATCGGAAAAGGTGCCTGACTCTTAACACTGGATCAGCTCAACTCCGGCCATTGCAGCCACTTGGGAGGTGAACCAGCAGACAGAAGACCTTTCTTTCCGTGAATCTGCCAAATAATAAATAAATAAATAAGTCTTTTTTAGAAAGTCAAAAGAATTATCTCAAAGACACAATGCTTCAGTAACTCTGCACTTAGAAGAGACCCCTTTGTAGGGACCAAGTGTTCCTTAGAGAGAAGGCTGTACGTTGTAGAATCTGCCCTTGGTGTGTTTTTCTCCAATTGTGAGGGTTCCTCTCTCCATGCGCTCTCTCCACATGCACATTTACAGAGGTGATAAGTCAACAGCAGTGCTGGGAAAACATTAAATGGTAACCTGGAAATAGCTACATGAAGTGAATCCAACTGCAATTATGTGTTCCCATCAGCTCCCATGAATTTGAGAGCAGAATTTGCATCCAGTGTTAGCTGCGTCAAGGATATAAAACAAGCCAAAATTCCATGAACAGAATACTCTTATAAAAAGACAAGCATCATGCATGAGAAGTTAGAAAAACCAAATGAGGAGATTTGCATTTGACTTTGGGACAGAGAAATTTCAACCACCTGAAAAAAAAAGTGTGTGTGTCGGGGGGTGGGGGCTGGATTGTGACCAGTATCTGCATCTATAGGCCTATTTACATGGTCTGTTGAAATACTCTGTGAATTGTACGCAAACAGGCACTAAGTAGAGTTTAGCACTGAATCATGCCTTTCAAACTCACTGTCCATTTTGGTGTCCATATGATGCACATTCTGGCTAACTCTGGGCAGATAGTGGGGATGGGCCCACAGCTTGATAAGGAGTCGGATGACCAGCAAACACATTATTCATCACCATACCACCTGACCATCTTGGGTATGATAAGAAATGAGAATAAGAGAGAACTCTCTCTCTCTCTCTTGCGCGCACGCATGCACGCAGTCTCTCCTTTTCAAATAAACAAATACATCCTTAAAATTATTTTGGCCAACTAATGTTCATACGGGATGCTGGTGTTTCAAGAAGCAGCTTATCCTACTGTGCAATATCAGTTCATTGTGTCCTTCTTGGGGCACATGGTGTTCATAGACCAATCACCACCTGGTTTTGTCCTGATAACTCTTGCCTTAATCTCATAATATCCCTCTTACTTCCTGCCCTCTCCCCACAGCCTGTGGAGAGGTGCTGTGTGTTCTGTCTTTTGAGCCAGTGGTGTCCAGTCAACCAGCTACCACATCACTGATGTAGACCACAGCCCAAGGACTCTTGGGGACCTATCCTTAGCAAAAGAAAGTTCTCCCAACCCAAGTCACTCTCCCATCTCTTCCAGGTGTGCAAAGGTTGGTCCACTCTCTGGCTTTGGCTCCAGGTGACTGTGAATGGCCCACTAGACTGCAGAGTCTGCCCACTCAGCACAGGGCATGACTACAACTGCTTTGCTGCTCAGTCTGAACCATGCACTGTCATCCTCTCACTGCGTTAAGAGCACCCTGGCCCAGAGCTCTCCCTGCTTATAAATCTCCTCCAAGTCCTGCCTCTGCAGAGCTGATCTAGCATGTCTGGCAAAGCCCAAATATACCCAGTCATCTGGTTGGCAGACACCAAAGGCACCGGGTCACTGATAGGGTGGTTTACAAGGTCTCAGGCAAGGCTGCATGAAACATTAAGGATTGGCTGTGTGGGAAGTAGTAAGGGAGTTGGTGCCAGAGACAGAAGATCCTCTTGTTTTTTTAACTATTTATTCAAAGTCTAACTCAATTAATCCAATTAAAAAAAAAACCCTTTGTGCCAGCAAGGCATGGCTTTCTCATTCCAATTCTCAAAGAATCAACTAAAAAAATACATTTGCTAAATGTCTGATAGGAATGAAGGTGTATCAGGAAGTTTGTGGGAACATGAAATTTAAAAAGTAAGTTTACTTTGGTGTAAAATGGTTCAGATCCATCCACAACTTTTCCACGAAAAGACCTCATGGAAAATGAAAATTGTGAAGAAGTTAGGAATGAATTTTAAAAAAAATTACACCAAAATAAATTCCTCTTTTCACTCCCTTTTCTACCAGCCTCCTGGAATATTCTCCTTGTAAGGTAATATGCCAGGCACAGGACAGCACCAAAAGAATCAGTTCATTGCAGAAGAACCACTCAGACTTTCAGCAGTTTTATTTTTTTCTGGCTACACGGCACTGATTGATTTGATAATGAAATTTACTGAATCAACACATTCTTTTGGAATCTGGTACATAAAGCCGTAACAATGTAGTTGGCACAGAATTCTCCATACAAGATTAAACTTAATCGTAAGGCTAAAGCTGTCGTTCAGGCATTTCCTTTTAATCCAGCCCATGTGTGTCAGCCATCCTAAGGAAGACACGGCCATTTTTCTCCATTCCCTTTTACCTCCCATCATCTCTGCCTTCGGCTTGATTTCAGATTGCTTAATGTTTTACTTCTTAATTCATAAATAAGGTTTGCTGCTACATTCGTGTGAAAAATTTGCATCTCAATTTTAGGGTCGATTGTTGTCACTTTTAAAGAGGAAGCAGGTGTCGGGTTTATGAACAGTCACTTGAGTGCCTTACCAACCGGCACCCAACACAGCAACCTCTAGCACAGCGTCTCACGGGGAGAGTCCTTCTCCACAATTTGTTTTCTCAGATTTTACTCCTGGAGGATGCTCGAAATGCAATTTCCTGTGTGTCTGTCCTGTCCACACTGAGAATGTCCAAGGATTGGGAGCTGTGACTGGGAAGCAACACAGATCCTGAATACTGGGGTTACACATTTAGAATACACATTTAGATGTGTTTGTGGGGACCAGTGTGGTGCTTCCACATATGTGCACAACATGTAATGATCAAATTATGAGCATTGAAATGTATGTTTCCCAGAAAATTAGTTGTTCAGCGTGGACGTCTTTGAACTCTTCTCATTGAGTTGCTCACTGGACACCAGGGCTAACTCTCCCCTACCCAACTGGGTTTTTGTGCCCCTGATCTAAGCTCTCTCCATCCTTCTCCCCTTACTAGTCTCCAGTGACCACTCGGCCAGTGTTTTCTAATGTTAAGTTCCTGGTTGTCACAAATGACTGAGAGCATGTGATCTTTCTGCACCTACCTTACATAACACGTCTTTCAGTTCCATCCATTTTAAAGCCAATGACAGGAGGCTATTCTTTTAATCTGCATTTATGATGCAATCATTCCCATGTTGAAGAGAGCCCCTATTTCCTTCATCCATTCATGCTTGGCTGGACACCTGGGTGGATTGTGCACCTTGGCTTTTGTGAATTGCATGACAATGAACTAGGGAGTACAGGTGTCTTCTTGACGCCTTGGTCACTTTTCCTTTGGAGACACACTCCATAGCGGGATTGCCGGATCTTATGGTATTTCTTGTACTTTAGGTCTTTGAGTGCTCCATACTATTTTCCATAGCAACTATATAGACAGACATTCTCATCACCCAAGGACACTTGAATACTGAGCAACTAGCAACTAGCATCTCCCCAAGCAACGGAGAATCAGTGGCCGCATTCTTCCAGTATGCATCACCTGACTTCAGAAGAGAACACTTTGTGCCTCAGAGGCAGCCTTGTAGAAGATACTGCCAATCTCTGATCATTGTGGAGTTAAACAGCTCCTCCAAGGAGAGCCAGGTCCTGCAGTGACAGTGCCAACTCCTATTCTGGGGACGCACGTTCACTCCAGTCTCCAGGCTAAGTTGAAAGAGGAGGGAGAAATTAGAAGAGAGATTTCAAGATAAAACAGTCATGAGGTAGTCACTTAAAAATGCATGCTTTCTGGCAGGCCAGAAAACCAGGCTCTGTAAATTTCAGTAGCTTGAAATCCAACCGTGTTGGAATTGACTTAAAAAGTGGAAAGGATGGTATTTTTTCAGCAAAAGTTTCTATCAGCGGGCAGCCTGCAGAACCAGCATCTTTCTGGATGGTGATTGTTGTCCCAGCTGTTCACTCCTTCTTTTTGTTTTTCTTTTTTAGATTTACCTATTTTTAATCGGAAATGCAGATTTATAAAGAAAAGGAGAGAAAGAGAGAAAGATCTTCCATCCACTGGATCACTCCCCAGATGGTCACAATTGCCAGAGCTGAGGCAATCAGAAACCAGGAGATACTGGATCTCCCACGCGGGCACAGGATCCTAAATCTTTGGGTTGTCCTCTACTGCTTTCCCAGACCACAAGCAGGGAGCTCAGTAGGACCTGAAGCAGTCAAGACGTGAACTGACACTCATGTGAAATGCCTGTGCTTCAGGTGGAGGATTAGCCAGTTGAGCCGTTGTGCTGGGCCCCCAGCTGTCCACTTCTGGTCTGATACCCTGCCAATGGTCTGGGAAAAGCAGCAGAAGACAGTTCAAGTGTTTGGGCTCCTATCACCCATGTGGGAGACCTGGATGAAGGTCCTGGCTTCTGGAAACACATAAACAAATCTTCAAAGATAAGTAAATAAAAAGAAATTACAAAAGAGCAAATTTTATGCATGGCATCAACAAAGCCAGATGCTAAATACTAGTTCATTGAAAAGCCTATGTTGGAAAACAGCCCCACCACACAGCACAGTATGCCAATCCTCTGCCTGTGGTGCCAGCATCCCAGATGGGTTCCTGGTAGAGTTCTCATTACTCTACTTCTGAATCAGCTCTCCCACTAATGGCCTGGGGAAGCAGCAGAGGATGGTGCAAGTCCTTGGGACCCTGTACCCACATGGGGGACCCGGGAGAAGCTCCAGGCTCCTGGCTTCGGAGTGATGAAGCTCTGGCCATTGTGGCAATTTAGGGAGCAACCAGTAGATGGAAAATCTCTCTCTCTCTCTCTGTGTTCTTTCTTCTTTCTCTGTAACTCTGCATTTCCAATAAAAATAAAATTAAAAAATAGGAAAAAAATACACTAGCACCTTTAGCACATTTCATCCTGTGCTTTGTCAGGAAGCTAAAGGAATAGCTAACTCCAAAAAGAGTAAAAGCCACAAATACAGTCCATTCAGATGTCAGAGAAGATCATGTTTGTTGACTCATTCTGCAACATGACTTCATGTGTCTAGTTAGATGCGGTAGACATAGCGAAAACCTCAAGTTTAAACTGAAAAACACATACATGTGCACACAGACACGGCATATGGGGATTTTTCAAAACCATCACTGCCTGCTGCAAGAAACAAAACCCAAATTTCCTTTGAACAAAAGAGAGCATGGTGACAGTGATGTTGTGTCCCTTCATTGTCTCTGCGTGGAGCTGCATGGACACATGCTCCGCTATGGCTCAGGCCGCTCTCATCATCCTGCCACAGTCTTCCGTGTGAAAGCTTCAAGAATGTATGTGCGCCGGCCTCACCTGGTAAATAAGATGTTTGTTCATTTTTTTAAAATCTAGGCTGCGTCAGCCTCCCCCTTAGCTTCATATCCCCCACAGAGCAGCCAAAAGTTGAGCCTAACATGGCTGAACTCTGAAAGTATGGGGCTCTAGGGCGACCTGGGTCTCATTGTCTTCCTATGCTATTGCACACAGAGCATGGCACCAAGGGCACAGACTGGCAGAGGAAAGCAGAGCCCAGCCACACTCAGAGCTGGGGACAATTTGGGGGGCAAGTTCCAAGGTAAGGGCCCGCCTGAAGCTGGCCTTGGACTGGACACAGCATGGACAAGAACGTGCAGATTTGGCAATGGGGACTCCAACAACAGACTGAGAGGCGATTCACCAGAAGGTTTTGTCACGTTGCCAGTTCACATGAGCTGAGAGAAACAGCAAGTTTACTTAAAGTTATACACAACAAATTCCCTTTTCCATGTATTTATACAATCGACAAATATTTACGGATGGGTGTGTGTATCACCTCCTGCGCTAGGCAGAGCCATAATTAGGACAAGCTCTTGCAAATTTCACGTTCTTAGCATGGAGGCAGACAAGGAAAACAAACAGAACAGGATAGAGAAGCAAGTGGGCAGGGCCTGTGTGTTGTGATGGATGGGGCTGCTTTGGATAAAGGGGTTCGATCAGGTCACACAAGACCTCACAAGCAAAAGAGACCCCCCACTTGGAGACAAATGCTTCGTAGTCATCACATTGAAATTGTTCATGTTATCTTTGGATCCGTAACTGGAAGTTAATGGGACAGTGAAGCCTGCTCCAGGGCACTTAAGGAGTTCTTGACCACCCACTGACCGCACTTGCCCAGGGATGACGGCTGTCCTCTGCTACAGCGAAGACTGGACACCTGTTCTCTAGAGAAAGTGGGGGTTGGCTAGGGCGCCAGCACAAGAGTCTGTCTTATCCCACACCCAGCAGGACCTGACGTTCAAGAGCAAACGGAAAACATCATGACGGTCAAGAGATAGTGCAAAAGAAAGGACCAAGACTTTTTTCCCCCTCTGCTTTATTTTTTAAAATTATTCATTTATTTATCTGAAGGGGAGGGAGATAGAGGAGAGGCAGACAGATAGAGAGCGCCTATGGTTCATGTCCCCCAAATGGCCTGCAACAACCAAAGCTGGGCCATGGCCAGGGCTGGGAGCCAGCAACTCAATGTAGGTCTCCCATGTGGATGGAAGAGACTCATGTACTTGAGCCACTACCTGCTGCCTTCCAGGGTGTGCAATAGCAGGAAACTGGAGTCAGAAGCTGAAACTGGTATTCCAACCCAGGCACTTAGAAGAGGGAGGGGAGTGTCTTAACCGCTCCTTTCCTGCTTTTACAATAAGGGGACTTGTATTTCTGTTTAGCTGGTCTCCACAAATTGCCTAGCAGGCTCTGAGAAAATGCTGTTTGGAGTGGGGATGAGAGCAATCATGATAGTGAGTGCAAAGGCCCAGAGTTGGCATCAAGATTGGGATGTTTCAAGAGCCAAGAAGACCTTCCGGGAGTGTGTCCCCGCAAAGCAGGGGCCAAGAGGCAGAGGGAGCAGCCCACAGCCCTTGCGGAGTCGCTCCCCCTGGAAGTGAGCTGGATTTATTGAATGGCTTCTGACAAAGGAGAGTTCATTTGGAAGTGATGAAGTTCAAGAGACAAGTCTAAAATTCAATTGGGAAGATTGTGACTTCTTCCTCCCTAGAAACTTGCTTTCTGTATTTCTCCTAGGTTGTTTAATCTAGGGGAAGCCAGATGCTGTTTTACAAAGCAGCAGCCCTACACAGAGCGAGGCTGCAGCCCCCTGATAGCCACGTGAGTGAGCTTAGAAGCAGAATGGGTCACTCCCAAATCTGGTGGAGCCTTCAAACGAGACCACAGCCCCAGCGGATCATGTGACATCAACACCACATAGATTTGCATCAGAGGCAATTGGTTAAGTCTAACACGGACTCCTGTCTCAAACAAACGTCTGTTGTGTTTATCCATTGGATTTGCAGATCGTTTATGACCCCAACCTAGATGGTATGCACATATCATGCGGTTCTCAGTGCCCACTGCACCTGTACCAAGGTTTGGTTTGTAACCACCAACGATAGGCCATACACATGGAACACAGCATAATCTTAGCCAGGATTCCCACCCCATGCGCTGAATAAATGACAAAAGCAAACGAAGGGCATTTCTTGCCCAGGAGTTTTCACAGTGCTGGCTTTTTTGAGCCACAGTTAACAATGCATCATCATGACCAATATTCTTTCCTTAAACAGAAACTCATGTAAGCAAAAAGAATTTGTTGGGAGTTTTGATTCCTTTTTAAAGAGTATATTAAAGCATGTGTCTACAATATGTAATGCCAAATTGACTTGGCCAGTCCTCTCTCAACCCATATTCACAAATTGTGAATAATCCATTATGCGCATGTCCTATGTAGAATTTGCTTTCTTCCTTCCTTCCTTCATCCCGTTACTATCCCTTTCTCTCTCTCCTGTTTTACTCTTGTTTCTTGCAACCTCTCCCTCCTTCCTGTATATTCCAGCTGAAACAATGGTAACCTTTTGTCTCCTAACAAATGCCCCTAAATCATAATAGTCTTCAATCTGTCTTTTGAACTTGAGGATTATTCCTCACATATCTGTGGGAAAAAAAAAACCTCTCATACAATGTAGAAAATTATTCTGAGTCACGCATTCAACTTAATACCAATCCAGCTCCGCAACTTAGCAAGTTCCCTGAAACAAGGCTTCTCAACCTTCATTTATGCATTCTAAATGTGGGTGCTGAAGCGGTAAGGCTGTGAGGCTTGGAGATCTCTGTGCGTCTCGCAAGCTAATTTCTCACTTCTGGATCAAGCTACTGTGATATTCAGTGACTCTGATCTTCCTGCCATATTTGTCATTCTTCCTCGTCTCGTGGGCTCCCTGTCTCAGTATATGGCACAACTACCCACCACTGTTTTCTCGTAAAACTTGTTGTCTTCCCCCAGTCTCTGCCCACCCCCTTCAGATCCACATCAGGTTTTGTTGATTTATACAGCATCATTCACCTCCTCCCTCTACCTCAACAGAGCCTCCACGCCAGGTCAGGCCTTCATGCCCAGCTTGCTGCCCTCTCCAAGCAATGGCACCAGTCTCCAGGGCCTCTGACAGGGTGAGTCTCATCTTCTAGTTTTTCTGCTTTTAAACCCTTCAGCATTTCCATAAGGTGGCCTGTGTGCAACTTTCCTTCTATTGAGGGAATGAATACCACAAGGTTCCTCAGCCTCTATTCAGCCTACAGTTAAATGCCCATGTCCCATCAGCTCCCCTAACTTTAGGGAGCTTCAGCTCCTGTCTCTGGCTTGCTGCTTATACGCATCCTGAAAGGTGACAGGTGATGGCTCAAGCTCTTGTGTTTCTGTTGTCTATATAGGAGCCCAGTTCTCAACTCTCTGTGCTGACCCAGTTGGGCGCATTTGGAAGTGAATGAGCAAGCAGGAGATTTTCTCTCTTGTGTGTACACACAAAGAAGATAATTTTTTAAAAGAATACAAATACAAGCTTTCTCACCAATATTCATAATCCCCAGGATATTTCTCTACATGGTGTCTCTTGAGTTTTATTGGAAACCAAGGTCTCATGTAAAGATCTGACCGTGCCTTTTCACAAGTACCCAACAGACTCTTATTACCTTATAATTGTTGTAACAAATTCCTTACCAGAAAGGCTATTCATCCTGTGGCTAAGTGTGATAATAATTAGTGAATAGATGCAAGCGATGTATGCCTCATGCATTGAAGTTCCGAATAATTGACACTGGAATTCTAAATATTGACACGGACAACACAGGGAACACGTGGCTTCCAGACCTGCTCCTTCTGAACTTTAATTTGCTTCTGTTTCTTTTTTTTTTTTCTTAACAACAAATTTTAAAAGTAAATTCTTGTCTCTCAAAACTTGGACCAATTTCACAAACAGGCAAAATTCATGGCCATAAGATGTCCATCCAGGAGGTTCAAATGGGGAACTGGGAACCGCAAGTCGGCCCTGCATTCCCAGGCCCCAGCATGCCACCAGAGGAGATGTGTGGAGAGCTGTCCATGTACATGTGTCCTGGTAGTAACCCAGCCATCCAAGACAAGAGTAGCATCTTGCCCTCAAATCTGTGCAATCACAGATAATGCAGAAGCACTTTCCTAAGTCATTCAGTTCTCTAAAGGAAGTCCAATATGTGTTTTGAATCAAATAGAGAAATACATAGAACTGTTTCACATTTTGCACAAATGTACAAATAAATAGAGACACCAAAGGAAATTCTGTGACTGGGGAAAAAGCATTTCTCAAGTGTTCCTATAGGTGCTGTGGGTCTTATAAACAAGCCAGACTGCGGAGCTGTGGAAAGACAGTGTACACTTGAAGTGTGGTTGCTACCTTCTCCTCCTTTCAGAGTGAAAAGGGCCTTTATTTCACTCATGGTGCATCCCCAGCAATGGTGAGAGACCTATGATCTATTCCATTCTCTCTTACAGCTGGGTTTAGTTCCACGGCTAAATATTGGTCAAGATAAAGATAAACTGAGATGCAGTGAAACCAGTTCTGGGAAGTTCCTTAAGAGACAAGTAGAACTCAAGGGATCACTTCAACAGATGCGGAAGAGGCATGTGACAAACTCCAATGCCCATTCGTGACAAAAATTAAGACGGTAATAAAAAGAAGCTTAACTTTTTATTAAGAGTATCTTAATAATTGATTGGTTAAAGTCCTTGCCTTGCACGCATTGGGATTCAACATCAGCGCTGGTTTTAATCCTAGTAGCCCTACTTCCCATCCAGCTCCCTGCCTGTGGCCTGGAAAAGCAGTTGAGGATGGCCCAAAGCCTTGGGAGCCTGAACCTGCAGGGAAGACTAGGAAGAGGCTCCAGGCTCCTGGCTTCAGATCGGCACAGCCCTGGTCTTTGTGGCCGTTTGGGGAGTGAATCAGCAGATGGAAGATCTTCCTTTCTGTCTCTCCTCCTCAGTGTATATCTGACTTTCCAATAAAAAGAAACAAATCTTAAAAAACAAAAACAAAAAGAGTGAGCTGTCAAGTCATGTAAAGACTTGGGGGAAATGGAAAAGTGTATTATGAAGGATGAGCTCTGTGACTTTCACCGTGTGATGTTCTGAGAATGACAGGGCGGATAATGACCGTGGAGTCAGTAATTGGTTGGTGTCAGGGGGTCGGGAAGAGAGGCAGGAGCAGGCAGTGTGTGGAGGACAGCACTAAATCTGCTCTGCCTGGTACTATCATGGTGGACACATGGCACAGTTCATTGATCCAGAGGTCAGCATTTGACCTTGTACGTCAGATGCTGTCTCGGTTAGGCACACTCCACTGGGAGCACCTGCTTCCACTGTCAGCTGCACTCCTGATCCAGCTACCCACTGACGCAGTTTCGTGTTTCTGACATCCAGTTAGGGAGATCCAAGGTGAGTCCTGGCTCCTAGATCAGCCCTGCCCACCCCGAGCTGTTGTCAACATTTGGGCAGTGAACCAGTGGATAGATGATCTCTCTCTCCCTTCCAAGTAACGTGAAAATATGAGTGACTTCTCTTCAAAGATTTGTCCACATCATAGAATGTGCAATACCGAGTGTGAGTCCTAATTGTAAACTGTGGGTGATTATGATACAGGTCAAAGTTGGTCTATCAACTTAAAAAAAATAATAGTTTGGAAGAGAAATATTGAGTGTGAGCTTTCATGCATGTCAATAAGTGGAAAAGTTGGAAGTAAGCTCGTTTTGGAATTAGGTCTTTATACATATATGCATAGGCATACATATAAACATACATTATAATTTACGTTAATCTTATAATTAATAAAGAGTTTTTTTTCAAGTTGAAAAAAAAGAAGCAAATGTGCCACCTCCCTGTGGAGTACCGATTGTGGGGGGGTCGTGGGGAAGTGGGGAAGAGGGTGTTGGGAGCTCTTGGTGCTTTCTGCTCAGTTTCACTGTGCCTTCATGGTTTTACAGTGCCCAACTGTCAAATCAATCTGTACCTCCAGCACTGGGAGACTCCCTCCCTGTACCCCACATCTTCCATCTCTTGCATTCCAGTGTATCTAATTTTCTCCCCTTTCTAGAAGATTTTTCTAACCTCTCATGTATTATTGCAAACAAGAGCTCCCAGGAGATGAGACCACAAACTGAGGGCTACACCCTTCTGGTCTGACAGGTTTGGAAGCTTCTGGGGGCTCTGGGGCGCAGAGGATCTGGGAGCGGGAAAATGTAGAGATGAATGACAGCTCAAAGGCAGGCACGTTCTGAAGGCATCTTGGCAGAATGTGGGAGGCAAATAGCCTAAAGCTTTCCAGTAGGGACACCTATGAAATATGGGACTTGGGCTGTAACAACAGCCTTGAGAACACTCAAAAGAACCCTAAAAGCTTTCTACTTCTGTGACTAAACAAAACAGACAAAACACAACTCAAAGAGTCATTTTCCTTATATGTCATATCCTACTAGAATTCCCACCTCCTAAATGGAAACCTCCATAACCACATGAGAAAAAAAAGTTTTTTAATTTCATTCCAGATTTTAAACGAGTCCAAATGAAAACAAAGATTTTATGCCTCCCTCAGTCTGCCATGCGGATTTCCACCTCTGACAAATGCCAGGAATCCTTGCGGCTCCTAAAGGATGTTCAAACCATTTATTAGGAAGAATGAAAGAGTGCCATGTCGGAAACCAGGCTCCAGAAGGTAGCTGCTGCGGCCACCACTCTGGGTGCCTGCCAGAAGCCAGCACCAGGGTGATGGAGGAGGATGTGTTGGGAGTCCCACCATCGCTGGAACCCTCCTGCACATTGAAACAAAGTGCCTCCCAGAGGGCTATAAACAGAGGGACTCATGCTCTCCAGATGGCTGTGCCACACTGAGCATGAAAAATTATGCCAGATAGATGTTGCCATTCTCCACCAGAGACTCAGAGGGGAAACCTGTCTTGTTCTGAGGCCACTGGACAAGAGGAGGAAGAACAGAACCCAGACATGCCAGTTTCCCATGCCACCAGCATCAGACATAACAGCCTTCAAACTGAGCAGGAACTGACCAGCACCGTAACTAGACTGTGAGATTTTTCTCCTCTGACTGTGTGTGGGTCAAGGATTGAACATCCCTGGATGTGTTTGTGTAAAGAAAGCCAGAGGGAGGAATAGAAATGACACCATCTGATCAGCTCCCAGCTGGAGGGAGGAGCTGTTCATGAGTGCTGCAGTTCGTTCAATCATCTTGACAGTCACTAGAAATCTACTGCAGGGTCTAGCCCAGTGCCTAAACACACACGCACACACCTATGAGGACACAGAATTAAAGTCTTGTTCGATGAAAAAGAAGGCATTAAAAAAATAAGTATACGACTGTGGCCTAAGCCACTGTAGAAAACTTGAACTCTGGAGAAGTAAAAAAATGAGTAATATTGCCAACTTTTCAGTGCATATGTACCTTGGAAAAATTAGGTTGTCATGTAAAAACAAATTTGTGAGTACAATCTGATAGATACACCGGAAGGTGTTGTGCCTGAGTTGACAGTACTGTATCCATGCCCATTCCCAAGTTTTAATCATGTCTTATGGTAACGTAAGATCTTATCTTTGGGAGAAGCATAGGAACTCTGTTGTGTGCAAGGGGAGGACTTTAGCCATTAGCCTATCACACAAGGCCCAGCCTTTTGTTACTTCATGCCAAACTGTGGCCAGATTAAATAATGCCCCTCTATAGGGTCATCATTGTTTGGCATTCCATATGAGCACTGCTTAAATTCCATCTGGCTCTTCCACTTGCCATCCAGCTCCTTGCTAATGCACCTGGGAAAGCAGCTGAAGATGATCCAAGTGCTTGGGCCCCCTGCCACCTGAGAGGGAAAGCTGGATAGAGTTTCAAGCTCCTGACTGTGGCTTGGTTCAGCCATGGCTGTTGCAGCCATTTAGGGAGTAAACCAGTAGATGGTAGATCTCCCTTCCTTCCTGCTCCCCCAAAACTCTGATAAATAAATGGAATCACACATTAATGAGAGAATACAGGCCCTCATCTCCAGAAATCCACCTTCCAATCCTTGAAGCCTACAGATGTGACTTTGTAGGGCATATCCCTTGTAGGGATATTGTAGGCAAGACCAAATAAAGAACCTTATGGTGAATAACTCAGCAGGCAGGCATTCGTTGCCACCACATGCATCCTATTAAGATGGAGGCCGAGGGAGATTCAGCTGAGAAGAGTAGAGGCCGTATGGAAACTGAGTGAGGTGGCAGCCATGTGGCCAGGCGCCAGGCAATGCCTACAGCTGTAGACCCTGGTGCAGACCAAGGCAGGATTTCCTCCTGGAGCTTGCAGAGGGAACACCACCTGCTGATAGTTCGATTGTGGCCGGACTTTGGCTCTCCTGGTATGGGAGAGGGTAAGCCTGGGTTACTAGAAGCCATCATATTGTGGGTGTTGATGACAGTGACAACAGGAAACTAACTCACCAGGGTTGGCAGGGCAGGGCCCATGACCAAATCTTGCCTCTTGCCTGTTCCTGTGTAAATAAAGATGTATTGGTGCCCAGCTGCGCCCATCCCTCTAGGCGAGACTTAAGTAAGACTGCATCACACCGCGCGGCAGAGTTGAGTCACAGAGTTGAGTAATTGCCACCACGATCATATGGCTGGCAAAGCCGAAAGCCATTTACAACCAAGCCCCTTACAGAAAAATTTGCTGACCCTGCTTAAAGCTAAGAATTATTTCCACCTTTTCTCTTTTTCTTTCTTTTTTTTTTTTTCGTTGTCCTTTTGGACTACAAATAATACATGTTCATTACACAGAAACATTACATGGTACCTAGAAAGTCCATGTTATTACCTACAGCTTCCATAAAAAGTCTGGGTTATGTTCTTCAACTTGTTTCTCTCTTCTCTTCTCAAATACTAACATGTGCTCCGTGTCACTGCAAACCAGTGTCTGATGTCATGATATATTTATACATTGCAAAAGACGGAACATCTGAGCACAATCCAGTCAAGACACTTTTTAACAAATGTGCCAAGGGCAGAGAGGACAGCGTGAGACTGAGCGGTTCCCAGGTGCCTGCTGCAGCAGGCAAGAACAAAGCCTGTGTGCAGTCATAGCCAGCGCCTCTGCATCCACTGTGGGAGCCCAAACTCCTCTTCCCTGGAGAACCTGTCACTTCGCCTCTCTAGACAGAGTTGGTTCATTCGTGACACGGAGATGAGACAACACCAAAGCTGGATCGCGGTGACAACAGATAATGTGCAGGGCAGGTGTTAGGGCACAGTGCAGTAAGCACTAGCCACGATACCAGCATCCCATATCACGGTGACGGTTCGAGGTCAGGCTGCTCCGCTTCTTGTCCAACTTTCTACTAATCACCTGGGAAAGCAGTAGAAGATGACCCAAGTGCTTGGGACCTGGCATCCATGTGCAAGATCCGGAAGAAGCTCCCGGCTCCTGGCTTTGGCCTGATCCAGCCACAGCCATTGTTGCCATTTGGGAAATGAACCAATAGTTGGAAATGACTCTGTGTGTGTGTGTGTGTGTGAGAGAGAGAGAGAGAGAGAGAGAGAGAGAGAGAGAGAGAGAGAGAGAGAGAGAGAGTTAGTTCAAACTTCAAAGGGTTGGGGGACAGATTGTATAACAAGGCCTTCTTTAAAATAGACCAAAAAATGTGTTTTCTAAAAAAATCACTGAGCTGGTAATGTGACACGATAGGTTAAGCTATCACCTGTGACATCAGCATGTTATATGGATGGTAATTCAAGCCCTTCTCTTCCAATTCAGCTTCCTGAAGAAACGTGCCTGGGAAAAGCAAGGAAAGATGATCCAAGTGCCGGGACCCCTGTCACCCATGGGGGAGACCCAGATGGAGTTCCCGGCTCCTGACTTCAGCCTGGCCCAGTCCCAACCACTGTGACCATTTATAAAAAACGCCTCTCTTTTCCTCCCTCTCTGTGATTCCTCCTTTCTTTCTTTCTTTCTTTTTTTTTTTTTTTTTTTTTTTTTTACAAAAATTTGTTTATTTTTATTGGAACGGCAGATCAGATTTACAGAGAGAAGACACAGAGAGAAAAACCTTCCTTCTGCTGGATCACTTTCCAATTCGCCACAATGGCTGAAGCTGAGTCAATCCAAAGCCAGGAGCCAGGAGTTTCTTCAGGTCTCCCACATGGGTGCAGGGTCCCAAGGTTCTGGGCCATCCTCTACTAATTTCCCAAGCCATAAGCAGGGAGCTGGATAGAAAGTGGAAATGACCAGGATATGAACCAGCATCCATACAGGATCCCGGTGCTTGCAAGGTGAAGATTTAGCCATTGAGTCATTGAGCTGGGCTCATAACTGCTTTTCAAATAAATAAATAAAATAAAATTCAGAAAAATTTCAGGGTGTGTTTCCTTTCTAATTATAAAAGCAAGGCATAGTCATTATTGACTATTTGAATGTAGCAGAAATCACAAAGTTGAATATGTAAAATACCACTTGGCAACTCTTGTCTCTCTTTTTTTTTTTTCATATTTTCTTCCAGTCTTTATTCCATGCACCTGTATTTTACCAAAAGTTGATATTCTCCCATCTGTGTATTTTTAAATGAAAGTTGACTCCAGTTATGTGTAAATTTTGTGCCTTGCTTTTTCCATTAAAAGTTTTCCCATGCCATTAAACATTTTTGGAAAACATTTTTAAGACCCTCTTACATGCTTTTCCATAGACCCATTGCATTTATTTGAATTCCACAAATACATTCCAGACACCTGTCACATATCATACACTCTGTCTGCTGGTGGAAGAAGGGAAGAGGAATCCAGTGTTTGCCTTGTTTCTGAGGACTTATCATTTTGCGGGAAACCAATGACAAGCACGTATGTCACCCAAAGCAGAGCCCAATACGCACGAATGTAAAAAGTATGACAAGGCCAGGGACTAAGTGGGATTTCTCTCCCCGTCTTCCAATTTTCAGCCTCCAGTTTTCCTCCATAAGATGTGCCAACAAGTTCCTCTCATTTGAAGAGGAACAGAGCTAGCAAGAACATTCTTGGCCAAGAAGAGAGAGTTTTCCTCCCTGGGGCCCTGTGCTCCATGGGAGGTACTCAGGAAAATGGCAGTAAGTTCCTTTAAGAAGAACGGAAACAGGAAAGTTTGCCCTCTCTGTCATCTCACCTTAGATAACAAAAAAGTTGGGTCAGACTCAGAACCTGGAAGCAAATTCTAGGAAAACTCTCTGGAGTTTCCACGAGGTGATCCAATTAAGATATGACTGGCAGCCATGAAAAGCCCCAGCCCTGCCAAACCGCAGAGAAATTTTAGATGTAGAAACACAAGAAGTATCTTGCTGGATAACCAAATATTTTTTAAAAAGGACCATATAGCACAGGCTTCCACGTCCAAGAGACATCGCTGACTGTTTTTCTTGCCCTCCGGCCAAAGATAACCTAAAACAAGGAAAAACACTGACTATCCCACGAAAGCCAGACAAGTAAACAGAAATTCGTCATGAATCTTTCTTAGCCTCCCAAAGGCTAAGCTTAAAATCCATCTTCAGCACATTGGGATGGAATCTCTTAGGTCAACTAACAAGGCCCCCCTGGGAGGGTAGCTGCCTCTGAGCCACTCCGGGGCCGCCCTTGCACCATGGGCAATTTACAAAGGCCTCTGTAAACTGGGCCCAGGAACATTCTGGAGGCTTTTGGAAGCTGCCAGTTTGTTCAACTCCAAAGAACACTCAATCCCTAACTTAGATGGCATCTCATTTGCTCCATGGTGGAAGCGGTAAGTGGGGCGAGAGTGGGTTTTTTAGCCACCCGGCCTCCATCGCAGGCAGACTTCCCAGCAGAGGTTAGAAGAGAAGGCATGAGGCTCTCTTGGAATCGGACTGTCATGCTTAAGCAAGAGCTCCCAAAAACGTTAACGTCCCTGGACCTCCAACTCTTGAATGAAAGAATTCTCTTAAAATCCGTCCAGTATCTTGAGACAGATTGCCACAATGTCGCATGAGAACCTAGAAGAATTCCCCTTCTAGAAGAATCCCCCTTCTCCAAAAAACAGGTTACTCGAGCTGACTGCATAACAAACCAAGTTCATTCCTGGACATCATTTTCTATATTATTTTCCTCACCTCCTTAAACTCGTCCCATTGGTTAAATCACCTTGGGACTATGGCACATTTATTGAGTGCCTTCAGAGCAGAATTAAAAATTTCTAAGATGAGATTGGGGTGTTAATCAACCAAGCAATAATAGGAAGTGCTTCTTCAATAATTGGTGGCATTGAGTGTTTCAAAGGATGTAATAATTTCTTTTTCTTTTTAAAGATTTACTTATCTTTTATTTGAAAGGCAGACTTACAGAGAGAAGGAGAGACAGAGATCCGACATCTACTGGCTTACTCCCCAAATGGCCACAATGTCTGGAGCTGAGCAGGTTTGAACCAGGAGCCAGGAGCTTCTTCTGGGTCTCCCATGCGAGTGCAGGGTTCCAAAGCTCTGAGCCATCCTGCAATGCTTTCCCAGGCCATGAGCAGGGAGCTGGACGGAAAGTAGAGCAGTTGGGATAGGAACCGGCACCCATATGGGATACAAGTACCACAAGGGCTTAGCCAACAATGCCATGGCCCCAGTCCTGGACTTCACAAGAGACTCATGTCCTGCTGTCCTGCTTCCTGCTCATTGGGTGACCTTGTGCATGTGCTGCCAAGGAAGTCTTTATTTAGACCATCTCTGCTAAGAAACAGCCTCATCACTCTCCGGGGACCTTCAGGGTGTGACGGTGGATGGTACAGCTCCATGTGTGTTACACAAATGCCTGGTGTACACAGCACATGGGAAATGACACCAGACCAAAGGCAAGTATTAAACAAGACGTTTGTTGAAGAGCAAGCCCTGCCCACTCATTTGCAGAGCATATTAACAAAGAGTCAAGAAAAGGGATCTGCGTGCCAGCTCTCCAGGAACATGTGGGGGGCAGCCCCAGTGTGTGTGTGTGTGTGTGTGTGTGTGTGTGTCCTGGCTGGGAGGCACACAGTACTCACATTGCCAATAACTGCAGACCAGATGAGAGAGGCCCTGCCACAGTTCTGAAGCGGGTTAGGGGACAGACTTTTTGGAAGATGAGGCCATCACTCTAGTGAAGTTCAGAGGCCAAGGGAGGCAATGTGGCCCTCCCCACAGGCCTGCGTCCCGCTACAGCTTCCCCAGGGACTCTCTGCCATGGAGGCTGACACGACCCTTCATGGAAAACTAAGACTGAGCAGAGTTGGAGAAATGGCCCAAATGGGGTGTCCACAGGTCTGTAAGGGGGGGACAGAGTTGCCTATGTCCAGGAGGTCTGCCTATCACCTGGAGGGAGGGACCATCATTAACCACTGCTCCCTCACCCCCTCGCAGGGTATGCAGAGCTCTGAGTGTGAGCAGAGGCAACCACACAGGCAGGCTCAATCACCCCACAACACACTCTTGTCATAATCAGGAATGTTCTAGACACACATGTGGTCTAACCCTATTCAGGAATGTTCTAGAACACATTCTAATCCTACTCAGGAATGTTCTAGAACACACATGTGATCTAATCCAACTCAAGAATATCCCACAACTCAAATGTTTTAATCTTACTTAGGAATATGCTAGAACACATGTGATCTAATCCTACTCAGGAATGTTTTAGGTAGTTAACTTGAGCTAACCCCGTCTTCTACCTGTAATTCTTAAAGATTTATTTATCTATTATTTGAAAGGCAGATTTACAAAGAAAGAGAGAGGAGTCTTCCATCCACTGGTTCAGGCTACAAAGAGTTACAGTAGACAGAGCTGAGCTGATCCAAAGCTAGGAGCCAGGAGCTTCTTTCAGGTTCCCATGTGGGTTACAGGCACCCAAGCACTTGAGCCATCCTCTGCTGCTTTCCTAGGCACATTAGCAGGAAGTGGGATCAAAAGTGGAGCAGCCAGGAATGAACCAAGACTTTGTTGAGCTATCAGCATCATGAGTAGCAGCAATACCCACACATGTCACCAGTAACCCCCTCCATGAATTGTTAATGAGTCTATGTCTCACTGGGGAGGGCTTCTACTTGGAGTAGCTAGGGCATATGATGAGAAGGAACTTTGAGGCTAAAGGTTTATGGAGAAAGGGAATTACAGCAATACAACAAAACTCAAATCAGAACCTTCCAGAAATTCCATTACAGTCTGGCTACACTTTACATTTTGCAGTGTACAAGGGACATTGTCAAAATCTGTAGATCACGTTGATGATGATGGAGACAGTGATATCACTGCCTTTTTCTGAGCATTTATCATGAGCTGGATCCTAAGCTATATTGATTTTGTCTATCTGTGCCAAGAAGCTGAGGGAGGCCTAGAGTGGTTATGTTGCTTATTCAAGGCCACTTGGTGAAGAATCAGAACTCAAGCTAGCATCAACCTAGTGCCCACGGCTTTTATCACCATTCAATGCACTGGATAGATGGTCTCTCATCTGCCCATGTTGCTCTCTCGGACAAAAGAGCAACAATGAAAGGAGTAGGACTTTTTAGGAAATTCCTGAAAGTTCTAGGCCACAGGAATGATGGAGGCAGTTATGCAGATCCTGTCTTCCTGCTCCAGGACCCAAACCTCACTCTTGGAAATCAGCAAACTCTCTTGGAGGAGTCAGACGCCAGCAGAGTGTCTCTTCCTGGTGAGCCTCCCAACCCAGAGACATCACAACAGACCCAAAGTCACTACAGAATACCCATTGAAATATTGTAGAGACATTTCTTGGTCCATGCTAGGGAAAAACACACAGCAATCTAACATGATAATAACAAACGTGTCAGCTGTTTCCTTCAGGCCTGTTCATCCCTGAGATGGAGTTCACACACATCAAACTCAAGAGAAATTTGAGAAGGTCCCTCTTGGTCTATGATGTGCTTTTTTGGGGGGGGGGGGGGTAGAAAGTAAAAAGGGGCAAGGCAGTCCCTCAATCCAGACAGATTTTTATCTAGTGATAGAAGATGAGAACATGGACTGGAGTCTGGACCTACTATCCTTCCTCTCGGCCATGTGCCCTTGTGCAGTGACAGCTTGCACAACCGTGTGTGAATGCAAGGCCCCACAGTGATGGCTACTTGGCTCACCCGTTGAAGTTTTTTGGTTGGGGCTTGAAACCTCAAATGTCAACAGGTCACCAACGCGGGGGGAGGAGGCTTACCAAGAAGCAGGAGTGGGTGACAGTAACAAAGCAGAAGGTGCGATAAGACTGAAGGAATCACAGGCCCTGCAGGGAACTAACCACCATTCTATTGCTTCAACCGCTGCCCAGTTTGTGCCAATTGCTGCTTTACCATGACTCCTAATTGCAATGGTTCAAGAAAAGGCAAAAAAAAAATTTTTTTTTAAGTGAAATCTTTGGCTATTTAAATGTTGGCCACCAATTTGTATTCTCTTCAAACTGTCTTATTTTCTCCCCAGAAAAGAAGCCAAGAAAAAGACCTATGTGTACTAGAACTGGCCTCCAAGCCTGCGTTTGCAACCATGGGTTCGTTGTATAACTCAAACTCAGCCACCTTTTAATTATTTCCCTCCCACTCCCCGGAGTCCCCCAAAGATTGTATTATTTCCTCCTCATTCTCTCAAGCTCTTTTCTCAGTTCTTGGAAATTGGAACCAGGAGAGGGACGACTAGAGAGCAATGCTTTTTCCCACACACTGAACCCGGGCTCATTACTGATTCACATTCTAATTGTGAGTCAGGAAGACTCTCTTCCTTCAGCCTCCTGCCACCCATCTTCTTTCTTTAGCCTGTTTCTGTTCTAAATCAGAGCACAAAGAACAAAGTTCCAGGGTCACCCACCAGATGACAGAACCTCCCCATGAAAATCACCCACATTGTCTGTGAGCTGAGAGGCCCCAGGCCTACGTCTGACCAGAAAATTAGCAGGCAGATGAGCTGAGCACTGGCCCAATAGCAACCAAATCCTAACCGTTCTGTCCCTGTTGAACGCGGGAATCACCCATGAAAATTCATTCCACATTTGTTCCTTCCAACAGTGATGGCTGTTAGGCGAGGATTGAGTTTAGGGACCGTGGTGCAGGGCTGAGTGCCAGGCAGGCCATCCTCACGCACATTCACCTACCTTGCAGGAGCCAGGAAATCAGCAAAATGCCAACATCCCTTAGCCAGAGTTTAGCCTTGTGCCCAAAAGAGGTTCAAAGAGCTTCCTTCTTTTAGGTTAAGATGTTCCAGCTGCTCAAAATAGTGTATTCCTGAAGCAAAGTGCGTACGGTTCATGATGCTTCATCCTGAGTGGGTCTACATGATTCCTGAAACGCCTTTTGGGATCAGATGGTGCTCCAGAATTTGCAGGTCAAGGCAAATTCCAAGTCCATGACATTCTCCACCAGAAACCCGTGTCTTCATATTGGCCGATGCCCTCACAGTTATGCAGATCCCAGGGCTGCTATGGGCCAAGAGAGCAGTGCTACCAGCTGAGTAGGTAACCCTCTCCCTTCTGTCCACAGGACTGGAAGCATTTGACTCCAACAGCAACGTCGCCCCGGTGGTCCCTGAGTCGTTGCCTGAGTAGGGAATGCCGTGTTGCCCACCACCAATTCTCAGCAGATTTTGCAGGAATGGAGAGTTGAATGGGAGTCAGTGGCTGGGGTTTGGAGGTCATGTATTAGAGCAGCTAGGCTACAGACCAGGATCAACTCCGAAGAGGAACTGGAAAGACTAATGAGGGGTACCCATCGTCCTTGAGGGACATGCCATACTGAGTCACAGGAAGCAGGGGCTGTGGCCCTTCCCTGCCTCTCCCCCAATCCACGGCAGATCCTGAGATGGTGCCCACCTGTCCCCTGCAGCTAGGAGACACAGACTTCCGGATCTTGGCAACCTACCTGGGATTCAGAGCCCTTTCTTAAAGATCTCTCATGTTACCATGGTTTTTCTTTCTTTTCTTTTTTCTTCCCTTTTCCTTTCTTTTCTTTCTTTCTTTCTTTCTTTCTTTCTTTCTTTCTTTCTTTCTTTCTTTCTTTCTTTCTTTCTCCTTCCTTCCTTCCTTCCTTCCTCTCAACATCATTTATTTATTTGAAAGACAGAGTTATAGGGAGAGAAAGAGACATCTCCCATCCACTGGTTCACTTTCCAAATGGCCACAACAACTAGGGCTCCTTCCGGATCTCCCCCAAGCAGTTGGACCATCCTCTGTTGCTTTCCCAGGCACATCAGCAAGGAACTGGATCAGAAGTGGAGCAGCTGGGACTCAAACTAGCACACGTATGGGACAGATGCAGACACTACAAGTGGAAGCTTAATGTGCTACATTCATCACCATACTTGCCCCACCAGCTCCTTTTCACCATAGTCATGTCCCCAGGTGAGCCTTGCACAGGTCTGATAGGGAAAATGCAGTTCACCTCAGGCTTGTTTGGGAGTTTAGGCAGGGAAAAGCTGTCTAGAAATTAAAAAAAGAAATCTTCTCCAGAGACCAAGTGGGACAGAGCACAGAGCAACCCTGGGGTCTGATTGCAACAGAACCACTCTTTGTGCTGCATGGGCAGGTGGAAGGCACCCTTCTGTCCTTCTGTTCAGCTGGTTAAACTGGTTGGACAGAGTTTGAGCAATGGCTGCAGCAAGCCTCTCCAGAAGCCAGATCTGGTCCTCAGGCTTCAGTTAGGGAGAGATCTCAATCACCCACACAGAGCACGATCTTTTTCAGGGTTCCACGGGTATGGCAGGAACCAGCCTCTGTGCAAAAAGGAGCAGCCTTTTTACCCACAGAAAGGAAAAAGGCAGAAAAGTAGAAAACAGAAGATACAGGTAGCTCCTCCTTCCCCAACACAAACACAGAAGCTTCAAAGCATTCCAGGAAAATGAAAGTCAGAAAGAAGTTTCTTCTGGCACAGAAGAGTTTTCAAACACATGCATATGAGCCATCTTGCCAAAATTCAGAGAAAGTCCATCTTGGGGCCAGTGTTGTGGCACACCAAGTGAAGCTGTCAATGACATCAGCATTCCATATGGGGCACGGATTTGAGTCCTGGCTGCTCCACTTGCGATCCAGCTTCCTGCTAATGTACCTGGGGAAATGGCGGAGGCTGATTCAAACTCTTGAAATCCTGCACCCATATGGGAGACCTGAATGAAGGTCCGGTTCCTGGCTTCTGCTTGGCACAACTCTGGCTATTGTGATCATTTGGGGTGTGAACAGTGGATGGAAGATTTCTCTCTCTCTCTTTTCCTTTTCCTCTCTAGTGTGTGTGTAGCTCTGCCTTTAAAATAAATAAAATAAAACTTGAAAATAGAAGAAAAATTATCTCCCCATGGTCTTCACGAGTGGGGGATTGGGGATGGCCCATTGTGAATGCCTACACACAGATCCTGACTTGCAACAATGTCCCAGCTTCAGCACCTTGCAAAAGAGACTCCACCAGGCCTCCCTTGGATTGTGTGCTGCTGCCAGGACATGGGAGTGGGGGCACCTTTCTGCATATGAGCTAATTTTCTGGAATGCAGAGAGCAGGGATGAAGTCATGTCCTGGAAAGGAAATGGGGTGCCATTAGCATGAATGGGGAGCAGCATAAACAGTGCACGCCTGCTCCAGCTCCTCCCTGGGTTCATATATTTGATTCTCACCCAAGACTTCTGGAGACAGATGCCCTTACGCGAGGACTGACACCCTTGCAAAGACATGACGAGAGAGTGAGAGCGTGCACCATTCCATCAAACACCCCCTACCGGAAATCAACAGTAAACCTGAGTGCACATTTCCTGTAGACTGGAGGACTGAGCACCCAGGAGCTACCTGAAGGTTGAGTCTTCAGATACCAGGCATCTTCCACTGCAAGGAAAATGCTCAGGGTTGGGGGAATGGAGAGGCTCTTGCTTCCGTTACAGTCACCTCAAAACGCACATCCTCCCTCACAGAGAGGGACCACGCGGCTGTGGCACATGCTTCAGGGCGCGGGGAGGGAGAAGACTGGCTGGCGGTGGAGGAGAGGCAGGAGCCCAAGGTGACAGATTCCCAAGATGAAACTTTTCCTAAAAAACACAGTGTCTCTGAGCCATGGGCATGGATAGAACCAGCTCAGTGTGGCAGGGGGAGCTGGGAGTAGCCTTTTTTCACAGCAAGGAGGAAATGCATGGGCGTGGACCAGCCCTGCAGCAGAGGAAGTTTCCCAACAACCCGTCACCCTACAATTTATAGACCTTAAAGAGCAGCTGTGAGCACAGGGAGGGTGTGATGTGTGGAGGGCGGAACCTGGCACCTGCCCTTGGCCCACCCCAGCCATACTAACCGAACTTAGTACATGCACGTGCGGGAAATGCAAAGGGCAGAGGACAGATGTCTGATCCAGCAAGGAGCCAGACAGGGATTGTGGGAAAGGGTAGCTGGAGAGCGAGGATCCTGCTACACACCTGCCTCTGATGCCAGCTGACTCTGCTCTCCCACCCAATCCCCAAAACACAGATGCTATCACAGGGGTCTTTGGGGGAGAAGGCACTCCCCTCCTTCTAGACAACAGTGACCTGATTCTTCTTGAGGATCTTTGGGGCTGCCCCAGCACAGCAGAGCTAAGAAAGAGGCGGCCAAGATCAGGAAGGCCCAACAGCACTGTGTATGTGTATACATGTATATGTTCATGTGTGTACGTATGTGTGCATATGAGTGTGTATGTTACATTTCTTTAAATTTAGCTTCGAGAAGACCTCTTTCTGAGTCTGGCTTATTTCATTCAACAAGATCTGAATATTATTTAGATATAAAAAAGAAGATTGAAATTCTATCAATTGCATAAAAATAGTTGGAACTGGACATCTAAACATTTTTACAACAAAATAAATCTTACCTTTTAATTCCAGTTTTCAAGAGTTTTTTTTTTTTCAAAGATTTATTTACTTTTATCGAAAAGACAGATTTACAAAGAGGAGAGACAGAAAGAAAGATTTTTCATCTGCTGGTTCACTCCTCAAGTGTCTGCAACGGCTAGAGCTGAGCCAATCCAAGCTAGGAGCCAAGAGCTTTCTCCTGGTCTCCCACTTGGGTGCAGGGTTTCAAAGCTTTGGGCCGTCCTCGACTGCTTTCCCAAGCCACAAGCAGGGAGCTGGATGGAAGGTAGAGCAACCGCGGACAAGAACCAGTGCCCCTATGGAATTCCAGCTGCAAGGGAGTATTAACCAGTTGAACCATCATGTGGGGGCCTCACTAGGAACTTTTTAAAGTATGGGAGGAGCTGGTCTTGTGTTTTCCCAGGGTGGCAACTGGCGCAAGCTTTCCCCCACCCACGGGCACCTTTCCCTTCTGTCTCCCTAGTAAAGCTCTGCCCACTCCCAATTGTAATATCACCCTACCTCAACCTCAATAGCAGTGACTGGCAAGGCTCCTGAAAGTGATTCAAAAAGCCACACACCCCTCACACAGTCGTAAGATAGATGAGATTTTTAAAAAGCTATCTTTTAAGTGTAAGTTGCAGAAATATCATTTCCTTCATGCTGCAAATACTAGCATCTTCAAATAGAGCTGTCACATCAAACCTTGCCAGTGGCTCCAAAGAAGGAAGCCTGTATTCATCATGATCAACTTTTAAAATATATGGAATAAATGGAAAATCTTCTTTAGTAACCTGCTATTCTGTTTTCCTTTGAATTTGCATTTCCATTCAATCTTAGTACTTTGTCGTAATTTTCAGGCACTTCTAGGTTGGGAAGGTTTTTTTTTTTTCCCCTAAATGATTTTTCATTATTCTTTTCAGTCCACACAAAAAGTCTGCATTTTGAGCAATTTCTTTTATCTTTTGAGCTTTACTCTATTTTGGTTTTAATTTTAAAATTTATTTAAGAAGTGAGGAGACACAGTGAGACAGACTGAGAGCTTACCCGCTGATTCGTCCCTGATTCATCTCCCAAATGCTTGTAACATCCCCAGGTTGGGCCAGGCCAAAGTCTGGAGTCAGTCTCCCATGTGGGCGGCAGGGATCCAAGTCCTCGAGCCAGCCACAAGGCCTCCCAGGGCGTGCATTAACAGGAAGCTGGGGTTGGAAGCAGAGCCAAGATTTGAACTCACATAGCATCTTAACCAGCTGGTCAAGCACTAAGCCTTTGTCAGCCCAACTTCCAACTGCCATGGTTTGTCAGAATGCAATTGCTCAATGGAAGATGCCTAGACCCTGCATGTCACCGGGAATCAAAGATTCTTTTCCTTATCGAGCCAACATAGCCAACATATCGGCAAAGGCAAACTGTGTTATCACTTGTCAAGTGGGTTGCTACTGTGCACCACAAAGAAAAAGCCCCGAGAAACCTTGTTCTCCCAGAAAACATGTGAATGAAGGGAGTTTTAGGATGCCAAAAAATGACATAACAATCTATTATCAGAGATTAGGAACGACTGACCAGCTGACAAGTCCATCTGGTCTTCCTTCAATGTTGTCCAAAGAAAAGAATCAGAAACCGCGAGTTGTGAAAATGTGTTTGCTACCCGGTCATTAGTCATACACTGTCCTGATCCTGGGAATGATACCAAAAAGGCTGCCTCAGAACATCTCAGATGACAGCTAATTATACCTGTTCTTCCTGTACCCAGAGGCCCACTGGAAAGATGGGGAAAATTTAGAAGTCTTGCTATTTTAATGCAGCCTTGCCAATACAAAATTTTGTTGTTGTTGTTTTGCACACTGAGATATCACTCACATACCATAAAAGTCATTCCTTGAAAGTGTACCATGTCTTGGGCTTTAGCATTTCCCCAAGGTAATGCAACCATCACCACCCATTCCAAAACCTTTTCATCGGCTCAGTCAGAAGGCCAGCAGCCACGAGCAGCGACTCCGCCTACATCCCTTCAGCCAACGTAACTTTTAATAAGATTATTTTATCTCACCACAAGCTTTAAATGCATTTTCATCAAAAGCTTGGCACTGCAGATGGAGCTCATTTGGTCCACGGCAATATTTGCTGCATAACCAGTTTGGCGAAGAAGTCCGTGTTGTCACACCCAGCAGCCACAACATATCTAGTTGGGAAAAAAAAAAAACCCAACAACTTGATTCCACTTTCAAATACATGTGTGAATACGCCTCCTCTCCCAGTCTTCCTATTTGTGCATATGAGCAACTGCTCCTGTCTTGGCAGATCCACTTCTGGTCTGTGGAAAGCAGTAGAAGATGTATCTAATGCATCTGTGAAAGCAGTAGAAGATGGCCCAAGCACTGTTGGGCCCTTGCCATCCACATGGGGCACCAGGATGGCAATTCTGATTGGCTCCTGGCTTCAGCCAGGTCCAGCCCTGGTCGTTGTGGTCACTTAGGAAGTGAATCAGGAGATGGGAGATCTGTGTGTGTGTCCTTTCACTATAACTCTCTGGAAGTCCTTAGAGAGAGAGGGCCCAGCCTGATGGCTCTGTGACTAAATCCTCACCTTGTACAATCTGCGATCCCATATGGGCACCAGTTTGTGCCCTGGCTGCTCCACTTCCCATCCAGCTCCTTGCTTGTGGCTTGAGAAAGCAATAGAGGATGGCTCAAAGCCTTGGACCCCGGCACCTATGTAGGAGACCCAGAAGAAGCTCCTGGGTTCAGATTAGCTTAGCTCCAGCTGTTGCAGCCACCTGGGGAGTGAACCAGCAGATGGAGTGTCTTTCTCTCTGTCTCTCCTCTCTCTGTAAATCTGCTTTTCCAATAAAAATTAAAAATATATCTTTTTTTTTTTTTAAAGTGCCTCATGATCTCTCTCATAACTGAATCTCACAGAAGCTGAGGACAGCAGCAGGTGCTGAGCACAGTTGCTAAGATGCTCGGGCCCCACATTGGAGTACCTCAATTGTCAGCTCCAGCTGCTACTGCAGAGCCTGGGAGGCTGCAGCGGTAGCCCAAGTCAGTGGATGACCACAGGTGTTTGCGGGATTGAAACAGTGGCTAGGAACCAGCTCTTTGTGCATGCTCTCTCTCGCTCTTGCTCTCTTAAATAAATAAATAAATAAATAAATAAATAAATAAATAAATAAATAATTTTAAGAAAAAATAGAATTTTGGAGTAAAATGGTACTTACCAGAAGCTGGGGGGCGGGGCGGAGAGTAGGAGGGATGGAGGAGTGAGACAAGGTTGACTGATTAATAGTTCTGTAAGTTAGGTAGGGGTAGGATCTGTGGCTGCATTGTCCTGCCGAGTGAATATAAATAATGGTAATGTGCTGTGCATTCTACTCTATTAAAAATGATTTATTTATTTTTGTTTGAAATGCCAATTTTACGGCAAAGGAGATAAAAAAAATACATCTCTTTCCACTGGTTCATTCTTCAAATGGCCACAACAGCCAGAGCTGAGCAGATCTGAAGTCAGGAGCCATGAGCTTCTTCTGGGTATTCTACATGGATGTAGGGGTCCAAGCGTTTTGGGCTATGCTCTACTGCCTTTCAGGTCATAAGCAGGAAGCTAGATTGAAAGTGGAAAAATTGAGATTTGAACCATTGCCCATATGGAATATTGGGGGTCCCAGGCAAAGTTTTAACATGCTATACCATAATACCAGTTCCCAAAAATAAACCATTTTTATTAAAGTCCGTTAAAGGCAGATGTGCCGCAAGAAAAAAATTGGTGTGGGGGGGGGGGACCCTGAGGAACCCTGATCTGTTGAATACTTGTTTCTTCTAAAACAATCCTTGCTGCAATGAAGGTTTTGTGCGCCAAACACGGCACCTTTGGTGGAACTTCAGAGCTGGAAAGTACTGATGTTTCATGAACCTGTCCATTTCCCAGACTGGGAATCTTTTCCAGAAATGGAGAGGTGGAAGCCACAACAGTCACAAGTGAGATTATCCAAAGCTAGAAGCTTCTTCTGGGTCTCCCACATGGGTGCAGGGTCCTGAGGCTTTAGGACATGCTCTGTTGCTTTCCCAGGCCACAAGCAGGGAGCTGGATGGGAAGTGGAGCAGCCAGGATTAGAACCAACACTCATATGGGATGTTGGTGCCACAGGCTGGAAGATAAACTTACTGCACAATCACACTGGTCCCTGCCAGGCCTCTAGGCCCCCAAATCCCATGGCTGCAAGGCAAACAGAGGCAATCTACCTAAAGTAGTCAAGTTTGAGTCACTTTGGAATTTGCTTCCATTCCTGTGGAATTCCTGAGTGTTGCTCACTGATCAACAGACCCATCTTTATATCACCAGAATGAAAACATCTCAGAGGAAAAAGCAAGCCTGATTCCTCGAAGTTCTAGGGCCCAGATGAAGCTATGATCTAAAGTTCCTAGATGTTGTTAAATAAGCTGTGATTGGGTTTAGATAGTTTGTTCCTGTGAGTCTTAACTAACATAACATAGAATAAAATGCGATCATGCTGGCTAGCTGTCTTTCTGTTCTTTGTGTAAATGTTGAGAGAGAGAGAGAGAGAGAGAGAGAGAGAGAGAGAGAGAGAGAGAGAGAGGGCTCCCATCTGTTTGTACACTCCCCAGATGCCTGCTGTAATAGCCTGGCTCAGGCCATGCTAAAGCCAGAACCTGGAACTTAATCCAAGACTTCCACATGGGTGGCCAGGACTTAATGACCTGGAGTCATCATCCCTTGACTCTCAAGGTACACTTTAGCAAAAAAAGCTGGAAGCGGGACGGGAGCCAGGCCTTGAACCCAAGAACTCTGGTATAGGATGTGGGTGACTCAACTGGCAGCTTAACCACTAGTCCAAACACCCACCCCAGCTGTTACTAATTTTGAGTTCCTTAGTGCATCAGGAACATTGCCTATACATGATTTTTCAACTTCCCAACTGGAAGACAGTGAATACAGATTGACCTTCCAAAGAGGTGATTGGCTTGTCCAAGGTCAGATGATTGGTGGCAAAGCTAGAGATGCAAATTCAGTATCTCCTACCTCCCACAACTCATGTTCTCTCCCCAACGCCAGGCTACTTCACCAGGGACAGGGCATCAGATACATATTAGCATGAGAGAATCATGCTTTCCAGGGCTGACTTGCTTCTGATCAGAATGATGTCAAAATAAAATGCAGCGATTTTCAACTGAGTCATCACTTTGATCTTCCAGCTCTCGCCTCTAATGTCCCAGTCCTGTCAATTTGTGGCCAAATCCACAGGAGTTCGCTAGACATGCTGTGCTTTCTAGTTGTTTCAAGAAGAAGTGACGGATCCAGACACCCAACGTGGGCTTGCACATGGTTAAGCTGCACGTTGGGAAAGTGTTGGAACACAACAACCAAGGCTTCCAGACAGGCTCAGGGGAGAGAACTGAGTTCGTTGCTTTGATGTCTGCTCTACTTGCCAAGCCCAGGTTCTATTCAGACCCTGGAGGGTTACAGCCGTTGCTTGCTTCCGCAGACACCTGGCTCACCCAGGTCTCGGGGAGGTGTGAGTCAACCCTACACAGGGCTTCCCTGTCTTTAGTGAGGAGATTACTTGGGATTATCAGAGATTAGGTAAAAGGAAAATACCTACTCTGACTAATCCTGTGTCTGTGGCATTAAAAGAGCTGAGCAGGAATTCCCTGTTAGGGAGAGCCTGCTTTGCAGGATTGAGCAGAATTTCTGGTCACTTCTCCCGGTGCCCCATAGTTCAAGGTCAGGCTCACCTACACACAGTGACAGCACTTACAGCTCGGCTCTGGCTGTTGCAGCCATTTGGGGAGTGAACCAAAGGATGGAAGATTCTCTCTCTAACTCTTTCAAATTAAGTAAACCTTTTTTTAAATGCTGAAGAAGAAGGACTTTAAGGAGGGGTCATAAAAAAGTAAAAAGGTTTACAAGGGCTAGAGCCCATCGCGCCTGGCAAAAAGCAAAGCAACAACAGAAACTGCTCAGCCTCACAGGGAACAAGGAATGAGAAATTAAAAGATAAGTGTATCTGGGTATAAAATGTGTACACGAAATCCACGCATGCAAGTCGTGTTCAAACAGTGGGGGGAGATGCCTATTACAAAAAAACCAAAAACAAACAACAACAACAAAAATAAACCCTGCATGGCATGCTGCAGAGATGCCACTTGTTTTGTTTGTGACTCACACTGAACTTCTAGAACTGCACGGAGGAGCCCCGAAACCATGGTCACCCAGGGAACGACCACTCAGAGCTTTCCAAATGGTAGTTTTCGGGTGGCAGTCATGGAGAAAACAGTAGGGTTTCTTTGGTTTGGTTTGGTTTGGTTTTGGTTTTTGTAGCTGTCATGTTGAATTTAGCATTTCTTTTTTTTTTTTTTTTTGTATGACCATTTATTAACGTGTCTTTTTTTTAACATATATTTTTATTGCATTTCCTTTTTTTAAAACTAATTACATTGCATGCCCCTCCCAAAACCCTCCCCCCATGGTGGATTGCTCCACCTTGTTGCATTTCCATAGTTCAAATTCAGTTGACATTCTTTCATTGGAGGTATTTACCAAGCATAAAATCCAGCATTTTATTGTCCTGGTAAGTTCAATGGTTTCTTGGTGAGACCATCTCTGGTCTGAAGGTAGAGCTGGCAGAGTATCATCCCAATCAATTAAAAGTCCCAACATAATACTTCCAACCATTTACAACATTATGGCATTAATTGACATGGTATTGATTAACCAATATGTTAATAGGAAAATGCAGGTTCTCAACCACAACCTGTGACTTCTTCATAGACATTTCAATTTTGGTTTATATTCAAACAGTAACCCCACAGCCTTAGTATCTACTACAAGGGCAGCTCACAAAGTTGCCAGGAAAAGTAATTCTTTGTAATCTCTCTGTGGGACAATTTGGAAACCTAGGCATGGTTTTCTTGGTGATACACATTTTTCATGAACTTTTTGAAGATTCTGCATATGCATAGATTTCAAACTTTTGGGCACCTAAATCAACATCTTTTCATTTTGTTTGCTATGATCTTGTTGAACCCTCTTGTTTTTTTCCCTCCTCCCATACCAGAAAGACCACCAGCCACTTAACTCCAGAATACATGTTGGACACACACCGAACCCTTGGCACAAACCTGAGCAATGGTAACCCCACTCTTCCTTCCAGAGAAGGAAAGTGAGTGCTATTTTCACGTGCAGAGCTCAAGGATTCCTTTCTCCATCGCAATTCCAGCTGTGCCTTCTGTCTAAAAAATGTGTGTCTCTGTCGCCAGCAGAGACGCCACCTCCAGGATGGCAAACACACACGCCCACAGGATACTGGACGGGCTCTAAAATTTTGTGTCCAAAGGCCCGGCTCCCAGTCTATCAACTACCTTTAGGACTTGGATCAGTCACCCTGTGAGCCTCTGTCTCTTACTTTGTAAAATGAGCAAGTCCAGGCTCCGCTGAACCCAGTGCTATGATGTATGTAAATTACAAGCCTCTCTGCTAACACAACTCAACGCATGCAAATTGTAAACATGCCACAGATGCATTTGCTGAGTCTTTGGCGAAGCGTGAAAGAGGAAAGCTGAGCATCACGAAGTGTCTCATCATACATTTAATGAACCCACACTACACAACCCCACACAAGGCCTGGTAGTACTCCCAGATGTCACAGGAAACAGGCTGAAATCCTAGAAGTGGTGTTGTTCAGAGTGGGACCTGTGAGACTCTCCTTGCCATCCGGGGTCTTGAGAGCAGCATGCATCTGTTAGTCTCACACTTAGGTGCGGTAGGGCATTGAGGCTTGGGCCTTTCCAAGGGATCCTTGCACACGGTCAAGGAAGAGAAGTCCTAGCTCCCAGGTGTTCCATTCCAGTACATTTCAAGTCAGTCCCAATCATGGCCTTGAACCCAGTGTCATTGGGTAAATTATTAGCACTTACACTGTCATACAGATGTGGGGGAAAAAAATCAATTGTTCAGTCTGTACCAGAGAAAGCTGGCACAAGAGGAGTCCTACCACCTTGGGCCAGGCAGGTGGGGACCATTCAAGATGAGACGCTGCACTGAGCCCAAAGAAAACAAGTCCACGAGGGGTTGGAGTGGCATAGGGGAGGTGGGGGTGGAGAGACATGTACCACATTGGGCCTCCAGCAGCTGACATGTGGCTCCATGTTGCAAAATCCAGTGAGAGAATATCTACAGAGCACATGGTCAATGTTCAATTAACTACTGTCACCATCGTCATTTTTCTCCTCAGAGCCCCTGCACCTCCAGTCTGGGATGTGTCCCTGCAGTGTCGAGTGACTCAGTGCCTCTCTCTCTGCGTGTGGACAGAACCATGTTGAGAAAGAGGTCAAGAGAGGGCATTTGCATGTTTCACACTGGCCCTTTTGATCACGGGGAGAACTGCCTATGGTCGATAGGGAACCTCAGAGGGAAATTGGGGTCCTGTTTTGTGCCCTGCAGGCCTCTGCTAACATTGACCCTGCCATCAAAGAGATGGTGGTAAACCAACCGCAAACCAAATGAAACTGGCTCCTAAGATGAGAAATGATTCAGAGTGTATAGCAGCTCATTAAAAAAAAAAAAAAGGCATTTGCTAATGAGTGCGGAAAATGCCAGTAAATGAGAGAGACCCACTCCATTATAATGGTCCGGGAGTTGCTCAAACTTCATTTTGCAACAGCAAGGAGAGAATAAAAACATCTTGAGTCTGTTGTCCCCCCAACTTGGAGATGGGATAATCTTGGAGGAACATTTTATGGTGTATCGTTTGAAGAAAAAGTGCATTAGTCTTTCCTGAAAAAAAAAAAATTAGGTTGACCTTGAAAATAAAAAAGCATTCATGAGTAGTATGAGCAGAAGTTTTCATTATTCCTTAAGCCCTTGCTTCAGAGAGACAAAAAAATTCCACCCTCCACTGCAGCGCCACAGTGCTAAGTTGCCAGGCAACTGATCTTTTATGGTGGATCGCCAGGGCGACTGATGTCAACAAAATCATAAATCCCATTACCCTGCTAAATACTGGGTCTGGGGTTAGAAAGAGAGCAAAAGAGCTGCTTTTCGGGTTAAAGGAGATAATATGAAATGGTGAGTGGCAAGGTTGGACTGAGTAAATTGTCATGGGTGAGCCTGTGATTAATGGAGCCCTTTTTAGCTTGCCGTAAATGACAGCTCCTGTTTTTGCTGTCCCAAGGGAAGCAGTCGTGGTTGGAGGAGTCATTTCCAGCTGACAGAAAAAAACAGTTAACACTGGCACCCTCAGGGCCCAGGTTCTCCAACGCAAGAGTCTGCTGCTTTGGGGTTCTGTCCCTCCAGGCCCAGGACTGAACTTTCCCCAACACCTGCTTAGAGGTCACGGACAGGGTCATTGTGAGGCAGTCCCTAAACAAAGGGGGACGAATTCCCATTGGAAACTTCCAGCAGCTCTCTCACCATTGTCCCAACTGGAGCGTGCTTCCTCAAAATGCCTGGGCCTTGCTTGAGTCCCACTTGGCTCTCCAACTCTTCATTTTGATTTAACCTCCGATTCATAAACGAATGATACTCAGGGGATGCAAGCTAACTCAATTATAGTGTTTAGGAGGTGGGAATCTAGAGAGAGGCTGCCAGACCATTGGGGTGCACCCTGGGAAGGTGATTTTATAAACGCTAGAGGCAACTCATCTCTCTCTCTCTCTCTCTCTGTCTGTCTTGGCTCACCCTATGATCTTCCTCTACACATTCCACCATGGCCAGACACCCAGTCAGATGGGGTCACCTTGTGTTACACTTAAGTTTCCAAAACTAACAGCCAAATAAACCTTTTGTCTGCATAAAACTACTTATCTCAAGTGTTTCACTATAGTAATGAAAATCTGACTTGGTTGCCAGAGTGTTTCCGTTTGCAGTATTTCACATTTTGCAATTTTTGCACATATATATGCAATACATGTGTATATATTATGAGATGCCTTGGAGACAGACACGAAAACTATTTACACTTAATATACACCTTAGAAGCAGAGCTGGAAAATTTTTTCTATATTATTTATTGACTCAACATTATTTACTCTACAATAAGATTTTTAAAAAATAATTTTATACATGGTGTGTAATGTTCCACTCGTGGCACACAGCTGGTGCTCAGAAAGTTTCAGATTTCAGGATATGTTGATTTCTGGTTTTCATGTTAGGAAAGCTCGGGGTGTGTTTCCATTGATGCCAGAGGCCTGGAATTGAGAGCATCCTCTATGAGGTCCCATTGTTCATCAACAAGTGAAGGGAGATTCCATCTTCAAAGCTGTGTTAGGGAATCAAGGCGAGGGCAGAACTTTGTCCTAGCAGTTAAAGACACCCGTTTCTGGGGAGCTTGCAAACCAAATCAGAGTAAGTGGTCTTTGGTTCCCACCTCTGGCTCCAGCATCCTGCTGTTGTGGGATTTGGGGGGTAGCAGTCATGGCTCAAGTAGTTGGGTTCCTGCTGCCTGTGTGTGAGACCTGAACTGAGGCCCTGGCTCTGAGTTTCTACTCAGCACAGCTTCATGTGCTGCAGGCATTTGAGGAGTGGTTAGGTTTCAGGCTGTCACCGAGAGATGCCTTCCATCCGCCCCCTTGAGCTGGACATGCCAGCACTAGGACACGTGAAGCAGCGCTCTCCCACAGAATCCATGCTGGGCTGACAGCCGAAGGGTTAAATCAGAATTCCTGAGGATGGGGCTCAAATCTTGGTATTTGTTGGGTACAAGACTCAACATATTTATTTTGGCTCTCTAGGTAAGAAAGTACTGGACCCTGTCCTTCAGAGGCACATGGGCAAGATACCATTGCCCCTCCCCAGAGACTGACAGCCACCCCAACCCTCACGTTGCAGCAGCAACATCCACATCCCATCACCGTGGCTTGCAAGTGACCCAGCATGCAGCCATGCACCCTTGCCCAAGGCTCCCACTCTCAGCGATCCCAATGCAGCTCACAAATCCAAAAACTTGCAACCACATGAGCGGAGAGACCCTGGAGATTCCTGCCCCTTCTTACAGGGCAGCAGGGCGGGTACCATGACCATCCCTAAACCAGAAGCTTCTTCCAGGTCTCCTACTTGGGTGCTGGAGCCCAGACACTTGAACCATTCTCCACTGTCATCCTCGCCTTACAGACCTCTTCAGATGGCCACTGTTAGGTCTTAAAAGTTATCTATGAAGCCTGTGTGACTTTCTTTCAAGAGTTGAGATTCTCTAAGAAGACTCCAATTGTAGGTGTTCTTGGGTCAAACTCCTTGGGCTTGCCTGGGAAGCTGTCATCTATATCGTGGTTACTTTCTTGACTTAGGCTAACAGAAGAAAAGATAGGAACATAAGTACTCCCTTCACTGGTCAACTCTGTTAGCTCTTACAATGCTATTTCTGCAGAACAAAATAGCCCCAAATCAGCAGCTGCAAGAATAAATATTTCTTTCCAGCTCACACGTGCGTGGTTGGCTGGAATGCAGCTCATGTTGGCAGGGCTTCCTCCCAGACGTGACCCTGGGGTTGTAAGTTTGGTTTGAGCCTACTTCTCACCATCCCTTTTCTCCAGAAACAAGCACATATCCATCATACATTCCCACAGCTGTGATGGACACACAGGAGGACAGAACCTACCACACAGGCACATAGCACATTTCAGCTTGTGTCCAACGGGCCAGAAAATGTGATCCACCTCTGGTCAGAAGGCTGAGGATATAAAGACAGAGATAGGGTAAGACCCTGGGGACAGCTCTGCCACCCACCGCATGAGCGTTCCTGTGCCTCAACTCTGGGTGTCAAGCAATGTGACAGGGTAGCTGGTGTTTTCCCATCAAACACACACACCCATGTATTTCCCAAGTCAGCAACAGCATCGTGGAATATGGCTTGGGAACTTTTTTTGGAAGCAGAGCTCTAAGTTTTGCACCTGACTTATGAAAGTAACAGGAACATTTGCTAGGGGGTAAAAAGGGGGAGTCCAATAAAGGAAATGTTTCCAGATCAGCCTGCTAGGCCAAAAAGGTAGAAGACTTGGAAAATACTGGGTCAGATTTCCACAGTGCGCTCTAGAGCAAGCTCGGATAAGTGAAATCGAGAAAGCATTCCTCTTCTTGTTATGAATGTAATTTTTTCTCACTCAAGTTTTACAAATAAGAGTCCTAATGAGATTGGCCCCAGACACTTAACACCCAAGCATGCTTTTTGTTTTTTTCTGATTTGACCCTCCAACCACAGGATTAGCGAGACCCGTTTGCTCTGGCAAGCTCTGCAAATCCTTCCGGTTTCATAATTCAATCCAAGATAATAGTAAAATGGCGCAAGAAGCTAGCTGCTCCTGGGAAAGCCAAAGGCAAAAGGGGAAACAAAACCAAAGGGAACCAAAGACTTACATTTTATGTATGTCTTGAATCGGCTTGGCAGGGGACCAGCCAGAAGAAATTGCTTCTCCTTCTCAGCTGGCACGTTTCCATGCCGCTGAGGCATTGTGAGGCCTGGTGTACTTCTGCTGCCTCCCACAAAAGGCTCAAGAAGAAGGCAAGCCTGGATGCAAAGCACAAGTGCCATTCAGACTCCCCGGGAAAAACCAGCCAGCAAGTGGCTCCCAGAATCCAGGGGACGTCCTCCAGCCTGCTGCAAAGTCGCCCAGGAAAACCTCCAAAGAAAACCAAGAAAATAGCATGGCTCTCAGCAGGGTCTCCTGACCAGAGCAATAATGAAGAGCATGGGCTTTGGAGAAATTTGGTTTCAGGTAATGAAACAGCTAGCTGTGTGGCCTGGGACACAATAGCTAACTTCTCTGACCACCCCCCGCCTCATGTTTTCACGCATCCTATGCAAAATACAAGTAAGGCTCTTGCTTCTCAAGGTTTTGGTTATGGACTGAAAAGCAGGGCCTGGCACAGTCTACAGGCTCTGTAAGTAGAAGTTGCTTTGACTTGAAGTTTCAGAAGAAAGCTCTGTGCTGTTCACAGATCCCTCTAGTATCAACTGCCCTGTTATCAGAGCTAAAAACAGCAAGAGACCCATCAGCCACATAAATGCTGAAGAGAAGGAGCAGATCCATCGGGCCTGCTCTGGGGACCTAATCAAACTGACCCTTGAAATGACATGTCTGCAACCAGGTAAACCAGCAACCAACATCAAGGTGGACACAATAGCAGGCCCAGACAAGAGGGGACTCCTGTGTTGGGTTCCCAACACCTTCCCCTGTGGCCTCGTCTGCTCACTGCCCAGCTCCCACAGTGAAGGGAGGGATCTGTGAGCTCAGCCACACCCCTCCCAGAAACCACATCCTCTTTCCTGGCCCATATTTGATGTACCTGGAACCCAAGTTTCTCTGCTTAAGTGGCCCAGATCTGTAGCCTGTGATGCCTCATCCCCTGAGCCAACACCCCATGCTGGTTAGTACTTCTGGGATGCACACTTCCAGGCCCAAGACCTGCCAAGAAGCAGCCTTTGGCAGAGTGTGCAGGAAGAAGCTGCTACACTGGTCTGCATGGATATAGCATTATCTATCCATCCATATATCTATTTATCTATCGTCTATTATCTGCCAATCTACCATCTATCTATCCATCCATCCATCCATCCATCGCCTATCTATTTATCTATCCATCTATCTTTCTCTTCCAGATTCTTAAGAAGAGTGTCAGCCAAGATGGCAAGGCATGCTATTTATCTCATGAACAGCTTGCTTCACTTCCAACTCGGGCATATTCACACCTGCAACAGATGACCTTAGCCCATGCGCTTGTTTCAGGCTCTGCAAACATCTGTGAGTGACTCGTGGCCTAGTAAATACATCTCAGACACTCACTGCACACTGCCAGCCTGACCCCAGCCTTCTTCCCACTTACTCACTTCCAAGTTTCTGGCTATAGAAGCCACAGCTATCCTCTCCTTCCCCACCCACCAGCGCAGGGGTCCCAGGCACCACCACACAGTCTGCACCACACACTACTGCTGTCATGGAGCCGGCTGGTCTTCAACTCTCCATCATGGGGTTGGAGGAAGTTTTGGTTTTGCAGCTATGGCAGCCACACTCTGACCGGACCTTGCCATGCCCTCATCAAGAAACGGTACTCACACGCCTCCTCTAGAACTTAGGGAATACGGTGTGACAAGCGACGTCACCTGACAGCCAAGGCTGCATCACAAACGGCTTCTGTCTTCCACCAGGAAAACCTGTATTGAGTGCCTGGCTTCTGGCTTCAGCCTCAACCTAGCCCAGGATGCTGTGGGTATGAGAGAAGTACAACAATGGACAGAAATGTGATTTCTCTCTGTCATACATATTTTTAGATTAAAATAATAAAAAGATGGTCTCAAAAACGGTTACATTGAAGCTCCTCAATGGCAGATGGCTTTATCTGTGAGGGGTAAGGGATTATTTAACATGTATTATTTAACATGTATTCGTCTGAAAGGCAGAGTCGCAGACAGAGTGAATCCATTTACTGGTTCATGTCCAGTTATAATAGCAGGCCAATAGGTCAGGCCAAAGGCAAAAAGAGGTCCATTTGGGTCTCCCATGTGTGTAACGGGGCCATGCTCCACTGTCTGCCCAGGCCCATTAACAAGGAGCTGCATGCAGCCAAGACTCAAAGCAGTGCCCATGGAGGAAGTCAACACTGTAAGCAGAAGTTTAAACCCCTGCACCATAGCACCAACTGGAGGGTCTGTGCTTCCCATGAGCACTGATTATCCAAAGGTCCTCTTGGCTACTAGCAGACCTGGCTCTCCCTGTCTCTCATGCAAGGACCTTGCTTAATGCCCAGTCTGCCCTGCAGAAGCACCCAGATGGACAGATTTCCCAGCAGACAAATAAGATCACGTCTTGGCTCCAGGCTGGGGCCAGAGGCTGTGATGAGCGTTATCCAAGAGCTGGCCTTTTCAATACTTGAGAGTCTTGGGCTTGGGCGTACAAGGACATGGACCAGTCATGGGGGTGGGGACCTCCGATCCCAGCCCTGGCTTCTCCAAGTAGCAGATAGAGCAGACACAGGAGCTTCCCACCCTCTCACAAGCAAACATGTGCTGGCGTCATGACTCCCCTGGTGGCAGATGTAGGGGAGGACAACAAAACCATGTCCATCTTGGTCCTTTCTGTGCCCCTTGACCTGAGGTGTATCAGTTCAGCTGTCATGGGTGCACATCAGGCTAAACGTTATGCAGCTTCAGACAGGAATCTACACGCCGAAGGCTAATGACACACTGGAACATGGGGCCCCATCTCCCGGGTGGGCAGGGGAGCAAGGAGGAGCACAGCCAGCTGGCTGCTGCCTTGGAACAGTGTCAGCAGTTGTGCTAGGTCCTTCACGTGTTTTTTTTTTTTTTCCTCTCTCTCCTTCCCCTCCAAGAAACCAGAAATTTGCATTTTTGCACGCAGGCTCCCTATTTTTAAAATCTTGGCAGCCCAAACAGAAACCATGAGCACCACACCCAAATCCCCAGGGCCTGTGGGCCCACCTCCATGTGTGCCAGCTGACTTCCAGCTGCCACCAACCGCCTCCCTGGGACAGGGGCTCTCCGAAGCTCTGGAAGGCCTCCTGCCTGCGAAAGGAGGCAGGAGAGTCACCACCCTCAGACACCAACAGGACTTGGCGTGCAAATACCCCCAGCTCCCTCACTGTATGCTGCCAGCCAGCCATGGCCCTGGGCCTTGCTCTACTCTGCGTTCCACCAGTTGTACCACCCCTGGGTCGGACCTTCAGCAAAGGACTGTCTTCTCTCTCTTTCCCCCTCTCTTGCTCTCTCTCACTCTCTCCCATTCCATCCCTGCTTGCTCACTGGCATTTCCTGAGCTCCCAAGCCCAATTCCCATGGAAACAGCCCCAGCCACAGCACCATAGCCCACCTGTCTCCTGTCCCACCCAGGCCGTGTCCCATTTCCACTGATAGGGTGCTCTTCAATCTCCTCACCAACACTTAACTTTCTCCCTTTTCTAAAATCACAACATCTATTAAATTTGGATTTCTCTAATGATACTGGACATCTTTCCATGTGCTGTTGTCTACATGTGTATCTTTTTTGGAGAAAAAGCTATTTGAGTCTTTGGCCAATTTTGAATGACATTGTTTGTCTTTTATTGTTGTTGTTGAGTTATAACAGCCCTTCATATATTCTTGGCATTGAACCCTTACCAGAAATACAGTTGGAGAATATTTTCTTCCCCCCTGTGGGTTGTCTTCCCATGTTCCTAGTGGTACCACTTGTAGCACAGGTGTCTTTGATCTATCTATATTTTCTATTGTTACTTGAAATTGTATTGTCTCCTGCAAGAAAGCTCGGCATAATTCAAGGTTGAAAAAATGTACCACTGTACTTAAAAGATATTTTTTTAAATGTTGCATTTGTTTGAAAGGCAGGGTGACTGAGAAATAGACAGGGAGACAGACAGATAGAAGAGAGCCTTCATCCACTGCTTCACTTCTCAGATGACTACCATGGCTGAGTAAGGCTGACACCCGGAGCCAGAAAGGCCAGGTACACAAGGGGTGTTTCCACGTGGATGCAGATGAAATTTACAAGTGTGGGTCTTCAAGATTGTCCTGTTTTCTTATGAATGCTTTGCCTATTTGGAGTCCCTTGAATTTGTACGAATTTTAGAATCAGCTTGTTAACTTGCCCCCCAAAAAAATTTAAAGGGAGCTGAGAGTCTGACAGACATTGGATTGGGCCTATGGAGTCGGAACAGGGAGTATTTCCTTCTTAGCAATACTAAGACTTGCACCACAAGGACATGAGATGTCTTTCCACTTCCTTTCTCTCAACAATGTACTTTAATTGTCAGGACACAAGTCTTACACTTGTTTTGTGAGATACAGTCCTCAGTGTTTAGTTTCTGATGGCGATTGTAGGATAATTCTTTTTAAAAAGAGATGTATTTTATTTTTATTTGAAAGGCAGAGTTACACAGGGAAGAGAGAAAAGAGGGAGAAAAATCTTCTATCCACTAGTTCACTCCCCAAATAGCCAAAGCAGACAGAGCTGAACTGATCTGAAGCCAGGAGCCTGGAGCTTGCTCTGAGTCTCCTGCATTCTGACAGGGGTCAGAGAATTTGAGCCATTCTCCGCTGCTTTCTCAGGCCATAAATAGGGAGCTAGATCTGAGGTGGAACAGCCGAACCATTGCTTGCCATTGCAGGCAGAGGATTCGCTTGCCATGCCACCACCCCAGCACCAGGAGAATATCATTTGTGGATTGTCCAGTACAATTGTTTGTGCGCACCGCTCTTGTGACGTGAAACGGGAATGAACACATGTTATAGGCTGAGTGCTGTGCAGTAGGTTTCTCGGGACATATGTCATGTCATCTGCAATTAGAAACACATCATATTCTTTTCTAATCTGGATGCTTTTTATCTCCCTTCTTGCCTAATTTCCATGACAAATACAATGTTTTATTACAATGCATTCTACATTCAAATTTATGACACTTATTTACTAGGAAATGAGAACAATGAGGCTATTTTGATGAATTCCTCCAATGTGGAACCGTGGGTTCCTTCACAAGCGGTGGCACCAAGCTTGCAGTGACTATGCAATGTCAAGAAAATTCTTCCTGGAGAAAGGTGGCTACCAGCATCACTTTAAACGTTTTGCAGAGGAAGCATTGTGACATAGCAAACTAAGCTTCCCCCTGTGTCACCAGGATCCCATACGGCACCAGTTCTGTTCCCAGCTGATCCATTTCCAATCCAGCTCCTTGCTAATGACCTGGGAAAGCAGGAGACAATGGCTCCAGTTCTTGAGCTCCTGTACCCATATGGGAGACCTAGAAGAAGCTTCCGGCTCCTGGCTTCGGATCGGCTCAGTTCTGGCCATTGCATCTATTGGCTTGTCTCGGAAGAAGTGACAGCACGCATCAGCACTCCAGTGTCCCATTGGGGGCTTCCTGGGTTTGAGTCCTGGCCTTGGCTCCCGACTCCAGCTCCCTGCCAATGCAGAATCGGTGAGGCAGCAGGGTTGGCTCAAATAAGTTGGTTTCCACCACCCACATGGTAGACATGGATGGAATTCTTGGCTCCGAACCTTGGCTCGGGGGGCGGGTGGGGGCAATGAAGGCATTTGGAGCACAAACCAGCAGATGGAAACTCTCTATTCCTCATGCTCTCAAATGAATTAATTAACCAATTGATTTGTTTAAAATGGAGGCTAGAGAGGTCAGCACTGGCAAATTAACAATAGGGAAGTTCTTCATTTCAGATATGACCGAGTAGAAAAGGCATTCTTGTTCTATAGTGCTTGTTGCTGGGGTGAGGCTCCAGTGGGTGGGGTGGGGGGAGCAAGGGTAGGGTGTGCCAGCGACAGTGCCCGAGGCTCTAGACTGTGCCTAGGATCCTTTGCTGCAGAAGAAGTCACCAAACATCGATGTCTGCAGACAACATGTACCCTCAGCCTCTGAAGAGCAGGAATCTGGGTGAGCCTTGTCTGAACCCACCAGCCCAGGGCTGGGGTCTCTCCTCCAGGCCTGGGAGGGGAAGGGTCTGCTTCCATCTGATTCCTGCGGCTGTCGGTGGTACCCACTAGCTATGGGCCCCTCCACAATGCACAATGCCCCTTAACACCCAGCCACCAGAGTTTTCAGAATGGATGATGCCAGCAAGGCACAAGCACCGCTTTTTGGTGGTTGTTCCATCACAGAAATGAGTTCCCAGCATTTTTGCCACATTTGATTAGGATGAGGGTCCCAGGTACAGCCCGATTCAAGGCAAGGAACTCGCGGGAGGCCCAAGCAACAGGAGGTGGACATTAGGAGCTGTGACAGCAGGTGCTCCCACAGCAGCTCCCAGCGTGGGTGAGAAAAGCTGACGGCACACAGTTGGGAATGGCTCCTACCCATGGAGGCAGCCTTGTGGGGCAGCAGGGTGAGCCACTGACTGTGAGGTCAGCATCCTGTGTATGTGTATTGGTGCAAGTCCTGGCTGCTCCATTTTTTACCCAGCTCCCTGCTAAGGCACCTGGGATCATAGTGGAATTGATCCCTGCCACCCACCTGGAAGATTCAAATGGAGTTTTTGGATCCTGACCCAGCCCTGCCCATTGCTACCATCTGGGGAGTGAACCAGCAGATAGAAAATCTCAGGGTGTGTGTGTGTGTGTGTGTGTGTCCCTCTCTCTGTATCTCTGCCTTTCAGAAAGAAAGAGAGAAAAAAAGAGAAAAGAAAAGAAAAGAAGAGGAAAGGAAAGGAAAGGAAAGGAAAAAAAATCCTTGCCCAGTGCAGTAGTCTAGTGGCTAAAGTTCTTGCCTTGCATATGCTGGGATCCCATATGGGCTCTGGTTCATGTCCCAGCTGCTCCACTTCCCATCCAGCTCCCTGCTTGTGGCCTGGGAAAGCAGTAGAGGACGGCCCAAAGCCTTGGGACCCTGCACCCACATGGGAAACGTGGAGGAGGCTCTTGGCTCCTGGCTTTAAATCAGCTCAGCTTCAGCTCTTGTTGTCACTTGGGGAGTGAACCAGTGGATAAAAAGTCTTTCTATTTGTATCTCCTTCTCTCTATCTGCCTTTCCAATAAAATAAATAAATCTTAAAAACAAAAAATATGCACTGGAGGGCCTGGCGCAATAACCTAAAGGTTAAATTCCTCACCTTGAACGCACAGGGATCCCATATGGGCACCGGTTCTAATCCCACCAGCTCCACTTCCCATGCAGCTCCTTGTTTATGGCCTGGGAACGCAACGAAGGATGGCCCAATGCCTTGGGACCCTGCACCTGTGTGGGAGACCTGGAGGAAGCTCCTGGCTCCTGACTTTGGATCAGCTCAGCTCCAGCCATTGCAGCCGCTTGGGGGGTGAACCATCGGATGGAGCATCTTCCTTTCTGTCTCTCCTCCTCTCCATACATCTGCCTTTCCAATAAAAATAAATAAATCTTTTAAAACTCTATGCATTGGCATAAAGAACACTCTCTTAAAAAAAATCATTGATTGTGAAATGCAAGTGCAAGATATTACATAGAATCATTCATTACTGATGTGATGACACTCATTTTAAAGTACAAACTACAGTGCTGGTATGCAAAAAAAGAGAGAAAAAAGGATAGAAAGCATGCCTTGCCAGACCGTCGGCTCCATCCTATTAATTGCTAATGTCAGCAGGCCACAGCTCAACTGAGAGCCCTGTGAGTACAAAGCCTGAATCCCACCACCCCACAGCCACCATAGCTGTCTCGCTCAGTCTAAGCATGGGACATCCTTCCAACATGAAAATTCTCAAAGCAGCAAGGAGTGTATGATGGTTTGTATCACACCTTGAGACTTGAGTTCTACAAGAAGAGATGAAGAGACAGACTCTACCACCTGTCAACTGTGTGATTTGGGGCAAATCACCCTACCTCTCTGAGCAAGGATTTGTGTCTTCTTTGACTTCTGCACTCTAGGAAAAGATGATGGGCACGGAATTGGGAGTCTGGCCCGTTACAAGTGTTCAAGCAATGCACCTGCTATTGTTATGAAGCAACACTACTGAGCAAAACGTGACTAGTACGTGTGCTGAGATCACCCACGTCGCCATGTTGCCGACCAAGGGATAGTGTCTCTTTCCGAGTGGGTCTATGAGGTATAGTCACTCCTTAGTGAGAGGCGCACTGGCCAATGAGCTTCGTTCCAATCAGGGAGGGATTTGGACTCAGCACAGCTCTGACACAGCTATGGCACTCAGGTCGTCCTAACCAACACTTCGGGAATCCCTCCCACCTCATGTTCTCAGCGCTTGCACTGATTATTGAAGGATGACAATAATCCCAATGTCATATGGCTGTATTTCCAATGAGGCACAAGTAGATGAGAAACCTAGCCCAGCTCCAGCAGCTCTGTAAGGCAGGAGAGAGGCTGATTAGCAGGTGACAAGCTGCAACTAGCTGGGAGGAGGTTGTTCTGGGGGTCTGTCATCCAGCAGGGGGAGTGGGGCTACAAGTGATAACGTGCCGCGCACTTTTCTGAAAATGACACAAACTCCAGAAGAAAAGATTTTTTTAATATTATCACTAGACAAAAACATAAATGTTGGAGTAGATGTCTCACCCCGATCGGTCATATGTTGAAACCTCACTTGGCACCTGATAAACCTGTATGCTGTTTGTATGTCACTTGAAAATAGGAAAACTGACATGTTCAAAGATTTAAAAAAAAAAAAAAAAGCAGACGCAGGAAGAAATCAAATCTGCAACACACATGCGTAACAAGGGTTACTTGAAATGAGACACTACATGGGAAACTTTTAAAGAAAAACGGCACAGAGCCTGGGAAACTGGCCAGTGAATGGTAACTGGGTTGCTGAGGTGTGAGCATTTGGCTAGCACTTAAGTTTCAAGTTCACCACATCCCGCTCTGGAGTAGCTGGGTTCGAATCCCAGCTCAGCTCCAGCTCTCCAACGAGGCAGATGCTGCAAAGCACTAATGATGAATAACTCCCATGAACTGTGTCCCTGCTGGCAAAGGTCATGAACTGCCTCACATTCATACAGCTGGCACCTGGGGTTAACCGCTGGGGAGTAGGGGCTGGGGGTGCCCCGGGTTGGTTCTGGCCAGTTCCAGGCTCCTATGCTGATGCCAGGGGTCCCAGAAGCTTCATCTGTTTCTCCCCGATTGGACGTGCCCCACCCCACCCCACGCTCATCTGGTGCAGCCCACCCTCAGCCACAAGCTGGCAGAAAAAGACAACTCGGGTTACTTGCAAGCTGAAGGAATTCGGCTCCCTAATTTTTTCCAATGCCAAATATAAAACAAACCCAAAAAGTATTAAAGTAATGTGTACTTCAAAGACTCTAACTCCTTGTGGTCACAATGAAGTTAAATAAAAATAAGTCCTTCTCCTCTCTCCTCTCCACTGCCCTCCCTTCTCCTCTCTCTCTCTCTCTCTCTCTCTCTAAGAGAAGAAAAAGTAGAGAGGACCCAGGGCCCATGCAGATCCAGGAAATGCTTGCACCAAACTTATTTACCTTCTAACTAACATTTGTAACCCAGGATTAACCAGCAGCCTCTTATAATTACCCTTGCTGTCCCATTTGCGGCTGGCTATCTCCGTGAGGCCAGTAAATCTTCAAATTGCGGGCTGACCACCCGGGAGCCTGAGACAGAGGCGGCCACATCTCTGAAAAGGCCCTGCCCTGAGGCCATTTCCACCCCCACTCCACAGCTCCCCCCCAAACACCCCCCTAAACGACTCCCCAGCCAGGAAGCAGGGCCCGCCTGGGAGTGGTTCCCAGACCTCACTGTGGCTTCGAGGTAAATAAACCCAGGGTGGCCCCGGACGCCCTGCACCCCTGCGAGCTTAACAGAGGCAGCTGGCTCAAGCAGGCCCTGTTCCTCCCAGCTTGGATGCCGTCCAGTTCAGGCCAAGAAAGGGACAGGAAGACAGGCCACAGCAAATGCCCTGAAAAGGAGATTTTTGCCGCCTGAACTACAAAGGTACTTCCAAAAGTTCCTAGAAAATGGAATGAAGAGACAAGTTTAGTTGGACATGAAAAAAAAAATCACACACATAGAAAGCCACACAGAGGCTTTTTTTTTTCCACTGTACACGATTCCCATGAACTTTATGAAAATCCTCATATGTGTGAATTCCAACATTTATTTTGCACCAAAGAAGCTTATTGTTTAATTTCATCTTTTCCATAAGCGTTTTGATGCATCTGTATTGTCCTGTGTCCTTGGAAGAATACAGCAGTACCCAAAAACTAGTAGCTTAGCCAGACACATGGCATTTTCAATCTGAAGGGCTGGCACAGTGGTACCGCAGACAACCCAAATGCCCACCTCCCAAGAGGGCCAATGAGAGCCCTGGAGCAGGTAAGCAGGTGCCACTGAGGCCCCAGCAGGTTGTTAGGATTCGCAGTGAGGCTTAATCAAACCTAAGGAAGGGGAAAATGAGAGGGAAAACATGAGGGGAAGAAACCAGGAAGAGAGAGAGGGAGAGAGGGAGAGAAAGGAAAAGAGACAAGGAGAATACCAAGTCCCGAAAGGCTGGGCTCCAAGCTGCCACCTGCAATGCTGAGCACCATGTTGGAGCACCTACTCCGCTTTTGACCTGGCTCCCTGCCAATGCACCTGGGAAAGCAGCAGAGGATGGTCCAAGTGCCGGGGCTCTTGCCACCCACGTGGGAGACCTAGATAGAGTCCTGGCCTCCTGGCTTCCACCATTCCAGTCTTTGTGGCCATTTAGAAGCCAACTAGCAGATAGAAGATATCTCTCTCTCGCTCTTCAAATAGATAGACAAATCAAGATTTTTCAAAAACAAAAATCATTGCAGACCACAGCGTATGATACACATGCAGTAAATTATCACTGAACTCCATAAAGTTGTGCAATTATTTTTGCATCAATTGAAAAGGAAGCCACCCATCAAGGCGAGAGTGGGTTTCGCTGGCGAAGCCTCAGAGGCAGTGCCGCAAAGTGGGGTTACGTCTGCTGAAGCCCAGAATTCTACTCAGCACCGCGGGCCTGGGTTGGAGGGCTTGGAATTGCTTACCTACAAGCGCCCCGAGGCGGGCCCGGCTTCCCCCCACCACCACCCCTATCCCGGCGCTGCTGACATCAAAACAGGTCCGACATTCCCACGCTGACCTCTTCACCTTCCCACCCTCGGCGACTCTGGGGTGGCCAGGGGGAAACTGAGGAACGGGGTGGTAGCCGGTGTACAGCAACAGAGCTAAGGCGAAAAAGGTAAGGCCTCATTAAGCCTCACTGCGCATGTGCGCCATCAAAGCGCGCAGGGCGTCCACGCTGCAGGATCTAGAGAAGACGGAGCGCTCTTTCCAGAGCCAGGAGGACCAGAGTCCCAGGTGAACACCCAGCTCAGCACTTTCAGGGCTCTCCTTGGCCACGCCTTCCCACTGTCCTCATCCACTGGCTCGCTGCCCGCCTGCCTCTCGCTACCCTATCCATTTCCAAAGGGGAAAAGGGCTGCTGGAAATCCAGACGCCCCGTGGAGGGAACTGGTACCAAATCGTCTGGGGCCCCTTCCCCTCCACCCCCAACTGCGGGGTGGGGGAACAGGAAGCAACTCCAGTCTTGTCACCGTGCCCTAAAGTAGGATGGATGGCCCTGGTAAGCCGATCCCCACTAAAGTAACCATAGGTGCTATTTCATATAAATACATCCACCCAGACATTTCCCATCACACCAGGCCCTTCCCGCCCCGCCCCGTCCCCCACCCCACAGCATGAAAGCACCAGGCATCAAGACAAGCATACACTCCCCTCCTCGGGGTAGGGGCAGCCCCAGTGTGTTCAGCGTTTTTGTGAGGCCGGGGCAAAGGAGGGTCCCCCAAGCCTACCCTTTCTTCATTCATCATTTTCTATAATGTTTCGATCACTTCCTCTGCCTCCCTGCTCTGGCCAAACCAAACCCTAGCCCTAGTCTCGCTAATCTCTCCTCAGATGGAGGCCACGCCATAAATCGGAGCCCATGGTAAGGCCCTCCCCAACCCATCAGCAGCCTTGCCATGGGCACTGGTGCTGCACGCACTGTGGTTCACAATCCAGGAGATAAAGGCCAGACCGCTGTTGCTGAGCACCGCTGGGTACCACTGGGCACTGGGTGCCCGCTGAGGGCTTTCCCTCTTCTCTTCATCCTTCCTCCCTGGTGGAATGATGTGTTGGGATGAAATTTCCAGGTGGGGATAGGAAAAGGAAGAACAGGATACCAGCAAATTAAATCCCCTGAGCTTCTTCCATCAATGTTACAAAGGAAAAAGACTTTCTGGCTTTGGCTCCAACATCCTCTGCATGGTGTTTTAGAAAGAGACGAGACCCACCCCCCCAGTCTCCAGTCATCACCTCTCCACCCCAGACACTTGCCCAATCACCTTTCAAAGCCCTAGGCTATAGGAGGAAACCGAATCTGTCTCCTCCACACACTCCCCTCCCTGCTCCCCCTCCCCCCCCACACTCCTCCCTCCTACCTTCAGAGAAGGAGGCAATTCCAAATGGGAGATATCACAAAAGGCACTAAGTAACACTGTGGTTGGGCACGTTAAGCTGATATTTGTGAGGCCGTCATCCCATGGTGTCCCATATGGGCACTGATTCCGGTCTTGGCTACTCCACTTATGTTCCAGCTCCCTGCTAATGTACCTGGGAAAGCTGTGGAGGATGGCCCAGGTCTTTAACTCCCTGCACCCACCTACTTACCTGGAACTGTGGGAGCTGAGGTACCCCAAGAACCACTATCTGATTCAGGAGACAGAACTAAAGTCCATGCTTGTCATGGACCAGGGAATTTTTCCTTTCTCCCTTGGTTTGGGTTCACCCAGAGGCAGACCCTTTGGCAAGTGCAAGGAGTGTATTGAGGAGGAGATTCGAAATGTGGAAAGCACTGCAGGAACAGGCAACAGCATCTGGAAGTTACCCACTCCAGTTGGCACTGTCCGTTGGGTGAGGGGGCAGTGGGAGACCTCACAGATTTCAACCAGGGACCCATCCCATCTGTTGGGTAGGGGCACAGGGGTACTTACACACACCAACACCCCAGAGCCACGGGGGCAGGGGAGAGGTCTTGAATTCCCTGGCACTTTAGTCAACCTGGAGTAGAGTTAATTCAGAAGACAAAGGCAGAGGCACACAACTGTTGGTGGATGGAAGGGTGGGGGTGGCAAGGCAGATGCACAACCTGTTCACCCTCCACAAAACGGGACCTAGTCCCACTCATCGATGGTTTAGTATTAGACATGCTGGCAAGGCATTAGCACGTAGATGAAAATAGCAGGGTCCATCACCAGTCAACTCTTACTGTCAAATAATGCTCCAGGTGCTTCTCCTCTGGTCCTCCACCCCATCCTCCCCCCACATACTTGTCTGGGGGAGCTTCTACAGAGTCCTATCATTGGGGACTCCCACCTGGAGTTCACGGCTGAACCTCCACCTATACAGCAAGCACAGAATACCTGCCCACGCACAGCCCTGCCAGGGACAAAAGAAGTTTCTGTGACATGTAGCTGAGAGTCCCTATCCAGCCTGAGCATTGGACTACCAGGACTGTGGATGGCCTGAACTGAAGAAGGAAGTGAACCAATCAAATTCCTCCCTAGGGGCTTGGAATTGGTATCCAGACACCCAGACAGTGAGAGAACACAGTGAACCAGGATGGGGTGGGGTGGGAGTAGCATCTCTTGGTTTGGCTTTTCCACTTGCATTTCCCTTCCTTCTGATCTCCTCATTGATTCAATTTTTTTCTTTTGTTTGCTTTTTAAAGAGCTGATTTCTCCGTTGTATGTCATCTCAGTGTCACTGTCAGATGTCAAGAGACACCGTCATCTGTAGCCCAAGAGTTTACTGACCCATGCCGGGATGGAGCTCCATCTCTGCAGGGATCTTGACATGGAATGGGAGGGGAGCAGCTTCAGACCACTCTGGAGTAGGAACTCAAAGCTGGCTGTGCCCTCTTCCCTGTCCCCTCCATCCACCTGCTCAATGTCTCTTCTGACACCTGCTAGCAGCTTCCTCCTGCATCCCATCCCTTGCCTGCAGCCATGCTGTGGTATTCTGTTCATCCCCACAATGTGCTCCCTGACACGCTGCCCCAGGGCTCTGGTACAGGAGGAATTTACCACCCCAAAGCTTAGCAGAGCAAAACCATCATTTAGTTTGGCTTTACATGGCTCAAGCCATTGACAAGATCCACTGGTGAATCATTGGGGTTCCCCATACAATTGTACTCAGCCAATGGCTATAACTCCATTGATATTCACCTGCATGGTGCCCATATGAGAGAGTTGCGGTATCTTTGAACTGTCAGCTCACTCGTGTTCACTCTCTCTCCTGCTCACTCACCTTGCAGGCACTCTCCCAGAGCTCAGCACAGGAAGCCAGGCCTTAGCCCAGCTGCCATGGCTGTCTTCCTCTCCTTCGCGTCCTCCTCTACTCTCACCTGTGGATCCTGACAGATGCCCTGACTCACACTCCAAGTCGCTTCTGAGGTGGCATATGTGCCCCCACGCTCTCCCACTGCCCCCCAGAGCATCCTTTCTTCGCTAAGTCAAGTTGTTTGCTCACAAGCAGAGCCTGAGGAGAGGCAAGAGGCAGAAGGGCATGCGGGTGCATGGTGCCTGAGTGCAGGCCATTGTCCTCAAAGGAAGTGACAGTGCAGCCACAAAGGACTGCTTTCCCTGGTCAGTTTAGATCTCTCACCACCTGTGGACCTCAAGGAACACCACAGGACCCTGTGCCGTGGCTCAACTGGCTAATCCTCCCCCTTCAAGTACCAGGATACCTTATGGACACCAGTTCGTGTCCAGGCTGTTCCACTTTCCATCCAACTCTCTCTCTGCCTGTGACCTGGAAACGCAGCAGAAGATGGCCCAAGTCTTTGGGACCCTGGACCACTTGGGAGACCCAGGAAGAGTCTCCTGGCTTCTGGCTTGGATTGGCTCAGCTCTCTAAGCCATCGCAGCAATTTGGGGGAGATGGAAGACCTCTCTCTGTGTGTCTCCTTCTTACTCTGTAAAATCTGTGTTTCAAATAAAGATAAATAAGTCTTTAAAAAACAAAAAAGGAACACCACGGTGAAACAGAGAAGTACATAGCGCATCACCATTGATCTAATGCCTCGGCACCAGAGAACTACAGCTCCATCACTGTGTCTTTGTAGCCCCTTTAGAAGCCCCCAAGATACCCTCCTCATGTAGACCAGTTGACCCTGAGCTCTGCTACCCTCCTCAGCTATCCCTAATGCAAAGGCTCCTGCGAGGACAACTGAGATTTGAATCTAGATGGGGTAAAGTGAGAGACTGAGTAGGGACTGATGTAAGAGGGTCTATGGGAGCCCAGGAACCATCTGGGGATATTGGCACCCCAGGCACAGAGAAGAAACAATGTAACGGGTGGGAGAGGGATTGAGGAAGCTAAGAGAAGGAAGGAGCCAAAGACCAGCTCTCCCTTCTGGGGAATTTGGTTTCTTCGGATCTTACCATGCTTACCTCCTTTGAGGTAGACAAGAAAAACTACGCTGTGCCAGGTGATAACAGATTTATGTGGGTCCCCCAATCAATGTGTAAAGTTTTACTTGAGGCATCTGGGTCAGGAGATCTGAAGATTCTCAACACACACACACACACACACACACACACACACACACACCCCAGCTCCACAGTACTCAATTGGAAAGACAGAGGAGACAGCTAGAATGGAAAAGTTCAATGATGTTCAAAGACAGCCTATGACAGGCGAGCCTTTGAGACTGGATGGCATCCAAGCGGAGCCACCCAAAGGAGCAAAAGGGAAAGCCTAAAGAAAAGGCACAAACCAGGATATCCCAGACAAACAGTGATACAGGTGCATAGGGACCCCAGCGCATGCTCTGTGAGTGACCAGAAGTTTACAATCGGAACCCAGATCAAATATGTGATTAGCACAGTTCCTCTTTGATTGAAACAAAAGAGTAGGAAATGTGTAAGGCGTAGCACTCAGAAAGATCTGGATTCAAGTCTGGACCCAGACTTTCACCTCTTAACCTCAGACAGGCAACTTTGCCCTTTCTGCAAAGTATGGCTGACTCGACCCATCCTCAAGGCTGGTAGGAAAGCTAACAACCACCCGACACAATCCCAGCTAACCCACGGCTGATGCGATGCTGGCAAATATCGTGTCTACTTGGGGGTAAATCTGGATAACCTCAGTGCATTGAAGAAAAAAAAAAAAAGAGGTTAGACCTAACGCAAGTGTCCTTGAAAACTATCAAAAGAATTCACTTGTGTTTCCATTAGGGTCTCATTAGGAATACACTCAGTTTCTTTCTTCCATGTCTGGTTACCCAGCCCGCCAGGCTCCTCCGTGGTTGAACTCGGACACAGCTTTGAGCACCTTTCCGCTCTCAGAAGCAGAACATCCCACCAGCCACGTGGGAGGGCGGGCATCTCCATCAACCCTCTGCCTGAGACCACTCCCTACCCCCTCCCATCCCAACCCAGGGCAGGCCACAGGCGGGGTTTGTGTCCTGCACTTGGCCGTCTCCACTGCCAGCTTCAGAAGGTACCATGGAAAAACTTACAGGGCCTAAGAAGAATAAGATGGAAGGTTTCAGCTGCGAAGGAAGACCACACACGTGGTCCCGAAGGGATTGCACCGCGGACCATCTTCAAAACATGGAAGCGGTGTTCGGGGCAGCCGTGCGTAGGCCCTGGTTTAATTAAACATAGGCCACAAACGGGCTGGCAGAGACGGGGCTCCTACTTCTGGGGGCGGAATTTCCCACCGTCCGGTGTTTCCCCGATGAGACGTACCATGCCAAGTGTAACCTGAAGGCCTGGCAGATGGGCCCATCTGGCTTTCCATCATTTTGAATTTGGTAGGAATCCCTCAAGCTATGTTTTGACACAAGCATGCTTTTTTTTTTTTTTTTGTTAGTTCCCTTCCCCACATTTTGAAATGACTGTGTTTAGAAGCTAATTAACTCCATATGCTTCAGATTCATTTACACTTAACTCATCAAAATGTTGTTTTGTAATAGCCATTTGAAGTCTGAGGCGCCTCTCGTAAGCCTTTTTTTTTTTTTCTAAAAACCAGGAAGTTATGGTTTGCCAGTCAACAGCAGGGTTCACATGCCCAAAGGTTCAAACACGGTTCAAGGCCAGATCACGGACCCAAGAGATTGCTGTGGTTAGCAACTGCTTTCTGGAACCTCGCTGGGGACTGTGACCTCGGAACCTTCTGTCACTGTCGAAGACACTCGCTACCCAAGATGGCAGAAAAGAAACTAGGAGAGAAAAGGGTGAGTTTTACTTGGATCTCTGAACCCAGTGAAGAACTTAAGTTCACAAAACAGCTGCCGACTTTTTTTAAAAAAAGAAAATGTATTTATTTTTATTGGGAAGTCAGATTCACAGAGAAGAGGAGAGACAAAGATCCACCCACTGGTTCACTCCCCAAGTGGCCACAACTGCCAGAGCTCAGTCCATCTAAGGCCAGGAACCAGGAGCTTCTCCCGGATCTGCCACAGGGGAGCAGGGTCCCCAGGCCCTGGGTTGCCCTTTGTACTTTCTCAGGCCCTAAGCGGGGAGCTGAATGGGAAGTGGAGCTGCTGAGACAGGCACCCTAATGGGGATCCTGGCATGTTCAAATTCTACTGAGAGTTTATTTATATGTATATATTCTATATGTAATATAGAATATATATATAATATAGAATATATATTATATATTGTTAAATATATATATATATTTTGCTTTGTTGGAAAGATAGATTAACAGAGAGATTTTCTATCTGCCGGATCACTCCCCAAATGGCTGCAATAGCTGGAGCTGAGCCGGGAGCTTTGTCAAGGTCCCCAACATGAGTACAGGGGCCCAAGCACTTGAGTTGTCCTCCACTGCTTTCCCAGCCCATAAGCAGCGAGCTGGATTGGAAGTGGAGCAGCCGGGATTCCAACTGGCATCCATGTGGGATACCAGCACTGCAGTGAGAGGATTTGCCCACCACACTACTGTGCTAGCCCCAACACTGTCATTTTTTTTTAAAAAGGAGCTCTTGTTTGACATATTTAGGCTTCGTAATTGAGGGCTTCATGCGAAGCTCTTCCCAATGTACAGTAGTCTCAGGACTACCTAATGCTTATTTAATGCGTTTCAGAGTTGGCCCAGAAATCAGCATGAAAACATAAGCCAAACTCCCCTTCTTGCAATGGTGTACTGAAGCATTGGCTAGAAACACACCTGAGAGTCACTGAATTTTGCTGGAGATGTCATTGTACGAGTCACTGTTTGTCAGTGTTCAGACCTTACATGGACAAGTCTATGGTAAGATGTTAAGCTGTACATGTTGGGGATGGATATTGTGGTCACAGGGTTAAGTCGTCACTCGGACACCCCATCAGCGTGCCTGAAATGAAGTCTCACCTCTGCTTCGTTTCTCCACTGAACCCTTCCTTAGGGCTTGCGTTCATTTATGTAGCAGGCACAGTTGACACAGCGAGGGCCTTTCCAATAAAAATAAATAAATCTTTTTTAAAAAGTGTACTCTGAAATTGCATAGGACTCAGGCTTGGCTTATCTGGTATATCTTTCCTCCTTACTAATGTCCATTTAACTGTGTACATTGAGTGAGCAATCAGAAAATTAAAAACTAAGTAGAAACGGTCCAAACGCTCAGCCAAGAGGAGGACACGGAGAAGGATCTAGCAGGCTGACAACCACAAGTGTATCAGTTGCCCAGATTTCATACCGCTTGGAAGTGCAGACAGACTGGGCACTGCCAGTCCCAAATGCATGTGTCCTTCTCAGCCCACCACCTCGTTTGCTGCACAGTGCAGAGTCTGGACAGCTAGAGATGGGGCAGGGAGGGAAAGAACACAGCAGTGTAAGAAGGAGAAAGGTGGGTGTGTGCTTGCATAGCTGTGAAGTCGGCAAGAATCCCCAGACTAGCATAGTGACTCAAAATGAATGCTTTAGGGACCTGGGGCACCTGCATGCCATATGGATACTGGTTCAAGCCTCAGCTGTGCCACTTCCAATCCAGCTCCCTGTTATTGTACCTAGGAAAGCAGCAGAAGATAAGCCAAGTGCTTGGGCCCCTGCCACCCACATAGGAGACCCAGCTATAGAATTCCTGGCTCCCGGCTTCAAAAATGCCTGCCCCCAAGAACCCTGGGGTCATTTGGGATGTGAACCAACAGGTGTAAGAACTGTCTTTCCTTCTCTATCTTGCTCTAACTCTGTCTTTCTGAGAAAAATAAATAAATCTTTAAGAGAAAGTAAATAATTTAAGAAAGAATGCTTTAACAAGGGCTGGCAGGACCCGACGCAATAGCGTAGCGTAGCCTAGCAGCTAAAGTCCTTGCCTCGCACACACAGGGATCCCATATGGGCTCTGGTTCTAATCCCAGCAGTTCTACTTCCTTCCCAGCTCCCTGCCTGAGGCCTGGGAAAGCAGTTGAGGACGGCCTAAAGCCTTGGGACCTTTGCACCCACGTGGGAGACCTGGAGAAAGCTCCTGGCTCCTGGCTTCAGACTGGCTCAGCTCTAGCCATTGTGGTCACTTGGGGAGTGAGCCATCAGATGGAAGATCTTCCTCTCTGTCTCTCCTCCTCTCTGTATATCTGCCTTTCCAATAAAAATAAAATAAATCTTTTTTTTAAAGGCCTGGCAAACTCGGATGCCCACCTTAATGACTTGTGCTATGCCCCATACATAAGAACAGGCTCAAAACCAGGAGCTGATGGGGGAAAGAATCACTTCCGAAGCCCTGAGGAGGAACACCGTGGGCTTCTCATGTGAGTCCCGGGCTGTACACTGCCCCTGTGAGGGACCAGACCAACACCAATATAGCTAAAATATTATGATCTAAACTAAAGGCAACGAATACAAAGATTACTAATAAACTATCTTATATTTTTTCTTATCTTATTAAGTCTTCAAAAATCCATGCTTTTCTTTTCTAAGATTTAGTTATTTTTATTGGGAAGTCAGATTTATAGATGAAAAGAGAGACAGAGAAAGAGCTTCCATCTGCTAGTTCACTCCCCAGCTGCCAGAGCTGAGCCGATCTAAAGCCAGGAACCAGGAGCTTCTTCTGGGTCTCCCAAGCGGGTGCAGGGTCCCAAGGCTTTGGGCCGTCCTCTACTGCTTTCCCAGGCTACAAGCGGGGAGCTGGGAAGGAAGTGGAGCAGCCAGGATATGAACTGGTGCCCATATGGGATCCCGGGGCATGGAAAGCAAAGATTTTACCACAAAGCTACCACATCAGGCCCAAAACTCCGCGTGTGTTTTATACTTAAAAGCACGAGCCAATTTCTGTTGGTCACATGTCAAGGCCTCCAGAGTGGTGGCAGCAGCACTGGACACAGTAATTGTCAATGATTCCAGTTGTGACATACTTCTCTTACTGACCTTCGATCCTTGAGTGGCGGGGCTTATTCTCAGAAAACCTGCCAAGTGCAGAAGTGATATCTGGGGGTTTCCAGAGGGCTCTCCTTCACTGCTTTCCCAGGCCACAGGCAGAGAGAGCTGAATCAGAAGTAGAGCAGGTGGGCTGCAGATTAGGGCCCGTATGTGATATTGATGCCACGGAGCCTTGCCCGTTTTTCATTCCTCATACCCAAGGCCCTCTCAGGATTCCACGGAAAACACCTGACTGCGATCTCTGTTTATATAGGTGGAGATGTTGAACGTACACAGAGGCGAAGCAAGCAGCCTGAGGCCTCACAGCAGCTACAGGGCAGAGAAAGGAGTCCAAGTCTGGTTGATGCCAGGCTCAACAGCGTGAAGAAGCAGGTGCGTGGAAGCTGACTCCTTCAGGTGATGAAACCCAAGACGCACAGATGCTTGCACCTGCTGTGTTTCCCTCTCCCTGCTGCAGCCCCAGCCTGGAGACACATCTTTCTCTCCTGTTCCTCATCCCTGGGCTGCACCAAAGCACTGGAAAAGTCCCACCCCACACTTTGTTGAACACTCTCATAGATGCAAAAGCAAAGGGTCCCCCCCCCCACCCCACCAGCCCCACGGAGTTGGCACTAGAGGGAACACAGGCATTTCAGAAACTCTCTTCCACCAGGGAGGTGAGCTCACTTCCTGAGGAAACGGCTGCAGGGGGCTGTCTGCAGGGGCCGGCCAAGCCTGCCTTGCAGGCCTCTGGAATGAACGGTCCACGGGGTAATCAGGCATGAATACAGTTTCAAATAAATTATGCATATTTGCACACTCGATGATTTCTTCACATGCTCCAACACACGTAGTTAGTCCTGAGCAGCCTGTGGGGTAGTCAGAGCTTGGATGCCTCAAAAAGTTTTTGCTGTGAAATATTTGGGAGGCCAAAGAGAAATACAAGTCATTCGGGAAAATTAGACCCAACATGACAGCAAAATTCTCTCATTTGGAAGAGCCTCATACCCAAGTTGTCAGTATCAGGCGTTGTCCTCGTTGCTGGTCTGTCGAGGCACTATAGAGGAGAAAATATGGCCAGCTCCAGAGCGTTCTAGCAATTATCATTCTAACAAATAGGGCTCTTTTCTGAGATTCGCATTCCTTTCCCATGGCCTCATGAAAACACAAACATTCACTCCATTCTCAAAAAATGCAGGCACTCCACGAGGACATGGCTACCGCCTGGCCCCGCAGCCCCAGCTAGATGGACAGTTGAGTTGGAGATTGGGCCCAGCCCTGGATTCCCTAACTCCCGCCAAGCCTCCTACCACATCCAGCCATGGGATGGATCGTTTTCTGATTCAGCTGATAAGCTCTCTGGACTTCTGGCCAGCCGTGGCACGTCCTCAGCTCAGACCTCTGCGACTTCCAGCAGGCATCTATCCGTCCCTTCACACCTACACAGACCTGAAGCCTCATGTTTGTTGAATCTTTGAAATGTTTGAAAGGCTGAATGACCAAGAACGAGAAAGACAAGACAGAACTCATATGTGTTGATTCACTCCCCGCAAAAAAGGGTCACAGCAGCCTGGGCTGGGCCAGACCAAGGCATGACGTCTAAAAGTCAATGTAGACCCCTCCAATCACTCCAGTCATTGCCTACTGCCTCCCGGAGTGAGCAGCAGCAGGAAGCTACAGTTATGAATAAAGCTAGGACCCACACCCAAAAATTCTGATGTGGGACACTTGTTTCATATACCACCAGCATCTTGACTGCCAAAGACAAAGCTGATATTACACGTTCATCTCCATCTGATGCCTTGGGTCTGTTCTCACTGGATTTCTCACATAAAAGGAAGTAAAATAAGCAATCCAGATTCCTTCAGAACATACCAGGATGCATAGATTTAAAAAAAAAGGGTTGGTACTAAACTTATCGTTTAATCCCATTTTCCATATACTTGTTGAAACAACCTCAACATAAAGGGATTTTTATTCCCAACTTGCACTGCATGTTTTGAATAGATAAATTAGCAGGTAATTTTGCCTCTGTGTAGCCAGGAGTGGGAGGTGTCAGATGTAATCATTTGGTAACCAGTGTGGATGAGTTGTTATTTTAAAGAAATGTGTTTCTTTTTATTTGGAGGACAGCTTTACAGGGATAAGGAGAGACAAAGATCTTCTATCCACTGGTTCACTCTCCAAATGACCACAATGGCCAGAGTTGAGCTAATCTGAAGCCAGGAACCAAGAGCTTCTTCTAGGTCTCTCACATGGGTGCAGGGTCTCAAGGCTTTGGGCCATCCTGCACTACTTTCTCAGGTCAGAAGCAGCAAGCGGGATGGGAAATAGAACAACCAGGATACAAACTGGTGCCTATGTGGGCTGCCAGTCCTTGAAGGTGGTGGATTAGCCAATTAAGCCAGCCCCTGAAGGATTGTTTTCAAATATCTTCATCTGAGAAAAATGAAAGTGGATGACACAACTCATATTCTCCTAGTTCCTTTTTAGATTTTTTTTTTTTTTAAATTTCGTTCTATTTGAAAGACAGAGTCTGAGTTAGACATACAGGAAGACAGAGTCTACCCTTCCCTGGTTTACTGCCAGCCACATAACCCACAATTAGGGTTGGGTCAAGCTGATGGCAGGAACCTAGAACTCAACCTGTGTGGGTTGCAAGAACCGGAGTACCCAAGCCTCCGTCACCTTCTACATCATAGGTTGAACTTCAGCAGGAAGTAGGGCGGGATGCAGAGCAACCTGAACTTGGCGCTTAACACAGGATATGGATACCAAGTCATAACTTAACCACAGTGCCCAACAGCCCTCCATAACCACTCTCTGTGAGACAGACACAGAAATGTTTCACTTTCTATAGTGTGCTTCTCTAATTTTTAAAAATGATTCAGTGAATCGTTTACACAAATGACAAAAAGAAAAAACTGCTTTCCAAGGAAGTGAAAGAAAATGGAATGTCAACATGTAAACCCTTAAACACTCAGGGAACATAAACAATGAACCCAAATCAGGAAGGCAGGGAGAGGCAAAAGGGAAAAAAGAGGTTCAAGGGACAGATGCTTAGCACAGAGCTAGGATGCTCCGCAGGGCACCCGTGTTCTGCCTCAGAGTGCCTACGTTTGAGTCCTCGTGCTGCTCTCCGTCCCAGCTTCCTGCCAGTGCACACCCTGGGAGGCAGCAGGTGCATGAGAGAGACTCAGATGGATGTTGCAGTCTGGCCCTCCCAAGGAGTTGCAGATGTTGAGGCAGCACACAGAAGGCCTCTCTCTGCCTGTCTCTGCCTTTCTAATAGAAAATGGAAATAGATGCTTAAAGCAGTTATGGGACTATGATCCCAACACACAATTCTCAGTAGTTTCCTGCTGAAGAGATCCATCTTTTGGCTATCACAGGGCACTTAACCTTGGAGTAAGTGTGCCAGGAACTCGAGACGGGCACTGTCTTTAAGTAACTGCCCTCTGGTACCTCGGGAACTCAGGCCAACCTCCACATACTAAATATTCATGGCAAAAGTATCCTTCTAAGCAGCCATGGAAAGAGGAAACTTCTAATGGAAAACTCAGGGCGATGATGGAAGACAAAAACTCAATCTTGTAGCCAAAGTAAAATGGGGGGAAAAATCAGAAACAGGTGTTGTGATTCGGTGGGCTAAGCAGTCGCTTGAAAACCTGTATCCCCTTCCACAGCGCCTGGAGTTCTGTCCTGCCCAAGCTTCTTAACACCTGGGAAACAGGAGGTGATGGCCCAAATATTTGTACCTCTACCACCCACATGGGGATCCTAGACAAAGCTCCTGGCTCAGGAATTTGGGTAGTGACCCAATGGACAGAAGATCCAAGTCTCCCTGTCCCTCCCTCTCTCTCTCTTGGCCACTTTGGCTTGCAAACAAAGGAATCTTCAGGAAAGGAGATCTCCCGCCCTGAATCTCCTCTTTCCTTAAAGGTCGGCCAAGGGCATCCATGCACACACACACAGACACATACATACCGCACCATGGCAGCATACCATACACACACTCCTCCACCACAGCACACCACACACACACACACACTACACCATATACCACACGCAGTATGTACAGAATACACACACACACAGATATACCCCTCCACCACGGCGCACCACACACACATACACACAATTAACATACTACACACAACACACACACCTTCATCACAGCATACCAAACACACAAAATACACACATCACACCTCTATCACACATGCACACATACATCCACCACAGCATATAAACACACACAGAGTACAGGCAAACCCCACCCCATAAACCCTGATGGCCCACATCAGAAGGCTGAGCTTTCACTGGGCCTCCCTTGAAAGACTGACTGGTCATTCGAGTGCGACAACTTCCGGGGCTGACCCCAGGAGCACAATGGCCCAGCTTTGGGCAGGGCTGGGGGACAGGGCAGGCAGACCCCCTGCCTGTCATTCTCATCCCTGGGATCTGGACACTGTAGAGGGCTAGGAGAGGGAGCAGCAGCAAACCTTAGGGCCACAGGTGTATTCTCCTTGCCTGGGGCGCTTCCAAAAGCCGAAAAACAGCAACACTCAATCAAAGGAACATAATCATGCTTTCCATCCGACAAGAGAGTACTTCAGAAAGTCATGAGGAAAAACAACATTCGAGAGATCATTTTTTAAAAAAGATTTATTTATTTGTATTGGCAAGATCAGGTTTATACAGAAAAGGAGAAACAGAGAGAAAGAATGTCCATCTGCTGATTCACTCCCCAAGTGGCCACAATAACTGTAACACATCCAGCCCCGGCAAGTCCCGGTCAGCCCGGCTTTAAATCTACCAACAACAAAGACCAAGTTGAGCTCAGGAGCACAGGGCAGCATCTCAGAGGGCTGAGCTTTGTGTCTCAGAAGATGGACCACGAATTTGCTGAGCATCGCTACATCGTGGCCCCTAACTCTTCAAAGAGCAGGTGTATACCCCTCCTGGAGATCAGCACTGGTGAGCGGTCCTGTTCCCGAGGCCACAGCCATCTTGCCACATGGAAAGCCAGGTGCCGTCCTGATGTGGACATGGAATCCATCAGCGCTGGTCTCTGGGAGGACTGAGCTCCTGCCCCGGGGATGTGTGTGGCCACACTGTGAGAGGATGGGACACATGGACCCGACATTGCCTTGCATTTCTTGAGGCAGCAGTGGCAGGGCCCAAACTTCTCCCAGAAGGCCTTCCCCAACAGGGCTGCATGGCTTGTTCACTGATTTTTAAATTAAAAAAGAACAAGAAGAAGAAAAGAAAATCCAGTGGTGACACCATACCAGGGGCTGCAGCTCAGCCTAGCAATTCTCTGACTCCTCACTGAAAAACACTCAGCCAGAACTAGCCAAATGGATCAATTGATCAGAACAACCTACCTGCACCCGCAAAGTCGGTCCCTGATCCCTAACACTATGCACTGAAGAAACCTGTGCTGCCTTTGCGTCGTGGGGACCATCCTGGCCAGAGGGGGCCCTAGGAGGTACTTTTCCACGTGTGCAGACAAGGTGGGCTCGGCCTGCTCTCATTTTGTCGTCTGCTATCCCCCTTGGGTTTAAGAAGCTTTGAGAACCTGTGTTAACCTGTGCTCCAACACTGACTGAAGCCAGATGCGGTAGGAAACATCTGGAATTCCCATGTTCCCTTCTCCTCCCCAAACCCAGGACCCAGCAGGCTGCTTTCCCTACAACCCCGTTTGCCCTGGTGCTCCCATCTGCCACCAGGCCCCTGCCCCTGGCTTCCCAAGCTCTGTGGTCTCCGTGTGTGCATGCACGAGCCCCCAGGCAGCCACGCTGTAGGCACGGGGAGGCTGCTGCTGCTGGGACTGGCTCACTCCCCACCACACAGCCTTCAAACCAGGGTGGGCTTTGAGCAAAGTGATGGGGATGGGGGAAGGCAGGGGGCGGGGAGCACTGAGGAATGTCCCACTTCCGTGAGTTTATTGAATCTGGAAAGCCTAGAGAGGAGAGGGAAGGAAACAAATACAGACAGACCCTCTTCACACTCTCCAATGCTCACACATGAAAAAGCGTTCACCCACAAAGAAGGCAGAGCTGCAACTTTGTGGGTGGTATTATGGAAACAGCTCTGGGCTGGGAGGGGAGAAAGATTCTCACCCGGTTGTCCCTGCCAGTAATAGTTCTGGGCCTGAGGGCATACGACTGGGTCTTCAGTTTTCTTCTCTTCTGTAAGAAAATGTTTGCGTTCACTCATGATGTCTTCCAGCTCCAGAATTTTGTACATCCTATGGATACTGTCGTGCGCATTCTCTTACAGGGAGGTTTACAAAAAGTTTGTGGAAAAGGAGCACCACGCAAAAGCCATGTAGGGGTTTTAGACACTTTTTAAATTTCTGTGCACTTCAATAAAAGCATCTTGGAAGTTCACGCTCAACTTTTTGAAGTAGCCCCCATGCATCTATAAGGACTGCATGAGCCAAACGCGACCTGCAGACTGGACCGCGTGACTTATTATCTCACTCGCAGAAATTGCGTTTCCCACCAGGCTGGCTGGCCCAGGCAGTCCACAGGCAGTGTGGGTTAGCCAGGCCGTCTTTGAAGGAGGCTCACCTTCTGCGTGAGTGTTCTTGTCACTCACTGGGGTTCTCGGGCTTTAACTGGCTTCTCTCCCACCACATCCCTGGATGAGAAAGCAGAGTCAAGGTGAGATGGGGAGAGGAAACCTTACAACCTAACAGGAACAAACCAGGAGGGGAAGAGCAAAGTAAGGAAGTCTAGAAAAATCACCAACAGAAAGATGTTCAAAACCCATCCAGCCGTACAGCTCAGCCTCCCGTTTCCCGGAAGCCAGAAAAGGAAGTTCAGCAAGGTACATAATGAGCACCTGGCAGCAGAAAGTTCCAGAAGAAAGAAACCAGTGTTTTAGGGGCCCTGATGCTTTCCCAGCACCGCTGATGGTGTGTAGACAAGGCATGTCTACACAGCGTCTCCTCTCGGATCAGCCAACCACAGGGAGGCCCACAGGCTTGTCAACACACCTGCCACACAGCCCACAGGAAGAAGGGTCTCACCAGAGCATACAGGCCAGTCCGTCTGCACGTCTGACGGGAAAGTCGGGCAGACAGAGAGAAAGGAAATAAGGCAGCTTTAGGAGGGGCTGGGCCTGTGTGGGTACACGGCAGCCTTTACCGTTCAGCCCCACTCTGTCGCTCTCATAGAGGACACTGGACCTTGGGTTTGGGGTCCACTCCAACAGTAGGATGCTCTCTCCCTGAAAACTTTTCCCCCGCTGCCACTCAGGGCACACTGGCAGGGACATGGCAGGAGCAGGAGGCTGTGATGGTATGTGGAATTAGCCAGACACAGAGGTACAGGTAGCCTATGACCTCAGTCTTCCATGTACTCTCAGAAAGCAGCTCTCCTGGACAGTTCGCAGGAAACTGAGGATTCCCAGGGGCTGGGGGTGGTGAGGAAAGGCTGATGGACAGGTACTACAACATAGTTACATAAGAGTAATAAGTGTTAGTTTTCTGCTGCACAGCAGGGTAACTGTACTGTTTCATAATTATAATATGTTGGATATTTCTTTTACTTCAGAGTTATAGAGAGAGCAGGAGAGACAGAGAGAGAGAGAGGAAAAGCTATTCCATTTGTTTATGGCCAGAACTGGGCCAGGCCAAAGAGTCCAAATTCTTGGGCCATTTTCTGCCGCTTCAAGTCATCAAAGCTGCCAGCTTTGGCGCTGGGCATCCCAAATGACACCGTTTCATCCAATCCAATTCCTTGTTGGTGCACCTGGGAAAGCAGTAGAAAATAGTACAAGTGCTTGGGTCCCTGCACGCTTGTGGGAGACTGGCTGAAATTCCTGGCATCAGACAGCTCCAGCTCTGGCCCTTGTGGTAATTGCCAAAAGTGAACCAGTGGAGAGCAAGATCACTCATGTGCTCTCTCTCTCGCTCAATAATTCTGCCTTTCAAATGAGTAAACAAATCTTTTTTAAAAATAATAAATATGTTGGACACTCCTATTGTATAGTTCGTGGGAGATCCAGAAGAAGCTCCTGGCTCTTGGCTTTGGATTGGCTCAGCTCTGGTTGTTGTGGCCACTTCGGGAGTGAACCAGTAGTGAACGGATCTTTCTCTCTGTCTTTCCTTCTCACTGTATATCTGCTTTTCCAGTAAAAATAAATCTTTAAAAAAAGTCAGTATAAAATGGAGTTAAAACCTAATTTTATTTTGGTGCAAAAAATTTTTTTAAATCCACATTTTCATAATGTGTATGTCCATGAACTTTATTATTTTTAAGATTTACTGTATCTTTTATTTGAAAGGTGGAGTCACACAAAAGAAGAAGAGACAGAGAGAAAGATTTTCCATCCAAGGATTCACTCCCCAAGTGGCCACAATGGCCGGCTGAGCTGATCTGAAGCCAGGAGCTCTTCCGGGTCTCCCAAGCAGGTGCAGGGTCCCAAGGTTTTGGGTCATCCTCGACTGCTTTCCCAGGCCACAAGCAGGGAGCTGGATGGGAAATGGAACAGCCAGAAGATGAACAAGCATCCACATGGGAACCCAGCATCCACAAGTCAAGATTTAGCCATTGAGCCATGGCGCCTGGTCCATATTTTTAATATATTCTATATTCAAATTTTTCATCAGATGTGTGATTTGTAAATACTTTCTCCTACTCTCTCTGTTCACTTTATTGATCATATCCTTTGATGCACCAAGACTCTAGCCTTTTTAAGATTTATTTATTTTACTTGAAAGTCAGAATTACAGGGAGAGCGGAGGAGAGACAGAGAGAGCTCTTATATCAGCTGGTTCACTCCCAAAATGATTGCAATGGCCAGAGCTGGAGTGGTCTGAACCTGGGAGCCAGAAGCTTCTTCTGGGTCTTCCCTGTGGGTGCAGAGGCCTAAACACATGAGTTATCTTTCACTGCTTTGATCCTATTAATGTTTCCCTAGAGAAACCCGACCAATAACCTAGTCTCTCCTCTGGAATGATTCGTCATGTCATTCCTTCTGTCTCCATTTGGACTATCAAACAAAGACGCTGGGATTTTGATACACACAGGCAAGAGACACACGGGGGGTGGGGGAGGCAGTGCTATCAGCAGGGACACCATGGAAGTGGGACAAAGTACAGCATGGGCTGTGGGGCATCCTGAAGCTGGAAGGGTCAAAGCTGTCCCAAGCTCAAGCCGCTGGGTTGAGTCTTTGCAAACCCATCCCCTCTCACAATGGACCAAGTAAGGAGCGCACTTTGGCCTGTCGGCCTCCTCTGCTAAGATCAGTACCCCAAAGGACCCCGGGAGCATCCTCCTCGGCCCACTCCCTCAGCAGCTCTGAGAAGCCATGCCTTCAAGGCAGGCACAGCCCTTCAAAGTTGGCCCCATTTTCACTCAACCAGTCAAGAGGCAAAATCCAGTCTTTTTGATTGGGGTCTTAGGGGGCGGTGCTCTCCCTTCGGTATTTAAGAGCTTCTGCAAGCGAAACTGAACAAAAAACTAGCAAAGAACACAAAAACAATCACCCTCACTGAGTGCTGAAAGAATTCTGCAGCAATTGGCAAGAACGCTGAGAAGCTGATGTCTGGATACAAAAACAGAATCTCAGAGGCACTTCAGAAAACGCTGACGTTCAAAATAGAGACCCTCGCACACGCAGATAGGCCTGCGGACGGATTGAGGGACCCACAGCACTTGAGCTACAGCCACACTTGTCTTCTGTATTTTCTGCTTTAGGTACTGCACTGAAAGAGCCTTCCTATGGTATGTGGAAAAGAAAGCGATTTGTTTTTCCATAGTAGAGAAGAACTGAAAGAATGAATTATTCCAGATAAACATATGTTCTGAGTTGCAAATATTTTCCATCCCTTGTTGTAGGAAAATAAACCGAAGACAGAAAAGGCCAAGGTGATACAATCAATTATGTATACATCATTGGCGAGAGAGAGGACGCCAGCTTCAACGCAGTGCTCGCCTGCCTGTAAAACCAGTTTTCAGCATTGAAACTCACTAGTGGCCACCACCTCACAGGGCGTAGGTTGACATTTGAGGCATTTGTAAAAGCCTTCTAAGGGACAGTTTCTTTCACATGGGCTCTAGAGCATAGCGGTTAGGCTTACAGATACCAAAACCTCTTCCTCGTGAATCTCGCCCGTCACACAGTGCTTCACTTCCGCTCACAGTCAACCATGTTTTCTCTTCTCTCCCAGCCTGGTTTAAGTGCAGTTCAAATTAAAGGACTCCCCTTCCATTGCTCCTTGCTTATGGGGAAACACACACACACACACACACACACACACACACACATACACATCATGTCCTTGAATTTCCCCAACAGAAAAGTGGGGCTGGCTTTGGTTGTTGGATTTCTGCCTCCCAGCGGAGATCTGCAAGGGGACCCTGGCTCCCAGCTCGCTTCAGCCTGGTCCAACATGCACCGCTGTGTGCATCTTGGGAAAGGGACTCAGTGGACAGGGGTCCTCTCCGTCTTCTCTTTCTGTCTCTCTGCCTCTATGGTAAGTAAACAGAAAACCAAATAAATGAATAAATAGGAGGCATCCAGTTTAAAGCAATGGCCACAGATCGAATCTCCCATGTCTGCGGTTACTGTAGATGGTATTTGTGTATATATATATCTCCTCAAAAAACGATTCTTGTGTTTAAACAGAGAGAGTAATCTAAATGAGAAAGGATCCTCTGCTGCACAACAGAAGAAAATAAAGCTCCCGGAATCTCTCTGAGGGATGTACACTCTTTTGACTGCACAGCTCCTGACCAGTTGCTCTCACAGCTACTGTATCCATCAAGACAAAAACCATTTATGACCCAGTTGATTAAAAGGCCTCATAGCTGGCTAGCAGGGTTTCTTGCCAGAATCTCAGGAACAGGTTCCACAAACAGGTTCAACTGAGTCCCACGATGAAAATGATGAAAATGCTTCGAGGTAATGGTGGTCACATAGATTTCCCCCAAAAGACTGAGTGTAGGCAGCTGATGAGGGGAGTGGCCAAGTGGGCAGGTGCAACAGAGAAGGGAGGAGGGAGAAAGGAAAGAGAAAGCCACAGAGAAAAGAACCTTGAACCCTGTTAGAGTCATCTACCTGCGTGTGAGTTCTACCTCCAGCACTGTTGACCCCAGCCGCTGAGTGGGGACCACAGGAGGCACTACGAACAGATAAACCTGCTGGCAGCTGGAAGTTAGCTCTATGTTACGAAGGGGTGGACTAGGAACATAGCTAGGGCACGGGCCCAGCTCTGTGCATGCCTCTTGCATATTCTGATTCCCGAAGAACCCCTCAAGGTGGGTATTATCACTAGGATTTTATAAGACAGGGTAGTTAGCATCTCCAAGATGGTGCAGCTGGCATGCCTCGCTCGCCAGTTCTGAACCATGACCCTGTCAGTGTCAGTTCTGATCCATGACCCTGTCCTGGGAGGACTGTCCCTGCCCCTGGGTGAACATGGAACACCCATTGCTCCACAGTGAATCTCATGCGGGTACAAGGCGGCCTTCCAACCAGTCAGGCACTGCCCTCTGCTTCACTGGCTCTTTTCCATTGGCACCAAGAGCGGTGCCAATTATTCAACAGTCAGTTGACCAAATACAGGACAACTTTGTGCAGAGCAGGGGAGCTCTGTTGGGCCTTTGACCGAAACCTGCAAATGAACATTCCATGTGGCCAAGGGCTCAGTGAGAAAAGAGCTTTATAATGGCTCTGGGCAGTGTTTGACTGCAGGCAGGCCTGAGCCACCCCAGACGGAATGCAATTATCAGCGGGTCGTCCCAGTGTTTCGGGGCACAAGGTGACTGTTATCTGAAGTCAGAAAGGAAATGCCTGCAATTGCTGTTGATTGTCCAGTGAGGTACAGAATAAAACCTTACTCTGCCGGCCCCTCCCAGGACTGGACCAGGTAAACCCTTGAGGTAGACCATGAAACCATTTTCAGGGACCTTCCTTCCAACAGCGAGTAACCCACCCATCTAAAACAATCTCCTTTCTGTAAACTGTTGCAGTATTAAAAGGTTTTGTTTTTGCGGACCTTATTGTGTATATTCAGAGTGAAGTCAGACCAACCAAAATCCTTCAGAGGAAATAAAATAGTACCTCTTCAGCCTTCATAGATTGAAGTCACAGTCTTTTCATTTCACCTTAAAATGAATGCATATCCAAAATGCTGTGGGTTTTCTGATTGTAATGTGCCCTTCTTTGCTTTTATTGGTTCCGGATTTCCTACCTCTGTTAGAAAGGTCTAAGTCACATATTAGGGGCTCCTCAGCCATATAATCTTCATGTTTTACTCTTCACTTGCCAACATAGATGCTATCTAGAATTTAGCAGAGGTCTAGCTATGTTTTTTTGCGGAATTTGTCAACCAGGGCTACTGCCCCCTTGAATTCACCACCAACTTAACTGATATTGTTGTTGTTGTTGTTGTTTGTCAAATAACAAAATTCCCTTACTGCTGTGTGTGTGTGTGTGTGTGGTCAGACACATGAATGGTAGACAAGGCAGCTGAGGTGGCACTGGGCTACTGTGGGTTTTGGTTATTTACCTGAGAGATAGAGCCAGAGGCAAATGGTTTGGAAGCAAAGGTGCTCTGATAGGAGAGGCACGCCTAACCCAGGACATCACAATAACACCCTAGGATAACACCCTTGTGTTTTGTTTCTTTTCTTTTCTTTTTAAGATCTATTTATTTTGAAGGGAAAGGCAGATTTACGAACAGAAGGAGAGACAGAGAGAAAGATCTTCTGTCTGCTGGTTCACCCCCCAGATGTCAGCAACAGCCGAAGCGGAGTAGAGCTGAAGCCAGGAGCTTCTTCCAGGTCTCCCACAGATGGGGCAGGTCCCCATGAGAACTTGGGCCATCCTCCACTGCTTCCCCAGGCCACAGGCAGGGAGCTGGATAGGAAGTTTAGCAGCCAGGACACAAACCAGCACCTATGTGGGATCCTGGCAATTATAGGCAGAGGAATAGCCAACTGAGCTACTACATCAGCTCCTGACATCCTCGTTTTAAAGAAAGCTTTTTATAATCACACGGCTCTTACCAAGTGTTGTTAACAGCCATATGTACGTTTTAATGCAGAGTAATGAAGGGGAAGATGCAGCAATAAAGTGAATTATTTGGGGGAAGCTCGCCAGTTCTCGCCACCTACCCTCGGAGGTAAAAGTTCTCCGGAAATAATGTATCATTCCCTCACTTTCCTCCACAGCACTTGGGGGCGGGGCTGATGGATGTGCGTTCTTAGGAGATTTGCTTCTGACTAAGGCATGCCAGGCAAAACAGTTTGCCCTCAGCTAAGTCTCTGATCTAAGGGACTGAGGAAGGGGGGCGGGGAGAAGCATGTGTGTTTTCTCTGGTTTTGCGTTGAAATTCCCCAGGTGACTGTGACCAAGGAGCCAGCCTTGAAAAACCATTGGCTTTAAGGAAGGTGATGAGATAAAGAAAGAAGACAGACTCCCAAGTAGCCCAACAGCCCTCCTGCCTTACTGGAAACCTCAGACCACCAGCAGGGCAGGCAGCGCTGGCTTTGTGGAGGCATGGGCAGGTTCACCAAAGACAGACCCTCTGGGCACTGGTTGCCACAAAGGACCCAGCTCCCTCCACCCTGGTTTCTTCTTCCAAACACCACAGGTCTGAGATGCCTTTGCCCTTCAGACCCTAGCCAGTTCCTTTCAACATCTGGGGAAATGTTTGGATGATTGGAATATGGTTTGGTCCCCAAACTCAGGCAGACATGGAAACCCCAAAGTCATAAGTTCATGCCACAGAGGGTGAAGGTGTAACTCAGTTATGGAATGAGGGAGACAGGGCCACTGGAGACAGGCCCTGGGAAGGTAGTGATCTCAATAGGGTTACAGTGAAATCGCGAGCCTGGACCCACATCCTTTCTATTTCCTGCCTTGCCACCACGTGATCTTCCTTTACCTACAAGGGCCACTGGATCTTGGGCTTGAACCTCTAAAGTAGTGAGCTAAAACATTTTTCTAGGTGGCAGGCACCATGGAAAATCAGGTTAAGCCTCTGCCTGGGAAGCCAGCACCCTGTATGGGCATCAGTTGGAATCTAAGCTATACTACTTCCAATCCAGCTCTCTAACAGGTGCATTAACCATGCTTGTGCCTCTGTCACCCACCTGGGAGACCTGGAGGAGGTTCCTGGCATTCAGCCCTGGTCAGTGTGGCCATTTTAGGAATGAATCATTAGATGAAAGACCTCTCTCTCTCTCTCACTCTCTCTCTCTCTGTCTCTCTCTCTCTCCCCCCTGTAACTTGCCTTTCAAATAAATAAAATCAAACTTAAAAAAAAAAAAAAAACAACCACTTTTCTGTTTATCAAGTTAGCACCCTAAGGTACTTCAGAGAGCTAAGAGCTACAGGTAAGCTGGAAAGTTTGACCCTGTCCTGCCCCAATCCTGATGCTGAACTCGTAACTCCCACCTCCTCAGGATACGACTGTACCTAGAGAAAACTCTTAAAGAGATAATGAAGTGTGGCCAGTGCCGTGGTTTCTCAAGCTAAGCCTTTGTCTGGCATCTCATATGGGTGCTGGTTTGATTCCCAGCTGTTCCACTTTCCCATCCTGCTCCCCGACATGCTACAGAGGATGACCTGAGTCCTGGGGCCCCTGCACCCACAAGGCACGTGGAAGAAGCTCCTGCTCTCAGGTTCAGACCACACAATCTCTGATCATTGTAACCATATTGGGGGGGGGGGGGAACCTGTGGCTGGAAGATCTCTGTTGTAACTGCAAGAGGTAATGAAGTGAAGAACAGGACATGAGGGGTCCCTGACCCACGACAACTGGCACCCTCAGCAGAGGAGGTTAGCACGGACTTGCACAGGAGGCAGATGCCCGAGGGCGTCTAGCAGCCAAGGAGTAAAGGGAAGGCACTAACCGGGCATCTGCAGGCAGGGCAGGAACAGTAGCCAGACGCCAGCTCCCACCTGTCCTGAGTGCTAGACAGGCCTCCGTCTGCAGCTGCACCTAGCATCCTGTCCATAGCAGGGATGGGGCAGGGGTGGGCATAAAACAGAAACACAGACTCAAAGATATCACAAACTCAAGTGTTGGCAACATCTAGCTGCCTGGGCTGTGGTCTTCTGAACCATGCTCTGGCCAGCGCATCCCCAGAGCACTTGGTACAGGAGTTAGGACTCAGCTCAGCACGCTCACATGCCACGTCTGAGTGCTTGGGTTTAAGTCCCAGTGTAAGTGCATGGGTGCCTGCCACCTACATAGGACACTTAGGTGGAGTTCCTAGCTCCCCTATCGAGTAGAAACACATGTTGGATGACCCTTGAGGAAGTTTCCAGCTTTGTCCCTTGCCTCCCAGCCCCGTACAACATTATCAAAACGCATGATGCGTTCCGTGAGCAACAGCCCCAGCCATGCCAAACTTGCCCCTTGGGTCAGACAAGAGCCTGTGCTTCCTATTTTACTGCATTTAATATCCTTATTTGATCCCGTAGGTCCCATGACCGTGACCCCTGTACTGCCCTGCTAGATAGCGGTGAGCTCTCTCTCTCTCCCTGGGCACTGACTCAACACCAACCCCTGGCTGCACCTACCTCTGCAGTCCTCTAGGCCTATTATTCATTTGCTTCATTCCCAAGGTTGCACTTGTAGGTTTCCTACAGCCTGGCCTCTCACCAGGGGCTCCTTACACAGTCAAGTGCACAGGATTTGAGGAAGGATGAGTACTTACAGAGCAGGCAGATTGGCCTGTGAGCTTCAGTCTCTGAGCTGGGGGTTCCACAGGTCTTTCCCTCTCTACCTGTTCCTTCTTGTCTCGAAACAATCATCTCATCTTTTGAACCTTCCAAAGCCTCACTAATGGGGTCCCGTGAAGCCTCCGGTTTAGGATCGTCTGGGTTTCACTCTGCTCTCTTTGTTTCCAGGCTTTGTTTGTTCTGCTTCTGCTATTCATGCACCCAGAACTGGCTCTTCTGCCATCCTGTATTCCTTCCTTTTGTTCTTGTTTCGACAATTCTTTTGACAGTTTCGATCCATCTTTCCATTTTGAATCTATTGCTGTTTCCACCTAATTCCATGTTGTAACAAACAACCAAGCTCTTTGAAATATTGGACTGGGCTTGTGAACATCTCCCTTCCTAAAGCAGTGGAGGGTGTGGTGTGGTCCTTGCAGAACTGGAAACGGTGCATGGAGCAAGGTTGCTTTATAATGGCGTGCAAGGATCCATCTGGCATTGCCAGCACAGTCGGCTGCAGGCTGTGTGCAAGGGAGCCCTGATCCTGAGGTGGAGAGCGAGCGAGCCTATGTTTGCTCAGAACCCTCAGCTATGTGTTTCAAAGCTTTCCAGTGACTGGAGGTTGTTATGCAATTGAGGAATGGACAGAAGGCTGTAGGCACTCACTTGTACTGGGGAGCAAGGAAAGAAGGGACCCTCGTGCTCACATGTACCTATGTGTGTACAGAACAAAAGCAACACTGTATGTTCTGAAAGATGGACAGAGCCAGGTAGAACCTGTCCAATCACACATTAGATCATGCCCAAGTGATCCATTTCTAGACATGATGCAAAAATTCTTTCTGTGTCCCCTCTCCCAAGGTCCCCAAATCTCCAAGGCAGTGGATGTCCCAACCATCTCCAACTTTTGGGACATCCAAATGGACTTGCCAGAGCATTGCCTGGCAGCCACATCAGCCATTCAACACTTAGATGACAAACGCAAGCTGAAGGGTAGCTACGCCTACGTGGTAGCTTTCTCAGTCTTGAACACTTGGTGCCAAAAGGGTTGTTAGCCTGGGCAGCTTTGGGGTCGGGGTCCCAAGAAGGGAAGAGCCAGGAAGCTGTTGTTGGATGAAAGAGAGCCCACCCTGCTTGGGGAGTCTCAGAGCCGCACCTGCTGCTTCGTCCTCCCCCAGCCCTCTCAGCCCCGACCTGGGAGGAAAGCAGCGTGGAGAGGAAAGACAGAGAAGAAGCTCTGCTTTGCTCATGGGGACAGCATTTCCAGCAGTGTCCCCTGAGTCCTGACCCTTGCAATTCTGGTACCAACAGTCCTTTCTCCCTTCCTCGCCATACCACCCACTACCCAGCTCCTAAGTCTGCACACTCCCTCAGGGCATGTCTTAGCACCCAGTTGTTGGAGATTGTGCCGGCAACACACATCACATGAACATGTCAAATGCTCACTTGGGGATGGAGGATACCCCCAGCATGACCTCCAGCAGCGCACTCTGAAAGGTGGGACAGAGAGGCAGCACGGTGATTCGTTGGAAGCCCACAATGCTGCAGAGGCCTTTCCAAAGTCTTGCTCTTCATTTTATGTCTGTAAGCTTTTAAGGGAGCCCTCCACTCATGCCCAGCGTGCACACACACATACATACACACAGAGCCCAGGTCTTGCCACCCCCTCTCTCCACCCCCAAAGCTGGGTTCCAGTCCTGATAACTCATCCAATTCAACAGGCACAGAAGGCTGGGTGTGTTCCCATGAGGGTATCCATTTCTTTGTGTGTGTGTTTGTGTCACAAAAAGCAAGCCCTGCAGGTCCTGTCCATTGGGCCCCATGCCACATTCACACCTGGCCACTGCACCTTGGGTGCTATTGTGCACAAAGCCCTTTCCTCAGCTGTATGTTTCTCTTGTACAGCCTCCATCACTCTCTGCCCATGTGTCTGTGCCTTCCCCTTCCTCCCCCCACCCACGCTCACTGACGCCTCCAGTCCCTGCCTGCAACACCAGGAGAGAAGGAGCTAGGGCTTCCAAGGGAAACATCCCGTGCTGCCACCAACTTTGTGTGCGTATTTCTCATTATTCAGGAGTCCTGCCCACCTCGTGTGCCCACTTTGAGCCCATTTCTGACAATTGTGTCGACTGTCACAAAACGACCTTCTGGCCCCACCGCCGTCCCACCTGGCCCTGTTTACAGAATGCATTGGAGACACAAACATTCCGGAAACCCAAATAACCTTACTACAAAGGCGATCAACTGTGACTTCTGGGATTATTGTTTCAGTTTAATAACACCTGGCCACAGAGATTCCCTCCCAGCACTGCCCTACCACACACACACACCCATTCCACGAATCCGATGGTCCAGCATACAGTAGGGGAAAGGCTGGCTTTTTCTGCACGCAGCCCACGCAGTTCACTCTAAAAGGTCTTGGTCCTGCTGGCCTATACCTCTAACCGTCTTCCCCAAGTGGTGCGTTTTAGACACTGCCTCCCAGCACCTCGTGCTTTAAGAAACAGGAGGTCCCCAGCACCAAGTCTCTACCGAGGGTGAGAGGCGCGGGGTCCCATCCTCACCCAAGCTTGCTTCACACGGGGAGGCAGCGTGGGTGGGAGCATTTGGGTGGCATACCCCAGAAACCACAGTAATTGGAAGGGAGAGGAAGCAAATATCAATTAGCGACTGCTCAGCCAGCTACCAATCTTGGTTTCCAAAAGACTCCACCTTGGTTCTCTCTAGAAGCGACAGCTTCCCGGGAACCTGGCTCAGCAGCGATGGCACCTCAAGGCCTTGACCAGTGCGGGCCTTCACCCGGGCCCAGGGAGTCATCCCCTGAAATCCATGCCGCTCTCCGGCGCCTGCGTGAGGCTGCGCCCCCAGGCCAGGCCAGGTGGTGCTGTCCCGCGGGTCCCAGCACACTACCCACGCCCCGCTGTGCAGGGGGCGCTGGCTGGAGCTACCTGGCACCCCAGCATCCACCTACAGGCCCCAGGATTCCGGCGAGGTGGCTAAAGGTTAGCAAATAATAAGGGTGACGGGTATTGTGTATGCGCTCGCGCGTGTGTATGTGTGTTGGAAGAGCAAGAGTGTGTGTGTGTGCGCGCGCGCACGCGCGCGAGGAGGGGGAGGGAGGGTGAGCGGGACCCCGGGCGGTAGTGGTGGCCCCCCGCAGACAGACCCGCGGGAGTGGGGGGTGGCGAGGCGAAGGGGCGGCGCGGCTCTCCCGGGCTCGCGCGGCCCGGGCGCCTCCCAGGAAGGCAGGGAGGGGGGGCGGCTGTTTACCCAAGAGGGTTGTACTGATAGCACGTTCCTCGAGTTGACTTTGCTTTCCTTGAGTTTATTGTAAAGGGGTAAAGTTTTCGGATCCGTCACGTGACCCTGACAGGTCCTGCCTATGGCGCGGCAGACCACCCACGCCGAGGGCCATGGAACTGCTTAATAGAAACAGGCTCGTAATTGTGAGTCCGCGCTGCACTCCGCCGCCAGCCTCTGGCGGCCCCGCGCGCCGGGGCTTTTACACTTTCCGTTCCTTTTGTAAAGAAGGAGCAGGAGGAGGAGGAGAAGCCCAAGACGACGACCAAGGAAAAGGCGACGACGGCAAAGACAAAGAGACCCGCGGCGACCAGGCCAGGGGGAGAGCGGGGCACACGGGGAGAAGACGCAGCAGTGCCGCATCCGGACAGAGGGGCCTGCTAGGGGAAGAGAAGGAGAAAAGGAAAAAAAAAAAGAAGGGGGGAATTGATGTGAAACCCAAGCCCGGCACCCGCGCCAAAGGCACCCGCGCTCCCGGCAGGGCTTGACGGCCGGCTATGGTGAGTGCAGCCAGCGAGCCCGCGCCCTCGCCCGCGCGCGCCTTGCGCCGTCCACCCGGGGGGCCGCGGATCGAAACGCCAGCTCCGTGCCGCGAGCGAGGGGCCGGAGGGGCGCGCTGCGCGCCGCGCCGTGGGGCTTGGTGGGCTGCGCCGCCGGGCGCGGGAGCACCAATCCCGCGGCTCCGCGCTCTCTCGCTCACTCTCTTGCTCTCCCGGAATCCTTGCCCCCCGAAGCTGGCCCCGCGGGGCGAGGAGGGGCGGGGGGCGCCGACTGCCGCGGGACCCGGGCCGGGGAGCGGATGCGGAGGGGACTTCTCACGGAGGGGGTCGCCTGGGATCCCATTTTCACGCTTGAAAGGGTCGCCACCTTGGCTTCTGCTCGTCAGCCTGCTGGTGGCTTCTGGGCTCGCCAGTGGAGGCTGAGCTGGTGATGGAGGGGCTGGTGCGGAGAGAGTGACAGCGTGGGGGTTGGAGGGGCGGGAAGGAGGAGGTGCGGGCTCCGGGGAGGGAGCGCGCACATGCAAGCTGGTGTTGGCCGCTCGGCGGCTCGGCGTGCTGCTTCTCCTGGGGCCGCCCGCGGGAACGGGTGCGCTCGCTCCGCACCAGCGCCCTCGTGGCTCCTAGAGTAGCCCTGATCCAAACCCGAGATTGTAGCACTTACCTCTCCCGTCGCCAAAGGCGGGGGGGTGGGGGGGGGAGAGGGCGCCAGGGACTTTTGTGAGTTCAGGAAGGGGCCAAGCCCGGGGAGAATTAGAGGCGTGTTGGGCCAACTCTCGCGCCCACGGATTCGGGCGCCCTGGTGCCTGCCACCCATTAAAGGAGTGGGCGGGCGTTGGGAGCGCCCTGGGGGTGCGTCGGGACACCCAGAGATCGTGCCTCTGGGAGGCATGTGTTAGGACTCTGTGTTGACGTGTGTGTTTAAAGGGATTCCTGGAGCGTGGATGAATCGCAAGTGTTTTTGATCCGAGAACCATATGGATTGTTGTTGATGAGAGACACCCAGAGGCGCCTGTTTTCCTGGACCTGGGTGAAAAGGAGCGTCTTCCTGCCTCCCTGGCCTGCCTTCCTCCCTGGGGAGGAGAACTTACAAAAGCCCCAGACATAAATCATAGAGCCCCACAATGGGTGGCTCGAAGTATTTAATAATTGGATCATTGAGGTCTTCAGCTACTACAATAGTCTTTTTCAGCATTCTGTGTGTGTTCAAAAAAGAAATTTTTTTTTGGCTCCTGTAGTTCAACATGCAATTAATTGCCTCCCACAAAGAAAGACAATGCTTCTTGGTTGGTGTCATCCTTTGTTACTGTAGCTTATTGTTTCTGGGTGGTACCTCGGGATACTGTTGCCTCAGGTGCAGTATGTCCCGTGTTGTAAAACAAGGGCCTTTCAGTACCAGTCTGTGTGTTCCAGTTGTCACCGGGCTTCCCTCCACAAGGTTGTAAAATGCCTTTGAGGGCACGGTCGCGTTCAATGAAAATGTGGCCTCAACGTGGACACCCAGAGGGTCCTTGGGGAGCCAGTCCCCTAATCTCAATTTGGAGTATTAGCTTCATTTCAAATGGACTGTGAGAGGTGTGTCTAATTTCTGATTATAATCGAGTCAGAATCTGACAGGCTCTGTTTGCGCCGTAGTTGTATTATTTTTTTTGTGTGTGTGAATAGAAAAAAAAAGACTTTCACAAATTGTCTTTAACTTAAAATCTCTGTCCCCGTTTTATCCTCCTCCTCCTCTCTCTTTCTACACACACACACACACACCTTTTATATTCTCCAGCCTCTACCACAGTGTATAATGCCCTATTGAGACATGTAGGCGTGATGTGTAAACCGGATTAGCAGTATGAAAGACAGACACACAATAAGCTGGAATTGTTTTACTTCCCTTTCATTTCTCATGCCTATATCTCTAATAAATTTGTTGCTCCAGCAGTGGGTCAAAGGGATCATGTTGCTTAGCTTCCCCCCCGCCCCGGGCCCCGCATCCCAATGGTAGATATCACAGACATGAGCACGGGTCCCTTCTGCCCAAATGCAAAGCTTGATATAGAGATATTAAATGGGGGAGAAAGAGATGGGAGAGAGGGCGAGAGGCAACAGGAGCTGGAGAAGCAGAGAGACTCGGAGTCTACATCTCCATCGTAGCAGAACCCTGTGGGCCAAGAAGATCCTTAGGGAAGGGGGTGGGAATCAAACCAGGGCCAAAGCTGTGTTTTCTTTCAAACTCGTTGTAGCTCTGAATGAGCCCTCTCCACCACTGGTGACTCAAGCTGCAGAGTACCCGGAGCTTTTGCCATATGAAGTCTGACTTCCCCTGCCAGCCAGGGGCTTCGAAACCTGGACTTCTCAGGGAAGCCCCTGGCGGCCCCCCTCTCCCCTCCCCAGTGCCCGGGAAGCTCAGAAAATGCCAGTGCTCCTGGTTGGTGCTGGAGCCCTCTCATTGACTCCTTTGTGGAGTTGGGAGCAGCTTCCCATTAAAGGAGATCAGGGGTAATTAGCAGCATTATTTTGACAAGCTGGCGAGGGCTGTTCCCTTTCCTTCAGCTTGAGGTGGGGGCTGGGTGAGGGTGGGGGGGGGAGAGGGAAGCAGGCGCCAGCGAGGAAGGGGAGGTGAGGCAAGTTCAGTAGTTTGAATATTGGGTAGCTGTGGACAATTTTACACACACACACACACACACACTTCCCTGGAACTTCTGAGACTCCTTTGCTGCCATCACCTGCTAAGTAAATACCAGAACTGCCAATGAGAAAATAAGATGCCATTCTCACAGAGCCAAGAAAATGTTGGTGCCTGGTGGCAAACTGCCTTGAGTTGAGGCAAGACTTCACGGAGGTGTCTAGCAGCTTTGGACTGCCCAGGCCCAGATCCATGGCTCCCATCCTTACCCCAGGCTCCCCTGTTTTTCTACCAACGATTTCATGTTATCTCCAGGCCCTCTTCCCTCCCACCTTCCTCCACCTGGGTCCCCTGGGAGGTGTGCAGCTCTTTGCTTGTCTGGAAGACAGCATTGAAAAAAAAAAAAGCTCAGCAGATAGAATTATAAATGACGTGTGAGTCGTTTTACCAGAACATACTTACATCTGCATGCATTTATAATCTGCAAAATCTTAGCCAGATCACATTGGGTTTGACAGATCCGTTTGGTTTGCTCTGTAGAACCCAGGGAAAAGTTAAGCTCACTGTGTTTTTCTGGTGCCCTCCCTGCCCCAACCCCATCCAGTGTGGTGCCCACCGTTGCCCAATGGATCATCCAAGCCCAGAGGGCAAATGTTTCCTTTTAGTGTCATCTCATCTGATGTTATGTAGGAGATGTGTGTGGCGCGGCCACAAATGTTGCGAGTATCAATCCAGGCAGTTTAAAGAATCTGCGTGTTGAAAACTCCCAAAAGGAGTCTTGGGTGGCAGTGGGGAGAAGACAGACATGACAAGCTCTGCGCGGAGCCCAGAACTTTCTCCGGAAAAGGAAACAGAATAGGCGCCCTTCCCCCTCCCCCCACTCAGCTCGCACGTGCTGGTGAACTCTCTAGGGGAGCCCCCCACCCCCCAAGGCCAGAAAAGCCCCTTTAGCGAGTGCGTTCCCACTTGCTCACACTTTTAGCTGGCCTGGCTAACCCACCACCACCCTCGGGAGCTTCTTCTCAGGTCGGTGGAATCTTACGGTTTCTTGAAGTTAACCAACCCGGCTGGGCCTAGCGGTCCCCTGCGCCAGGCATGCATATTAAAGTAGACACTGCTTACAAATGTAAATACGAGCAGATTGATTAGGAACAACATTCTCGCCGGGAATGTCGCACTCGTCTGCATCAGCAATGAGGCAAATTGGGGGCAGCCTGAGCCCCGGCCACCCACGTAGAGCAGGCTTTTTTTTTTTTTTAACCCTGGCTCCTTCCTCTTCCTTAAAAACTGAAACAAGGCCAATTAGATCCTCAAAGTAATTCATCTCTGCGTATTCAAAAAAAAAAAAAAGGCGGACCACAGGGAGAGAGGTGTGTGGAGAGAGTGGGGGGCTGGGGAGATTAAGACTGGCGCTTGGTGGGAGCCCTGGCTGCGGCTTTGGGATAGTCCAAGGGATAGCATTGAGAAACTGGGACCATTCATTGCGTTGCTGAAAAGTTAACCTACCCAACGGCGGGAGGCAGGGCTCGGAGCGCCAGGCAGCGTTCGAAACGTTTAGGAATGAAGTCTCGAGTGAGGGAACAGGAGCCTGAGTGCTCCCCACCAGCACAACCACGAAGGCGGTGGGCACGACGTGCCTTGGAACGGCCGCCGGAAGGGGCAGAGACACGGAGCCACGCAAGGGCCTGGGCCAGAACTCCTTCAGATCCACCAAGTCCCTAATCCAGTTGCGCATAAAATGGGGAGCATACGCGAGTGTCTTGGGAAGGGGATCTCAACACAAGTACGAACAGGGCAACGCATTTTCTGGGTGCGCGACCATTTTGCTTCCTTGCAAGCCTCGAAGGCTAGGGAACGGTTTTAGCTGGCAAAGCGGGGGACCACCGACTGCCTCTGCCTTGCCCGGTGCCAGCCGTCCAACGTTAAATAGGACGACGTTCCTCTGAGTGGAAGCCGGCTGCAGGGGGATGGAAAGGCAGCGGGAAGCAGGGCGCAGCCTACACTTGCTGTGAATGGTGATTGTCGTTTCAGCCGAGAACGCACCCGCACGAAGCTGGCCTTCCCGGCCCTTGCGGTGCGCCCGCCGTTCCCTCCTGAGCCGCCTGCAAAATCCCGTGCTGCCTGGGAGCTGGGAGTTTTGAATTTCCGCGCTGGCTCGGCGCACTCGCGTCCTGCCTTGCCGGCCTGCGAACGTCCCCGGACGCTTCTGCGCCCTTTGTCTCCCACGACTCCCCGCGACGCGAGTCCTTCGCGCGCGGGCGCACACACACGTTTAACCAGTTCGAGATTACAGGGGAGCAGGGTCCTCTCTGGGGGGAGCCAGGGAAGGAGCTAGAAAAAAAAAGGGGGGGACTTGCAGGGGAGAAAAGTGGCCAGGCTGGGGCCTGGAGTAAGTGGTTGGGGGTGGGGGGAGACGGGAGGAAGAGGAAGGAAAGGGGGGGAGAGGGAGGGACCGCCCGAGAGGAAGGAAGGGGGAGAGAGGGAGGGCTGGCGGCCGGGTCCCCCAGCGGGAGCCGCGTGCACAGCCGCGGTGGCCGGCGCGCCCCGCCGCAGCCCCTAGCGGGCCCGAGCCGGCGGCGCGGGGCTGCTCAATGGGGAGCTGCGCCAGCGCGCGGCCATTGGCCGGCGGCGGGGAGGCCGCGCGGGCATTGGGCAACGCCAGGGGGCCGGTCCGCCTTCAGGAATGTTACTACGGCGCGCCCGGCACGTCCGTCCGCACCGGGCCGCGCGCGCGCGCGCGCCTCCCCTGGCTTCTCCTGGGCTGCGCGGCCCGGCGCACGGCCGGCCCAGCGTGTCCACCGCCGTCCCGGCTGGGCTCCACGCGCGGGAGAGGTGCGGGATGCAGTGGCGGGTTTTGGCGGGGGAGCGGCTCCGGGCACGAGGCGCGCGCGTCCGCGCACGAACGGACCCCGGCGCGCGCAGGGCCTCGCCAGGCCGGGGTCACGTGGCCGCGCGGGCTCCGCCCCTCCCTCTCTTGCCCTCCCCCATCCCTCCCCCTGGCCTGCTCCATCTGGGTTTCTTTCTTTCCCTTCCTTTCTTTCTTCTTTTTTTTTCAATGAACACACACCGTGTGCATCTTAAAGCCACACCGCCCCATTTCACGGCTGCAGTGGGCGGCTTGCTACCGCGGGGCCCTCTGCCATCCACCCCCCACTTTTTTTTTTAATAAAGAGGTGGGTGGGAGCGGTTAAAATAAATACTAAAAACAGGGCAGAATCCAGGGTTTGTGGGTCTGGTCCTTGGCTCAGGAAAGAACCTCATAACTTTACAAACGCAAGAAAAACACATTCCACTTTGGCCGCCTTTTTTTTTTTTAATGAAATAAAAAGCGTCGCTGTGTGGCGGAGACTCCCGGCCCCGCACCCGGCGCCAGAAGCCGCGCGTTCCACGCAACTCGGCCCCAGCGTGGAGCTGGCCCTGGGACTCCCGCAGGGATCCCGGACGCGACGTGGGGACGACCCTCGCCGTCCGCGCGCGGTCCTGTGGTCGGGTTGACTCCACTCTCCCTGACGTCATGCTGTTATTAGGGACCCACGGCGCGCACGCCCGCGTTTGCACTTCATTAAAAGGCTGATTCCACGGGGGACCGTGGCGACGGGGCAAGATGCTCGCTCCGCGTCTCCCGGCTGTTGCAAGGATCCAACGGCTTTTAGCTAGGAGGAGCTATCCACAGGAACGTCCCTGCCCCCGCCACCTTCCCCGCGTCTGGAGTCCACTTTCGTGACACGCTGGCTGTGCCATCGTGAATTTATATATTTATATATGTGTAATTGAAAGGCAGGGGACTGCTTTTTTATTCAGGTGGCTTTCCTCTTTAACGTTTCTTGTTTATACCAACGCGAGGCGCTGTTCCCTGCAAAGGCTCCAGTCTTTCCACCAAGTTAGAAAAGAGGAGGGAGAGGGAAAGGGGAAGGGAAAAAAAAAATCTGGCACAGGCCGGCGCACTCTCCACCACCCTGTCATTATCGGTGCAGGCCTGGGAATTCCAACCGGACCTCCCAGGCTTCGCTGCCGCTGGAGGCCAAGGTGCCTGTGAAAGGGCTTTCTTGGAGGAATTTCTGAGATTGTTTAAGCGCGCCCAGAAAACAGAGAGCGCCCCCCCCCACTCCCCGCCCGAGGCAGATACTGGTGTGTGTGTGTGTGAGCGCGCGCGTGTGTATGAGCGTGAGCGCGCGTAGGGGGCGACTCACACACACACACACACAAAAAGGGGGCCCCCGTGGAGAAGAAAAGGGACCGGCGAGCCAGGAGGGGCGAGGGGCGCGTTCCTGGATGGCAACGTTGCGTGCGCGGAGGCTGGCGCGCTCCTAGGCTGCCCCGGAGCCGGGATGCGCGCTCCGGGGTTGCCTACCTGGGTGGTCTCTCTACTTTGGTGAGCTGTTGCTAAGCAGCTAATAATAGTCATGTTTGCTGAGTAATTTCTGCCCTCCGCGAGCCAATCGCCGCGCAGAAACCCAAGCCATCTGACAGCCCCGGGGGCGGGAGCTCCAGCCTTTTTCTCTCGCTCGCTCGCTCCCCCTCCACCCCCTCCCCTCCTCCTCCTCCTCCTCCCCTTCTTTCTCCAAATGGAGAGAGTTCTTTTTTTTTCTCCTTCCATCTCATCTATTGAATCAAGGAGCTGCTGCGGCCGCTGCCCGCTGCACACCACACACACACGGCGGAGTCCCCAGATCCCGGGAGCAGCCGCAGAGGCGCGCGGCGCGGGGGCAGAATGGTCCCGCGGGTCGGCGAACAGCACAAGACAACAGAGCCCGGGACCGAACAGCCACCGCGAACCCAGCAGCAGCCAGAACCCGAGCAGCGCGAGCAGCAGCTTCAGGAGCCGCCAGCACCGCCACCGCCAGCAGCGGCAGCGGCTGCGGCTTCGGCCCGGCAGCACTGAGACCCGCCGGTGGGCACCTTCGGACTCCGCGGCGAAGGCAGCCGCTCGCGCGAACCGGGAGGCGCCGAGAGATTCGGCGCGATCGGCGGCGGGGATTTGCTGGCGCTTTTTGCAGTGAAGGGGTCGCGGCGTGGGGCGGGGGACGGATAGAGGGGACTTGGGGACCTCGAGGAGCGCCGCCACGGAAGCACCCGGAGGACTGGCTGGCTTGGCGCGTCGGCTCTCGCTCTCCCGCGAACTGGATGTGGGCAGCGGTGGCCGCAGAGACCTCGGGACCCCCGCGCAATGTGGCAATGGAAGGCGCAGGGTCTGAGTCCCCGGCAGCGGCAGCGGCAGCAGCGCCCGCCGTGTGAGCAGCAGCAGGAGCAGCGGCAGCCAAGGCAGCAGCAGGTCTGTCAATCGGAGCCCGAGCCCGAGCAGCCGGCGACCAACAGCAGCGTCCTTGCAAGCCTAGCGCCCGAGCGCCCCGGGCCGCCCCGGTCCCCGTGGCCGCGCCGGCGGCGTTGGCGGCGGCAACATGGCCTCAGTTGGTAACGCCGCCGACCTCCTGGAGGACCGCGGCGGAGGCGGCAGCGGCAGCGGGGCCCTTGGCTGGTCGGTCGGTGGCGGGAGGCGTAGACGCGTTGGGGGGCTGCGCCGCGCCACCACCGCCGCCGCCGCCGTGCCGGACCCGGACTATCTGCACCGGCCCAGCTACTGCGACGCCGCCTTCGCTCTGGAGCAGATTTCCAAGGTGCATTTCCAAACTCTGTTCTCTCCCTACCCTCCTCTTCCTCCTTGGGGTCTCCGCGGCCAACACGCACACACCCCTCGCAAAAGCAGCAGACAAGTGGGGATTGAAAAATTCAAACCCTCCCTCTGGTGCTGGGAGGAAAAGTCTGCAGGGGGTGGAGGTGTGCACGTCTCTGTGTGTGTGTGTGTGTGTGTGTGCGCGCGCGCGCGCGCGCCCTCCCAGCTCGCCTTTTCCGGAGCCTTGCGCCCGCGGTGTGCGGGGGGCACCACCGCGCCCCAAAGTACCCCGGGACCCCGGAGCGCCTTCTGCTCGTGCTCCTGCCATCCTGCCACATTTCTTAACATCTTGGAAGAGGGGGGTTGGCGGAGGGGAGAGGCGGGGAGAGGCAGCGGGGGGGGGGGGAGGAGAAGGAGGGAGCCTTAATAAAGGTGGTTTCTTTTCTTGGCAGCCGGCATTGCTTTTGTTGAGCCCGAAATCTCAGCTGCCTTAAAACCTAGCCTGTCTGGGGGACATCCCTCCACTTCCCCCGCAACTTTTCAGCCACCGCTCCCCCGAGCCTGCGGCGCGGAGGGGCCATGGTAAACAAATTGCCACCTTAAGTGCGCGGCGCGGCTCTGCCGGGCGGCCGGGTTCATTGTGTTTACGAGGCTTGCTGCAATGTGTGGAATCCGGGGAAGGCAAGCGCCGGGACCGGAGCCCGCGGGGAGCAGCCCGCGCCAGCCCGGGCCCGGGCCCCGGCCCCATGTGCACTAGTACGTTTAACCACCCAGAGCTGGGAGATTAAAAAAAAAAAAACGTGCGAATACCCTTTTCTGCCCCCCCAAATAAGCGTGGTAAGTCGCCCGCGGCTACCGCACTTAAGTTTCTCCTTGGGCTCCTAACGCAGTGGAAAGAAACGCGTAGGAAGTGAGCCTCCCGCGGCCGCGCTCACCCACGTGGACTCCCGCAGGGGGCCGCCCGAGACACACGGACCAAGACGGCGAGCGCGCCGCCGGCACCCGGCCTGGAGAGGGTGGTGGGGGTCTCGCTGAGGTAGTTCACCGGCTTTGCGCTGCGCAGACTCATCCTCCTCCTACTAGCCAGGGGCGACTGTGGCTCCCCCTCCACACCCACACACTCACACATTGCCCACGCCGCGTCTGCTTTGGCGTCCCTGCGTGGCACGGGCGCGAGTGGGGGCGCCCCTGACGGTCGCTCCCCACACACACACCTCAGGTGCAGCTCCCACGCTTGGCGCCTGGAGGACGCATTCCACGCCCGCGGCGGTGGCGACCTCACGCCCGCTCCCTGGGTCCCCGAGAGGCCAGGGTCGCCGCTGTGAGCTTGGCCCGGTGGGCGAGCGTTCGTGCGTGGGCCTCTTAGTCCCTCACTCCTGCCTTTTGCTTCGTCCTCAGGGGAAGGCTACCGGCCGGAAAGCGCCGCTTTGGCTGAGAGCGAAGTTTCAGAGACTCTTGTTTAAACTGGGGTGTTACATTCAAAAGAACTGCGGCAAGTTTTTGGTCGTGGGCCTCCTCATATTCGGGGCCTTCGCGGTGGGATTAAAGGCAGCTAATCTCGAGACCAACGTGGAGGAACTCTGGGTGGAAGGTAAGAGACCCCTGCGCGCCTGCTTGCGCCTGGCCGGGACCCCAGCCCTGCCCGTCGCCCCCACTGATGAAGATATTCGGCCTGCACGCACGCACCTAAGAGCCCCGCTGCGGCCGGCGAAAAGCCCCTGCCCGCGCCCGGGGGAGTTGTTTATTGTTTGCGCGCCTGGCGACCGGCCAGGCCCTCCCGACAAAGGCCGCGCTGTAATCGACTCGGCCCCGCTGGGCTCTGCTAGGTGAGGTGGGAGAGAGGGGCGCGGGCGCGCCGGCGGGGAGCGGCCGTAGGGTCTCCGCAGTGCGGCCTCGCCCCATCCCTGCCCCCACCCACACACACACCCCAACAGACCAGACCCCCACCTCCCCGCCCCCCACCCACCGCGAGGGAGAGAAAAGGGCTGGGGGCGAGGGGGAGGCGGGCCACCCCCTCTCTGGCTGTAGGGCTGCGCGCGCCCCCAGCGGCCGGGGCGGGCGGGAGGGGGTGGGGGCGGGCGCCGCGCGGGCCTGCGGAGGCGGCGGCGTGTGTGGTCCTGTTTTTGGATGGCTTTCAACTCCCGGGGAAAAAAACATTTGTCTCAAGGTACAAAAAAAAAAAAAAAAAAAGGAGGAGGGGAGGATGGGGGTGGGGGGAGAAGTTGAAAAGAAAAAGGATGAAGCACAGTGGAACTCGTGTTTGCAAAGTGGATTAATGTTTCCTGGCGGGTGGGGGCTGCTTCAGTGGAATGGGGGGCTAAAAAAATGTTTTCAAAAAGTGGATTTAGAGGGAGGGACAGTGCCAGTCTTTGCTCGTGCTGCCTGGATTTGGGGATTTCCTTTAAAATGCAATTGTATATTTAAAATAGGCGATATTTTTCCCAAAGACAGGCACATTGTATATCCTCCAGGTGATGTGCAATTTTAATGCACTTTTTTTCTTCTCCCCCGCCCCCGTTACTTGTTTTTTAATTATCCTGTGGAAAAATTAATAACAAAACTTGTATATTGGAGAATGTTTTAATCCCTGAGCACAACATTGAGCACCTCTTTGAAGGCATGAAGGAAATATTCTAGGATAGCTAACTGTTGCACTTCAAAACGGAACCAGCCGTTTTTATAAAAGCTACCAAAAAAAAAAAAAAAAAAACCCAATGGGGAAGCAGGAGTTACCTGTGCCCCAGCTTCAGTGATCCGCTGTGGAGGGCAGTGGGAAGCCGACTTTGGAGGGAGGATGAACTTGGCAGTGTTTTGCAAGCCTGCAGCAGAGCAGTTAGCTGAGAAGTGACGATTAAGATAATAGTCCAAATAATTAAGGCGGATGTAGAAAAAGTAGCCCTGTCGTTAATACAACGGTGTGTGATTTGGGTGTATTCCACAGGGTAATTCAGCTCTTCTGTGTCACTGGCAGATCAAAGAAATCATTAGTTGAACACCTATTAGGCCTCTAGCTACACATTTGGCCCAACACCTGGGGCATCGGTAGTGCCAGTCTGGACCCCCTAAGGGGCCCTGACCTGTGTGAGGCACTGTGTGCAGTACACGGGGGGAGCTCAGATGGGCAGGTAAGTTTCATGGAAGAGCAGAGGCGGCAAGCGGGGCTGATGTTCGGAAGCCAACTAGACTGTGGGGAGCTCCCATGAGGCTCCAGGGCAGAACCGTTGGCTTCCTGCCCCTTAGATCAGCAGGTAATTTGTGAAGCACCAATGCCCATCATCGGTCACTGATGGAAGATGTATTCCTGTGGCGTTGGGAGGGACTTTTCATTGTAGACCTCGCACAAGCGCTGTAACAGAGGCCATGATGTGTTCCTGTTTCCTGTGAGCTCTGGGAGGGAATCAGGGAGTTGGTTTTTCCCCCGTGCACCTGCTGGCTGAAGACATACCTGGGATGCAGACACACCGCTGGGCCTCCACTCTCCTGTTTCCAGTTCTGGCAGTTCCAGAATGGTTCACTAGTCCTTGGGCCAAATGCTGTTTCCTCAATACTGGTGCCATTTTTGTTGAGCGACTGGGGTGTATGAGGCACTGATATTTCAGCCGTTGCCACAACACTATAAAGTGACTGTTATCATCTTTTCTTTTGTTGGCGTGACTGTTGATGTTAACCCATCTTATGTATAATAACCGTCACCCCAGTTTTGCCAATGAAACACACTTGAGTTGCCTGGGCCTCCATGTCCACCTGGCCTCCTAATGACCCCCGGGAGTCCACCACACTGTTCAGTATCAAGTGGTGGGACCTGTGTAAGAGGCCTTGCTGGTGATTCAGTGTGGTCAGTCGGTGGAGTACCTTGTGCATGCGCTTTGGGGAGTGACTTTCCTGTTGTGCTAGACTTTCGTCAAGGTCAGCTCCCAGTTGAGGCTCCTTCAGCGCTCCTGTCTCTTGGCTAGCACCTTGTTCCTCTCTGCAGAGGGTGCTTCCTTAGATACAGGGCAGCTTCTCGATCATAAACTTGGGCCTGCACTGGGCAATTGGCTTTGCAGATACACAGAATAGAAGTAGCATATTTCCTCATTAACACTCAACCTAGAAAAGAATTAAAAATTTTTCTTTGAAAGGTAGATTATCATAAAGAGAGAAGGAAAGAGAAGAGAGAGAGAGAGAATCTTCCATCCACTGGTTCACTCCCCAAATGGCCACAACAGCTAGAGCTGAGCTGATCCAAAGCTGGGAGCCAGGAGCTTTTCCCAGGTCTCCCTGGTTGGGGTGCAGGGGCCGAAGGACTTGGGCCATCCTCTGCTGCCTTCCCAGGCTGTAAACAAAGAGCTGGAATGGGAAGTAAAGCAGCCAGGACTCAAACCGGCACTTCTATGGAATGCCAGCCAGCACATGCAGGCACAAGATTAGCTTGCTACAGCAAGGGTCAGCCCCTAAAAGACCGATTCGATACACAAAGTACTGAAGTGACACACATGGTTTCTCATGAACTGTTCTAAAGCGCTTGGTTTATGTATGTATCCAGTTGCCCTTGCATGTATGTGTGCATGTACACATATAAGCTTGTCATATGCATCCTTGAATCTGCCAGAACATTATCTTTTCAATACAGCCAGCAGAGCAAAGGGATCTACTTGAAGGTTTCTGTGTGGGATTTGCCTGTTGACCTGTTGGGGAAATGATGCTTTATACAGGTGGTTTTGAATACATGAGCCATATGTGCAGACAAGGCTACGCGCGGTAAGAATTCTTTATATGAAGAATATAAAAGGCGTGATGGTATGAGAGTCTTGATTGTGCTGTTTTAAAGGGCCATACTATGATTATATTTGAAGAGATTGTCATATCTGTATTAGATGCCATATTGGGTCTTGGGGTTATGATCCATGCAGAAGGAAGAAATGTGACAGGTCACTCATTTGGGAGTGATGAAAAACGTGTGTCATGCTCTGGTGGCCATCTGCTCTTACAAAGGGTGGCAGCAAGGTTGGGGAGAGGCTGTCGTTTACAAATAAATACCCTCGCTTGGCACTGCACACGGCTCCCAAGACATGGGGGCCCTCCACGCAACAGGCCCACGGGCTCCTCTCTCCCCCACGTGTGCACGCACGCACATGCACACCCATGCTCACAGAGAAGTGGCACCTGATGGGGATGCTGCCAGAGACTGCCTTCCTTGCTGGTGGGGTTCTTGAGAGGCAGACTTGCAGGGCCCCCCAGGGTTCCTCCTGCCAGGAGTTGATGGGATTCTCTCCTCCCCCAGGCCATCCGTGCCTTCTGGCTGTCACCCCTCCAGGGATCCTGCCCCCCCCCCTTTTTTTCTGCTAAAGCCTCACCTCTGTGTTCTGCAGTTCCCTCCCTTGCCTTGGTATCCACCTGCAATGTCCACAGGGCGCTCAGAGGTCTCTCTGAGCTGTTTCATTTTTGTCCAAAAGCTGGCTCACCCCTGGGCATACCTGTTCACGAAGGGTAACAACAACCTTGAAGTGCATCCCTATTGCCCACAGGAAGGAAGCAGGAAGCAAGTTACAACTTGGATCTTGCTCCAAAAGAACGAAAACAAGAAGCAACAGTAATAATAATATGTGTTCGGTGCTGCATATGCTCCCTAGTGCTTATTCGCTGCTCACCTGTTAGGTGGGATGACCCTCATGGTGGGAGCTGCCCTGGGCCCCACAGGATGCCAAATACATCTGGGCCTCTGCCAGCTGGGTACCAGGATCACCATCCTCAATGGATGACCGGAATGTTGTGATCAGGGCCGAGCGGTCCTGCCTGGTGGGGAGTTGGACTGGAGAGGACAAAGCTGTCAGGGTGACAGACTGCAGCCGGAGGGCTGCGCAGCCCCACTGTGACAGTGGAGTTGTGGTCGCCCGTGCCTTGCCATGAAGTCTCCATCTTCTTTAAGATAACCCTCCCATCCCAGATCCTCAGTGAAACCGTTCAGGTCGCCATGTTTTTTGTGCAAGGACTTTCAGCTTCCAATGTGCTGTTTCATAAAATATCCTTTGAAAGAGCAAATTTACACACACACACACACACAGAGAGAGACTATAAGGGGGACCAAAAAAGCTAGGGAAAACCAAAAAACACTTTCTGTTGGAGCACGAGGAAGGCCATAGAAGGGGGTAGCTGATTTCACAGAAAGACCCCATGGAACCTCAGCCATTGCAGACGGGGGTCTCTTCCTCCAAAACGTCTCCGGCCACACTGGACTCCATGGCTCCTTTCAGAGTCAGGGGGTGCCTTAGCTCTTGCGGGGAGGCCCTCTTGCTAGAGCAGAACCAGGAGGTGGGCAGTAGGGGGTTGGGGCATCCCAGCCCGGGGTGCTTGCTAACCAACAGAGTTGGTTTGGGGACCTTTCCCAAGGGGGTGCAAAGACAGCAGAAATACATCATCTCTCTACTATTTGGGCCCCTATTTTTTTTTCTTTTTTTTTTTAATGGAAGAATATGTTTATTTAGATAGATAGTAATTAGATTCCAGCCATGGCCACACACAGAGATGGCAGCCCTGGTGATATTTGGATTTGGAGATGTAAAAAGCCAGGCGTGATGGCTCATGGGCAGCTACGGAGCCTAGGGGTGCTCAGGGCACCCCACCTTGCCTGCGGGGAGGGGGTGAAGGTTGCCGGACCTCCCCACTGCCCGCCACTCCTGCCTGGCCAGGTTAGGCCGCGGGGTTTTTCCAAGATGCACACACCACTCGGAGGTTCCAGCGGATGACAACTTCCAGATGTATGCGCCGGCCTGATCCGTTTGTTTAGATTCCGCGCCACAGCTGATGCCGAGATTAATGTTGGCTGGAGGAGCGATGGGAGATTTGTCTGGTTTCCACAATGCCATGTTTATATTTCGTTGGGAGTTCTCCTTCAAAGCTGACCTGCCCGTGACCCCCCAGGGGCCCTTGTCCACTCTGGGTGAGCTGGAACTTGTTCCCTCTCCCCTGCTCCCCTCATATTGGGGTGAGGCGGGATAGGTATGTGTGTTTGTGGGGGTGATGATCACCCATTTCACTTGCCCAGCCATCTGTCCAGTTGGGGCAGCTGAGAATACTTGGTTTCGTACAGGGATTTAAGCATGAAAAGTTTACTGGGCTTTCAAGACAAAATGTGGGAATATTTTAAAAGTTATTTTGCAAAGGGGGACCAAATTGAATAGAGGCCATTTTGCCTGAATATAGTGTTTTAACTCCTGGCATTCTTTGGCTGGTGGGGTGGGAGGGCAGGCAGAAAAAGTTGAAGGCACTGCCCCAGGTTAGGTATCCCTGAGGGACCACCCTGACATTGTATCACTCAGACCATGACTTCCCTAGGTTCTGCCTGGCTTCCAGCACCTTCTCCCTTCTGGCCAGTCTCCTTCTAGCCACCCACCCCCAAAGCCACCCAAGTGACTTCCTCCCACATGGCTCTCTGGAGATACATGAGTGTATCTGAAGTGGCCCGAGGCATGGGTTCACACACAGCTGTGGGCAGGTCTGGGTGCAGAGCTGCCGTTGTCATCTTAGGGTTCTCCTCTTGGTCGAGGTGCTTGTAAGAGCACACTCTACACGGCGCTCTTGTGAACAGATGTAATTCCCCACATGCTAGAATAGGGCGTGGCTCTGCAGAGTCCATGGACATGGTTGCAGTCCATACCAAGGTGATCCAGGAACACTAGATAGAACCCAAGTATGTTCGCACGGGTGTGTCCGGCATTACTCCCCACCACCACCACTACCACCATTGCATCCCAGTAGAACTACCCGCTGCCCAAGCCAGTGGCAACATGGAACCTAGCTAGAGATACAAGAGAATGGTTCTCCTTATCTACATTTTGGCAGGCACCATGGCCTTGGGTTGTTCCTCCTCCATAGAGGTCTTGGTGGACATTTCAGGGAGCCAGGGAGAGCTCTTCTCTGTTGGTCTGGAAGTTCAGCAGGAAGCTCCTGGAAATGAGAGTCCACAGATAGAACGAGGCTCATTGCGTATCCATACTTCCTTTCGCTCACTGTTTACTGCCAGTTTCTGAAGGGGCAGGTACCTTACTAGATTTTTTTTTCCGCTGTTAAATGGGAGTTGGGGGGGATCATTTCCACCTACTGTTTGAGAAGCTGTTGCGTGTTAGGGAGACTCACAGTCGAGTACTTACTCACAGATGCCACATTTGGGGTTGAGAGAGAAACGTAGCATGTACCCACTCTACACTGGGGTCATGTCATCCCAGTAGATGTCAGGGGAGACCAGTGTGAAGCAGGTCCCCTCCCAATCCTGCGAGCTTTGTTTGCTACGGTGAATGAAAAGAAGCTGCAGGCGACCACAGAGCCCATTTAGCAGCCAAGATAGTTCTCTGTTACTGATGCGGCACGCACTGCAAAGGGAACTGCAAACAGGCTTTGTTAAGTGCAATGTGCGAGATTTTTTTTCCCCCTTAAATCATTGCTTAAGGGCTTCTGGCCCCTCGCTTGGGAAGCCTGCCCAAAAATGCCAGATGTATTACACAGTCAAGTATTGCAATGTAAACACTGCTCTGTGCCACGAGGCAGGGTGGTCCACCTATTTCAGAAGAGCAGGAGTTTGAGAGGGGTAAGTCCTGGGCCACAGAGTCATCGGATCCCGTCACGTTCTGGTCTGGGTAGAACCCCATACCTCCAATTAATGAGCACTTTAGCAATGGCTTGAACTGGGATGCTAGGGGAGGCAGGATAGGGGTTCTATTGGATCCTGGGGTCAGCGGGTGGAGAGCAGAGAGGAAGAGGCTCCTGTGGGTCTAGCAGCAATTTCAAGTCCTTTTCATTTGAAAGGTGAGGAGATGTCAGGCCAGCTTCCGGCACACCTTCCTGCTGGCCCAGTGTGTCCTCCTGTGCTTTGGTTTTTGGCTTTTTTTTTTTTTTTAACCGAAGTTGAGTGGTAGGCAGGGGTTGGATTGCCCAAGAAAACTATGGAACAAATGACCTTGCAGTTGGCTTTGGTTGGCTCATGGTATTCTCTAGGGGTGGTGAGGGAGGCACTGGGCACCTGTGGCCACGCCTCAGGGAGGTGTGCTCTTGGAGAGCAGTGGACTCCTGAAGCAAGCTGGAATGCCCAGGTGTCATCCAACCAACCCCAGAGCCTGAGAACCAAGCAGGTGTTTGGTGTGCTTTGGTATTTTTGGGGAGGGGATTGCTTGTGTTTTCAAACCCAAAGGAACCTATGTTGTGGATCAGGAGGAAACAGAATCTCATTTTGACCTTGATTCTCTACAACCTAAGAAAGTCACTTCTGGGGTGATCCAAGACAACTGCTTGAAGAAACAGCTGATCTTAGAAACGGGAGTTTGGAGGTTCGGGCCAACCCCTTTCCTCCCTCCACTACGCCTTTTCTTTTTTCCCCAAACCCCACTTCCCTTTCCGCCTTTAATGGGAAATCAGAAACCTTCACAAAATAGATTTGAACGCCCTGCTGCCTCTTGTTTAAATAGAGGCTTTCCAAGAGAGAATATAACTGTAATTTTTTTCTAGCTGCCTAAGAAATGATTTTCTCCCTTCTAGCCCACCCCTCAGCCTCCAGCCCATGAGACCCACATGTGGTGTACTGAGCGGTTAAAAAAAATGATAAATATCACATCATCCATTTAGTGTACCCATGATCCAGGAAGGGAAAATGCATGTGTTTAATACCTTGCTTAATTGCAAACAAAGCTAGCAATTTGAGAGAATTGGGATTAGGGCTAACTATCTATTAACTGCTCTTTCTGGAGATTTGGGGAATAGGATGACCCTTTTTTTCCTTCTTCTTCTTCTTCTTCTTCTTTTTTAACAGGCTACAGTTTCACATGGCTCCCAAAAAGAAATCTCTCTCTCTTTTTGTTTCCCACACCAATTGATTTATCATTTTGCTTGCAAGCAGTTCCAGAATGTTAGGGCAAGAACACACTCACTTTTTTCTCGTAACTTTTTTGTTGCGGACCGAAACCAGTTGACTTGAATAAATTTTTCTGAGGCCTGAATGTAGCCAGCAACGTGGAAAAGTCTTGCTATTCAGGGCCGTCTGAATGTACATTTCAACCACACAGTAAGCTGCATTGGTAGGCACTGGACTGCTAAATACAACCATTTTTCGCAGCGGCGAGTTAGACAGATGATTAACATAATTAGCACGGAGCCGCTATACATATGGTAATGCTGAGTGTGTAAATGCCAGCTGCGGTGTAAAATTTATGTCAGGGGTCGGCAGGGCTGTGCGAAACTATTGTGTTCCAGCTGCAGGTCAGAGCCGGCACAGCTCACCTCCCTTTCTCTTGTGGCTGAATACGCCAAACAGAAGAGAAAGACAGAAATATAACAGATACGGACGGCTTTGAGGGAACAGCCAGAGCTGTGCAAGCGAGGTTGCACAGGAACGCGCACGCGCATACACACACACACACACAATCGCATGCGCTCACTCACTCACACTTACAGGAGATCTCGTTCCTTTCTCCGTAAACTGTTTCCTTACTGTAGGACCTGGCACCTGGGCAGGGGCTAGGGGAACTCCTGCTGGCATAAATTTCAGACTCAGAGTGTCCCCAGAGTTAGCAAATTTTTGCCTTCCCTTCCTGGGCCCTGGCCCCTCCACTCTCCTCCCTGGATCGCTTCTCCTTCATGTTCAACCATGGTAATCTCTTCCCCACCTACTCCACTGGCTTTTTGGAAAAGGGTTAGCAGATGTAGTGGGAGCCTTACTTACAAGGGCACTAACTACCCTGTCCTCCCCAACTCCCAGTGTACCCCCAAATATCTGTCAAACAAGAGGAAGCATCTCCCAGGCTTCCTGTTTGCAAAGGAGTCTTCAATGGCTCTTGCACCTTTAGAGGCATGATGGCGAGTTTGTGGCTATGCCAAGGTCAGACGTTTGGCACTGTGAGCAGTTTTTTCCACCGCCACCACCACCACTGCCACCACCACCCGTGGCTCAGCCTTAGCGCCCTCCCCTCTCTGTTTTCGGGGCTGGGGCTTCTACGAAGTGATGATGTTGACAGAATACAGTTCACACCACTGCCGACTTCCTCGTTGCACCAGGGGGTCCTTATGCCCTGGCCCCCTAATCCAGCTAATCCTCATGGCAACAAAATCATGCAAGTGCCCCTGGTGTCATTGTGGCTGTTGCATCTCCCTGCACGTACTGGATGCAGAGGAGGAAGCGGCAGTGTGGGAGAGAACCAAGGCCAGCATGGTGGTGTTCCGGCCCAGGCCGGGGGAACCTGTGTGCACGCAAGGTGGCGTCTGTAGTGCCTTCTCCGCGGCCCCCCACCCCCACCTCCTGGGCAAGCTGCTCCAATGGGAGCCCCCCCCCAGCCGGAGAGCTGAGAGGTGATGTCAGCCCACAGAAGCGGGGAGCAGGCACTGGGGTTAATGTTATGCATCAGGGCTGGGAGGGAGGGAGGGCCAGCCAGCCAGCCCAGCCAACATTGGGGTTTTGTTGTTGTTGGGTTGCTTTCTGCTTTTATTTTGGTTTTTTCGGTGAATTTTTTTTCCCACCATGAAGGCATTAAAATGTCTCCACCAAGGACTTGTACAACCGGGCAAAAATTCTCTCTCTCTCTCTCTCCTTCTTTCTCCCTCTCTCTGCCTTGGATTATGCATGCTCTGCTGCATGCTGGCTGTCACACCCTCTGGCCTGCCCGGCCTGGGGTTTGCATCTGCTTACAGCCCACCAGTGTCCAGGAAAGAGGCAAGATGTCCCCAGGTCTGCCTGCCCTGTCCCCTACTTGCCACTGCAGCAGGTAACCCCTCTTGCTGATGGATACAGTGTCAGCCTAGGAACAGTCTCCGCAGCTGCACACAGCAGCTAGGTCTAGGGCAAACACAGGATTGGGCTGACCTGATCGTGCCCTGTGCCCAACAGGGCTAGCGGGCTGATCTCGGGCACAGGCCACATCAACTCAGCCAGCTGCTTTTGGCAGGCCAGAAGCTGTGCCAGGGACATCCATGCCCATATGCCCACGCATGCCACCCATGCTGCCTACCTGTGTTTGGCCAGGCGAGCATTCCCCTGGGTGACCCCAGGACAGCACCCCTCTTGAGTTTGGGTTGTACTCATCCTCCCAAGTGCCTTCCATTCACAAGGGCAGATTTTTCTTTGGGCTATCTGCTTCTAGCACTTTCCCATGGCAACACCCAAAGGCACAACCCTCCCCCCCTCCCCCCAGAGAAGACCAGAAAGCTTAAGCAGCCTTTTGGGAAATAAATAAAAGAGGTGGGTGGAAGAGCAGCTAAAAACTTCGCTGCAACCCGGCGGTTTTCAAGCCAGTCGCCCAGATGACTGGGTCTTCAATTTTTTTCTTCTCTCCCATTTGGGAAAGGAGCTGGTGCGAATAATTCTGCAGCGACCCCCTTTGAGGGACTCGTACTTTTTCCACCCTCACAATAAGGAATGGCAACAGTGAAAGAAGGACCTGGAGCAAGGAAGGGGCTGTTAGATAATCCATGGGATTAATCAAACGCAAATGCTACGCTTGCATATACACAGACCCCATTTTCCTAATTGGACTCTGAGTGGGTACTTTTCAGGCTGAAAGGGCCGTTTGTTTTGACTGATTGACTTTTGGAGGCTTCGGGGGGGAATTAATATCTTGTACAGATGACTGCCTGTTCCCAAGGCTCTGTATGGAGACTGTTCATTCATTCATTCATTCCGTCAGTTTCCCAGCACAACGTCTGCGTGTGTGCCATGCGCCTCACGGGGAGGTGAGTGGACGGGGCATCTTGTGGCAGTGGGCCGTGAGGTCCTCTTTGCATGGATCACAGTTGGCTGTATAGCAAGGTTTCTGTGAGCACTGCAGATGTCCTGTGTGTGAAAGAGGATACTGAGGAAGGATCAGGTGTGGGGGGTGCCTGAGTGAGCACCTCGACTGGACTGGACAGTGGGCTCCAGGAAAAGACGTCTGGGTTTCTCACCTCTGCTGCGCTGGGAAACCACCACAGTGGGTTTGACTTGGCAGGGGAGAGGCCCCGACTGAGCTGCGTGAAGTCCCAGCTCTGTGTGTACTCTGGGCGGGCATTGGTTGAAGCCTCGAATTTCTGAAGACTGGAGCTTGACGGCTGCTCTGTGGGTACCCTCATCTGCGGAGCCACCCATTGCAACCCTGTTGGGAAAAAAAAATAATCTGTCCTTCTCAATCCCAGCTCTGTGCCCTGTAACACACTTCTGTGCATTCTGGAAGGTCTGGCTGAGAGCTTAACATCATCTGACTCATGGGATTTGGCACTCCAAAGCATTGAGGCTGGCAGGGGCTGAATGGACCCAGGGTTAGAGGGTCAGTTCTGCCTGCTAGGGAGTTATGTGCCCTTGAACAAGCAACCCAAGCTCTGCCACCTGCATTTTCTCCCCTGTAAGGCAAGGGCAGTGGAGCACGCTCTGTAGTCAGTGAATGTATGATTCAATTAGTGAGTGAATGAATGGTCACCTGCTCAGCTTCTACGTAAGGATCTGGGCCAGTTTTTTGTTTTTAATTATTTTTATTATTAGTTATTTGAAAGAGTCACAGAGAGAGAGACACAGAGAGAGATCTTCCATCTTCTGGTTCACTCCCCCAAGTACTCCCAGTGGCCAGGACTGTGAGCCAGGCCAAAGCCAGGTTCTCTCTTGTGGGTTTCCAGGGCTCAAGTCCACGGGCCCTCCTTGACTGCTTTCCCAGGTGCATAAACAAGGAGCTGGATGGGAAGTGGAGCGCTGGGAGAGGAACCAGCATTTGGGATGCTGGCATCACAAGCTGTGGCCTTGCCTGCTGTGCCACCACACCGGCCCCTGGAAAGTTTCCCACCCGTTGTCAATGAACCCTCCTCCCACCCTATGAGGATGCAGCATTTTTACAGAAAAAGGTGCCAAGGCTTAACTGGGATGGGGATCTGTCCCAAATCTCTGTGCCTCAAGTGGAGGTATTGGGAACCTTGGTTCGCTCTCCGACTGGGCTATCCCCACCTTATTTCTGAGTAAGTCAATAATGTGAGCTAAAAGCTTTTGCATGCAAAAGACCCAGCAGATATAAAAGGCTCATTTGTATCCCAGAATCCTTAGATACTATTTGAGTCTAGTTCCAAGAGATTGGTTATTGTATTGTTACAGTTGTTGCTTTTGAGGGGGAGAGCAGTAAAAAGGGAAGACTATCCAAAGGCATCAGGATGTAGTGCAAGGGAAGACACTGTGGCACTGCACATTAAGCCGCTGCTTGGAATGCGCACATCCGCTATCCAAGGGCCCATTCAAGTGTGTAGGCTCCAGCCACCCACTTTGGAGACCCAGACAGAATGGTGTGAGCTCCCGGCAGGCACTGGGAGAGAGAACCAAGAGCAGGACACAGTCCCCCCTTCTCTCAGCCTGTTTCCACTAGACATCAATACATAGTTCTTCAAAGGATTTGATGCAGGTACACCTATTATTATTTCTGCATTGAGCTTGGATTTCATTCTAATTCCTCCCTCACAGCTTTTTCTATTTCCTTTTTCTTTCTTTTTGGTCCATGTTTGTGGGGGAAGGGAGTCCAGAAAGTCCATGGGCATACATCGAGTGTTGGAAAACATCAAGAATTTCAAGGATTTCGCACCATAACAAACCGTTTGGTCCCATTTTCCTGGGACTTTGTAAAGTATCCTTGAGATAGCCTCAGTGGAAAGAATTTAAAAAAAAAAGAAAAAAAATTTTTTTGCAGCCCACAACTGTGACTTTAGTAACAAGAGGGGTTCCGTGGGACTAGTCCTGGGCACAGAGTTCGTACCATGTGGATGATGGGGTTGATGGCAGGGTGATGGCCAGCTCTGGGCTGTTGTTGAGCTATGATTTGGCATAGGCACCTGCCACAGTAGCAAAAGTCAAGGAGAATCCATCAATTGGATGTGTGCACAGGGGTTCCTATTTCTTGTAGCTTCGAGTGGATGCTGATGTAAGGCCCTATGCTTGTTGGACAGTCCATGACACAGGTATACCCGAGAAGGAGCTAAGTGCAGCCAGGCAAGGACGGGAGTGACATCATTGAGGTCTGCAGACTGAGCCACTCTTGTCATTTCCCTTTCCCTGCCTGCAGTGAGTGGTGCTCCATTCCCAACTCTGCCCATCTAGCCAGCGTGGCCTCACCATCCTTATGTCCTTCTTGGCACTTGTCAAGCCATGAAGTGAGCTCAGGGGCTGGCTTGCGTTGGCAGCACCCTGCTCTCAGACAGCAGCCGTGGTGTGAAGTTGTCAGAGGCGGATGCTCGTTGGGGAAGCAGGCCGTCCTAGAAAGTCTAGACACACAGAGTGCGTGATGTGCACACAGTCCAGTCACTTTGCAGAAAGTTTCACATTGGGTTAAATGCAGCGCGAACCGTTCGGTACAACAGTAGTCGCAAGTGGGATAGGGTATAGGTGGTTGAGAAAACGTCCAGCTTGTTTTCAAGGGGTCTCCAGCCTAGCTGCGTGGCCAGCTGGTTGTCACAGCGGTTCCTGTTCTTGTGTTTTAAAGATTTAATTTGTATTGGAAAGATTAAGTTACCTGAGAGAGGAAGAGATGCCTGGGCATCTGCTAGGGTAGCAAAAGTTGAGGTGAATCCATAAAATTGCTCTGTAGATAGAGAGATCTTCATCCTCCAATGTCCATAATGGAGCTCAGTTGATCAGGAGCCAAGAGCTGCTTCCAGATATCTCACATGGGAGCGAGGTCCGAAGGCTTTGGAGTCATTGCCTGCTGCATTCCCGGGCATAGGCAGGGAGCTGGATAGGAAGTGGAGCAGCCAGTGTTCTGTACACACAACACTTAGGTTTGATTACTAGGGAAAAGACAGGGACACATAAGCCTTGGTTAAGATGACACGTTCCTTTCCAGTACATTTCTGGAAGCATCTCAGAAGGTGACACTGGGGATTCCCCGAGGTTCCGGTGTATTCTTTGGGGAAAAAGCAGCCTTTCTGAGAAAATCTGTTCTGAGGTTGGGTCAGAAGGGTACAGAGCAGAGTTCTTCCCCCAGCATGGGTTGGCTTTCTGGCTGTTGCTTTGTCACTTCATGAGTCATGTGGTTACAGGCAGCCAGCTGGGGCTGGGGGGTTGTAAGTGGTCCCTGCTGGAGTCAGTGCCCTTCCCAGCCCACCACCTTCCACAAAATAGCTCTTGGGGGGAAAAGAGAGTGTGAAGTTATTATGCTGTTAGTTTAGTTGTGCCTCCTGGCTTCTTCTTCTTTTTAAAATTTATCTTACTTAAAATGATGCATCCTTTTTTTTATTGTAATAGTCAACATTGTACCTATTGGAAAGATAGGGAGAGAAAAGAAAGTTTTCATCTGCTGGTTCACTCCCCCAAGATGTCTTCAGCAGCCAGGGCTGGGCCAGGAGCCAGGAACTCAACCCAGGTTTTCCATGTGGTTGGTAGGAACCCCGGGAGTCAGGATAGGAAGCAGAGGCTGGCTCTCTGTCTCTAAGGGTACCCTTCCTGCCATGCCAAATGCCCACTGTCCGTGTGCTGTTTAGTACCTGTGTACAGGGTGCGTTGGTCAGCTAGGGTGGCTGACATAGCCATCGTTGTACACATTCATCCACTCTGGTTGGGAAGACTCCAAATCACCCCCCACTAGTCCTTTGGGGCTACAGTATTTGTTGATGCCTTGCACAGCTACCCTTCTGTGCCATCAAGCCTGGAGATGTCCTATCCCTGACTGCCCCTCCCCAGTCCACCTGCACCTGTTAGAGCCAGCCTCTCACCAGCCCCATCTCCCCACCAGGCCACATCCCTTCCAGCCTCAGCTCACCACCCCTCTACTCTGTGCCTCTAGGAGAACAACGTCTTGCTTGGCACATATACAAGCAAGGACTTCAAAAAGTTGGTGGCAAAATGAAGTTAAAAGATCAGTTTGGGCAGCAAAAGAATTTTGACATCTGTGCGTCGTTTCTCATGAAAGGGTACCTGGGAAAGTGCCTGTTGGAAAAAACACTATGCATAGATTTTTTTTAATTTGCATCAAAGCTCATCTTTTAATGCCGTTTTTCCATGAACTGCTTGAAGGAGCTTCCCTGGGGTGTTAGTGAATCTCAGAGTTTGAAGTCACCTGAAGTTTCTAAGGTGCAGCAAGGGGACTAGCAGGCCACCTTGGGTGCAGACGGAGGCAGGCAGAGGCAGGGTCTGGCCAAAGGCTGGGGCCAGCTCCCTGGTGACCTGTTCCATGCAGCTTTTCGAAGTAACCTCTGGACTACTAATTGGCTTTTTAGCCTCAGAGTCTCTCTCTGGCTTTGGAGCCTGCGGGACTGAGTTAAATTCAGCTCATTAGGTAAATTGGCTGCCAAGTCCTTTTCGTAGAACAGCTATTCCTGCCAAAATGAAGCAGTGCCTGCCCTCAGGCGGCTTGGGAGAGGCCCGTGGGGAAGGCCCAGCCCTCTCCATCTTCAGGTGGTCCTCCAGCCAGTTTTGCCCATGACTTTTCTCCAAACCTCAAATGGATGACAAGACTGTCCTGATGCCCCGCCATGACACTTGACCATGTTTTCTGCCATCCTAACTCCCCCCCCAACCATCACCACTATCAGAAATCTTACTGTTCTAAATAAACCCCACTGGTGCCAGCCTCCCTCCTGTGTGTGTGTGTGTCCTGTGGTCCCCCCCAACACCTCGCAGAGCCCCAGCATGGCTCTGGCCTATCTGGGAACCTATAGAGAGGGTCCCACCAGTCGGTGAGTCTGTGCTGGTTTTCCTAATGAGGGCATGCTTTGCTTTGTAGCCTGCCCCCTTGTTTATAAAATATGCCAAGGGAGCTAAACACCCTGCTGTTCCCAGTACTTATTTACTTGCCCAAACCAAATGTTTACGTCCTTGAATACTAAACTTGAGGAAAAAGGATTCCTCTGCGTGGGAAAGCTACGAGCGCTGAGTGGTTTCTAAGCTGTCGCTTGAGGCCAGCTTTTCAGAAAATGCTCCGTTTACCCCTGTGACTTCAGGACTGAAGATGGGGCAAGGGGACTCTAGCTTCTTCCTTCTGGAACTGTCTTGCTGGGCTACTGCCCAGTTGCAGGTACACCATTGTAAGCCTAGCTTGGTACAAAGGAAAAAAAGGGGGGGACTGTAACCTGGACCCCAGAAATTGGCAAAGGGGAGAGACAAAGGCAGCCTGCTTGGCTTGAGCCCTTTTTATTGATGCCCAATATGCCTGGCTTTGCCAGGCTGGTGCTGCATGGAGCTTCCCACAGCAGATGTAGAACCCATAGGTGATTCAACCTGTATGTTTTCTGGACATTGACCAGGTGAGTGTTCTAGAACCAGATTCTGAGGGTTTCATTCATTTGGTTTCTCTCCAGTTGGGGTGAGAGTGTTTCTCTGTGCGTGTTACTGGAATGACTTTTTTTGTTGTTAATCTTCTGGCAAGCCCATGTTCAACACACTGGCCACCTCTCCTTGTTTTTTTTTCCACAGCGGAGAAACATTTCCTTGTTCCCTTTGCCACATTACTTAGAGGAGAGTGTAAATTGAAGCCATTTATCCTGCAGGGTGCCGCAGGAGCACACTGTTTATACAAGCGAAAGAAATTGTTACGGGGTGACTGGGTCTGGGCTGCAGGAAGAAGTGACTCAATGTCCCATACCGCCTTTGCCTGCTGCGTGGTGGGTCTGTTAGGTCCCTGGCCACGCGTGCCCTTGGTTTGGGGGTGTGGCGGCCAGTGAACCCAGTGGTAGGCTTACTGAGTCTTTGCCTCTCATCCAAGCAGAGCTAGCTGTTAAGGAAGTGAGAGCTTCACTGCTCAGGCATTAGACTTCATTGATTGCGTAATCCCGTCTTGGGGCAGGAGGCAGCAGAATGGGACTCGGTGGGGTGACTTCGCCCTTCTCATTGCCATTCGTCCATGTTTGTCAGTTGGTGGCCGAGTAAGTCGTGAATTAAATTATACCCGCCAGAAGATTGGGGAAGAGGCCATGTTCAACCCTCAACTCATGATCCAGACGCCGAAAGAAGAAGGTGCTGATGTCCTGACCACAGAAGCGCTCCTTCAACACCTGGACTCGGCGCTGCAGGCCAGCCGAGTCCACGTGTACATGTACAACAGGTAAGGCCTCAGGGGAACCTGCCTTGGCTTCTGTAAATAAGGTTGCATCAAGAGTATCGGCTCACAGTTTTCTAATGGAATCTTTTTTTAAGTCTTGATTTGGCACTAGAGTTTGGTATGTTGTGACAGCTTGAGTGGCCCTTATCCAAATGCAGGTTGCAGATTTTGATAAATGTGAGAATATTCGTATGGATTCAGTGAGGTATCATGGGGATGGGACTCAAGTCAAAACACCAAATTCACTTAACATTTCATAGACCCTTGTGCATGGAGTTTTACATAATGGCTTCAGTTTGTGTTTGAAGCAAAGTATGGTGTGGAATTTGCTCTGCGCTTCATGGGTGTGCTAAAAAAAAAAAAAAAAAGACCTGTTTAGATTCCACATCTTTCCATCGAGGGTGTTGAGCCTGCAACCACCCAGACCAAAAGAATAGAATCTGGACCTGCTTGTGTAACTCAGCACAAGGCGGGCTGTGAGATATTCCATTGCTGGGAGTGAGATATGTAAGGAGCTCATTTTTTGCCAAGTTGCCCTCAAGGTCTCACTGTCAGGAAAACAGCTACCCAGCACATGGCTACAAAATGTGACCCTGGAAGGTGGCTTACCAACACACATGCTCGTTTTGTGGCTCTCCCTCCCTGCTCTGAGAGGGCTCCTCGCTTGGTGCTCCCAGGGGAGGGATGTGGATCTCTACAGCAAAGTCATGGGCCAACCAAAAAGTTTAAGCAAAAACACAAGATTGAACCCATCGTCTTCTAATGATTTGATCTGAATGATGAGCAGATATGAAGTTCAGGTACGTGGAACCAGGCCTCAACTCATCCCTAGCGTACCAAGGCCACTGCTTTTGCCCTTGTGCCGCCACACTGTTCTTAGGAAAGCATTGATAGGTCACATGGCGAGCCTGCTCGAATGGGCCAGCCTGTGTTGATGCTGAGTGGAAGTGTGAAGTTACACAAACCTGAGTGGATGGAGGGGTGTCCAGTGTGGGGGGAGGGCAACACAGACAAGTACGCTCATCCCACTGTGGGTACTCCATAACTCCTGGGCAGAGGCAGCCTAACAGGTATCCTCTAGAGCAAGAAGGAAGAATCAGGAAAGGCTTAGCAGCAGAGCAGGTTCCCGGGAGAGAGCAGAGTACTGAGGCAGGTGGGCAGGTTCTGGGGAGAGGGCTTGGACAAAGACGATGTCCTACCGCACCCCCACCTTAGGAAGCCAATGAAGCAGAACAGTCTGGAAGGAGTTTTTTTGGTTTGGTTTGATTTGGTTTTTCCCTTTGTCTGGGGTTTCTCATCCCCACCCTCTTCCCAATTTCTTCTTTTCCCCAGTTCTGGCCCTGATGCCTTTGGAAAGGCATATAGGGCACTGTGAACGATAAGACGCCTTCCCCCCCCCCCCCAGCCCCACTACTTTTTCTGTTCTTTAAATCATACATTGCTGTGTGTTTCCATGATTCAAGGAACGGACGAGTTGATCCAATGGGAACTGGATCAGGCTGGCAAATGTTGTTTATCTGTGTGATTTGGAGCAAGGGAGAGTTGGTTTTGAACGCTACCAGTAAGAGAGCCCGTTATCTGCCAAGAAAGCAACCAGAAATGTTTGCCCACCTGAAACTATATCCTTGACGTTGTACAGCTCCCTGATTTAGCCCTCCCCCCGCCCACAAACTCATTGGAATTTGTGATCATGTAACTGGCCTGCCCTGGAGTTGTTTAATGTATGTAGTAAAGCAGCTGAATGGTGTAAACAAGATTATTGGGAGAACACTTAAAGAAACAAGACTTTTCAAGTACTTTGGTAGCATTCATTTACATAAACACCCTACATGTTAATTGCAATCGAGTATTATCTATTCATTAAAGCAAGCCCGCCCCACTCCCCCACTTGGCAAAAGCCCCGCTCGTTTTGACAGAGGCTTACAAGCCATCGAAATGGCAGCTCTTTCTCGCACATAGGCGATTCTGCACCAAATTTCTGTCCCCCCACCGGCGCCTCTGCTCTTTGTTTCAACAGGCAGTGGAAACTGGAACATCTGTGTTACAAATCAGGAGAACTTATCACAGAGACGGGTTACATGGATCAGGTATGATCTGGCTTGCACAAGTTGCTCAGCTTTTCAAAAGCACACGCGTGCACCCACACACACTCGCGCGTGCAGTCTGTCCGCCTCACGCATGGTCCCATTCTCTCTCACAGATCATAGAATACCTTTACCCATGCCTCATTATCACACCGTTGGATTGCTTCTGGGAAGGTGCGAAGCTCCAGTCCGGGACAGCATACCTCCTGTAAGTATGCACGGCTCTGGGACTCCAGTCTTCCCCGGTTACTCATCAGTGTTTATTCTGCTTCAATTGTGCATAGGGAACGGGGGTGGGGAGGGGGAAGCATTGAAATCCCATGTGCATTTTTGGGAGTGAATAGTGAGTAGGGAAAGGGGGATTTCAGCAGAATGTTTTTCCTCTTTTCAAAAAAAAAAAAAGTTCTGTAGGCATCATTAAATTTCATTCACTTTTAGCAAGCTATTTATATGCAAATAAAATGCAAATCATGGTAGAATATGCGTGATTTTTTTTTTAACTCTTTAAAATGTTTGGGATTTCACAGACCCCAGGCAGCTTTCACTTACTTTGGAAGGGAGAGAATTGATCAGAACTAAATATTTCTTTGGACCACATGAGTGGCATTTTGGGTAAGAAATGCAGTTCTTAAAATGCATCAGTATTTAGCAGTTGAATAGCAAATGGACAGCACCAGTTACAGAATGACGGTTAATCAGTGTGGACATTTTCAGTTAATTATGCAAGAGTTAGTGCTTGGGTTATTGTTCCTGTCTGGCCTGGCCCATCTCTGCCAAAGCAATTTGCAGTGGCCATCTCCTGACCCTCAGTGTACAGTTGTCGGTGGGAAATAAGGGCTTTTGTGTTTTCTGGTTGGGAGATTCTGAATAATGACTTCAGCTTGGTTAAGCAGCTACAGTGTGGTTTGAACAACATCGCAGGCAGCCAAAAACCTTTCTGCTCTGTCAACAGCACAGATTCAAAAGTGAGCAGGGGGTGGGGGGACGCGGCCGTGGCAGTGGTCGTGGTGGTAGTGGCAGAGGCCATCGGGAGTACACCCCACCCACCGCCTGAGTTGCCTAAGTGTGGGTCCTACAGGGACCAGACATGTTGATCAGCAGAGCATCTGTTAGGCCACCAAGTGCTCATCTCACGTGGCAAGTCCCTGGTGTTTTTCGTTGTTAGAATTTTGGAAATCAGTATTCAGATACCCCATCGCCTGTATCAGTGAAAGACATGAGAGCTTCCGTGGTGAATTGCCTTCCTGGCTGGAGTTTGCACGCAGATAATGTTGGGAAGGGTCATTGACCCAGGGCGACAGCCGTAACAGCAAAGCCATTGGCACTTCCTCGCTGTCCCCGACTGTGGTCTTAGAAGGTTGTTTTCAGTCTGATTTGCTGCTTGCTCCCACAGAGGTAAACCTCCCTTGCGTTGGACAAATTTTGACCCCTTGGAGTTCCTGGACGAGTTAAAGAAAATCAACTACCAAGTGGACAGCTGGGAGGAGATGATCAACAAGGCTGATGTCGGCCATGGCTACATGGACCGGCCGTGCCTCAATCCAGGAGACCCAGACTGCCCGGCCACAGCCCCCAACAAAAACTCCACCAAAGTGAGTGTGGTGCCCCAGCTGCTTCCGAAGGAGCAGAGGGAGAATGCTGTGCGTTCGCTGCTATTTTTAGTTTTCTGTGATTTTTTTTTTTTTATTTCACTCCTCGCGCTTTTTTTTTTCTCGGTCTGTAGAACTAAGTTCGTTAATGGATCTAAATTTTGTTGCAAGATTCTGCCATCCGCCTCTCGTTAGCTTTGTTTATTAATGTCCTCTGTGAAACCAACAAGCCCTTAGTGCCCTGGATTGTAGCAGGGCGTGGGACCTGCCTGTGAATGCCTGTCATGATGCGGCTGTCTTTCCACTGCAGCCTCTTGACATGGCCCTCGTGTTGAACGGTGGGTGTCACGGATTATCCAGGAAGTACATGCATTGGCAGGAGGAGTTGATTGTGGGTGGCACTGTCCGCAACAGCAGTGGGAACCTCGTCAGGTAAGCTGACACTCGCAGAGCCCAGCCCAGGCTGTCTCTTCCTCCCGTTCACCCCCCGCACCAGCCAACTAGCCCCCAAAGCCATCCCCTCTCCCCACCAACCTGGACATCTCTGTACCTGCATTTGTATTAATACTTAACTCTTCATGCCAGCCAGCCATCTTGTGTCATCAGCTAAACATTACAGGAGAGGGGCAGGTGTCGGGGAGCCTCTTTAGGAACTGTAGTTTTAATCAACAAGGTCCTAGCAACTGACTTCAGGGTTTCTAAAGAGCTGCCTGACAGGTGGAGAAGAAATGGGGGGGTCGAGGGTAAGGTTGGCAGAGACACCTGTCTTAAGGGAACAGAGTTAAAGGATGGGAGCTGTGCAGGGTCACACTGCATCCAAAGGAAAGACCCAAGACCCCAATGCTAAGTGAGAAGGATGTTTTGTGCGCTCTGGTGAGGTGAGGTGAGTGTGGAGCCCACTGCCCCCGAGAGAGCTGTTGTCTGGGATGTCTGCACAGCCAATGTATACAGTTGAGCTCCTCTGCCCTTCCTGTTTCGTGGAATAGAAACTGAGAAAGGAAATTGCCTATTAATTTAATTTGGGGTCTATCTGTAAAGGTTGGTAAGGTTACACCTTGAATACGGTACCTCCATCTATTCAGATAAAATAAGCCGACCCGGTACCTGTGTGAATGGAAACGTGCATCACTGTGCCAGGGCGGGAGTGGGGGAAACTCAGGCCAGTGTCCCTGGGAAAGCTGCTGACTACAACCTGTGTCCTGCCCTCCTCCACCCGTCACAGCGCCCACGCACTGCAGACCATGTTCCAGTTGATGACGCCCAAGCAGATGTATGAGCACTTCAAGGGCTATGAGTACGTGTCTCATATCAACTGGAATGAGGACAAGGCTGCGGCCATCCTGGAGGCTTGGCAGAGGACGTATGTGGAGGTAAGCCCACCTTGGCTGTGCATGGCCATGGGGATGCCCTGAAACGTGTTCAGGAGCCCATCGTAAGCTCAAAAGCAGAAACACACACACACACACACACACACACACGCGATCACGCATACTCGGTGAACAAGGAAAGATATCTGGAAAGCATTAGCAAAGCACCGTCTGTTCACAGCTGCGGTCCCTTGGTCAGGTCACGTGACAGGAGCTGGCCTTTGTTCCCCAAACAGTGACCTTTGAAAAGTGGCTAGAGAATGAGGATGGTGCCACGAGGGAGGGGGAGGGCGGCAGAGCGCCTGTGAAGAATGAGTTGTTTGGGATTAGGGGTCGGGGCACTGCTGGGGCTGTGTATTGGTCATGAAGTTGCACAGAGGAAAGCAGGGGGTCTTAAACTTGGAGTGAGTCAACGGCTCTGAGCGAGGACCCCGATTGTCAGCCAGATCCAAGGGCTGACTCGTGCTAGTGTCAAGTTCAGCCCCTCCCTCCCACCTGAACCTCTCTCTGCAGGTACTGCTTTGGTAGGTTTCAGAGACACATAAGAGAAGGTCCCATCTCCTGGTTTGGTCCTCCAGGTGTCCATAGCTACAGGCAGGCCTGGGTGGGACAGCAGAGCTGGGAGCTGAGACTGTTTGATCCAGGGCTGTCACATAGGTGACAGGGAGCCCGCTGCCTCTCGGGGTCCGCATGTGCAGAAGGCTGGAGTCAGGAGCTGGCGTGGCCACTTTGTTCTGGGAGGTGGTATCTGAACTGGCATTTCAGCTGCTTAGGGTACACTTTAAGGTCTAGAACTTTCTTAATGTATCACAAAGAAGGGGTGGGGAGAGGTAGGGAACATGGGAGCTGAGCAGTGTGTATTGTGACTGCAGGTGGTCCACCAGAGTGTGTCCGCCAATTCCACGCAGAAGGTACTTTCCTTTACCACCACCACCCTGGAAGATATCCTCAAGTCCTTCTCGGACGTCAGCGTCATCCGCGTGGCCAGCGGCTACCTGCTCATGGTAACCGTGCTCCGTGGGGTGGAGGAGGGTTCAGCTGGAGGTGCTGGTTGGTTGTTTTACTTTTGCTCTTATTTTCAATGTTTATTTGCCTCCCCCTGCTTTTTAATTGCTCTTAACACACCCATGCACCCCAGACTCAGCGAGCTGGGCGGCTTCATGGCAGTTTAGGAAATGGTCCAGTTATAGAGCACGGGTTTTACCCCGTTTGCGATGGACAAAGCGGATCGCGTGGTAATGTCGCGTTCTGTGGTAGTCAGCTTTCCTGAGTCCTCCTCCGGATTGGGGCACCCGTGGCGGGGCATGGTGGTGTGGGGGAACTTTAGGATCGTGCCCCGTTCTGATGTTTGGCTTGTTTTGTGTCTCCCATCCCCATCCCCACCATGGTCCTGCTTACAGCTTGCCTATGCCTGTCTAACCATGCTACGCTGGGACTGCTCCAAGTCCCAGGGTGCCGTGGGGCTTGCTGGCGTCCTCTTGGTGGCCCTGTCGGTGGCTGCAGGATTGGGCCTGTGCTCATTGATGGGGATTTCCTTTAACGCCGCGACAACTCAGGTATTCACCGAGCTATCTGTGCATCCCACGAAGGGTATCCCAACCTCCCCTACCAGGAGGCCAGCGGGCGGGAAGTCCAATGGGCTGGTTAGAGGATGTGCAACGATCACTGGGACCTTGAACGCTGGTGGGTGTTGGCAGCACCTGCAGGGCAGGAGACGCCTAGGCTACTGGGCCTCTCCCCCAGGCTTCTGTCTGATTCTGGAGATCTACATGGAAGCCCGTAGCTTGTATTTCTGCCCAGTTAGCTCCCAGTGGTATAAATCTAAGGGAAACACTCTTGAGAAACACGTGACTGTCTCCCACAAGTGAGATCCCATCTCAGGTATTGCCTTTCCAAAACTTACTATGCGAGCCTAGATGGGCTGTGAGTTGGGGGCAGGCTGGGGTAAAGGATCTGCCAGCCTAAAGCCTCCACCACATCGTCTTTCTGTGAGCTTGCACTTGCCCTGAGAGCAGCTCTCATCGCTGCCTTCCTGCTCGGTTTCAGGTGTTGCCATTCCTCGCCCTTGGTGTTGGCGTGGACGACGTCTTCCTCCTGGCCCACGCGTTCAGTGAAACGGGGCAGAACAAGAGGATCCCTTTTGAGGTGAGGATGCAGACGGGGAAAGCAAGCTTCGGGGGAGGGAGGATGGGTGGTGCCTGAGCACCGGTCCATCTGGCCCCGCCCACAGTGCACATCTCAAGATGGCCACTTGGGTGTCGTTAGAGCCATGAGGGACTATCCAAGTGCTGCTTGCCATTTATCCAGACCATTGCCCAAGCCCTGTTTGCTTCCTGCAAGGGGTCATCCTCCCACATGGCTCCGAGTGGGGAGGGGATGGCACCTGACTGGCTGGGGGGATGGCACCTGACTGCAGCGTGGTGGCTTGTCATTCCACAGGACAGAACCGGGGAGTGCCTAAAGCGCACAGGCGCCAGCGTGGCACTCACATCCATCAGCAACGTCACTGCCTTCTTCATGGCTGCGCTGATCCCAATTCCTGCCCTGCGAGCCTTCTCTCTGCAGGTGAGTGTCACAGGCTAACATGGCTGCCTCGTGCCAGTGGTACACCAGTGGTCACCATTTCTGAGTCTACCTGCTCCCCCTCTCTCCCTGCGTCCCAGGGGCATATGGAAGGGACCACTGCTAGGATGTAAAGTAGAGTCTGCCAGCTCTCAGCTCTGCACAGCAGGGGGAATAGGTGCCACTTGAGGCTGTATCTCTGACAGGTGTTACTAAACAAAGTTGTTTCTCTCTGCCCTCCTTTGGCCACCTCTTCCCAACCATGCCACCCTCTTATCTGCCTTCCCCAAGTACCCCCAACAAGTGGGTGGCCATGGTGAAGCAGACAAAGTTGGATGCCACCCAGGCCAGGTAGCACTGTGGGAGCAGGTGTTGGCGACTCCCCCTACAGGGGTGTACCTGGGACAGGGGGCTCACTTGCACCTCCCTTTAATTGGTCAGCCCCCACAGTCTCTCTGCTCTTTCTGGTTGCCTAAGCAAACTCCAGAGGTTTCCCAAGTATGCTCTCCTCTCCTTCCAGGCCAGGCCCCTGCACATCGCACCCAGTGGCCATTAAGTTCTTTTTCTGAGCTAGCAGTCAGGTTGTCATGGTGATAGGCACAAGGAGGTCTTGGAAGAGGTGGCAGCCCTAGTGTCGCTGTGCGTGCAGCCTTCTGATGACATGGCCATATGATTGGCAGATGAACGGGGGCCTGGTCCCTCCGTGACAAGGTCCATGTGAGCCTAAGGCAGTTGAGGACTTTGGCGTCTCCCAGTATTCCCGACATGTGGGGAATGGATCCCTTCCCCAAAGAGAGACTAAAGGCACAGGTCTGCTTCTCTTCTCTCTCCCTCCCTCCGGATGCAACGTTCCAGGTCCTTAAAGGTGCCCCTCCTGCTCAGTCCCCCATCTTAGTCCCAGAATGACTCAGGATTGCAGCCCAGGAGTCATGAATTGGGCTACTCTTTGTTCTTTAATGCACATGTTCCGTCTCCCTTGACTTTCAAATGTATCCTCTAAGAGTCAGGTGGTAATGGATTTGAATGTCATTTCACAATGACCAATTGACTGTGCAACTCTATGTGTGTGTGTGTGTGTGTGTGTGAGTGAGAGAGAGAGAGGCAGATAGAGGCTCCCTTGGCGATCAGTGTATGAGGAAACACACAAGATGTGTCATTAGCCACCACCAGCCGAGAGGAAGTATCCTGAAAACCAGGTTGATTTTTTTTATTATTATTATTATTATTATTACAAGTGTATGTAGAAGTGGAACTTGTGAATCAAACAGTAAATCTGAAACTGGCCCTAAACACAGGGACCATGGAAATAGCTATCATGTGACTGCATGATGCTATGGGGGATAAGGAGCCAGAGGTGCCGTCTGAGTTAGTGGTACAGCTAACACAATAGAAAGCCTTGTCAAAATGGTTTTGTCTAACTATTCGAGAGGATGAGTCACAGAGCACTTCCGTCCTTTGGTTCCCCCTCGACAAATGCTCACAGCAGCTTGAAACCAGGCTCTGCAGCCCAGAGGCTGGGACCAGGTCTCCAACGTGGGCAGCCCAGTGCTTGGTGCTTCCCTGTGCCTCCAGGGTCTACTCCAGCCAGAGTCTAGACGGTAAATACAGGCACCGTGACATGCGATGTGGGTTTCTGGCCAACACCTTTGGTTCTTATTCCATGACTCCAGACCTGAGAACTGGCCTTCAGGTGTCCTGACAGCGGGGCCCTGTCCTCCTGGCTCTCTCCGCCTCACCCCTTCTCTTCTGAGCTCGACTTTTGGCCTCCCTGTCTTGGTCTGCTCTGTTCTGTGTCTGCTCACATTCCTTCCTTTCTTCTCTCCTCTCTCCCCTGTTCCCTCCTCTCCTCTCAGTCTACACTGATGCTTCAGCAAGGCAGACCCGCCTTTCATGATATGCTATGGCGTGGTGCTCCTGTGTCTCCCTTGCGAGGAGTAGCCAGTACGCTAAGCTCTCCCAGGTAAGCACCTTGCCAGAGACGGCATCAGTACTGCTTTTCTCTCCCAAGGTCCCAGAGGAGTATCCTGGCTCATGCTCTGTGCCAAGCATGGACATGTAAGGGACAGAGAAGGCCAGACACCAGGACGAAAGAGAGAGAGCTTGCCATGGTTTCTGTAACTCCCAATGTTGGACCCTGAACAACACACACAGGGTTTGAGTTTGGTTTTTTTGTTTCGTTTTGTTTGTTTTTTTCCACCCAAGAAACCATCTTAAACCTCCTACCAACCTTTGACTATCCACTCCAACGCCTCCTCTCTTCTGTTACACCACAAAGGCAACAGCAGCAGCACCTAAAGCTCTTGACCTGGGGCTCAGCCCTGGGGTATGCTCCACTCCCAGGGTGGAGCCCCGGTTATTCCAGGTATACAAGAGAATCTCTTACACGGTGACCACTTTCCTGTATTTAGAACTTTGAGCCTCAGGCATTGGGAGTGGGGCGTTTGGAGGCACTGAGGTCTTCCCTGAGAACGTGCCTACCCCCTTGTATACAGTCTGTAACACAGAACTGGATGGGATGCTGCTTTCTATTCTCTCATCGCATCCCCTTCCATCTCCATCACTGGCAATGGGGCAAGGGACTTGGCAGGTGTCTTGGACCCAGGTCCAGGGTCAGAGACGGGCCCTGCGCTTATTAACCAGCTGGCCAGCCAGCCAGCACCCTCAGTGTAGATACTCGCCTGGCTTTGCCTTTTGTGACCCCTGCCCTTGTCCACGTGGACTTTGCTGTAGGTGGAGACACCTGGGAGGTCTCCTCTTGCTACTTTCCCACATGGCTGTCAGTGATGGAAGGGATTAAAGCTCCCTCCTCGCACCCCCATCCTGCCCCATCATCACTTGTTTAACTTCCCCAATGGAGTTTGTGGTCCCAGCAATATCAAGTGACTAGAGCCAGGTGGCCCCTGCCCTCCTTGTGGACACTGCCTGTTCCGGAAAATGGAGCATCTGGCCCACCCTTGCTCCTTCCCAATCCCTGTCTCTCCCCCTAAATCCCGCACAAGAAACATCTCCCAGGAAAGCCCCACTCTCACACTCCCACCTCCTATTGGAGCCAGCCTGAAACACGGGACCAGCTGTCCGGAGGTTTGTAAGCCAACTGTAATCACTGGGTCTGGCTGTTACAGGATACTGGCATCACTCAACCCCGTTAGTGCAGCCCTGGCACCTTGCACATGTCTCGATCCATGCCCCAGGCCTCCCTATTGGCATGCGTACTCATGCCCATCTCATCAGACAGATCTGAGGCACCTTGCTCCCATTGGTGTGGAGAGCAGTACGCATGTTTCTGAACCGATGAGAGATGCTCACGCAGGCTGTGCCACTTTTTGATGGAGACTTGGTTCTCCTATGCAGAGCTAGCAGGTCACAGCGAGTTCTGGCGCAAACCATTTGGGGAGCTCTTCCTGGAGGCTGTGAGGTACCAACTGATAAGGCCAGACCGTCCGTCCGTTCTGGCCCAGCTGGAAGAGTTCTCTGGCCAAGCCGTTCTTTGGGAAACCCCGTCAGAGTCCTTTAACCTCACCAAAGCCCGGCTTTGCTCGCTGCCAGGCTCTTAGCAGCCTAGCCTCCCCCCCCCCGCCCCGTTCCCAGGCCTCTCCTCTGCCGTGCGCCTCCCAGCCGACTCACCCTTTCAGCCATCCTGTGACGCCTTCCTCCTATTAACAGCCCAATTCTGTAATTTTTACTGGGTCAGCAGGAGACTTGCCAAAGCTGCTCCAGTGCCGAGCCTGTGTTTATTTTAGGTTATGGAGTGACTTTTGAATCTGTACTTATTTATTCTGCGTTACTGAAATCACACACAGGAATTCCTTTGTGCGTAACTCTCCCCAACCCTTTACATTGCGCGTGCGCTCTCTCTCTCTCTCTCTCTCTCACACACACACACACTCCAGGCTACTCCTGAGGCTGTGGAATGTGCCCATTCAAAAGCTCAGGGAACACATGCTATATTTTGTGTCATGTGCAGAATCCAGAGGACAAAGTCACGACTACCTGTGCTCTGAGAAACACTTTTCTATATTTTCCATTAAAGCGTTTTGAGGACGTAGCATGTTCTGAGAGTGTAGCTTGGGTTGAGTTGGGTTGTTCGTAGGACAAAGGCATGCGTATGAGATGCATAGTTCCTACCTTGTCCCTTCTGAGTTTGGGGACTTACTGGACTTGAAAAGGCCTTTCTCTTCTGGTTCCCGGTGGCCTCTTGCTGATGGGAGAGTAGCAGAAGAGTGAGAAGCCCCACTTTGGCGCTGCTTCTGTAGAAACGTGGGAGAGTGAAAACCAAGCACCTTGACTTTCAGAGCAGTCCCTGGCAGGAAGGAGCTCCCCCCTGTTGACCCTTCCCTTCTGTCTCCTGCCCCCAGGCTGCGGTGGTCGTGGTGTTCAACTTCGCCATGGTCCTGCTCATCTTCCCTGCTATTCTCAGCATGGACCTGTATCGGCGGGAGGACAGGAGGTTGGACATTTTCTGCTGTTTCACCAGGTACGTCTCAGCAGGCTCCTGTGGGCTCTGTGGTAATGGCTTAGTCCTCCCCCACCAAAGTAGATGGAGAAGGGGGTGTAGGTAATAACTGTCACGAAGACCCCAGACAAGGGACATCAAGTCCCCTGGACTTCATCCCGCAGCTGTACAACCCCAGCTGCCTTAAGGCCCTGCAGCCCTGGGTCCGTGAGCCGAATATAGATGTTGCCATCCTCCACCTTTGCCTTTCTTGTAGCCCTTGCGTCAGCAGGGTGATCCAGGTGGAGCCCCAGGCCTATACGGAAGCCCACGACAGCCCGCGCTACAGCCCCCCACCCCCCTACAGCAGCCACAGCTTTGCCCACGAGACGCAGATCACCATGCAGTCCACGGTACAGCTGCGCACGGAGTATGACCCGCACACGCACGCGTACTACACCACGGCCGAGCCTCGCTCCGAGATCTCCGTGCAGCCGGTCACCGTGACACAGGACAACCTGAGCTGTCAGAGCCCTGAGAGCACCAGCTCCACCCGGGACCTGCTCTCCCAGTTCTCCGACTCCAGCCTCCACTGCCTCGAGCCCCCCTGCACCAAATGGACGCTCTCATCTTTCGCCGAGAAGCATTACGCACCCTTCCTCCTAAAGCCCAGAGCCAAGGTAAGGCGTGGCCAAGACTCTGCTGTCTTGACGTAGCATTGACGTAGTGTGATCAATTGCACGGCTCCCCCTAGACAGCATCCATTCGGAGGGCCAGGCCCGTGTGAGCAAGCTCGCCCAGCAGTCCTGTTTGCCCTCGCACATCGGCGGCTTTGTTCTGCATGAAGCTGTTACAAAATGCACTGGCTGGGCTTTTTTTTTTTTTTCCCTTTCTTTTTCTTCTCCCATATTTCTTCCCCTGTGGGAGCACCACCCCTCCTGATGCACTGGGCCGGTCTTAGTGGAGGACATCGCTGCAGAACGTGAGCTTGAGTTTTTTGCTGTGTGTTGCAGGTCGTGGTGATCTTCCTCTTCCTGGGCCTCCTGGGGGTCAGCCTGTACGGGACCACCCGAGTGAGGGACGGGCTAGATCTGACAGACATCGTCCCTCGGGAAACGAGAGAGTATGATTTCATCGCTGCGCAGTTCAAATACTTTTCCTTCTACAACATGTACGTAGTCACGCAGAAGGCGGACTACCCGAACATCCAGCACTTACTTTACGACCTGCACAGGAGCTTCAGCAACGTGAAGTATGTCATGCTGGAAGAAAATCAACAGCTTCCCAAAATGTGGCTGCACTATTTCAGAGACTGGCTCCAAGGTAAGAAGCTGCCCAGTGGGGAGAGGCACTTGGGGGAACCTCGACCTTCTATCGGCAGCGCCAGATGAAGAATTCAGTGTACCCGGTAGAGTTTGGATAAACAATCCATGGGATTCCAAATTCCATATTTTAACCATCATCTTAAAAAAAATTAAAATTCATTTTGTTTTTAAAAAGTTCCATTTATCTGGATGGTAGACCGACCCAGGGAGAGACAGAGAGGAAAGGAGAGCTTTCTTTCACTGGCTTACTTGCCAGAGGGCTGCAACAGTGAGGGCTGAGCCAGGAGCCAGGAACTCCGTCTGGGTCTTACCCGTGGTTGGCAGGGACACCAAGCGCTCCAGCCATCTTCCCAGTGCCTTCCCAGGCACAGGAACAGTGAGCTAGACTGTGCAGCAAGGAGTGGAATGGGCACTGCCATATGGAACAGTGTCGCGTGCAGAGGCTCAACTCCCTGTGCAACACCGGTCCCTCATTTATTTTTTAACATCTTGTTTTGAGGGCAGTGTTCAGTACACGGTGCAGTTGAATGCAGGGTACAGAAAGGTCTGGAAGTCCACCCTTGTCACTCACAGCCCCCAACCAAGGCGTGCATTTGTCATGGTCCAGGAGCCGACGTCGGCTCTGTTACCACTGCAGACTGTGCTGCGTGCCTAGAGGCTGATCACCTTGGACGTGGCAAGTGGAGTCCACGTCTAAATGCTTGATTACGTTTCACTTTGGGGTTGTTTCTGGACCGTGACACACGGCGTGAAGGGGAGACTCCTCCACACAGTTCAAGTAAAGATGCTTTTACTGGAATACCCAAATAATGATGGCCCCAACAATTTTTTTTGGCATAGATTATGCAAATGATCATCTTCATTTTCCACTTCATTAATCTTGGTGAAGCAACACAGATTGAGGTGTCCTGTCTTTGTTGCTGTTCTGAAGTTCATACACTTGAAACAGTCAGGTTCCCTGTGAGCGGACTTGAGTTGGTTCTGGACTAAAAAAATGGCTTGACACAGTTTCTGGCCTTTGCTTAATATTCCTAGGATTTTGTGCAGATGTGTATGGGGGGAAGGTGGAGAAAACTGAGTGCCACCGTTATGCTTACTGAGCATGCTCGAAAGATTGACTTGAGTATGTTCCAAATGTAACTTTTTTTTTTTTTACACTTAGTTTTGGAAGCAGTGGTTTGGGGATAATGAGTCAAAAGACATCCCCGGAGAACAGTCCCTTGTTTTCATATCTCCCCATTGACCAAAGACAGGCAGATAAGGTGCCACAAGTGTCAAGGAGATGCGCTGGGCAGAGGAGGGTATCACCAGTTCTTGGGGTGCCCAACGTGTGGCCCAAGGCAAAGGTTGGAAAGCTTGGCAGGGGTAACTTCTTCATAGAGTGGAGGTTACCACTACCCTCTCCTCCCTTGAAAGGCTTAGAGCACTGGGACCTGAAGTTGGACTGTTAAGATACCTTGGCATTGCTACATAAGTAGCACACAGCAGGCCACATTCAGTCTCTTGCTTGCTCAGCAATTCCTATACCCGCTTTCCGGATTCTAGGGACCCTTGGCTGCTTGCACATCTGTTAGGTTATGGTGTGGTCCATATGGCCTTTGAACATTTCCTATAGGAAAGAAATCACCCTTGGTTCAGTCTGCCTTCCACTCACTGTTCCAGCAGTCATGAGTAATGGAAGTCTCCTTGGTTTGTGATGGAATCACCATACAAACCATTTGAAACATTGGCCTTGATCAGGCTCACGGCAGTTTTGAGGTTCACTCAGGGAAGTATCCATGCAAATGAAATGAAGAGCCATACCTTGCACCTGTACAAATGGGGTTCATTTAGATTTCGTGTTGCATTGCATGAATAGAATTGAAATGAACGTTTTCTGTTTTGGGTCTTAACAGTTGAAAGAAAAAAAATCAGCTGTCCTTACACTGTCCTCTGCAAATGTGGCCCGGTGACCTGAAGGGTTTAAAAAATTTTGGAAAGGTGCACTTGGCCTTGGGAGGACCCTCCTTTGGTGTCCCCCCCACCCCGAAATACTGTTGGTACCTGAGTTAGTTTGCTAGATGTATTCTTGTCTTCAGGGAATGCTTCTTGGGTTGTGCGGGATGGTGAAGGTTGGTGCCAAGCCTGGCATATCCTGCCTGCCTTTCTCAGCCTCAGCTTCTCCATCTGTAGATTGGGAATAAATGTTCTCATGGCACCGCCTCCAGTGTAGTTGCAAGACTTAAGCCAGGGACGACTCTATATCCAGAAAGGAATATGGAGCCGTGACAGGAAAATGGGGTGGGCCTCCCCCACTTGTGGGGGGTCAGGACTGGGGTGGGGGTGGAGAGCAGTTGTTTTTCAAAAACAAGAAGGGGAAGACTTTGGGTCATAAAGTAACATCTGTTCAGCATGGCCGTGTGCAGGCCTGGCTATGAAAAGCAGGCTGTCTGCAGGCCGGGAGTTTGGCCGTGCTGGTGGTCCCTCCCCACCCCCAAGCAGGGGCTTCCTTTTTCGCCTGCCACCACCCTCTCCCCCAAAATTACTCCTTTAAGGATCTTTCCCTGAAGCCATTCAGGAGAGAGAAGCCAGGAGGAGGAGCCTCCCTTCCCATGCCTCCAGTCCCCCCACTGCTACCCCCAACCCCAGAGCTTAACCAAGGCAGCCAGATTTTTTTTGTGTGTGTCTTTGAAGTCACCCAAGGCATGTCCTGAAATGAAACAAACCCCTCTCCCTCCTTACCAGCCATGTCTAAGCTATACATATACAGCTTGTTCAAACGCTGTGGTTTCCTGAACTGCTGGGGCCTGGGGGTTCTACTTGGGAGGTGCAGGGGGTGGGTAGGGAGACCAGGGGGAGCCAGGGAGCGGGCGCACCAGCCGGCGCTCAGACCCTAAGGCTGGGTCACCGGGGGCCCTGTTTTGCCTTCCAACACGCTTATCTCTTTACAGCTGTAGCCAAACCATCAGGTCTGTAATGATGGTTTTGATTACCCAGGCTGAGCGCAGCTGTGTGTGGTGGTGGGCTGGTGGGCTCCCCCATCCCCACCCCCACTCCCTACCCCCTTGCCCAGAGAGTGCCTTGCCTCTCCCTCCCCCACCGCCTTCCCCCGGGCTTGCGGTTTGTCATCTGTTCTCACAGAGCCTCCTTGTATTGGCCTGTGGCTTCCTGTTCTGCTTCTGCTCCAAGTCAGCCCTGGGAGGCATTGCCCCACTGTGTGCACAAGTGTGCACACGCACGCACACATACACACAATCTTCCCGCGGTCCCGCACCCCCACCCCTGCTCCTGGGAGAGGAAAAGAACATGGTGGCGAATGAGGAGGTGTTGGCTGGGATCTTTACACAACCTGGTAGCAGAGCCCACGGCTTGTGTTAGCTCCTCGAGCCGGCCAGATGGAACGAATTCACCCCCCGACTCCAGCAGCAGGCACATGGGTTGTTTGAAGTCGGGAGCCTGCGTGGCTTCCTCCTCCCATGCAAGTGCGGTTGCTGGGTGTATGGAAGCCCGTGGCTTAGCACCTTCCATGGTGTGCCACGGCTAATGAGCCAGGAATATGTCTATCTCACTCTCACTGCTGTGGTTTCTCTCTCTATCCCTGTCCTGTCTCTTTTAGAAAGGTTAGATGTATGCTTGAGTTCCCCAGAAACTCGCATCTCTTGCATCGCTCCCGCATTGGGAGTGACTATTAGCAACCTGCAGCTCATTCATGGAAACTGTAATCGTATTAGTTGGAGTGGAAGTATGAGCCAGAGATGGTTCTGATGGATGGCCAGCCATCCCCTGTCCCATCCCGCTGCTGCCCCGCTGTCCTCACCCCACCCGCATGAGCCCTGGGGTCCCTGTGCCTCAGAATGTAATGCATTCCACACACTTGCCGTTTCCTAGGGCTCCAGGATGCGTTCGACAGTGACTGGGAGACGGGCAGGATCATGCCCAACAATTACAAAAACGGATCAGATGATGGGGTTCTGGCATACAAACTGCTCGTGCAAACTGGCAGTCGAGACAAGCCCATTGACATCAGCCAGGTAGGTACTTCCCTGCCTGAGCCCCAGTGGGCCCCAGGAGGATGCTGGGGGCAGCTGCTTCGGGGACTGGGTTGGGAGAAAGACTTTGGACATGGCTGCAGTTCACCTCCTCCCACCAGCCACCCTAACTTGCACCACACACACACACCAGGGGCCCAAGCCCCTGCGTGATGGAGCCCGAGTGTTAGCACGGAGTCGTTTGCATGGGGTGGCCGTTGTCCAGCTGCGTGCTTGGCTTCTGGGCATGCTGAGGCGTGGCCAGGGGTGAGTGTGGTCCAGCCCTGCTCTGGGGTTCCTGCAGAACTTCTTCCCTCTACTCTCTGTAGTAGGGCTTGCTGGTTTCACCTTCAGGCGTACAACCGTCACGCTAGTGATCCTCCTCCCGGCAGCTCTGTTTATTGTCTGGCATGAGAGGTGACAGATTTACAAAGTACATTGTTCAGAGTTATTATGGAGTGTGAAACGTCCAGGCTGGGCAGCAGCGTGCAGCGGGCTGTCACGGCTGACGAGCGTGTGGGCAGATGGGATGCTCGGAGATGGGCAAGGCACGCGGGGCGGTGGGGACCTGCGTGATGGGGCCAGCCACCCCGACTCCCGGTGTGTCATTTCCTCGGCCACGCTGCGCACACCAGAGGCCGCGAGCTGTGCTCTGTAATTGCAGACACGGTTTGAAGACACACAGTTGTTACAGATCCCGGGCATTAATGGAATCCAGAGCCCCGAGATCCAGTGTCCTCCCCGTTCACTCGTTCTTCTTCCTCTGGTCTCTGCTGTCACTGGGCTTTCTCATGGCCTGGAGGGAAAAAAAAAAAAAAGACCAATGCGTTGGAACGGTTCCTGAATGTAAACAGGAAAAAAATGTTTCTCCATATAGAAAACCTACCCACACTCGGCCGCGCTCCGCCTGGGTGAATGCTTCCCCCGGGGGCCTCTGGCCGAGGGAGCCCCGCGAGGTCGTGGTGGCACACTAATCTCTTCCCCTCCATGGCAATGGGCACTTTTTGGAATCCACAGGTCAGAGGAGGCTAGTGTTAGCGAAATTTATACAGATGTTGTTTTATTTTTATAGCTCTCCTCCATTTACTGGGTGGCATTTCCTTCAGTGTTAACAAGAGGTTAACTGCACACAGACGTGGAAGGGGACGCTTGCCAGGTTTTCTCTCCCCTTCCCTTCGTATAAATATGTTTCTCCAGATTGTTCCTTCCCCGCCTTGGCTACAGTCAGTCGGGTTTAATTGCCTCAGCCGGTTTTCCAGGCCATCTGCACAACTGTGTGCGTGCGTGTATGTGTGTAACACCACTGGCAGTTGTCCTGAAAGAAGCAAAGGTTGTGCTCATTGGGGTTCCTGATCCTTGCACAACAGTGGGTGTGCCATGTCCCTGGGCATCCCTCGGCCACCACCCCGATCTGAAGGCCCCCTCTCTGCTTCTGCTTTGTGCAGCTGACGAAACAGCGCCTGGTGGATGCCAATGGCATCATCAACCCCAGTGCCTTCTACATCTACCTGACAGCCTGGGTCAGCAATGACCCCGTGGCTTACGCCGCCTCCCAGGCCAACATCCGGCCCCACCGCCCCGAGTGGGTGCACGACAAGGCCGACTACATGCCGGAGACGAGGCTGAGAAGTAAGTAGCAATGCTCCAGGCAAGAATGTGGAGGCACCTGCTCCTCCCTATCCGCAAGTCCCCTCACCCCCACCCGCTCTTCAGAGCTCAGCACCAAGCCGCTGATATTACCCAGGGTTCCGGAGTGTAAACAGAACCATCTATTTCTTTTCATTTTAAAACCCCAGGGCAGACAGATGAGGATGTGTAATGGAATACGACCCAGCACTCCGTGGCGTTGAGAAAGAATCTCTCTAATCTTCCTTTTGTAGTTTTCACTCGGAAGACGTGCATCAGGCCTGGCTGGAGAGTGCCAGCTGGTCCGTGTGAACGTTGGGGGATGCCTCCAGGTTGAGTGTGAGGTTGCCGGTGCAGGGTTTTGTCGCTGGGGATTGTGTGTTTATCTTCACTTTGTCAACTCCAGTGTTGAAGGGATTTTTGGTCACAGTGGGTCATTCCCATAAGCCACCAAGCACCTGTGGCCTGTTGAAACTGGAGCAGCCAAGTCCCCCAGCCACAGCAGCGCCGTCTTCTAACCAGAGTTTGCCGGGTGGTGGTTTCGTGTGGCTGCAATGTGCCCTTGGGTTTGAGAGGCCACGGGGAGCTTGTGTCTTTGGAGAGTGCGGGCCGAGAGAAGACAGGTCCCTTCGCACACATGGCCTGAGCAGGAGTCGTGCTCACTGGCATGTCAACCCCTGAGCCTGGTGGCAAGCAGCCAAGACGTGTCTTAATGAAAATTTATAGTTGAGATTATAATAGGGCAAATCATGTTTAGCAAATCAACTGAGTGACCCCCAAAGGGTCCGGAACACACAGCGGCAGCCACTAAAGGCTTGTTGGGTGAGGATTGCTGTTACCGAAGACTTAGCATCGCATTAGCAAAGAAGCACGGTCGACTTAAGTGGGTGCGGGCACTAAAGGGATCAGGCAGTTAAGCGGTTTTCCCTGCAAAGCATGACTCTGGATCCGTTCTGCTCTTGTTAAGCGATTGAGGAGAGCAGTGTGTGCTTGGCTGTGGCCACGTGTGCCCAGCAGCCCAGCAGCCAGCTACCACCTCCCCAGAACCACGCCCCCTCCCACCTCACAAAATGGCCCTGCTTCTGGAAGGAAGGTTAATATTAGGTGAAAAAAAATAAAAAGATGAGCGCCAATCATAAACCCCCCACTCCCGCCCCACACTGCACCCCAGCTCCAAGCTGTTTCTATTCGCTTTTTCATCCGACGTGAAAAATCTGTGCAGATCAGAAAGCTGCCTAGCTTTCTGGCACCATGTCTCCCCACCCCTTACCCTGGCCCACCCTAACCTGGCATCTTTCCCCTTCATCTCCAGTCCCCGCCGCAGAGCCCATAGAGTATGCTCAGTTCCCCTTCTACCTCAACGGCCTGCGGGACACCTCTGACTTCGTGGAAGCCATTGAGAAAGTGCGGAGCATCTGCAGCAACTTCAGCAGCCTGGGGCTGTCGAGCTACCCCAACGGCTACCCCTTCCTCTTCTGGGAGCAGTACATCGGCCTCCGGCACTGGCTGCTGCTGTCCATTAGCGTGGTGTTGGCCTGTACGTTCCTGGTGTGCGCCGTCTTCCTGCTGAACCCCTGGACCGCCGGCATCATCGTGAGTCACCACAAGCGTCTTTGTGGAAGGCAAATTCCTTTCGGCATAGCTCTTGCTGCAGCCGGAAAGTCGTGTTTATGTCTGGACCTCTAGAGGAGGGTATAGATTGCATCAGCCATTAATGTATTTATTCGACCGGAGGTAGCGAGGTTCGCGGCTAAGGTGGACCCTCTCGGATGGTTGTGATGGGGTGGGGAGTGTGGGGGAGGGTTGCTCCCCCCCCCCCGCCTCCCTGTCTGCAGCTGTAAAATCCTTCTGCAAAAGATAGGAAGCTTTTAAAACGTGCACTCCCCCGAGAGCTCAGAGCATTTCTTAAAGAAAAAGCAGTCCAGCTTCACTATTTATTTTTTAAATATTGTTATTGAAAAGTGGCCTATGGGGTCTTCAGTCTAGTCTTGAGAATACTTAGAAGGGAGGACCGCGGAATGTGGAGAAAGTGGCTCTGAGGCACTGCGTAGGTCTGTGCGTGTGAGCTTGAACTCCCGGGAGGGACGTGACACAGTGCTGTTGCTGACCTGTGTGCTCTGCCTGCCTTGCTTCTCCAGAATATTCCAGACTGTAAGTCAGTTTCTTATAGCGTCTTATTAAAGTCATGGCGATGTTTTCGCTTCCTGGAACTATGGTATAGCCTTTAAAAAGCCCAAAATACAGAAATGGGCCTTTGTTTGGCTTTTTGGAGTCTGCACAGCAGATTCACAAACAGGTGACAGTTGAACAGAGGCGTTTGCACAGGACACAGACCACTGTCCATCTTTGACCAGGAAGAAAGAGCACTTCCTGCTTTGTAGAGCTGTGGGGGATGGGATTGTGTCCACCCCTCCCCCTCCTCCCAAGAAACGCCAGCATCCACCTGCCACATCTTCCCTCCATCTCCTGCTCCTGGTGTTCCCAGGAACACGGAAGGTGGAAGCTTTGCTCTGGACTTAGCTTTGCTCTGGTCTGCCCAGTTGCTCCCCAAATGAAGAGAGCAGTCGTCTTGATGCTGGCCTCACCTGGGCTCTGCCCACAAGAACAGCCATTCGTCCTCAGCCGATCTGTGGTCGTAAGAGTGGCGCCCCCAAAACTTGAACGTTCAAGTTGGGAGCTGCAAGTGATCTCTGATGGCTGTTGTCAAAGCAGAGGGGAGGGGGTTTGTGTGAGATGACGGTCATCAGTTAATCTTTGGTTCTAGGACCAATCTGTTCATTCTCACAACCCTTATTATAAAAGTGGAAGTGCTGCGTAAATAGGTGTTACCCTGTATGGCTTGCTTAGGAAACACCCAGAAGGAGAAATGCTTGTATATGATGTATGTAGAATTGGAAGCTAAGTGATGGCTTCATTCCTAGGCGGGGTCTTCAGAAGTTCATGGCAAGTACAGATGACGAATAAACCACCTGTGCCTTTCAAAGCATCTTTGCCCCAAAGCAACTTTATCTATTCTACTGTCTTCCATGCTTCTGAAGTCCCTTTGTGGATTGGAAAATTTCTCAGCCTTACAAATTGACTGCCCTGCTCCGCACCCCGACCCTACTTCCCAGCAGGAAGTAAACCGGACACCAGCTGGACAGGGCCGCAGGTGTTTGCTGCTCACTGATCACCACGTGTCTTCTTCCAGGTGATGGTCCTGGCTTTGATGACCATCGAGCTGTTTGGCATGATGGGCCTCATTGGAATCAAGCTGAGCGCGGTGCCCGTGGTCATCCTGATCGCGTCTGTGGGCATAGGAGTGGAGTTCACTGTCCACGTTGCTTTGGTACGAGAGGAGAGCGGAGAAGGGAGCGACATGTCCTCTGGTTTATTTGGGTCTAGAACTGGGAACCTTTCTGAATATCCCATGCATCCCAGGGAGAGGGCTACGGACAGCACAGGAGTCCCAGGCTGTGGGGGGTGGAGGTGCCTGACCACTGTCCTTCTTGGACAGTCAGAGGAAAAGGGCTTGGCAGTTAGCTGGGCCTTGTGGGAACTCTGCTCACTAGGTGTTGGCCAGCATTCATGTTGCTTTGGGACCTGAAGTTGTGGGCTTTCTTCCTGAACTAGGTTAGGTGTAGGGTGTGTATGCGTATGGCCATGTGTGCTTGGAAAGCAGGTGGGGAGTTCAAGATAGAACGAGACCTCACTCACGGACATAGACACTATTAGCTGGATAAATGCAACTTTTAGTCCTGTATTTTTTTATGATACCTTTGTGGTGCTTATCTGTACAACAGACATAATTGCGCAAAGCAGTGATGGAAATTCTTGTCTTAGCATAATGATGAGGAAATACAATGGGTCTTCAAGAAGTTCATGGGGAAGGCTTAGGATGAAAAACTCCTATGCATGGCTTTGAAAATGGTTTGTGTCAGACAGAATAAACTGAGCTTCTAATACCACATATCCATGAACTTTGTGAAGCCCAACCACCTGTGACACCAAGCGAGGATCATTTTGGAAGCAATGTCTTTAGACCCATCCAAACCTGTGGGCATACTGTTACTGTTTTTGCTACTCTGGCTCTAGCATGGGAGTGGCAGGTGATTGTGTAAGGGGTCAAAGAACAGAGAAGGGAAGGGCTCCAAGTCATGACCCGACAACAGAACAGGTCATTGTAGAGTAAGCGTAGACTTAGCCTGATGAGCAAGTCCAGTGGTCCAAGCCAAGCACTGGGCAGTGGGCTGTGAGAAGCTTACACACATGGACAACAAAGCTGACCAGGCCATCTCCCAACTCTCTCTGCTCACAGGCCTTCCTGACCGCCATTGGCGATAAGAACCGACGGGCTGTGCTTGCCTTGGAGCACATGTTCGCCCCTGTCCTGGATGGCGCCGTGTCCACTCTGTTAGGAGTGCTGATGCTGGCAGGGTCTGAGTTTGATTTCATTGTCAGGTAAGTGGGAGCATGGGGGAGCTTTAGGGCCAGCAGCAACACAGGCAGCTACACAGCTCAGAGCCAGAGAAATATCCCTTTCCCTTGCTGGTATCCCCAGGTTAGGGTGTTGGGGACATCCGCTCTCAATCCCAGCTTTCTGCAAGCATCACCCCCGGGAGGCATCCAGAGAGCTCAAGGGGTTAGGTCTCTGCCAGCCCCATGGGAGGCCTGAGTTCCTAGCTCCTGGCTTGAGCCTGGCCCAGCCCCAGCCACCAGCAGGCGTGTGAGAAATGAGCTAGCAGCAGATGGAAGATCTTACCTAGCTGCCTCACAAATAAGTAAATACAAGAAAGGAAGTTGAGATGAGGTGCCAAGATTTCCTAGTTGAACCCCAGTAAGATGTAAGAAGCACTGCGCGTTGGACATTTTTGGATGCCTGTCTTGGAGTCTCAAGGCAAAGCCTTTCTGGTTGACTTCATCAAGAATGTGGCTTTGTGAAGTCTCAGAATTAGAGGTAGCTTTCCTTTGGGGACAAATTGGAGAGCTGCAGAACAAGAAAGACCATCTTCCCTGGACAACCCTGACTGTTTGAGTGCCAGGCGCTTTTGGATGAAAAGCTGTTGCTTTGTGGAGAGGCGAGATCAAGATACTACAGCATTAGAACGTGGATAGGGCAGACCCAGATGTGGGAACTGATTGACTTGTTTGGGGAGAGATGCTTGTCTCTGCGCATTGAAGGGTTTGTGGGAGAGAGACGGTACCCCTGTCATCTTCGAGTTAAGAAGAGGAGCCAGTAGTCTCACCATGTTTTATTTATCAGAGTCCATTGGACTCCTCGTGGGGTTTCAATCTCGTATAGTAAGAAGAGACCTCCATTCAGCCTGGGCCATGATCTCTCATAAATAATTCAGAAACCAGGGCTGACACAGGGTGTGCCAGGAACTCCCCACGGAAATCGGGATGTAATGAATCCTTTCGGTTTTGGGGTGCCACCTGAATGAGGGCATGTAGCCACTAAGTGGCAAGGGGGACAGTTGCTTGTTGCCCTATACAGACACCGTGATTTCCATTTTCCGAAACTGGCTGGAACAGCCTGATAAAGCACTCTCCGAGGTTGAACAAATGAACAGACGTTGTATACACTAAGCCGTCAGGAATCTAATTGGTCTGTTTATGCTGCGGGCAGATGGATGGAAGGCAAATGGCTTAATGCCTGCTGCTGATATATGTGCCTGCGCCGAACGTCCCAGCGGTTTACATTAGAGCAAGACGCTGGCGGCTCAGTTTTATACTAGTACAGCTCAGAAGTTTCTGGTGTTTACAATAGCCACGAGGTATTTGTGTTTTTATAGGGGATCCTTTCTGCTTTCATCTGCTGCTGAAGCCTATAGAGACAGGGCAAAGTGGGGTGCCTGTTCCGTTTGCACAACCCCGGAGGACCATTGGCAGACCAGATACCTTGTCCTTGCCGCTTCCCAAACCATGCCCACTGCCATCCTTGTGGCCCCCCAGAAATCATTAGTTCCAGAAATGCCGCCTCCCCACGCTGCACCAGAGAGCATCCGCCAGGCCCACCTTGGTGCCCGTGAAAGCTCACAGGCCTTTGCCCTCTGCCACCAACGGTGGGAAAGCGGACCTGCTCATGTATGCTGCTCTCCTTTCGGTTGGCATTGGCCGAACGCGAGCATTCAGAGGTACTCAATTGTGCAACAAAAGCCAGCCAGCAGAACAGCCCCGCCATTGTGGAGAGCCCACACCCAGCACAATACCCAGCTCTCACAGAATGGGCAGCATTCTCCTTGGAGACAGTGCTGGCTCCTGTCTTCCTAAGGGCTTGCTGTCAGAGCTCTTTGGTTTAAAAAAAAATGCTTGAAACTTGCAGAATTTCTGGCAAAAGTTGTGATTGGTGTGAAGGCTCAAGGGGCAGGGAGCAGCCTCACCTGATCTCCCACTGACTACAGACTTTATGAATTAAGAAATTGACCCTCCTGTCTCTTCCCAAAATGCAGGGACATTTCACAGTGGGTTAGCTGCCCACAGAAGCAAAGGGGGTTTTCCTCCTGGACTAAACGGTTGCGCCTCTGTACGCTTCACTCCACTGTCATTCCTATTGGGGTCTCCTGCAGGTCCCTTGGCATGGGGGCCCCTTGGCATAGTCGACGCCTTCACTTTGCGTCTACACAGCCCTCCGCTGGCGTTCTGTGTTTTTCTGTGTTTTCATGGTACATTCATCAAGAATGTCATGCGCCCCTCCCACCCCCAGAGTTCAGCCAAGTCCCAAAGGGATTTTATCTTTTCTTCCCTTCTCTGAGTGGTGAGTTGCACGTTTACACACCAGCGAGCCTCCTGCTGAACCTGAGCAGTCATCTGGAGGCTTGCTTAGAACGCTGGCATGCAGCAGGGGTCGTGTCGTTGACAAGGATTACCCTCTCTCTTCTAGGTATTTCTTCGCTGTGCTGGCCATTCTAACAATCCTGGGCGTCCTCAATGGACTGGTGTTGCTCCCAGTCCTGCTGTCTTTCTTTGGGCCGTATCCTGAGGTTAGTCCCCAGGCCGCCGGGTGCTGGGCGTGCATGCTGCGGGTACAGCTTTCCCTGGGGCTGCCCTGCGTGTAGACATGGATCTGTTTCCACACTGGCTTTACTTACTGTGTCAGGACAGTCATGGTGGGCTGGTTTTATTGGTTTCTTGGTTGGCCCTCCTCTGTTTCTTTCATTGAATACCTTTGTTGGGGTGAGGGTGTGGGCACAGGTCTGCTTCTATCTGGGGTTTTTTAAGCCAGCCAATGAGAAGTCTGCATCTGTATAATTGAACCTCCTCCCCAGTCAAGATGACTCTTAGCTTTAACCAAGAGTCAAAAAGTACGCTTCCCACCTCTTTGGTCTCACCCACGGGACTTGAGGTGGCATAGACGAGGGGAGGTGAACATGGTGTAGCATGCAGGGCTCCAGGGCACCACACTTGGAACGTGGCGAAGTGTGTGTGGCCAACAAGCTAACTGGACCGTGACACCTCCCAACAGGTATCTCCAGCCAATGGTCTCAGCCGGCTGCCCACCCCATCACCTGAGCCACCCCCGGGCATGGTCCGCTTCTCCATGCCCCCCGGCCATATGAACAGTGGCTCCGATTCCTCTGACTCCGAGTACAGCTCGCAGACCACGGTGTCAGGCCTCAGCGAAGAACTCCAGCATTATGAGACAGAGCGGGGTCCCAGGGGCCCTGCCCACCAGGTGATGGTAGAGGCCACGGAGAACCCCGTCTTTGCCCGCTCCTCTGTAAGTCACTCCAGGGCACCAGGGAGGGTCTACGCATAGGTCGAATCTAAGCTGAGCAGTCAGGCAGCCTTCGGGAATTTACAGATCACACTGTGATCCCTAAGATGGTTCCCCCAGCCCCCATGCATGCACACACCACACACACACACACACACACACACACACACACACACACACACACACACACACACACACACACCGTCAGTACCAGGAGCTCTGCCTGGCAAGCCCAGGGAAGTCTCCAGGCTCCTGTTGCTGCACCGGGGCCCCCCTGCTGTCCCTCCAGGAAATGGGTATTCCAGTCCCAGGCCGGAGCAGCCCTTCCGTGAAAGAGTGAGGGGCCAGCCAAATAACCTAAATTGTCCTCCCCTCACCCCCCATGAGGATCCCCGCTGAGCTGTAGTGTGAATCTGGTTTTGTCCAGCGGGAGTCTAAAAATAGGTACAAGCTGAACGACTTTGAAGTTGGTCACGGTCCTGGTGATTGACATGGTCACTGTGCCGCTCCAGGCTTTGTATAGAGACCCAGAGAGCAGAGTCCTTTAACAGTCAGGCAGAGAGAGCTGTGCCGCTGTCCCATGGAACTTTCTGCAACTATCGAAACCACAGCCGCACTCTCCCAGGCACTCAGCTCTCCCAAGGCCAGGAGCTACCTGCAGCCAGCCAGCCGCCACACATGGCCAGTGAGCCCGGTCAGATGGCTCATACGTAGTCCAGCTCTCCCCACTGGGAGTGGTAGGTTGTAGAGTGGTGCTCAGGGCCTGATCAGACTGGGCAGGGTGGCGTAAAGGGAGCAGCTGGCCGCTGTCTGACCACAGCCCTGTGTGTGTGACCAGCTCTTCTAGGGGAAATGCCTGGAACGTAGCAAAGCAAGCCCTCTTTTGGGGCCTGGGGGTTGTGAACAGAAGTGTCTTTGGGGGAGGAACAGCCTGGGTGTTTGCCTGCAATTGCCTGGGCTCTTTGCAAAGCCCAGTACAGACTGTGCCCAGTACCACCACCTTAATCCACCTTCCCCACTCTGCAGGTGGTACATCCCGAATCCCGGCATCACCTGCCCTCCAACACTCGCCAGCAGCAGCTCCTGGACTCAGGGCCCCTGTCCCCTGGACGGCAGAGCCAGCAGCCCCGCAGGGACCTCCCCAGAGAAGGCTTGCGGCCGCCCCCCTACCGACCACGCAGAGACGCTTTTGAAATCTCTACTGAAGGTCACTCTGGCCCCAGCCACAGGGACCGCGGGCCACGCGTGCACAATACCCGGAATCCGACATCGTCCAGCGCCTCCTCCACAGCCACCCCGGGCAGCACATTGCCAGGCTACTGCCAGCCCATCACCACCGTGACAGCCTCTGCTTCCGTGACCGTAGCCGTGCACCCCCCGCCAGTCCCTGGCCCCCTTGGACCTGGGCGGAATCCCCGCGGTGGCCTCTGCCCCGGCTACGAGGGCTACCCCGAGACTGAACCTGGGCTGTTTGAGGACCCCCATGTCCCTTTCCACGTGCGCTGTGAGAGAAGAGACTCCAAGGTGGAGATCATAGAGCTGCAGGACCTGGAGTGTGAGCAGCGCGCCCGGAGAGGCAGCTCGGCCTGAGGTGCGTTTGTCGGGAATGGGCGACTGGGGACCACCTGCAGCATTGGTACTCCCCACATCTCACCCTGCAACGTGTGCAAGCTGCCATCCCACAGGAATCAACCCGATTGCAGACGGGTCTGTCCTACCCCCACTGTGAACCAGTTGAGGGAGTCGTTAAAACTCACAGCCCCTGACCGACTTGCCTTTCTCCTACTTGCTGTTTTTTTTTATTTTGTTTTGTTTTTTAAGATTTATTGCGTATTTGAATGGCAGAATTACAAAGAGAGAGAAAGATCTTCTATCCATTGGTTCGGTCCCCAAATGGCCAGAATGGCTGGGGTTATGCTAGGCCAAAGCTAGGAGCTTCATCTGGGTCTCCCATGTGGGCGCAGGATCCCAAGGACTTGGGTCGTCCTCCAGTGCTTTTCTGAGCATATTATAAGAGATGGACTGAAAGTGGAGCAGCCGGGACTTGAACTGACGCACGTGTGGAATGCCGGCACCCTGAGCTGGCACTGTGCCAGCCTTTATTTGCAAGTCTTCATTGAAGAGCCAGGGCAGCCGCCATGGGTCTCCATGGCGGCTAATGCCTACACCACCCCAAGAAAGCTTGTCTGGCTGGGACCACCAGGAGTCTGGGTACTCTCTGTCAGGGCTAAATGCCCAACTGGACATGACCAGCGGGTCCCAGTGTCCTCAGTCCCCAACACCTCACTGGTCACCTTGTCCAGCCTTCGTCCGTTGTAAATGTGGACTTGGGCACCTAGTGCCCAGTTTAACTTCGCTTTTTTTTTTCTTCCTTTTAAAGGGTCGTTAAAATCTGAAGCAAAGAGGCCAAAGATTGGAAGCCCCGCCCCCCCAGCCCCTTCCAGAACTGCTTGGAACTATGGGAGAGATGAGCTGTGTGTGGGCCGGAAAGCAGTTTCACTGTTACTGTAACGGACTGTATTATTTGTGAGATATTTCTATACATATTTAAGAAGTGTACACATATGTAATATAGGACAGAACATGTTAAAGTGGTGTCGTCTGTCTGGGGGTTTCTTCCCTCCTGCCTTCTGTGCCCCACCCTCCCTCGCCCCTGGGAGCAGAAGGGGTGGCAAAGAGGGAAAGGCCACCACAGGTTCCTCCCTGTTTGTGCATTGGCCCCAGTGCTACAACCAAGCTTAACGTAGTCTTCAGTTCCAGCCTATGTTGCTGCTGCTTCAAGATTGTACAATTTACCTGTATAATTCTATGCAAATATGGCTTAGGTGATAGGGTGGTTTTTGTAAAAGTTTCTGTTTAAACTATTTGAAATTTGCATATCACAACCCTGTGGTAGTATGAAATGTTGCCGTTAACTTGCAGACACGCTATGCGTGATAATTTTTGTTGTTGTTGTTGAACGAGCAGATACAAAGAAAGCATGGTAATGCCAGTGGCTTCCTTAGGCATATGGCGTGTGAACTCATGTACTGTATTGTAAGGGTTTTTTGGGGGAGGAGGTGGTGCTGTTTGTTTTTTTTGTTTGTTTGTTTTTTTTTAACCTGTCTTTAGCCCTCTACTACCCTAGTAGGTTGAAAAAGTCAGGATGCCTTTATCTAAACTCTGTGCTGGCGAAGGGCTAGCCGACTCCAAACAACCACCTTGACCTTTGCAAATAACCCAGGATGACCCACCTCCCCAAGGTCACCGTCAGAAGCCCCAGCTTGGGGTCTTTGGTGTGGAGCTGAAACACCTGCTCTTCTTGAGCTAAGTAGGGTGCCTCATGGCAGGCCCTCCCAAGGCCACAAGGGTGTACTACAAAATGAGGACAGCAGGATCGCGGCCCTCTCCTCATCAACACACGCATCCCACGATGTAAGAGCAGATTACTCCAGCGCCAGGCAGGAGCAACTGCCCTCTTCATCCCGGGCCCAGGCCTAGAACTACCCTCTCTCTCTCATTGGGACAGCTGAAGGGAGCTTTCTGGGTCTGCTTGCACCTGTAGGAAGTGTAGGCATCCAGTAGGGTGACCCCCACCCCTGGGTCCCCAGGCCTGGCCAGGAAGAGCTTTGCAAGGGCTCTTCGCCCTGTGTTTGTGTTACGGGTGCTCACCTGCCAAAGAGATGACCCCACCCCTCCTCTTGCCACTCTTCACGTGAGAGCTGGGAGGGTACCAATGGTTTACTCTCAGCCAGGCGTCAAGGTTTGCTTCTGCATGGATTTTGCTCTCCTCCGAAGTCTGTGTGTGCTCACCTCCTCTTAGCCAGAGAGCAGCAGATAGCCCGGAAGCATTGGGCATCCAGCTGCCCTGGCTGAAGCCTGAAGCTGCCTGAGTACGGGGCAGCTGATAGCCCTGCTCTGCATAGGGCCCGGAAAGGTGGCCCCAGGACTGCCAGCAGTGTAGTGACCTCAGCCCTAACACTCACCACCTCGCTATGAGATGCCGCCAGGAAGCTACTGTGGCCGGCTGCCAGGAGTGTGTGCCCTGGCCACCCCCCACTACTATCTTCGTGCCTACATGTCAGCCGCACCGTCTGCCTAACACCCAAGCCTGCTCTGAAAACAGAAGTCCTGCGTGGAGGAGAGACACATGGCAAGATTTTGAAATCTGCTTCCCCTTCTGGGGCTGTGTATCCCAAACTCCTTTGCTGAACCCCACTCGTGTGGCAGCCCCCCCCCCGTTTCTGCACAGTGTAGGACTTTTCTCCACCAGTCACAGTAACAAAGGGAGATCTCGGGGGAGCCGGCAGCCAAACCAGAACCCTTGCGCGTGTTCTTTCTCTTTTTTAAGGTAGTTTAATTTTGTCTGTCTTGTTTGTCCATTTGGATGTTTTTTTTTTAAATCTTTGCTGATATTTATAATTTTGTATCATAAGAAATGTTTTCCTACAGTATTTGTCATGCCAGTTTATAACAAAAAATGCAGGGATTTTATTTCTATTGGAAACACTATTACAGCTGTGTTTTACGTTTGAACAGAATTTTTTATTTGTATAGAATGCTTACTAATGTTAAATAGTTCAGAGTATATGACATTTACATTATGGACTCATGCTAGGTTTTAGTGTATGGAGTTTAAAGGAAATAAATATTCAAACTGGGTCTCATTGTCTGCCAGTCTGGGTAGAGATGAGTTTTGTGTCACTTCAGTTACAAAGATAAAAGTATGCCATATAATTTATTTATATGAAAATTTATTTTTGTAGTGTACATAGTAGTCATCAAGCCTTTTGACAGAAGTATATTTTTAAAGAATTTATATGTGATGAATCCATAATGTCTGGAACTTGGCAGAGACACGAGTGGGGCCCACTTGCCATGGAAAAATCCCAGCCAGGAGATTTCCTCTTCAACAGTGTTAAGAGAGTGAGAGCGAGTGGATATTCCATGCGATTGTGAAATGTTGATTCCCGTGTGACCTGGTGTGGTTCTCATTTTAAACCTCGGAAGGTGAAAATGTATAAACTCTCTAAATATTAATGTTCAAACACTGATAGAAGTTCTAACATGAATAAAAAATAATATAACGTGTTGGTTATGTCTTTGTTGATAGAATGCTTCTTGCGATAGCATACAGAGGCAGGCATGGTTTCAGGCCATTGTAAACTTTGTTCTTGGATCTTGCCAGCCTCAAGTGTTCGCAAAGACAGCTCTTTTTCTAATATCAAAAATTTCCTAAGATATTGCTCAAAACTAGCCCTTTTGGAGCTGGTGTGGTGGCATCACAAATTAAGTTGCCACCTGCAACACCAGTGTGCCATACCAGAGCTTATTTGAGTCCCCACTGCTGCTCTGCTTCCAGTCCAGCTCCCTGCTAACGCACCTGGGAAGGCAGCAGAGGACGGCTCAAGTGCTTGGGTCCCTGCCCTTCCTAGCGGAGAACTGGATGGGATTGTAAGATCTTGCCTTTAACCTAACCCAGCCTTGACTTTTGTAGCCCTTTGGGGAGTTGAATCCGCAGATGGAAAATCTCACGTGCACTCACTCTCTTTCTCTCTCTCTCTCTCATTATGCCTTTCAAATAAATAAATCCTTTTTAAAAATATATCCCAGCTGTTACGCTTACTTATATGATGCCTGCTAATTAGAGGGAAGATAAATAAAGCTAAATGCAGTGACTGTTAATGCAGGTGTCCTACTTCAAAACAACATGACTGATCCTGTGGAACTGATTGAACCTGAAACAAAATAGATTTTCTGCAACCCCTGGTATCATTCCACTTTGTCCAGCCAAACTTGCAGCGTGTTTCCTTTGTCCTGTCTCATTCTGTGTTTAAAATAAACGTGAAAAGTCAGACCCTGGTAGCAGCTGTACCCTGGGTTATGTGGTGGGATTGTTTTATATATAAGGATTTATTTTAATTGGAAAGTCACATTTTAAAGAGAAGGAGAGACCAAGAGGAAGGTCTTCTGTCCACTGGCTCACTCTCCCAAGTGGTCACATGGGCCGATGCTGAGCCGATCCAAAGCTAGGAACTTCTTCCATGTTCTCACATAGGCACGGGGTCCCAAAGCTTTGGGTGATCTGCTGCTTTCCCAGGCTATAAGCAAGGAGTAGAGCAGCCAGAACATGAACCAGCACCCATATGGAACCACGGCTCATGCAAGGCAAGGATTTAGCCACTGAGCCATTGCACTGGGCCCATGTGTTATTTCTTAATTCAGCTTAGTGTTTGGTTATAGCTTTGTCATAGTCCTGGAGACAGACAGGAAAACATCACTCCCACCTTACCACTACATTCAGTAATGGATGAAGGACTCAAGACCTAAATCTGTGTGAACCTCTCATGGGTCTTAAGAGAATAAGCCCATGATAGATAACCTGTGGATCACCTGTTTCGGCACAGATACATTCAATGGCCAACTAGTCTCCCAACTCTGCTTTCTTTCCAGTGTGGACCATGGGACACAGCACCTCGTGTTCAGCTCTTGGCTCCCAGCTCCAGCACATCCCAGCAGCTATGGCGGGCCCTGGGGAGTGAACAAGCAAGTAGGACTGGTGTGATCTCAAAGAATAAATTCATGGACAATGAAATTAAGAGGTCTGCTTATCTCAGTGCCAAAGACATTGCGAGCTGTAGGCTTCTGAGAGATTCTTCATAAAAAAGAAGTCTTAGAAAAATCTGCTGTGGGTATAGACTGTCCTCTGCACTCTCTGGGGACTACTTTTAGGCTGTCATGACTGACTTGGGAAGCTACAACACACCCTACCAGAGAATACGGGTAAGCAGTCGGCCTTTGCAGAAGTCCCGAGGCTGTGAGGACCGGGGCCCGCTGCACCAGACTGCCTGGGAATCGGCAGGCTTTGGAAGCTTGCTAGAAATCAATCAATCAATCAATCAAAGCTTCAGCTCCCTCCCAGACTTAACCCATCAGAACCCCTGGCAGGGAGGCCCAGGAATCTGTAGGGAGCGAGTGTGGCATTTCAGAGGCACCCATCCAGACGTCTCCCAGCCAGACACAGCTATGGCTGTATAATTTGACTCTGCCTACACAGCCGAGTACAGGCCAGTTCTGGAAACAACCTGGAGAGCTCAACTACTGTGTGGTCTTCCCACAAAAACACATGCTCCTCTGTGGGGAAAGAGTCAAGATGTGTGAACTTTGCGTCTGTCTGGGTGTACAGACAGGAATTCCCTCTGTAGAACTCTTGCCAGGGCTCTGCCGTGGCACTCGGGGAGTGGCAGTTCCTCTATCTGATCCCCAGACCCAGCAGGGGAGCCCCACCAAGCTACGCACACCCCTGTAGTGCCCTGCCTGTCCTGAGCCCATCTGGGGGGCTGGCTCTGACTTGAAACCTGGTAGTCACTTATAGATTGAAAAGGCGTGTCCCTTGTAGAGCCATGGTGGTCATAATGGTCCGGGGCCAGGAGCTAGTAAGATGGATGACATGTAAAACAGCTTCTTTCTGAAGGACCCCCCCCATTCTGACAGTTCAGACACCAGCCCCGGACCAATCAGAGTGAGGGGTGCTGTGAGAAGGGACTACAGTGAAGTCTGTCCGAACAAGTAGGCTTTGTGTCTTTCCAGAAGAGCCATCTTCCTCCCTCCTGGCTTAATCTGTCCATCAGCCCACCATTGGTGAGTTTCACATGTAATGAACTTGGCTGGTTCAAGTTGTAAGTACTTGGTGGTGGAGGGGGGGAACCCTGCGTCCAGAAAATATTCATTGCTCTCATCGGACAAACGAAGAAAGGCTTTCTCTGAGCCACGCCCACTACTACCAACTCTATATTCCTTATACATGACAAAGAGCTAACTTAGTTTTCAATCGTGTTGGCCTAAGAGAAATTTTTCCAATGGATTTGTACCTCCAAATCATCCCTATTTCTCCAGGACTTAGGAAAAACACAAGTCCTTGTGTGAAGGTGGAGAGGCAGGGGCACAACGTTAGTCTTTCACAGCTTCGAGAAAGCGTTGGGCCAGTCTGTTTGAGGTAGCAGCCACGTAGACGTCATAGCAGGTGTTTCATTTTTAGAAACTGGTAATGGCCCTCACCAGGGATGTGGAGATGATCTATTCATCATGTGGAAAGAACACCTGCCAAGTTTTAATTACTTCTCACGAAGGACACCCATGGTAAGAACACGGATGTATTTATCACTCACGTGGAAGGATGGTGGGCACACTGGAAGCCACTTTGTGCAGAGGCTTCAGCCCAGAGATTTCAACAGCCTCCATCAAGGGACTCGAAGGCAGAGTCTGACCATGTAGGGGCAGAGACCCCCAGCACTCATGGGAACCTTTGAGATGACCCCAGAGGAATTCAGTAGGGTCAGAGAACATGGCTCTGTCCCTGCTTGCTACTTCCACTACAGAGGAATTCCTTTTCAGGGAGCAGGGGGCAGGGCGTAGGTTCAAGGCTAGTTAGCTGAGATGCTGCAAAACCATCCACCTTGACCCTGGGAAGGAGTCCAACTCCTGGGAGTAGCATCACTCAGAAAAGGCAACGGTGGCCACAGAGTGAGCGTTGTCACTTGAACCCCTTGTATAGAGCATCTTCCCAGAGCATGTTACCTAACGCACCTGCCGTCTGTCTCCTGGACTTGAGGCTGCAACTATTGGGTGTGAGGAAAGCAACAACAGAGGAAAATTGGGTGTGAAGTCCAGGAAAAAACTGTCAACAGGCACTTATACACAACTAACAAACGGCTTACATGCTGATGGAATGAGGGGTGGCGATAATAACCATCTTAATTTTTATAAAGAAAAAAAACTGTGTAGATGCAGCAGTAATAGATGAGCAAGTTCTGACCAGTGAGTTATTATAGAATAATGAGGGTTGCCTTGTGAAGCCAAGATGCCAAAAACCTCAGCTTTGGAATTCTAAAGTTCAGTCAACAGCAGGGGTCAGGGAATGGGGGGTGGGTGTGGGGGCTTGTGCCCAGAGCTGCTTTTGCAGCCAGAAGGAAACCAAGATGAGACAGCAAAGGAGAAGGGCAGTGTATCCTCAGCTATGGCCTAGGACAAGGGATAAGGCCACACGGCCAGCAAGTAAGACCAATTTTCTGCAAAGACCCAAGCCAGGAAAAGGCCCATGCGTTGGAACAGAGAGAGGAGAAACGAGGATAGTGGTGGCGATGGCCAGCCAAGACACCTTCTTTAAAAATCTCCAAGGGTCACAATAGCAGTTGCCAGCTCCTAACCCTGGCATTAGAACTGTGTCAAAACATACCCAGGCCCCTCTGGGTAAAGCATTGTGTCCCCATTTGTCCTCAATGTCATCATGGGAAGGGTCATGATCTTTAGTTTGCCATGAGTCGTAGAGGGCACAGCTATGTAAGGCTTTTGCCATTTAAAGAAGATAAAAAGATTATTTATTTACTTAAAAGGAAGAATTACACAGAGAGAGAGAGACCTCCCATCTGCTGGTTTATTCCCCCAAATAACTGTGATGACTGAAACTGGGCTAATCCAAAGCCAGGAGCCAGAGGCTTCCCTCCTCGGTATCTCCCAAGTGGGAGCAGAGCCCAAGCAGGGTCCCAAGGCTTTGGCTCATCCTCTTCTGCTTTCCCAGGCCATTAACAGGAAGCTGGATCCATTGTGGAGCAGCCAAATCTCGAACCAGAGCTCATATGGGATATCAGCACCGCACATGGCAGCTTTGTACACTACGCCATAACACCAACCCCCAACTTTTGCGATCTTACATCCAAGAAATTTGGAGAAGGAATAGAATTCACCAGCGTTCACCAATGTCCTTAAGCGACTGGGTCAGATTTGGAACTCTGATCTCTGAAGTCCGATCTGATATTTTATTTTTTTTTAAAAAATGTGTTTATTTGAAAGGCAAAGTGACAGAGAAAGAGAAATATCTTCCATTCCCCAGTTCACTTCCCCCAAAATGGCCACAAGGACTGGAGTGGGCCAGGGCAAAAGTAGGAGTTAGGAACTCTATGAAGGGCTGCCGTAGGTGCAGGGATCCAAGCACTTGAGCCATCCCCTGCTGCTTTCCCAGGTACGTCAGTAGGGAGCTGGATTGCAAGCAGAGCAGCCAGAACTCAAACTGGCGCTCGTGTAAGATGACAGGGTCCCAGATACTGGCTTAACTGACTGTGCCAATAAAGGCAGCGCTGAATCTGATGTTTTTCCTTTTGCCCACTTTTCCTCTATTTGGTGTGTGTGTTCATTTCCAAGCTGTGGAGGAGCCCTGTTTACACAGCCCACCATAGCCAAAGACCTTGGGACCCTCGCCACAAGCACGCGTTTGTGTCACCCTGCGCCCACCGTGTGAGACTGTGTGCCACGCACACAGCTGCAGTGGGGGAAGCAATTAGCAAAACTCTGAATTCTCCTTCTACTTACACTTAAACTGCAAAAGCTAATTGGCCAAAATGTTCCTCCTTAATTAGAAGCAATTAATATGTGAAACCAGGTTTGCATTTCACAAGAGAGTTTGCATTTCACGATGGAAATCTCGCTGTTCATTCACTAATGGCCTCTAATGGCCTGTAATCATAAGGTACACACAATTAAGGTGGGATTTGCAAAGTGGAAGGGAGGAAGGATGCCTGACTTTATGAATTATTCCTCTAATGCTGAGAACATAGCTGGGATTCACCTTGGGCTGTATGACACACCCTGCGCGCACACGCTTGCTCGGGCACACGCATGGGGACAGGAAGTCCGAGCCTGTCACCTCTGACCCTCTCTGCATTTGCTGCTCTCCAGTCATTCTTCAGCATTCTGGGAGAGGAGGTGGGCAGGATGGCGCCTGACCTCCACAGATAAAGTGGTGTTGTCCCACACACAGTCTTCTGGGTACCTGGAATCTTTGCGAAATTGCTTGCAAATGCCAGAACATAATGTAAATACTGGGTAATTAGTTGTTCCACTGTATTGAGCAGGAAATAGTAACAAGGGAAGAAGAAAAAAGGAACAGGAAAAGAAATCCGGACACCTTTGGTCCAAACACTTTTGGATCCACTATTTGCATCAGCAGTTTTATGGTTTACAGAGGCAGAAAGAATTGGAGAAAATTGATTTCTGAGCTGGTTTCTGAGCTGGCCGAGTCAGACCTCACCACCCCAGCACCCACAGAATCCAATCATACCAAATGCTGAAGGTTCAGCTTTATCCTGGATGGTCGGCATTACCAGTAAGAGATGTTCCCATTTTCTAGAAGAAAAAAGTTATGTGAAAGCAAAAAGACAGAAACAGGCATCTCCCATCAGCTGGTCCACTTCCCCAAATGCCAGCAACAGCTGAGCTGAGACAGGTCCAAACCAGGAGCCAGGAGCTCCATCAGGGTCTCCCCATATGGGCACTAGAGACCCAACTCCCTGCGCATTACTGTTGGCTCCTGCTGCGCACATTAGCAGGAAGCTGGAACCAGAAGCACACCTGGGATGCCAAGCCAGGCCCCCTGAAAGGGAATGTGAGCACCCCAAGCAGCAAATGAAGCTATTGGGCCCCACCTCTGTTCCAAGCCCCTTGTTTTGTGTTCAATGTGTACATGACCTCATCGAGTGAGCCCCTGAACAAGTCAGCAGCTGAGATGCCATTGGGCAAGCCGAGCGCTCACAGGCAGGAGAAAAACAGACGGGATGGAGCAGTGATGGGGGCAGTGAGGGACAACACAAGCAGAGAGCTGGAAGTGATGGTGGTCAGGGAAGAAAGGTGGGAAGAAGGAAAACGTGAGGTAGGAGGCACTGGCAGAGTCAAGACCAAAAGCGAAAAGCACCAGTTCACGCTGAAGTTGTTTCTTGGGAACAACAATGTGCTAGCAGAAAAATAGAAGATGTGCCAAAACAACAGGGCCTCAGCTTCAGATGTCAACTTTTCCAATAGCTTCCTTTTCCCAAGTCCTCGCCTGTTGTGTGTTTAGACTAGAGACCCGCAAGCTTCAGCACACAGACCTGATTAAGATGCGTTGTGAGTTATTTCTTTCAATAAAGTTTTTATGAGAACACAGCTAGACCCAATTCATGTACGTCCCGTCTCCAGCCGCTTCACAGGGTCACAGCAGAGCCAAGTTGTGGTGGCAGAAGCTCTCTGGCCCAAGGCATTGACGAAAGGATGCTTCCCAGCAAAGCTTACCCGGGCTGTGCAGGGCGATGCCTCCACACCACACCATACCCGTGTTCCACTTTGGGCATGTTTCTTGCAAGCACAGCCGTTACTGCTTGCTTGCCGCTCCTCGAACAACCAGCCACTGTTTTGCCTGTGCACTGAGTCACTCGAATGCTTTTCTCCATCCATTAACCCCCTCCCATGGAATCCAGGTCTTGGTTGAGACATCTCATTTTCTCAAGGGACTCTGCCTCACCACTCAATTCAAAATTGCATAGCCAGGGGGCCAGTTCTTTGGCACAGCCAGTTAAGCCTCCGCCTACAGTGCTGGTATCCCATACAGGCATACTAGTCGTGTCCTAGCAGCTCCACTTTCAATCACTTCCCTGTTGATGCATTTAGGAGAATAGGAGATGGGCCAAGTGCTTGGACCCCTGCATTCACATGCGAGACTCTGATGAAGCTCCAGGCTCCTGGCTTCTGGTTTAGGCCTGTTCCAGCCCTGGCTGTTGCGACCATTTGAAGAGTGAACAAGCAATTGGAAAATCTCTCACATTCTCTCTGTCACTCTGCCTTCTAAATAAATAATTTAATTAAAAGGTTCATAGAAAATGTGTATTGTGAGCCTAGCACAATGACTTACTTGGTTAATCCTCCACTTCCAAGCATTGGCGTCCCATATGGGTGCTGGTTCATGTCCTAACTGCTCCACTTCCCATCCAGCCCCCTGTTTGTGGCCTGGGAAAGCAGCAAAGGATGGTCCCAAGTGTTTGGGACTGTACACCTGCATGGCAAATCTGGAAGAAGTTCTTGGCTCCTGGCTTCAGATGGGCTTAGCTCCAACTGTTGCAACCATTCGGGGAGTGAACCAGAAAATTAAAAATCTTCCTCTCTCTCTCCTTCTCTCTGTAAATCTACCTCTCCAATAAAAATACATATTTTTTTAAAAAATGTGTATTGTACAAAAACAGAATTCTCTATCCAATCTCCACCTAACACATCCAATCACCCTTTCCTACTTCATTCTCTCTACATTTAGTATTTTGTGATCTCCCTATAGGTCTGCCAATGTATATATACACGAATGTTTTGTATATACATATTATATTTATGTATCCATATGTGTATATTTATATACATAAGTGTTTATAGCATATATGTGTGCATATGTGTATATTTGTGTGTGTTGTATATATGCATATATACATATTATGTATATTAAATATACACATTATATACATATTGTATTTATGTGTCTAGATATAGATAGTATCTGTTCATGTACTTAAATAACACCAAATCTTTGAAGATCAATAATTTTTCCCAGAAGTCCCCACTACGTCCTCAAAGGCAGGAACATGAGCTAAGCACTCAGCTCATTACAGCAGTCATGGGAAGAACAAACCCTACGGAGTAGCTGCTGTGACGGTAATTACCGCACAGAGAACACTTCGCTCCTGTGGAGTTAAATGACTTGACAGAGACTGATGGTCTGGGAGGGAAAGAGCTAGCCACAGATTCCTGGGTGCAGCCTTGAGGGTTACTGGTGGGGCTGAAGACCCACTGCGATGGCCGCCGCTGCCACTCATTTATTCGGCCACTGATTCAGGAGTCCAGCGTCCTGAGAGACCCCCAGTTGCATTCTAGGTTTAGCGCAGACTGTAACAGGGTGAGCCTGAACTCCACATCTCCCTGCCTTTATGTATCTATGTCTTTGAACGGGGAGGAAAGTGAGAGGGAGAAAGAGAGAGAGATCTTCCATCTGCTGGTTTAAGCCCCCCCCCGCAAATTCCCGCAAGCCAGTATGAGCCCAACAGAAGCCAAGAGCTTCATCCAAGTCCCCCACGTGAGTGCCAAAAACTACAGTATTCAGGCCATCATGCGGGGAGATATGAGATGCCAGCATCATCAGTGGCTCATGCCACCCACCAAGGACTGCTTGAAAACCTGATCATACTCCCCTCCCCACATGCACACAGGAGGGAAAACGGAGACATTTGTCTCACCCACTTCCACACCAAAGCTCTCCATCTCCATCCTAACCAGAGGCCCCCTGGCTCTGCAATACCCTCACCTTTGTAATAAGTATTATAATAAAATTAATTTTTTTTCAATCCTGATCGCCCCTTCTTGCTACAGAATTAATAATAATCCCTTCCTATTGTATAATGACCAGCTCATATTCAAATCTACTCAGCTGTTCCCAAGACAGCTTTCCATGTGCTAATTACCATCCATTTTTGAAGCAAATATCTCTTTATTATTTTCTCTTGTTAAGAGTCAGAGAGAGATCCTCTGGCCACTAGTTTATTCCCAGGATGCCCACAACATCCAGGACTGGGCCAGGCTGATGTCAGGAGCTGGGGTAGCAGGGACCGGTCGTTCAGGTGATTATCACTGTTTCCCAGTGGGCACAGGGGCAGGAAGCTGGAAACCAAAGTGGAGCCTTGCACAGTGGGCCACAGGTGTCTGCTTACCGTTTCACCAAGCTGAGACAAATCTTCTACACTAAGCTTGCTTTGTTTCATCTTGAAGTGGAAAAGCAATACAACATTTTTATATTTTAAAAAATGACGCCTTCCATCAATTAAGAGAGCCCACAATGAAATACTACAACACAGAATACAATGCATCCTTGTTTGAAGGAATAATTTCTGTAAAACGAGGCTCAAAGGAATGGATAGATCAGAAAATGTGTCCCAAAGGAGTTGACATTTGAACTTGTCCTCCAAGGGGAGTGCTTCAGCAGCTAGAAATGGGGGGAGGGGTGTTGTTCATAAAAGAACAAGCTCAAGCTAAATACCAGAGTTCCAGAAAGTAGGGGTGTATCTGAAAAACAAGGGGCCCATTCTGGTGAGACTCTGAGCTCTGGTTCGTGCACGGCGGTGCTGGGACCGACAACTTTGGCAGCATTGGAGAAATTGCTACAAGTGCCAATCCACAGGCCCCACCCCAACCCCACTATGTCAGAGTTGCTGGGGCTGAGACCCAGGAATAACTGTTTAAAGAAGCTCTCCAGGAGATCCTTGGGGTTGGCACTGTGGCACCATGCATTAGGCTGCTGCCTCGCGTGGTACCATCACCTATGGGAATGCTGGTTTGAGCCTCAACTGTTTTTTATTTCAGATCCAGTTCCCTTCTAGTGATGCTGGGAAGGCAGCAGAGAATGGTCCAAGTGCTAAGGCCATTGCCACCCATGCGGAAGACCGTGAAGGGGTTTCAGACTCTGGGTTTTGGCTTGACCCAGCCCCAGCCATTGAGGCCATTTTTATAAAGAACCAGCAATGAAAGATCTCTTTCTCTCTGTATCTCTCCTTCTCTTCCTTTCAAATAAATCAAATGAATTTTTAAAAATAAGCAGTTTTTTTTATTAACAAGCTCTTCTAGAGATTCTTAAACTCCCCAAAAAGATTTATTTATTTTTATTGGAAAGGCAGTGCTACAGAGAAAAGGAAGCGTCAGAGAGAAAGATCTGTCCACTGATTCACTCGCCTAGTGGCCACAACAGCCAAAGCTGAGCTGATCCAAAGCCAGGAGCCAGGAGCTTCTTCCAGATCTCCTCCCATGCAGAGGCAGCCCTTTCTGCCTCTTCCAACACCAAGAAACCACCAGCTTGGAATGAAGTCACCAAAACCATACCTCTTGGGCAAAGCACCAGAAGCTGCACAAAACCAACTATGTGTTGCTCCAAAAGGGATAGGGCTTCACATCCCCCACGCCAGCTGCAAGGGAGGCTGGGAAGCCTTGTGCTTCTCACGTTCCAAACTTGCCATGAGTGAACCTGGATACAAGTCCACGGTGCAGTCCACTCAGGTCCCTCAGACACGCAGGGGCAAGGTCAGAGTTCAAAGTCGAGTCATGATCATAACCCCCACACCCCCCACCCCAGGGCAGTTCTTGCTGGGATCACAGTGGCCTTTCTTGCTTCTTCAGAGCTGGGCTGAGAGAACAGCACGCCGTGCGCAGGCGCAGGTTCTAATCCTCAGCCATGGAGGACAGTGTTTCCAAAAGTTTCCGGGAAGCAGAATGAAAACATCTTTGGGGGCCAGAAGAAGGCGAGGGTTTGACCAAAGAGTTAAGACACCCACATCGGAGGAGCCGGATTTGCTTGGTGTTTAACAAAACCACATGAATGAAGTCATGTCTCTTACCCACATGTCTACTGTGAAGATTCTTCCCTAGAAAGAAGCTGTACAATTTGTGTCCCCCTTCCCCCGCAAACAAAATCCATTTTGGGGAGAGCTAATGCAGACCCTGGGAGGCAGAGGTGATGGCTCAAGTGAGTCACATACTTGGAACATTCCGTAGCGCATTTCTGGCTTTTGACTTGTGCCCCGGCCACTGTAGGCATTTGGGGAGTGGATGGGCTGATGGGAGCAGTCTCTCTCTCTCTAAGTGAATAAACAAATACATTTTTAAAAGATAGGTTCATTTTGGTGTAAACATTTTAAAACCCATGCATAGCTTTTCCACAATATACATTTCCCAAACATGAATTTGGAGGAATCATAGTTGTTGATACCATCTGAGTTGTGCCAGTGACTTGCAAGTTAGGCCTGTAATGGTTGGGTTTGTACTAAATACATACAAACTTGTTCTCATTGCCATTATTCCCTAAACAATGCAGTCTAACAACTATTTACCACAGGGCTTGCACAGTGAGTGTACCAGGTATTGTAGCAATCTGGAGAGGATTCAACATATACAGGAGGTGAGACTGACATTTGGCCTAGCAGTTAAAATGCTCAAGTCCCATTGGAGGGCCTGAGTTTGATACCTGATTCTGGCTCCTGTCTCCAGCTTCCTGCTAAGACACATCCAGACAGGCCATTGGGATTGGGTCTCTTCCACTCATGTGGGAGACCTGGGTTGGAATCTGACTTGTTAGTTTTGGGCTGGCTCAGTTCTGGCCATTGTTGGCATTGGCAAAGTGGTATCTGTCTGCCTACCAATCCTTTGATCTATCTCTACCTTGGTCTCCCTCTCTATCCATCCGTCTCTCTAATACATAAGTAGATATGCACAGGTTATCTACAAATGCAATGCCTGATCATTTCAGGCTGTGGATATTGAAGGGAGTGCTGGAACTACTCCTCCACCAATGCCGAGGGGTTCTTCATCATCAACCTGCAGAGGCTTCGGATATGGGAAGAAATACAAACATTCCACCATGTCCCACAGTGAGCAGGATCCAGTTTTCTTCCTGAGCTGGTCATGTCAATCCGTCCATGCAAGGAAGTCAACAAAACAATTAGACCCAATCTAAGGGATACCTGGGAATGTAAGAACTATGGGGGGATGGAGAAACGATTTTTTTCACAACAATAATTAGAATCTTCTGGAATGAGAATCAAGGCTTCCTCTGATGTTCTGTTTGTGTCCCAATCAATTCCTCCCAGAGTCCTAAACAAATCCCAGGGAACCAACCCAGGAAGCCCCTCGGGCAGGAGTGCTGGCACAGCAGTAGGAACCCTGACAGTTGCTGAACAGGTGGCTCAGCAGAGGTACCCACACACCTGTTGTTTCTGACCCCTTTATGACCACCGGGAACTAGGAAGTGAACGTTTCAGAGTGTCCAGAGGGCACCACGTTGGCAAGTGTCCACACTGTCCAAGTTCCAGGAAAATGATGGACAACTCCAAAATTCATAAATCCAACGCAATGGTGTCTTAACATATTTATTTAAGTGGAGAGGCAGAGAAAGAGAGAGACATACAAAGAGAATTCCCATGCATCAGTTGATTTCTCTGAACATTCGCTGTAGCGGGAGCTAACTGGGCCTGGAGCCAGGAGTAGTAGCAACCCAGGCACTTGAGCAAATCACCTGCTGCCTTCCACGGTGTCAATCATCGGGGAGCTGGCGTCGGGAACTCTGATATGGGGACACAGGCTTATGAAGCACAGGGCTAAATGTCTACCTCCAACATGGGTTTTCGTTTTGTTTGCTATGACACAACTGTACAACTTTATTCTCGGGGAAAAAGTTAGCCTGCAGGAAACTTTTGTTCAAGCGAAATGGCCTTTTCTTCTACTACAAGTTCTTAACTACACCTCACCTGTCTATATTTGGCTGTTGCTCTTCAACAGCGGCAGAACCCAGGCTACATGCACATGCACTTTGATTTGCGGGTCTTCTATGATCTGGAAGATCAGGAAAAAAAAAAAAAAAGAAGAAGCCTGTGGCTTTGAAAGAGCATCTATTTAGTGGTACTAAAATGTGCTGATGACCTGTTACAGATTAAAAGGCGAATTGCCGAAGCAAGGACAGTGAGATCTTGCTAGAAGAGCAGAGGTAAAAACTCAAAGTATACCTTTGCTTTCTATGATGGCAGCATTGCGTGTTGTTTCTTGGTATTAACAGCATTGGATCGCTTCTCTCAGTATTTAATTGCATTACCTCCCGTGCTAGTTCATTACATTTCTGGTTTTGAGTGGTTCGTATCTGGCATGCATCTACATTTGGAAATCTCTCTGCCGAAAAAGATTTTTTTTTTTCAAAAGGAGATTTTATGACTTTCTTCCTCCCATCTCCTCCTTCCACTGCCCCCACTCCCAACCTCTCTCTCCGCTCCTCTTTGTGTTTCCCGCAGGAGTATTTCAAACATCAACCTTTCTGGGGACTGGGGAGGGGGTTCTTCCCAACAGCAAGGTGCTGGGAGAGGGGCGCAGTTCCACGAAGCCCCGAGTGCGCGGGCGTACGCGCGGGGCCAGGCAAGGGTTCGCCCGTGTACAAAGGGACCCGCCTGCACATGGCAGGCTAGCAGATGCCAGCAGCCGGCTTTTGTGAGTCCCTTCATGTTAATTAACTTTTGTGAGAACCTTCATGTTAATTAACTTTGCTGGCGCTTTCCCTGGACTTGAAAGCCTCGGAGTGGTTTGTTTTTGCAAAATGCTTTGACTCCGAGGAAAGCCGCTTCAAGGGGGGAGAAAAGGAGAAACAAAAAGAAAGAGGTGGGGGGAAATTTTTAAGTGGGGTTTTGCTTACCGGGAACTGTGCTTCCTGCGCCGTCTCCTTCCCCTCCCCCCACGTGCAGGGCCCTGAGCGTCACAGAGAATTTTAATCACCCTTGTGATCCCTGGAGCCGACTTCCAGGAGATGGGCTTTACCTAGGGGGTCACAAGTGCGGGTGGCAAGAGTGTGTGTGTGTGTGTGTGTGTGTGTGTGTGTGTGTGCGCGCGCGAGCGCGCGCGCGCGCGCTGTCTTTAGGCAACCAAACTGGGCCTGGGCCTAATTTATTCTAAGCTGGAGAAAGAGGGAAAGGAAACCAGACTGGAGTGTTGTTGATGTTTGGTTCAAGCCGAGGGCGCATGTGAAAACTGTCCAAATTACTTTTGCATTTATTTAGGAGAGAGAGAGAATCTTCCTTCTATGGTTCATTTCCCAGCCCAAAGGGTCGCAATAACCAGAGTTGAACCAAGCCAACACCAACAGCCTAGAACGTCAGCCGGGCCTCCCACATGAACGGAAAGGACCCAAGTACTTGGGCTATCTTTTTGTTGCCTATCCCAGCGCATGAGCAGGGAGCTGGATAGGAAGCAGAGTCTAACAGGACTGTCCCATATGGATGCCAGGATTACAAGCTGTAGCTTAACCCACAACACTTAGCTACCACTCATAGTTTTTCATAATATATGTTTCTATGAGCTTTTTTTTTTTTAAAGACATTTATTTTAATTTGAAAGACAGATTTACAGAGAGTCAAGATAACGAAAGATCTTCTGTCTGTTGGTTCTCTCCCAAAATGACTGCAGTGGCTGGAATTGAACTAGTCTAAAGCCAGGAGCCTCTGCTGGGTCTCCCAAATGGGTGCAGAGGCTCTAGGATTTGGGCCATCCTCCACTGCTTTCCCAGATTACGAGCAGGGAGCTGGATGGGAAGTGGAGCAGCCAGGATATAAACTGGTGCTCATATGGCATGCCAATATTGCAGACAGTGGATTAACCTGAGAAGCTAAGGCAACAGCCTCATTCACTTTTTTTTTTTAAAGATTTGACATCATAAATGTTTTTACATCTGAACAATTTTTAATTCCATTTTTCATGAACTTTGCTCTAGTATTTCTTGATGAAGAATTTCCAACCTACAGAAAAAAGTTGAAAGAATGTCCTCATGGCCAGAACTGGGTCAGACGTAAGCGTGGAGCCAAGAACTCACTCCAGGTCTCTCCTGGGATGGCAGAAACATGGCTCTTTGGACCATCTCCATTGCCTCTCAGGGTCTGCCTTGGAGAAAGCTGATGTCAGTAGACAGAGCCCAAAACGGAGCTCAGATATTCCCATACGGGCTGTGGTGTCTTAATCAGCATTAACCATGAGCCAAATGTCTATCCCAAGGGCTCTTTTGGTCACAAGGGATACTCGTGTTGTTGGAAATCATAAATAGACTGAATTAAATCCATTTACATTGAATCATTTGGAGTGTTTGCTCTCAATTCTGTCCCATTATCTTATATTCTGATTATAGTCTCTATTCTATGATATTCATTGTGTACCTTTCTGTATTTTTTACGTCTTCTATATAAATCTTAAGGATTTTTTGTATTTAATCGGTTTTTTATTCTGATCATTTCCTTTGTATCTATCCATTGTATGCGTTCCCTAATTTTTTTCCAGTCTTTCACTTCCCAATCCATCAGATAGAACTTCTGACTTCTACTTTACTACGACAAACCATGGTATTACCCTGCCTTCTGCCCTTGTCCGTTCTCTCCCGCTCTCTCTGGTCACCCTGACCTCAGGCTAGAACCTGGAAGGGACATCAGAAAACTGACGTGTCCGTGAGGCAGCGGATCCACTGCTGCACCAATGAGAGGCCACCTGCCAATATCCAACACCAAATAAGGACCAAAGCAGCCCCCATTCAGCTTCTGTGTTGGGGGGGTTTAAAACTCCCTGCATGCCCCTTTCCTTGACTTTCTTTCTGTTCCTTCACAGCCCCTTCTCCAGGTCTGTCTTTCTACTGCAAGGGAGAAAGACCCGAGAACTGGGTTTCTTTGAATAAAGGTCATCTATATTCTTTTCTATACTTGGCCGATATCTTCTTTCACAGATGGTTGGTGAATCTAACACCTTCCAGCTCCCTGCTTGTGGCCTGGAAAAGCAGTGGAGGACGGCCCAAAGCCTTGGGATCCCGCACCCATGTAGGAGACCTAGATGAGGCTCTTGGCTCCTGGCTTTGGGTAGACTCACCTCCAGCCATTGTAGTCGTTTAGGGAGTAGACCAGTGGATGAAAGATCTTTCTCTCTGTCTCTCCTTCTGTCTGTAAATCTGATCTGCCTTGCCAATAACAATAAACAAATCTTGAAAAAATACAAATTTTTAAAAATTTAATTTTGCTGGAGAGGCAGAGTTACAGGGAGTGAGAAAAAGATAGAGACTCCATCTCTTGGCTCACTTCTGAAAATGACCGCAAAAACCAGGTCTTGGTTGGGTTGAAACCAGGGGCCAAGAACTTGAGCAGGCCTGCCATGTTTAGCATGGTGGCCTTGGGCCACCTTCTGCTGTCTTCCAGGGCACACCAGCAGGAAGCTGCGTCTGAAACAGAGCAAGTGGGACTCGAACCGGCGCTCATATGTGATGTTGCCATCACAAGCAGTGATTTAACCTGCTATGGGCCCCACTCTGGCTCCTGAAATGCAATTTACTTGAAGAATCATATTGGCTGGTTGTCATGGCGGTAGAGGTGGCAGAAAGAAGAAATTGACTGATTCATTGTGATAACGATGTGTGACATGTGCCAGTTTAGGTGTCACTTGTACTCCACTGTGGCTGACCATGAGCTTTGAACTACCAGCTCCCAGATAGGGGCTGATCATTTGGACCCTTCCTAGTGACCTCTCCTGGGGCGGGTTTCACCTGCTGCTTTCATTTCTTGTTGTCATTTTTAGGAATCTCTCCTTTTTTCACCCAGCGTGCCCAGGCTTTGCAGGGATGCTGGTAGCACTTTCCTGGGGTCAAGAGTCTATTTCTTTATGATCAGGTCATCTGAATGCTGTGGCATTCTCTGTCCGCTGCTAATGATGACGACACGGGCTGGGTTCATGCGGACACCAGTGTCCCCAAGTCATGACAGCCCCTTTGGCTTTGCCTCTTGTTGGCCGATGAATTAGATGTTTCAGTGTCATGTCCACACAGGATGTTCCCTAGTTCAAGTGAGACTTGGCCCAACCCGCCCCTCTACCCCCAGGTTAAGTCCGTGTGCTCCAGCAAGGAAAGCATGGTGTTACTGTCTGCTCAGCCTGATGTACATGGTAAGCGGCCAGTGTTAAACCTACTTCTCTGGGTCTGTGGGCTTGGCGAACTGATCAAAGCAAAACTTCAGGTCAAGTGTCCTCCAGCTGTTTGGATCAGTCTGACCTCAATGCATTCCAGGTCAGTAGAAATGCTTGACCTTTGGGGGCAGTTGTAGAGGGAGAAGGAGAGGAACACAGCGAAACTGGCAATTTCAAACTGTTTGTTTAAGTTTTACGTCAACAGAGTGGGACATGTCTTCAACGAACAGCGCTGGTCAGTGTGCCAACGGCTCTGGTAGCCACAGATGCATTTAATGTACCCTTGTTTTTCACTTGGTGACCCATGCATGAAGATGTCCCATTTTGATGTTTCCCACAACGCCTCGCATTGATCTGTGAGCAAAGTGACTGATTTTTAATGATAAAAGCTTTAAGTGCCCAGAGTCATAATCAATGACACAGCCAAAGATACACAATCTACAATGCAAAACTCAACAGCCCGGATTAGTGAGCATTCAATCAGCAAACACATGACAGGCACAAGATCCAAGGGCTGTTTTAAGACTCACAAGACAGGAAAACGAAATCTGACCAAGATCTCACTCTGAGGAAGCCGAAGTCAGAGTTCCCGGCTGCCCTCCTGCCTCCAGCTTTATTTTCCATTCTCGGTGTCCACTGCTTCTATGCAACACGCAAACAACTGGAGGAAAAGTTGGAAAGTCAATCTGTTGTTTGTGTCTGTTTATCTCGTGTTCCTACTTCTGGATTGTTTCATTTCTGTGTGTTTGATGTAGCATAAGCCTACCGCACTTTAACGCAATTAGAAAGTCTACTCTCTGATTGGCTAGAAATGAAACTTTTTTTCAGGGGACCCCTCAACGCTGATAGAATTTTGACTTTGTTCTTCTTAAAGAATTTGCTGGTCACTTGGACCGGTACTTTGGCTCAACCAGCTAATTATTCACCTCAAGCGCCGGAATCCCACATGGATGCCAGTTCCTGTCCCGGGTACTCCGTCCAGCTCCCTGCTTGTGGCCTGGGAAAGCAGTTGAGGATGGCCCAAAGCCTTGGGTCTCTGCACCCATATAGGAGACCTGGGGGAATCACCTGGCTCCTGGCTTCAGATCAGCTCAGTTCTGGCTATTGTGGTCATTTGGGGAGTGAACCAGTGGACAGAAGATGTTTTTCTCTGTCTCTCCTCTCTGTAAGTTTGGTTTTCTAATAAAACTAGATAAATTTTAAAAGTAATAAATTGTTGGACATTTTAGTAAGTTGTTTTCATGCAAAGAGATAAATATTGTGAAGTGTTTTCAAATGTTCCAGTTCAGATTGCCTTCTGCTTGTGAGGGAAAAGAAAAATGCAACTTCATACAACCTGGACCTGGGATAGTTTGGCTTGGTAAGGTAACATTCCATATTAAAATTCTGAAATGCAAAGAAGGTAATATACATCCGATATTCATCCAAGAACATCCTCAGGGGGTGTGTAAATAGAGCCTTCGAGTTATCGAGAGCACCAGGTCTCTACAACACTTCTCTCTGTGACCAGCCTGCCTTGGAGCAATCTGTCATGCTTGGGTCTTGAGCGCCTGTAATTCTCTGTTTGGGAGGCATTTTCTGACATACCCCTTTAATTAAACATGCCACAGCAGACCGTGACTACGTGGCTCCAATTTTCTTAGCCAACTGGTGAAGCAAGTGTGACGTCCCAGCCTCCCTGAATTGGAGGAGTGTTTGACAATGCCTCTACCATGCGCAGCCACAAAGCCGCCTTGCTTAGGTTCTATGGACGGTCTCTAAAGACCTAAGAAGATTAAAGAGGCTGGAAGAACCTCCTGGTGGTGGAGATTAAGGGTGAGTTTTTAAAAATATTTCCCTCCATCATGCAAGGTTTGTTCAATGTATGTATGTATGTTATTTTTTCAAAACCACATTGGTGGAGATTTAGCTAAACACAGTTTCAAAAGGAAGCATATCAGAGTTGTGGGAGTAGAAGTAATTTGTGTATTCTTCATATTTTTAAGCATGTTCCAAATACCATTTTTCTAATAGTAATAATAGTTATATATATATATACATATATATATTTAAACCCACTGTGAGATACGAAATAACCAATTGTCTTTATGGAACTGAATAAACATTATAAAGGAGTGTGTTAACATTTCTGATCCTTTCATACTCAGCATCACAAAACGTAAAAATTTGGGCCCAGTGCGTTGGCCTAGCAGCTGAAGTCCTCACCTTGAATGCGCCGGGATCCCATATGAGCGCTGGTTCTAACCCCAGCAGCCCCACTTCCAGGCTCCTGGCTTCAGCCTGACCCCAACCCGGTAGTCACAGCCATCAAGAGAGTGAAACAACAGATCAAAGACTGCTTTCTGTCTAGTTCTGCCTTGCAAATAAATCTTTGCAACTAATAATAATGATATTATATGCATTGTCCGCAAATATTTTGGAACACCCTGTGTACTTTTCAAGTGTTCACTTACTTGTTTGAAAGGCTGAACTATGGAGAAAGAAACCTTTATATAATTTCTAATTTCTTCACCAATACTGCTTCTCTAACAGCAGTCTGACCCTCTAAGTAATTGTCTTCTACACAAACAAAGCTTTGAGCCACCTGGGAGACACAGAAGAAGCTCTTGGCTCCTGGCTTCTGCTCAGCTCAGCTCCAGCCATTGCAGCCAATTGGGGAGTAAACAACAGACAGAATATCTTTTCTCTCTGTCTCTCCTTCTCTTCGTAGATTTGCTTTTCCAATAAATATAAAATAAATCTTTAAAAAAAACTTTTAAAGGGCCCGGCGGCGTGGCCTGGCAGCTAAAGTCCTCGCCTTGAAAGCCCTGGGATCCCATATGGACACCGGTTCTAATCCCGGCAGCTCCACTTCCCATCCAGCTCCCTGCTTGTGGCCTGGAAAAGCAGTTGAGGACGGCCCAATGCATTGGGACTCTGAACCCGCGTGGGAGACCCGGAAGAGGTTCCAGGTTCCTGGCTTCGGATCGGCGCGCACCGGCCCGTTGCGGCTCACTTGGGGAGTGAATCATCGGACGGAAGATCTTCCTCTCTGTCTCTCCTCTGTATATATCTGGCTGTAATAAAATGAATAAATCTTTAAAAAAAAAAAAAACTTTTAAAAATCCATTTTGAACTTGTTGGTCCTCATTTTCTGTGTTTGTTTTCTACCTCAGCAACTCCAGCTTCTCTAGTTACTCTTTTCTTGCAATCCTCTCTTTGGTTTTGCTGTTCTTTTCCAATTGAGATGCATCCTTGAATTGTTGATTTTTAGATCTTTCCTCTTCTTTTACATCCCATGTCTATAATGGCATTATTTCAGTCTACGTATTTTCTAACTGCCTTGTAATCCTAATGTGACCCAGAATCTCATCCCCGTTTGCAACAGATGGGAAACGCTCTCAGAGTCAACACAATTTCATTGTGGTCAGAGAACATTCCTCCGTAAAATTTCTGACATTTGCTTTTCGGGGCCAGGATGCTGTAAACACCTGTATGTTTCTGAGTCACTTAAATAGCCTGTGTGTTGTGTAGCTATGGTGCACATCATTTAGTCCAGGTGTGTTGCTGGAATGTTCTATAGCAATTTCCTTTCAGTTAATGAAACAAATGGTTTGGTGACTGTTTCTTATCATTGTTATCAGTTTGTAGAAATATTAAGATTATAACAGTAAATACCACATGTAAATTTAAAAGTATTATCCTTGTGACACTAGCCTTGTGTCAGCATGAATTGGTTCTTGGCAAATAAGTAAGTAACAATGCTGATTAAAAAAAGAGGAAGGCCCCTCCTCACTCCCTATATGAGGGTGATGTTCGTGCTCATGGAAGCCAGTAGGCGTGTCCTTTAGCAGACTAACATATTGCAATGAGTGTATAATGACCTGGGTCAACCTTGACTCCTACAGTGGTCTGAGCCTGGTCTTGGCAGGGGTCTGTTTATCTTTAGAGCGAGGGAACCAGACCCAAATCCTGTAGGTTTTTTTTTTTTTTAAGATTTATTCATTTTTATTGGAAAGTCAGATTTACAGAGAGGAGGAGAGACAGAGAAGAAGGTCTTCCATCTGCTGATTCCCTCCTCAAGTGGCCGCAATGGCTCGAGCTGCGCTGATCCAAAGCCAGGAGCCTCTTCCAGGCATCCCACGCAGGTGCAGGGTCCCAAGTCTTTGGGCTGTCCTCTACTGCTTTCCCAGGTCACAAGCAGGGAGTTGGATGGGAAGTGGGGCCGCTGGGACACAAACCAGCGCCCGTATGGGATCCAGTTGCATGCAAGGTAATAGATCCTAGTAGGCTGGGCCCCCAAATCCTGTAGGTTTTGAGATTTCAGGAACTACCCCCAAGGTGACTTAACTGCTCCCCGCACCCGCTCATCTCCAAGAAATGTGTGTTATTTAGGCTACTCACACTTACTACAGCAACCTGAACTCACCATGATAGTCATTGCCAAAATATAGCTGTTCTGGCCACAAAAAGGAACAAATTACATGTAACGGTAAAAATGAATCCTGAAAATATTGTGCTGGGTGAAAAAAGCCAGGCCTCTCAAAATATTTTCTATGTAGTTCTATTTATATGAAGTTCCATAATTGGCAAAACAAACCTAATGCATGTAATTGAAATCAGATCGGTGGTTGCTTTGGGAGTGTGGGGTGGGATTAACTGGGAAGGGGCATGACACATTTCTAGAGGTCAGAAATGTTCTGTATCCTACTCAGCATATTCGTTTGTCAAACTCCACTACACAGTACAATTAACACCAGTACAACCTCAGTACAGCCAGTCCTGGAGAGTCAGCAGGAACCTCATCCATGGTTTCCACCAATCACAGACCAAAAATGTTCCAGAAGGAAAGCACGTTTGTACCGAACATAGGGACTGTCTCTTATTATTCTCTAAACAAGGTCATGTAGCAACAATAACATTCTGTTTCCCACCCAGCTCCCTGCTTGTGCACCTGGGAAAGCAGTGGACCACAGCCCAGGTCCTCGGGCCTCTACACACATGTGGGAGACCTGGAAGACGCTTCTGGTCCATGGCTTCAGCTTGGTCCAGACCACACCACTGTGACCTTTTGGCGAGAGTACCAGAGGATGGGAGTGTCGCCGCCGCTCTGGCCGTGGCGACACTAAAAACGCCGAATCATACTCTTGGAGGTCCGGGAAAAACTGGCAAAAGCGGCTGCGTTTCAAAACCTTTCCTCCGGGGCCCGGCGGCATGGCCTAGCAGCTAAAGTCCTCGCCTTGAAAGCCCCGGGATCCCAATATGGCCACCGGTTCTAATCCCGGCAGCTCCACTTCCCATCCAGCTCCCTGCTTGTGGCCTGGGAAAGCAGTCGAGGACGGCCCAATGCATTGGGACCCTGCACCCGCATGGGAGACCTGGAAGAGGTTCCAGGTTCCCGGCTTCGGATCGGCGCGCATCGGCCCGTTGCGACTCACTTGGGGAGTGAATCATCGGACAGAAGATCTTCCTCTCTGTCTCTCCTCCTCTGTATATATCTGGCTGTAATAAAATGAATAAATCTTTCCTCCACTGCTCCTGTCCCCGTCTAAGCTTTCCTACCCGCTTCTTCGCCACCCTTCCTCCCGTTTTCCACCACCCTTCTTCCCAATTCTTCCCATTTCCGTATCCCCCCCCCTTTAAGGCCACCAGAATGTCACAAACCAAAAAGGCCTTTATTGCCGAAAGCGAGCTGCTTAACTACAGTTCTTCCACCAATCACTTCTGCCGGTGGTCCACAGGGCGCTATCTGATAGGCCAGCAATTGCAGCCAGGGAGAATTAGCCTATCCTTGTGACTTCCTGCCTGCCCACTGGCGGGGACAAGTCCCGCCTCCTGGCACTCGGCCAGCCGCCATCTTGAAGCCCCTCATCCATGTGGGGTGGGCGGCTTCCCACATGGGAGAGTCCATTCATCACCTTGTGTGGCTTCCTTTGTCTCTTGTACCACTCTGCCTTTTTAAAATTTATTTGAAAGGTGGAGTGACACAACAAAGAGATCTCCCAACCACTGGTTAACTCCCCAAAATGGCTGCAACAGCCAGGGTTGGGGCAGACGACAATCAGGAACCAGGAATCCAACTGGGTCTCTCACGTGGGTACAGGGACCCATGCAACTGAACCATCCTCCTCTGCTTTCCCAGGCGCACAAGCCAGGGGCTGGATGGGGGAATGGACCAGCCGGGATTCGACTCTGCGCTCAGGTAGATGTGCATACGGCCTCGCTTTTTGGACCTTGTTCTCCAGTTCCCATCTAGGCTGGCTGACCTGGGTATTTTCTTGCAGTAGCGTGAAGGCATGGGGCTGACCGCCCAGCACCCAGAGGGGCTCCCCAGGGCCCCTGGAGGACTGGCTGAAGCCACCCTTTCTCCCTCTGTCCCTCTCCGCACCAGAGCCTGGAGCACTGGGCGGGCGCCGCTGCCACTGAAACTTGCGGAGGCAGCTCGGGGCCTCACTGCAGCCTCGCACACCCACCACTCCACGGCCCTGTTCCTGCTCAGGGATCAGGCCTGAGGACCCTACCAGCCTCGGCTACAGAGATGCCCCACACTTCCCCAGGCCGCACCTGCCGTTGCCACGACGCCCCCAACCCTCGCCCCTGAAAACGAGACAAAGATTGCCCTCACCTCTACTCGCCCCCCACCCCCTTCTCCCGGTCAACCGCGAAGATGAAATGAGGAAGGACGGCTGGTGGATGGCCCCCCACCCCGCCCCCCGACCCCTCGCGCTCCTGCAAGCCTGGTCCTCCGTGGGGAGGAGGGGATGGGATGGGGATTGCGGGTTCCCTGCCCCAGGGCTGCGCTCCACACCACTAATCCCTGGCTCCTGTGCTCTAACCAGCTAGCAACTCTGTCAGAAAAAAAAAGCCAGAAGAAAGTTAGCAGCGCCGCCGCCCCCCTCCCCTGCGCAGGCGGCCCCCAGCCCCGGGGCGCTGCGGAGGAGGCGGCCGAGCGTGGCCCCAGGTAGGGGCAGTTTCCTGCAGCCGGCCACGAGGTGATGGGGGTGGGGAGGAGGGGGAGGGGGCGGGCAGCGCTGGCGGGCCTCCGGGTCCCTAGGGGATCTGGGGGGGTTGTAGGGCTGGGTTTGCTTTCTGCGCTCAGCTGGGAACAGGCGGGAGCGAGCTGCCTGCCGTCCCCTCCCCCAGCCGCGCCCGCCGCCCGCCGCCCACCGCCCCGTCCTGGGAGACCCCCAGTTAGCAGCAGTTCGGGCCTTTTCTTTCCGCACACAATTGCCGCCGCGCACGGCCAGAGTGGAAGTCCATTCAGACGCCACATGGAACGCTCCTCCGTTTGTCCCCGAGCCGGCTGCTCCGGGGAACGCAGTCCTACCTACCCCAGCTGGCCTGGCCTGCGGTCCCCGGGGCCGTGGCTGGGGCTTTGTCGTCGGGCTCGGCGTTTCCTCAGACTTCTTTCTGCATCATGCACAACTGAAAGGATTGTTGTGTGTTTTCTTGTTGTTGCTTTTATTTATTTATTTTTTTTTGCTATGGGGACTTCTATCGAAGCTCATTTCTGGCGATTTTTTTTCCTCCTGCCTAACACTGAAAAGTTCGATTCTTCCATCTATCCATCAACAAATTGCATTCAATGACGGTGCTCACTGACCCAGGCTGCCACCGGAGACAAAACACACCATACATATTTTCTCGTCTCCCTGGAAAATTAGCGAGAACACTTTCATCAGGGCAGACACGGAAAATATGCACACGGGGTGAAGATCCGCTTTGGTTTTCTTTTGTTTTTTTGTTTTGTTTTGTTTTGTTTTCCTTAGAGGATCCCTCCCCCTCCCTCGCACGGTGAAATTTATATTGGTCTTTGTCCTCAAATTAACCAGTTTCAGTAGAATTCCTGTGCGGCTCTTTCGTCTTCTCTCTCCTACCCTGGACTCGCCTCTCCTCTTCTGGCGCTGGTTGCAAAGGGGTACCCCGCTTTTGCCCTGACTTGTTAAAGCACTTAAACGATGTGAAGTCCCAGGCTTGTTCCAAAAGTCCATCTTGGCTGTAAGCTAGGCATCCAGGAATCCCAGCCTGTTTGGGGAGGGGGACTCTGGTGCGGTTGCTCTGGCCATTTCCTGCTCTAGTTCAGGTTTTTGCTTTTTATGGACAGACAGGATCCGGGCTTCTGGAAGAGGAGAAGCCGCCCCCCCTTCCAGCAGGGGATGGGGGGGGGAGGCAGCCTTAAGCCCTGCTTTGTGAAGTGGCTCAGGAGAGACTCCAAGGTGAAGGCGTGAAGAAGTCGGTGTTTGTGCACGGGGTGGTCCCACTGACCAGAGTTCCCGGATGAGGCTAGGCAACTTGAAAGGGAGACTGTTTCCTCCGATGAGTCACCGTGGAACAACAGTAATTAGCATTTGGGAGTCTGGCTTAGAACTCCCCACAGAAGGCCGTGTAAGGGATGGCTGAAGAAGTTTTGTGGGGTGGTAAGGGCTCAGTCAAGACAAGGCAGTGTTCAAGACTGCCCTCCAAAAACGCTGGTCTGAGTTGATAGCAGGGGAAGTTCAGGTTAGCAACAGCTCAAGAGAAAAGGAATTTAGAAGACTTCAAAGTCAGGAAGCCTTCCGTGGGACCTCGCTGTGCAAAAAGCTGATACTATGTTGGCATGCACTTGCAAACAATGTCTTGCACAAAGCAGGTGGTGTTGCCTCTAAAACTTTGATGATCAGGCAATTTTGGGAGTATCTTATTTTCCAATTACAAAAGACAAATTTTGAAAATAAATGCTGGAGTCGGCGTTACACGCCGCAATGAGGTGTTAAGCTGCTACCTGCCATTTCCCACGAGAGCCTGTTTAAAATCCTTGGTTGCTCGGCTTCTGACCCAGCTGCCCGCTGCTACACCGAGGAAAGCAGCAGTGGGTAACGCCAAGTTCTTGGACCCCTGCCACCCTGTTGGGAGTTCCTGGCTCCTGGACTCAGCTTGGCCATACATCTTTTTATTTTGATTTAAGGTTTATTTTACTTGAAAGTCAAAGTTGAGGGGGGGGGAGATCTTCCATCTGCAGGTTCACTCCCCAAATGACTGCAACATCCAGAGCTGGGCCAGAACAAGGCAGGAATCTGGAGCTTCTTCTGTATCTCCTATGAGGTGCAGGGACCCAAGGACTTTGGCCATCCTCTCTTGCTTTCGGAAGTGGAGCACACAAGACTAGAATCAGTACCCTTATGGGGTGCCACCACTGCAGGAGGAAGGTTAATCTTACTCGCCACCACACCCCACCATGAATTTTTTTTCTAAGATTTATTTATTTTTACCTCAAAGTCAGATATACAGAGAGGAGAAGAGACAGAGAGGAAGGTCTTCCGTCCGATGATTCACTCCCCAATGGTCGGTGCTGCGCAGATCCGAAGCCAGGAGCCAGGAACTTCCTCCAGGTCCCCCACATGGGTACAGGATCCCAAGGCTTTGGGCCGTCCTCGACTACCTTCCCAGGCCACAAGCAGGGAGCTGGATGGGATGTGGAGTTGCCAGGATTAGAACTGGCACCCATATGGGATCCCGGCGCATTCAAGGCGAGGATTTAGCTGCTAGGCCATTGCGCTGGACCCTCTCTCTCCCTCTCTCTCTCTTTTTTTAAATAGATTTTAATATGCCAGAAGAAGAGCCACCTGAATAATGAAGGCTCTGGAAACCATACAAAATTACAAAGACTAATAACCAGTCCAGGTTTTTTTTTTTTTGCATCAAAATAAACATCTTTTAATTTTATTTTCCACAAACTTTTTTTCTAAATGTATTTATTTTTATGGAAAAGGCAGAGTTGTTTTAGAGAGAGAAGGAGAGGCAGAGATCTTCCATCCACTAGCTCATTTCCCAAATGGTTACAACATCCAGAGCTGGGCTGGTCCAAGGCTAGGAGTGTATGTTTCTTCCAGGTCTCCCAAGTGGATGCAGGGACCCAAAGACTTGAGCCATCTTCTGCTGCTTTCCCAGGCCTTTAGCAGAGAGCTGGATTAGAAGTGGCATAGACAGGACTTGAACTGGCATTCATATGGTACAGGAAGTAGAGGATTAGCTTGCTACAACACTCTACCCGCCCCTTTTTGGAGTAACTCCGTGTAGCTTGCTTAAGTGAAAGAGCGTCTTGTACATACTATGTGCTCAATAAATATTAATTATTATTATTTATGTTGACAAAATTGATCGTTATGTTCCTATCACATAGCATTAGCAGCTTGTTAACTGACCTGTTATGTTTTCTAACGGTCACTTTTTAAAAAACATTTATTTGAAAGGCAGAGCATTAGAGAGACAAAAAGAGGGGCTCTTCCATCTGCTGATTTCACTTCCCAGATGGATACAACCTTCAGATCTAGTCTTCAACCAAAGCCAGGGGTGTGGTTCTCCCACAGGGGTGCCAGGACCCAGTTACTTGGGCCATCCCTGTTGCCTTTCCAAGCACATTGGCAGGAAGCTGGTTTGGAAATGGAGCAGCCAGGACTCCAACTAGAACCCCTATATGGGATGCTGGTATTAATTTAACCCACTGCACCACAATGTCGGGCCCCTAATGTCTACACTGAATATGATTTCATCATCATGAGCTGTGCATCCCCCCAACCGAAAATCCCCAAGTCCAAAAATGCATTAAAATCTAAAAGATTTTGAGTATTGGCACAGTGCCACGAGTGGAAAAATTCGTAACAGTGAAACCTTGTTGCAAACACAGAGTACTTAAAAATATGGTATAAAGTTACATTCAGGCAACATATAGTATAGACAGTGTGTGAAACAGGAATGACAATCATGTTGGATCCTGTCCTCAGGATAGCTCATTATATATATACAAATATTCCAAAATCTAGGGGGGAAAAAAGAAAAAGAAATCCCTGTTTTCAGGAGAACAGGACCTCTGGTCTGCTCCAAGAGTCCTTTGCTTTGTGCCCCTGGCACTCATTCACCAACCCCCCTGCGTGGCCGGGCAGCAGGCGAGTTGGGGAGGGCTGCTGGCCTGCCCTGGCATCTGTCCCTGTGGAGCTGGCCAGTCCTGGGAACCACATGCCTTTGGTCCCAGCCTGCCTCTTTGTTAGCAGCTGTCTCCGGGAGTGATGGTGGGGACTGTGGTTCCTGGGCCTGGCTGACCTGCTCACTGTCCTGAGTAAGGCAAGTCCTGAGAGCAGCGGAGCCTTGAGTTACCTTCTCTGCACATGCAATGGAATAAAAGAAGGATTGGCAGCTCAGGAAAGCACACATCCAAGCAGACACCAGAAAGTCCTTAAGAACAAAAAAGCCACAACACTATTGCCAAAGAAATTCTGCCGCACATGCTAGGTAGCAGCTTTGAGATCTCAGCAGATCTCAGAAGGAAGGCCCCGTGCAGCCCGATGGGTGGGGATGCGGGAAGGTGGGGGAGGGTAAAAGCAGGCTGGTGCTCATCAAAGCAGTCTTTGAGGGCCTTGAATTCTGAGGCTATGGCTGTTGCGGCCACTTGGGGAGTATACCAGTGGACAGAGGATCTTTCTTTCTGTCTCTCCTTCTCTATGTAAATCTGCCTTTCCAATAAAATAAATAAGTAAATAAATCTCAGGCCCGGCATGGTGGCCTAGAGGCTAAAGTCCTCGCCTTGCACGCCCCGGGATCCCATATGGGCGGCGGTTCTAATCCCAGCAGCCCCGCTTCCCATCCAGCTCCTTGCTTGTGGCATGGGAAAGTGGACAGCCCAAAGCCTTGGGACCCTGCACCTGCGTGGAGACCTGGAGGAAGTTCCTGGCTCCTGGCTCCTGGCTCCTGGCTCCTGGCTCCTGACTTTGGATTGGCTCAGCTCCAGCCGTTGCGTTCACTTGGGGAGTGAATCATCGGACAGAAGATCTTCCTCTCTGTCTCTCCTCCTCTCTGTGTATCTGACTTTGCAATAAAAACAAATCTTTTTTAAAAAATAAGTCTTAAAAAAAGAGAGAGATAAGAGGCAGGAGGATCTTGATATCAGTTCAACTATGCCAACATCTTTTGCTGTTGGTCAAAGTTATGCCACAGACCTGAAGATATGGCCAGTATTGTGGAGCAGCTGGTGAAGCTGCTGCTTGAATCAACAGCGTGGGCACCAACACCCTATTACACATTCGGGAAGACAGTGGAACATGATCCAAGTGCTTGCTACCCTATGTCATGTGGGACACCGGGATGAAACTCTAGGCTCTTCCTTGTTTTTTCCTGACCCAGCTCTGGGCATTGTGGCCATTTGGGGAGTTGACCAGTAAATGGAAGATGGATCTCTTTCTACTCCTCCCTCTCCCCCTGTTTAAGTAAAGGAATGCCAGACATCAAAATAACCCATTCACGGTACTTCAGTCCATTTTTTGACCAAGAAAGGGTATATTACATAAATGCGTGTGTGTGTGTACATATGTTCATGTTTGAAAAAAAAAACCACATCAGAGCCAGCATTGGTTCCCTCTGAATAAGGAATTATAGGAATTTTTAAAGTGCGTTTTCTAACTTTAAACTATGTATATTAAAAAAAAAAAAATCTCTGTCCACTAGTTCACTCTCCAAATGGCTGCAAAGGCCGGATCTGAGCTGATCCGAAGCCAGGAACCAGGAGCTTCTTCTGGGTCTCTCATGTAGGCAAAGGGACCCAAGGCTTTGGGCCGTCCTCTACTGCTTTCTCAGCCCACAAGCAGGGAGCTGGATCAGAAATGGAGCAGTCAGGACACAAACTAACACCTGTATGGGTACTGATGCCACAGGGTAGAGGATTATTAAGCTGTGCTGCCGTACCAGCCCCTAAAATATTTTTATAATTAATTTGTACTGTATGATAATCAAGAACTAAGACATGATTTAGAACAACCTGGACTATTGTGACAGGTTCATAGGAGCTAATGTTAGAAATGCCCCCAAATGCCTGGCGTGAGAGCTAATGTCCTCACCTTGCGTGTACCAGGATCCCATACGGATGCTGGTTCGAATTCCGCAGCCCCACTTTCCATCCAGCTCCCTGCTTATGGCCTGGGAAAGCAGGGGAGGACTGTACAACACCTTGGGACCCTGCACCCATGTGGGAGACCTGGAAGAGGCTCCTGGCTCCTGATTCCGGATCGGCTCAGCTCTGGTCCTTATGGCTACTTGCAGCGTGAACCAATGAATGGAAGCTCTCTCATTGTCTCTCCTCTCTTTCTCTGTTTTAAATACAATAAAAACATTTTTTAAAGTAGTAAAGTAATTGGGTTCCTACCACTCAAATAAGAGAGCTGGATTATACACCTGGTTCCTGGCTTTGACCTCAGCCAGCCACAGCCACTGCGGGAACTGGAGAGTGAACCCCCTGGAGGACAGCCTCCTTGTGTACCTCTGCCTTCTTGAATTAAAAAAAAAAAAAGAAGAAGCAAGAATTTGTATGTGGGCCTTTAGACTTTGTTCTTATCACAATCTTCCTTTGTATGCCTGCAGCGATAGGAAATGTTTGTAGGAAGTTCGATTTCCAACACTTTCTCCACCTTCATGCAGAACAGAAGATCTTGAACGCCAGGTGGGCAAACACCTGGAAACAGCCCATTAGCCAACTCCATGCCTGCCTCGCAAAAAACCCTGCGCTTGTGGGCCGGCACCCAGCGTGCAGGTCTCTGCAGCTAATGTGGACAAAACAGCCGCATGAGACCAAGGCGAGAGAGGCCGGAGAAAGGTGGTGACTCTGAATGTCACAAGGTCCTTTGTCTGAGAATACTGCATGTTCCCAGCAATTCCTGGAATTTGTTAAGTGGCCCCCATTTTTCTTAGGAGGAGACGCTTAAAATGATCCGCTTGGCTCCCCACCTTTTCAGCCGGCTCCTGGACCCCTTCAGTCCCAACCCCTGCAGGTGCTGGCCCTACCCCCACCCCTAAGGTGGGCTCAGGCAGCGGCAGAGAACTGAATGCAGTATTCTGCAGCTTCTCTCTGCTTCTGTTACCCGGCTTGACGCCACAGAGCCAAGATCCCTGTAGGATGTGTTTATGTTTGCACATCTGTTTGTGGAGAGGAACAAAGGTAAAGTCTTCATAAAATGTTCCCGAGACACTTGCTTGTGTCCCAGCTCGATGAGGTGACCCTGGGGGCTCCTCCGTAGGGACTTTCTGCTTCCAGTTGGTCACAATGAGCTGAGGGGGGTCCCCTAAGATTTACTCTAATTTTTCTAGGATACATCCTATTTAAAGGGAGGAAGAAAAAAATGCTTGTGAAGATGCCCATGAGGCTTCCGCGCTGTAAGCCTTAACATGGAGCTTCTTTCTTTCGAAGTGTGTGCCCTTTTCTATCCTGTCCCATAGATATTCAAACTGGTCAAAACAGCACTATTTTTCTTTTTTAAACTTCAGGCAAGTGAATTGATGAAATGGAACAGCCCTGATGAATGAAGTGGAAGAAAATGCAGAAGACCTTAACAAGAGCAAAACTATTGAAATGAAAGATCCCACACGTTGTTCTGACAAACTTACCAGCAGCGCAAACCAGATGCGGGTTGCCAAGGGAAGCCGAGTTTGTAAATGGTAAGAAAAAACTGCCAGGCGCTGTTGGGCCCTGCTATTCCTTCCTTAAAATGCCCTGTCAATCAGGTTGAAAAGCAAGGTCTAATTAACACCAGAGGGCACCCAAAAATTTAGCATCAGAAACCCAGCAGCTCTTCTGTTTCACACCTGCATCTCAGTAGCCCAGTGCCTTGTACCCTTCTGCCATGCCGTGCCGTGCCCGCCCCCTCCACCACTTCTCATGTATTCTATTTGTGTTTCCTTCAAACACCAGAAACTGCATCAGCAGCCGTAAACAGTTCCCTATATGTACTAAGAAGCAGCTAGTACGAATGTTTTCAAGAATTTGCCTTCTTTCTGTACCACCTGTTCACACAAGGACCCAGTTACCACAGAACCTACAAAACCCAGCAGGTTCTGCCAGTCCAAAACCAGGAGCCTGCACAGGGGACCCAGGGACCTGGGCTGTCCTTTGCTGCTTTCCCAAGCCACAAGCAGGGAGCGGGATGGGAGAGGTTGCTGTGAGTTTATGACTCTTACCATCTCAGCACAACTATCCAAGTCCTTGTGGGTAGTAGCAAGCCTATTGTGTCTTTTGCAATGGCAGTGGCTCCCAAGTTCAGCCCTCACTTCACACTCTGAACGGCCCCTGGTCACAAGGGCTCAATGGAAGCTCAGAGCCAAAGGTTTAGGTCTGGGGAAGCTGCCGGAGGAGAGGCAGTGGAGAGACGCTGAGGCCCAGCTTGTAATTCCCTCAGCACTTACTCCCATTGGCTCTCCCTCTGCATGCCACGCCCTCCTGATTGTTCCATCCTCACCCGCTGTCGTCACCCTCCTGCCATGGAATTGCCAGTTGATTTTTGTGCGACTCTCCTCTCTCTGATCTCCTGCACGTGGCAACCAGTTTGATCCTAGTTAAAAACCACTTAGCACGTGTTAGTCTTGTTTTTTTTATAAAGATTTATTTATTTTTATTACAAAGTCAGATATACAGAGAGGAGGAGAGACAGAGAGGAAGATCTTCCATCCGATGATTCACTCCCCAAGTGAGCCGCAACGGCCACTGCTGCGCCGATCCAAAGTCAGGAAGCAGGAACCTCTTCCAGGTCTCCCACACGGGTGCAGGGTCCCAAAGTTTTGGGCTGGCCTCGACTGCTTTCCCAGGCCACAAGCAGGGAGCTGGATGGGAAGTGGAGCAGCCGGGATTAGAACCGGTGGCCATATGGGATCCCGGGGCTTTCAAGGCGAGGACTTTAGCCACAAGGCCACGCCGCCGGGCCCACGTGTTAGTCTTAATCTAGTAGGATTTCCATGAGTCTGTTGTGTCTCCAGAAATACAACAATGAAAAATATCGATCACTAAAACAATAGCAGAGATGACAGAGGATAGAAGCAAATTTGAGGAGAAATCAAGAGAATTTATCTAATCTGAATAATAAGAGGAAAAAAGAACTGGAAGAAATCAAATGAAAAATCAAGGACCCGTGGAACAAAGGAGATAACAAATATGGCACTGGAACCCCAGGGGATAAAAGGAAGTGAGACTGAAAAACATTTGAGAAAACAAAGATTGTAAAGAATGATGAGATTTGGGCCCAGCATGATCACTCAATAGCTAAATCCTCACCTCGCAAGCGCCAGGATCCCAAATGGGCGCCAGTTCATGCCCTGGCTGCTTCCCATCCAGCTCCCTGCTTGTGGCCTAGGGAAGCAGTAGAGAACGGAGAAAAGCCTTGGGACCCTGGACCTGTGTGGGAGACCCGGGAAGAAGCTCCTGACTCCTGGGTTCAGATCAGCTCAGCTCTGGCTGTTGTGGCTATTTGGGGAGTGAAGCAACGGATGGATGATTTTTCCCTCTGTCCTTCTTTCTGTAAATCTGCCTTTCCAATAAAAATAAGTAAATCTTAAACAAACAAAACAAAAAAAACCAGAATGATGAAATTTGAAAGAAAGCCTATAGGGTTGAAATGCTGAGTGAATCCCCAAACAAACAGGATAAACCCAAAAAAGTATGCCAAGTATTAAATGAATCCGTCGTACGTTAGGTAATGTTTCTGAAAACCAAAGACAAAGGAAGAATTTTGAAAGCAACCGGAGAGAAAGTATGTATTACTTAAAGGAGAAAAACAAACAAACAAAAACACCTCTTGATGGCAGATCTTGAATCTGAAACCATAGAGGCAGAAGCAAGTGGCAAAACATTTTTTCAAGTAATAAAAGGACTGTCAGTTCGGGATTTCATATCGAATGAAACACAAGAACACAGAGGAAATCATCAGTCAAGTAAACATCAGGCGTACTTGTTACTGGCAAAGCTATTGTTAGAGAATGGCTGTGAGAAAATTCTCCAAACAGAAGGAAATGATAATAGAAGGCTTGGACCCCTAAATGGAACAGTAAGGATCAGAGACAATCTACTTCTCGTGAGTTTTTTCAAACACTTTGATATCTGAGACAAAACAAAAGTACAATTCTGGCTTCGTGATTTTCAACATGGGCAGAGAACATGAGTCAATTATATGTAGACAGCGGGGAAGACAAAGGGATGCAAATGGAAATAAGGACTTTGTACTGTATTTATAGTAAAACCGGTACTAGGAGACCGTGGCAAGTTACGTATGTGCATCGTCATGCCACAGTAATCACTACGAAAAGCTCACAATGTGACAGACTCACAATACTAGAAATAATTCAAGACAGAATCCTAACACTGCTCAACCAATCTATAGAAGTGTAAGAAAGGAGAAACAGAACAGGAACTCTAGAAAACCATCAGAAAATGAATAATGAAACAGCAGACATAAACTCTAACATTTTAGTAGTTATCTTAAATGTAAGTGGTTAGGCTCATTGGCTAAATGTCTCCCTACAAGCACCAGCATTGCACGTGGGAACTAGCTCATGTTCCAGCTGCTCCACTTCCCACCCAGCTCCCTGCCTGTAGCCAGGGAAAGCAGTAGAGGATGGCCCAAAGGCTTGGGACTCTGTAGCTACATGGGAGATCCGAAAGAAGTTCCTGACTCCTGGCTTCAGATTTGCTTGGCTCTGGTCATTGCATCTTTTGGGGAGTGAATTAATAGATGGAATACTTTTCTCTCTCTCTCCTCTCTGTAAATCTGCCTTACTAATAAAAACAAAGAATTCTTTTAAAAAAGAGAGAGAAAACAAGCTACTCATATCAAGAACAGTACAAAAGACACTAGATTTGTTAATATTTACTCTTATTATGCATTCAATGGCTGCAGGATCTGTAGTGATATCCCATTTCATTCCTGGTTTCACTGAAGCATTCTACTCAACATTTAAGAAGGAATTAATACAAATTTGAAACACATCCTTTCATAACATGGAAAGGTGAGAATATTTCAAACTCATTTTGGAGCTAGCCAGATTCAAAAATCAAACAAAGACAACCCCCAAAAAGAAAACCCTGCACCAATATTTCTCATGAACTGAGAATGCCAAACTCCTAAACAAAATAAGAGCCAGCCAAATCCATGAATTGAATCCTAAGTCCAAAGAATTTCATTCCATGACCAACTGGAATGTATCCCAGTTCTGCAAGGCAGAGTCAACATTGAAGAATGAAATTAGTGTGATCAACTGTACCCACGAGCTAAGAAAGAAAAGTCTATGTTCCTATCAATTGGTGCAGAAAAACCTTTCACAAAATCCAACACCAATTCATGACAAAACTCGGAAAGTTAGGAATAAGGGACCTTAAATGACTCGGTAAAGAACAGCAGCTAGCATCATCTTATTTAAGAGCAGGGTGATGAGTCTGCCTCTAAGATGAGGAAACTACGCAAGCATCTCCACGCCATTGCTCTGATTCGATGTGTTACTGCAGGAAGGAAACAAAAAGGATCTGGCTTGGAATGGAAGCGGTCATCCTGATCTTCAGATAGTGTGATTATAGCTACATAGAAACCTTCAAGATATTCCCCAGAAATCTCCTGGAGGTGATAAGTCAGTTTAGCAGTACTGCAAGAATCAAGAGCAACACACAACATCAATAATATTGCACACACAGGTTGAGTGTCTCCTAACCAAAATTGATGTCTTAGCCAGAAACAGTTCACAATTTGGATGTTTTGGTTTGGTTTTAGAGATATTTCTCTGTGTGTCTAAAATGAAATTTCCTGGAAATAGGATCCAAATCTAAATAATAAATTCATTTATATTTCATGATCACCTTATACTAATAAAATATAATCTTTTTTTTTAACAATTTTGTGTTTTAAACAAAGATTCATGGGATGAAATTTGCCACTATACTGTCACACGGGCACTCAGAAATCATAATCTGGGAGCATTTCAGATTCAGATTAGAACTATTCAGCCTGTACTAACAGTAGGCACAGGGAAAGCAATGTTAAAAAGCATAATAGTATGCATAATTATTTCCAATAAAATGAGCTATTTAAATATCTAAAACATGCATGGGGTTAGCATGCTGAAGATGATAAAATATTGATGAAAGAAATCGAAGAACTAGATACACAAAAACAAGTCAAAACTTGACAAACAATAAAATGAGAGAAACCCTAGTGTGACGTTACCAAGGGGCTCTTGGGAGGAGATACTAACGTCATGTAGCCTGAAGAATAAGCTGAAGAGAATTGGAAAGGAAGTTACAGCCGCTCCTCTGCTCCTTTTTGCCCTTCTGCTTTCTGCTCGGTGAAGGTAGGTTCTTAGAAGAGACTGGCCCAAGCTTGCAATGATTCTGCCAATGCTGGTAGTTTGTTCTTTCCAGTCTCAGAACCAAGAGAGAGAGAAAGAGAGGGAGAAATAAAACATCTCTGTTGTTCCTAAAGTACGCAGCCAGCGGTGTTTTGTTATAGCAGCGCCAACAGGCTAAGACAGGCGTGAAAGCTGAAGAATGTTCTGGTGGGTGGGGAATGGTCGGGGTCATGACAAGGAACAGAAATAATAAGGAAGCCTAGAACACAGCAGAAAGGACTCAGTGAAAGATGTTACTGTAAGCAACTCCATCGGCACCAAGAGAGGAGAGTTGTTCACAAGACAGAGGGAGCTCACGGCAGGAGAGCAGAGGGCTGACGAGCAGGACCAAGCATCAGGGACAACCACCCAGGGCATCAGCTTCTTCTGGGGTTAGTAGGACTCATCTCAGAGATCAGAAAAAAGGATCAGTGAAGCCAAATTGCTCACCACGTACCTGACCGTGACAAACTGTCAGGCGTTATCGAGTGACGGTCTTACGAGGTTTCACTGAGCTGAAGTCCCTGATACACACATTAAAATCTGTTTGAAATTATCTTGCTGCCACAGAACAAGGAGTTTTGGAGGCAACTTGTGATTTAGAAGCTGTTTAATTCTTGTATTGGTGAAATCATTTTTCTCAGCTGGAACCGGGAACGTAGGCCAGTGGTGTCCTATGGGACTGTGGCACAAGAGAGGTGTCCCGGAGTGCGTTCAGTGGAGTTGGAGTTTATTTGTTCTTGGCAAAGTGGCAGTGACATGAAAGGAAGTGAGCTGATCTGCTCTGCCTGGACTCCTCCAGAGGGAGGTCTAAGATTCCAGAACACAGTCATCATTTGGAAATGCAGGTCAATCCAGAGATGGGATTAAGATAAGCAAATCAGCTTCATATCCACGCTGGAATGTGAGTCTTCCAAACAGTGAAAATATTTCACTGCTTACTGTTATCTTATCATCTCATTTTCTAGAAGGAATTAATCTCACTGCCCACCAGGGGAACTGAAGAGAGATTTTGAAACCACAAATCCCGATGACAGTCCAGAACTAATTCGCCAGGTTGCCCTCAGCAGACCCTGTTTTCTATGAATAAAGGATCTTTCTTTTTTTGTGTGATTAAAAATCTGCAGACTATTGCACTAACTTTAATGACATCGATCAAACCAGAAACCTGACGTTGACAAAGAAGCAGATGCAAGCTGGCAGGCGACTCCACGGATGTGGTCCTATTTTTTCAGTGCAATTCCTTTATTTCTGTTTGTTTTTGGGTCATGTAAGAGCCTTCGTTTGTTTTTAGATCTCAGGCAAAAACTAACTTGTTGAGCTGCTATCAGAGCTGTCGGGCCAAGAAAGATGATGATAGACTTTCTTTGTATCTGATCACATTTCAGTAGTTCATTCTTCCCCATCCGCAGCACCCAGAATGACCCAACCACCCCTCACCACCTACCCCGCCCACCCGTGTCAATCGAAAGATGATTAGACATCGTCAGAGAGCGTCAAATGTGATTGAGTTGTAACTGAACTTTTGTTTGAAATCAATGTGGAGCAACGATAAAAACCCGAACATGTGCGCCGAGAGAGAGGATTTGGCTGGGTGGCTGCTGGGTGTTCCATGCAGGGTGTTCCTTCATGGGCCGGAAAGTGTGGGGTGAGCTTCAAACACAGGAGAAATCGTCCTCAATCATCTTCCATGTGCCAGAGACCTCGCTGGACTCTACGGGTGACAAGCAGAGGAAATCTATGCCTTCAGGTAGCCAGGGCCTGTGGGCAACACAGGAAGTCAGGGAGATGATTATGAATTGCAAATAATTGCTCCACTTAAGAGTTTCCATTATTGAGGGCACTTACCTCACAGCCCAGTTTCTGTGGATCTGTACAGCAGATGCTCGTGAAGACCGAAGAAATAGTGAATGAATAAACAAACAACCACCTTACCGGAGGGCCAGTTAGAGTACTGCAATTAGCTCTGGCTGGAAGATAAAGGAAGTTTTTTTTTTTCTTTTTTAAGATTTATTTTATTTTTATTGGAAAGTCAGATATACGGAAAAGAGGAGAGACAGATGGAGAATTAGCCTGTTGAGCCTCTCTGCTGGCGCCGAAAAAAACATTTTTAACAGCCAGCTGAGCACTTCTTAGCCCAATCAGGCTGACAAAATTACCATTGCCCAATGCAAATGTCAATCAGTCGGTGAATAAAGAAAATTATCTATATACCATGAGATACTACTCAATAATAAAAAAGGCACAAACTATTGCGTTACTGTTGAGGAAGGACAGTCGAGGGAATGAAATAACTGCAGATGTAAGATTTCTCCTGTTTCCTGACTTCCAATCAGAGCAGCTCCAGCTGCTGTGGCCACTTGGGGAGTGAATCAGCAAGCGAAAGATCTTCCTCTCTCTCTTTCTCTGAGTGTATCTGACTTTGCAATAAAAACAAATAAATCTTTTAAAAGAAAGATGTCTCTCTCTCTCTCTCTGTCACTCTGCCTTTCAAATATATAAATCTTAAAAAGCATCTTTTTTTTTTTTTAAGCACTAAGTTCAATTTTAAATGATGAAAATCTCAGGGCTTTTTTCCCTTGGTGCCGCCCATGCATGTGAATGTTAGGCACAAAGTCATCCCACAGATGTTTCTGAGTTCTCAAGGACTACAATCAACACAGCTAGCTTTGAGCCATCTTCCCTTACTTTTCCAGGTCATAAGCAGGGAGCTGGATCAAAAGTGGAGCTGCCAGGACATGAATTGGTGCCGCTATGGGATGCCAGTGACAGCAGGTGGAAGACTAGCCTGTTGAACGACGAGTACTAACCCCACAGATTTTTGTTGTGGTCGTTGTTGTTTTTTAAGTGGAGTTAAACATTCTATCTCCTAAACACTGGGGAATACCATTGTGATTGGTTTTAACATAGTTGCTAGGAAGAGCTTTGGGAAGTCTGTGTAAAGAAAGGGACATTTTGATTCCTGGAGTCAGGGGTAATTGAATTCAGCTGTCCTGCAGGAGATGAGAAATCCCTGCTTGCCATCAGACCAGAGAAGAGTCTAGAAAGAGAAGCCTCTGGTGCTCCTCCCGCTGCCCCCCAACGACTTTCCCATGGGAGGGAGTACGCAGAATGAAGGTGCTGTTTCATCTCAGCCAGGCGAGGCATCTGTGCGGGCCTGTGATGGTCCCTCATCGCCCCTCTCTCGCCCCATAGTGTTTGGGTTAGAAGAGAAAGACATTCTATACACCCAATAGCGAAGTTCAGCCAAGCTAAGCATGTTTAGACCCACATTTTTGGATAACAGATTTATTAATGGGCTGGTTGAGAGAACTGAACCATTTGGTGTTTGGGAAAACTGGAAATGTTTAAAATAAATACTTGGCAGTCCCCTCCAACTGCTGTGCTAGTTTCCGTTATTCTTGGGAATCCAGGCTGTAGATTGATTTTAATAGAAACGGCTTAGCAGTTTTTCACTACAACCTAAGGGAAGATTTAAAAAGACAAATCTCCATTTTTCACAAGAGGAAAAGCATATATTTCAATAGGACCTCCTCACTCTAAATGCCATTTTTAGCTTATGGTTAAAGTCTTGGGTACAGTGGTTATCGGTGTAAAAAACACATCTGGATGATACAGCTTAGTGGTAGAGAACTTGACAGCATTTCACATTTAGCTGACAAGAATATGAAATATTCCGTTTGAAAATTAGAAATACAATAAATAACTACAGTCTAAGAAAATTCCATACAATATTTGAGACCTATGAGAGTGTGTCCCAAAGTTCAGAGGGAAAAAAATGAAATGAGAAAATGAGTTTCAGGGGCCTAGGGTGTTAAGTCACTGCCTGCACTACTGGCAGCCCACGCGGCTGCCGGTGCTGGGTCCAGCAGCTCTACTTCTGATCCAGCTCCCCACTTTCTCTTTTTTTAAGATTTATTTTTATTGGACAGTCAGATATACAGAGAAGAGGAGAGACAAAGAGAAAAATTTTCCATCCGTTGATTCACTCTCCAGGAGCTGAGCCAATCCGAAGCCAGGAGCCTGTGCCGGGTCTCCCACACGAGTGCAGGCTTCCAAAGCTTTGGGCCGTCTTCGACTGCATCCCAGGCCACAAGCAGGGAGCTGGATGGGAAGTGGGGCCACCGGGATTAGAACTGGCATCCATATAGGATCCGGCGCTTGTGAGGTGAGGACTTTAGCCGCTAGGCTGCTGTGTTGGGCCCAGTCCAGCTCCCTACTGATGCACCTGGGAAAGCTCTGCTTGGGCCCCTGCGCCCATGTGTGAGACCGAATAAAGCTCTCGGCCCAGCCATTGTGTGTATTTGAACAGTGAACCAGCAGATGGAAGAGCTCATTCTCTCTCTTTCTCTCTCTCTCTCTAAATAGATCTTTAAAAGTAAAGGATGCTGCCGTTTCTGTATCACCCGGATTCACACAGCCAGGGCAATGAGGCTGCCATTCTTGTATTGACACAGTCAGCTCACGGGGGTCTGGGGGATATGGTTTGCAGAAAGAGAGGGGGATAGCATCAGTGGGCGTGTGCAGGGACCTGGGGTCTCAGGTCCAGACAGGAGGAGCAAGCCTGGGGATTTCCCCATATGCTTGGTCCTGGGTAAGGTGAGGGGAGGCGACAGCCCCAGGTTGGCATGCTGGTTTGGTGTGCTGGTGGCCCCAGCTTGGGGAACTTTGAACTTTTGAACTGGATCTTGGGTGTGTGGAAGGGTAAGGTCCCAAGCCAGCACAGGTGCCAGGAGGTTGGGACCTGGCTGGCAGACAGAGCTCCAGGCCAGCACACCACGCACTGGGCTTTGGAAGGCTGGGCTGAAGAAACCCTGCGCTCCTGGGCACAGGGTCTATGAACTGATTAGGGAAAGGGGCAGGGAATGTGGGGGAGCAGGACTGAGGAGGAAGTGTGTTACAGGTGAGGAGGGACTTCTGAGGGACTCTCAATGACAAGGTCACTGTACTTGCAGGTAAGTGAGGGGACTGTGACCAAGCGGATTGGAGGGGAGAGCGTGGAAGTCCTTTATGGGTCAGACTGACGCACCAGCCCGCATGGGAGACCTGAGCTGGGCTAGTTAGCATGAAAATACCGCCGATCACCAATCACTGACACACATTAAAGCTAGGGCTAGGGGCCAACCTGGCAGGTGAGAGGTGAAACAGGGAATGGCAAATGTCAGGCTGGGGAATGACACTAACCAGCACACAAGAGAACCAGGTCTGGCGGGGAGATTCTGCTGGGATATGTGGCCCCATCCCTGTGACAGTCACTGAGCTATCATGGTGTGCCCAAGGAAATCATTTCTTCATGAGACTTGGCAAGAAACAGAATCCTGCCAAATATCTGGGTCTGAGCCTAGGGAGACCCAGCGGGATTTCCCATGTGCAATTTTTTTTTTTAATAAGAGCAACGGGAAACTCACATAATGTTTACACTAAGTCATTATTTGTGGTTTATCTGAAGTTCAAACTTAATGCGGGCATTCTGTATTTCATCTGACTCTCCCATCTAAAAGAGCTAAGCATGGGGACAGAAGATGGAGCAGTACTGGAAAATTCTGAATGAGGCTCAGCCAGCAGATTACTATACTCTGTTTTAGCCAAACACTGGTTTGGGGACCTAAGAGTAATCCGAGGAGGGGCCTGCATGGTCACCATAGACCCCTTGCCCGTTATTCCACCTTGAAATAGCCTTTTGCTCAAACGAAATAAAACCAACAACCCAACTAGTAAAGGCTTTGCAACCTGGGCTCTGTGTTTTCTGGTAGCATTTGTTTTGTTGTCTCTTTTCCCTTTTCTGGTTAGACCCTGCCGAGCAGCACAGGGTCCTCCCACTCCCACCTCAGGCCTTGTCACACTTCCTTTGTGCTCAGACAAGGCTGGCCAGCTGCCCTGTGAGTCCCATACATGCATGGTCACAAACTCAGTGGCTTAAGACAATACAGTGTATCTTGCGATTCTGAAGGTCAGGTCCAGAGCCATGGTTTCTCTGGGCTGAACCAGAAAGTGTCCACAGGGCCTCCACCTCCTGAGGCTCTAGAGGAGAGCCAGGTTCTAGAGGCTGCCCTCTTTCCTTGGCCTCCTGGTCCCACGTGGCTGCAGCTTTTGACCCTGCCCAGTCATCCACTATCCTCCCATTTCCAGGCCGTTAGTAGGGGTATCACCTAGGACTCTGCTGGAAAAGCAAAATCAAGGGCCCTCCCCAGATCAACCAAACTCGGATCTGCAAGACCCAGAGGGTTGCTGTGGATGCACTTCAAGGTCTTGTCTGGGGAGCTCAGAGGCGGGCAACAGGAAGTGCCCTAAGCTCTCTCATCCGATGGCGCAACACCCTGTCTGTAAGCAAAGGGGCAGCTATTGGAGCAAATGCTGACCCCTGAGAGGCGGGTGCGAACTCCTTCCGTGTGGTTCTCAGCCTCTGATTTAGTTCCTGATTTTCTCTTTCCAGAGTTGCATTTCACAACGAGTCATCACAAGACCAAAATTGAGAAGAAGTAGAAGCCCAAGTGGAGAAAAAAAAAAGTTACCTCCTTAAAAAAATGAAAATGGTAAAAATCACTGGGCGGTTTGTGAGTGAACTTGAACGGTCTTTGATGTGGTCAAGCATGCAGATGAAGGGACTGTAAATCCAGAGAGGCTCAAAGACCCATCCAGCACACAGCATCTCTCTTTTCTGTAAAAGCGCTCAATTTATACATCTAATGTGGACTTCACATTGCATGCTACTCCCCCCCCCCAATGATTTCTACCAAAATATTCCAAAAAGATATGGAAACTAAAAACACAGTTTGATGTTTCTTGAGTCATGGGAGATGTCGTAAGGGATCAAATGGATATTCTGGTTGTATTTACCCTCTTAAAGCTTGTTTTGGAAGGGTTTTTAAAAATATTTATTTTACTTATTTCCAAGGCAGATAGAGGAAGAAATAGATCTTCCATCTACTGTTTCATTCTCCAAATGGCTACAATGGTGGGAGCTGAGCTGGTCCAAAGCCAGGAGTCATGTAGGTACAGGGGCCCAAGCACCTGGGCCATCTGCTGTACGTTGGCATGGAGCTGAATCAGAAATGGCGCAGCCAGGACTCAAACCTGTGCTTCTATGACTGGCCAGCATGACCATTGGTACCTTAACTAACTATGCCACAGTATCAGCACCCTGTAGTCTTCTGCATGGTAATCCCAAAAGGCACAAGAACAGGTATAATGAAAGTCACCAAATTGTCCTCCCTCAAGGCAAGCGTGGTTAAGTTTCTTCAGACGCCTGCCACCAGGAACTCTACATGTTGGAAGCTGCTGAACTATGTGGCTGAAACCCAAGAGCGGCGTGTGGATTGCTCTGAACTGTCCTTGAGGGCATACATTATCATCCATTTTTCTCATCATCCACTTGCTATCTGCTCAGATCTTAGCCGGCATTTACTTCTCCTGTAGCCTAGATAAAATATCTGTCAAGAGGCAGATCAAGAGAGAAGCCACCTACTCACGAGGATTAAGGAGATAACGTTTGTAGAACACTTTGCTCCTCTCAAGGAAGCTTCTGGAGAGGACAGGTTGGGTGGTTGGAGCTGGGACGTCTGTCCTGTCATTTACACTTTAGAGCCCTGCCCTCTCTCCCCTGCCCCCACACACAGGGCTACACACTTACCCCTCCCTGCAGCCCCATCCAAGGGGACCCCATCCAAGGCAGGACCAGACTTAGCCCAATGTTCTGAGGGTTTTTTGTTTTGTTCGCCTAAGGTTTCCCACCTCATCTAGTCTTTTAGGAAGCTTGGGTTTTTGTTTTTGTGTTCTACAAAAGAAAGATCTAATTACATAACTCAACAGTTGTGTGACTTTATAATAGATTGTTATAATTATCATAAGAAAGACTATTTTCCTTTTCCTTTTGAAAAGGATTATATTTAACGTGTTGTCTTCCTTCACTTCAATCGTGGGCATCATTGTTTCAAACAGCGCGTTCGTAGAGCATGATGACTTAGAAATAATCGCTTTCTTGGTGTTTTAGCTAAGATCAAGTGTAGTGTGACTTGGAAATAAGAACCCCTGTGTTTAAAGCTTCCAGTAGGAGACTTGGTTTGTGCCTGTGCCAGGTCCTGCGAACGCAGGGGACATGCCAGACACTCAAGGTCTTTTCTCTGCCTGGTGCAAAGCCCCCAGTAGTAAGTGCACAAAGCAGAGGGTTCCAGGAGCATTTGCTGGTCCTGGGAAATGTGGAAGGGTGCTTCGATTGTAGTGACTGCGGGTGGCTTGCTTTTGTCTTATTTCATTTTGAGAAATCCAGTGAAAAAGAAATAAGTTTCTTTTAAACCTAAGGCCTTGGCAACTGGGCTGTTGAGCAAAATGCTGATGATAGCTTAAACAGCCTATTTACAAGACAATAATTGCTATGTAGATTTCAGATTAGGCAGAATAGCCACGTGGCCCTGGCATGGTGGCATAGCAGACTAAGCCTCCACCCCGCAGGGCTGGCATTCCATGTGGGCACCAGGTCAAGCCAGCTTAGCTCTGGCCATTGCAGCAATTTGGAGAGTGAACCGATACATGGAAGATGTCTGTCTCTCTCTTTCTCTCTCTGTCTCTCCTCTCTGTAATTCAAATAAAAATAGAATCTTTTAAAAAGTAAAATAAACAGTATGGCCTACAAAGACAGTATTAAAAGTTTGTGTTTCCTGTTTCTTTTTTTTCATATTGCATGTTTTGCACAGGTTTTTTTTTTTCTAAGATTTATTTTATTTTTATTACAAAGTCAGATATACTGAGAGGAGGAGAGAGAGGAAGTGGAGCTGCCGGGATTAGAACCAGCGGCCATATGGCATCAAGGCGAGGACCTTAGCCACTAGGCTACACTGCCGAGCCCAATGTTTCCTGTTTCTTAATTCTGGACAAGAATTAGTTGCCCAGACTCCAGACAGTTCTAGCAATGAATGATTGCTTGAAGTTAATTGTTGTGCAGAGCTTTAATCATGGATCCTCTCAGCTGGCCATGAATCTCTAGATGGTGCTAAATGAGATGCAAAAAAAAACTTTACCAGTATTATGCAAAGGGCTATGTGATCATTTATATACAGATTTCAAAGAAAAGTTTAATATATTAGCAAAATATAAATACATAAAATATATTTATATGTTTATTTCTATTTAAAAAATAAATAATTATTTACAATCATATAATCCAGTACTATATAATTACATAAAACACACAATAGGAATACAATTTAAGAGAGTAAATATAAACATAACTCTTGCATTTATGTTAACATTTTAATAAGTTTTCATTTTCGGAATTTTCTTCCAATATAAAAAGTAATTTAACATGTATATTCTACATACAGAAAACTCTTTCCAAGATCTGACTTCCTAAATTTCTTTATTGCCTCAAGGAAAAGAGGATATAAAGCTCACTTTTAAAAAAAAAAATGCATGTCTGGGCCCGGTACAGTAGCCTAGTGGCTAAAGTCCTCTTCTTGCATGCGCCAGGATTCCATATGGGCACCGGCTCTAATCCGGGCTGCTCCACTTCCCATCCAGCTTCCTGTTCATGGCCTGGGAAAGCAATAAAGGATGGCCCAAAGCCTTGGGACCCTGCACCCACATGGGAAACCCAGAAGAAGCTCCTGGCCCTGACTTCAGATTAGCTCACTCCGCTGCATTACAGCTTTTGGGGAGTGAATCAGCCGTTGGAAGATCTTCTCTCTGCCTCTCCTCTCTGTAAATCTGCTTTTCCAATAAGAAAGAAATAAATCTCAGGGAAACAATGCATGTCTTTGAGTGCGTGTTTAGCATAAAAGTTAGGATGCCTACATTACACATTGGTTTGAGTCCCAGCTCTGCCTCCTGTGAATGGTGCATATTGGGATATGCCGGTAGCCCTAGCCCCTGCATCTCTGGCGCCCACCTGGAGGACCTGGGTTGAGCTATGCCTGGCCGTGGCTGTGCAAGCATTTGGAAGAGTGTACCAATACATGGGAGATCTCTCTGTGTCTCTTTGCCTTTAGAATGAATTTTAAAATATAAAGCATAAGAGTTTTGCCAATGAAGATAACTGAATGAATTTACTGAAAGTCCTAGGGAGAGGGAAGCTGGGTCCGAGGTGAATGTACCTTCCAGACAGCGCTCTGTGTTTCCCAGCCTTTTCGGAGAACTGACCAGAAAATGTGGAAGCATCAGAAACGCAGGTCAGTTTAGTATAACCACAAGCCGTATTTTCACAACCATTTGTCCTGATTTAGGAATTTTCAGGAGGAAAGCTCCAGAATCCCAGTGGATTGTTATGTTCCTGACTCGCCAGCCTCTAACAGGGTTGCCTTTGATTTTAGAGTCTGACTCCCTAAAGCTTCTTCAATGACGCTTCAGGATTTCTTTCAATCGTGGAAGCTTTTGTTAAGTGAAAAAGCCCATTGGGGTTTTGTCCCTGTAGCTTCTTAATTAGGACTTCCTTCTGGCATCACAAACATTAATCACCACATTATCCAGTAACAGATCAGCCTTACCCTATCTTTCAGATCCTCATTAATCTACCAGTAAAGTTATGAGCTCCGAGACTGCACTTACATTTAGAATGTCTCCCTGAAGCACACCATATTCATTACCGGGTCCTGAATAACCCAAAAGCCGAGCGTCTCATCTAGGCTCTATCTGTCTGCAATGTCAGTTTTGACAAAGAAGGCTTCCCGGCACCCCCCACGTAGGATTCCTTTGGAATGTTTGCTTTATTTTGTGTTTTTTTGGTGTGTGTGTGTACTACATTAGCGGGAGAAGGCCTGTCCCCCCAGGAGGTGGCCTTGGCACCCGCAGACAGAGCTGTCTGCTGTTGCCCAGGGCTTCCGCTGTTGGGCTGTGTGGAAACATAGGGCCAACCGTGGCTGCAAAAGAATGTGGAGATCTTCCTGAGAGTGCGAGGGAGACCACCAGCTCCTTGTAATCCGACACCAGCCAGCAACTTCCTGAACACCTGCCCCCGGACACAAATGATCCTTGGATGAATGACATGAAAATGGCAGTGTGTCAAGTTCACCTGGCCACGTCCCTGTTGCTGAACTTGGTGGGCTCAGCTGCAAAGCCCTAATGTGGTTCCACAGGCGCCCACATCACAGAAAGACATTTTGGTGTGTTCATATGATCTCCAGTAGCCTCATAAGGGCTTTTTTTTTTAGTGGGGGAGGGGAGTCAGCAGGGGTGGATTTACTGATCATGCTGCGAGGCAGCCATGGACAGGCAGGCAGCCTGTCGCCCGCTGCCTTACTGCGTAAAGGGGCAAGTGGGCAAGGCAGCCAGAAGCCATCCGCTCCCAACACCCACCCCTCTACGGATTTAGGGAGTACGCGGTTTTCTTTCAGCGTTTTCAGCAAAGGAATCTCCTAAGTTGCACCTTCACCTTAGAGTTGGACTTACTGGTCACGTCGGTTGGCTTTGGCAGTTCCATTTGGTGTTCAGTCCTTCTACGGGATGATTCATAAGATTCTACAGCCAGTGCACCGATTCCAGCACGCCATTTCCTAGGGAGGATGTGAAGTGAACAAACACGAGGCATGGTTCGATTCATTGAGGAGAGCTTAACTAGACCTGAAGCTACTGTGAAGGCGCTTTAGAACATGAGAAAGCAGTTTCCTGCAGAGGCAAACCCCGAAGCCCGTGAACATTTGGCCCTGATTGTCAGATGGATGAGGCAACATTCAAAGATAGGCCGGTGAAAGCAAACAAACACCTGAGAAGGACGCGGGTCTGTTAAAACAACCCCCGGGCGCTCCTCCTAAATGTGAGGAAGTGCGGATTTGCCAGCCGAGTGATGTGCGATATCACAGTGTTCAGCAGAACGCTGTGGTTGTTGGAATCTCAGAGTTTTGTTCTTGAGCCCAAGAAAGGCCTGTAACGAACTGCAAGGGGAAAAAGAATACACGTAGAAAAAGAAAAAAAGCAGTTTCTTGGTTTCAGATGGGCATTTCTCAAAGAACATCAAGGTACTCTGGTGGAACATATGGCGAACTAAGCCTGGGCAATGGCACATAGAGTTGGGGGGATTGATGGTGGATTCAACCGCAGAGGTCAGAGAGGAAATACATCAATGTTACAGGGGAGGGAAGGCCCTCAAAGGCGCGCTCTGGGACTCTGCATTTAACATTGCACCAGAGAAACATACTTCCCTTATTGGCCCGGTACTTGGAACTCATGATTCCAAAAGGTCTCCAAAGAACCTAAAGATGGATAGAAACCAGCAAACAAACACTACAACCTATATGTAGCTCCCAAAATTCCAACATCAGAAGTGGACATACATGCACAGAGACACACCTAAGGTGTTTTAGTTGGATTCAGATGAGTCAAGAGTGTGAGCTGGGGAAATGAGTTAGCTAATGCGCTCTTAATTTGCACTAGGAAAGATGGTGTCCAGATCAAGGGAAATTATCCGCCTTGTTGATGCTCCTCTGGTCAGTGCACATCTGGAGTTGTAATTCTGTGTGCCACCCTGGGGAGGCCAGGCTGGGCCGAAGCATAATGCAGAACAGGCAGAGGTCAGCAACCAGGGAGGTCGAGCAGGGGACGATGGCAGGGGATGCTGAGAGCAGCCAGCTAATGAGAATCTAAGTCTTTGAAAGTCTGGAGTTCTGCCCGTCCCCACCCCCCAAACAGGGGCCCCAGCTGAAGTTGTCCAGGTTGAATTGGCCATCCAAGGAACTAAGACAAAGTTTGAAACAGAAGAAGTTCACCGTGATACCTTCCTGGGATTCCAACACACAGTGAGGCAGTAACATAACGAGGGGCGAAGATGGAGTTTCTTTAAGAAAGGAAACCAAGGTGGATTGTAACAGAACTGCAAGAGACCTAGTCACCAAACGTATTGTGGGGCCCTTGTCAGATTTCAGTTCCAACAACTTTTTATTTTTTAGGTGACTGGGGGAAATTCTTATGTAATTATAGCTTATTGATGCATAATCCAATGTCATAAAACTTACTCTTTCAAAGTGTGCAATTCAGGGAAGGCATCTGGCCTAGCAGCCGAGGTGTTCACCTTCCAGAATGCGAGTGATCAGTTCCCAGAGAATAGTGATTGTAGCTCAAGTGACTGGGCTCCTGCCACACTCGTAGGAGACTGAAGTGAAGTGTGCCTCCAGTTTCACACGGCTGTGACAGTTATGGGCAAGCAGGTAGAAAACCAGGGAATAGGAGCTTTCTGTCTCTTTTGTTCACAGAAATCATTTTAAAGAATTTTTATGAATGAACACATTCCATATATTTGGAATACTCTTTCTTATACAATTCAAGTACTGGAACTCAGCTTAACCAAGCCGCCACCTGTGATAACAGCATCCTATAGGAGTACTGGTTCAAGTCCTGGCTACTTTACTTCCAATCCAGTTCCCTGATAATGTGCCTGGGAAGGCAGCAGAAAGTGGTGCAAGCACTTGGGGTCCTGCCATGCACAAGGGGGGCTCCTGGCTTCAGTCTAGCTCAGCCCCAAATATTGTGGCCATTTAGGTAGCAAACCAAAGGACGAGTTTTCAATGTCTCTCTAACTCTGGCTTTCAAACACGTAAGTCAATCTTTGTGGCTTTTTAAAAGAAAGTACACAGTTGGTGGGTTTTTAGTACACACAAGTTGTACACCATTCTTGGTCCTTAGTTTCAGAGTGTTTGTATCACTCTGAAAAGACACTCCACAGTCATTGAGACTGCACATTTCTTTACTCAGCCCTTAGATCTGATTTTCTGTTTTCCATGGATTTTCCTCGTTTAGACATTTCAGAGAAATGGACTCATACGGGAGGATGATTTATTTTACTTAGCCACTGCTTTTGTGGTTCGTTCAGACATTATCACTCCATTCTTTTTCGTGATTGACTAAAATTCTCTCCTGTAGATATGCCGCTTTTGCTTATCCACTCATAAGTCGATGGGTGTTTGGTTTGTACCCATTTTTTGCCACCATGAAATTTTGTACCCATTTAATGTCACCATGAAATTTTGTGTATCAATTTTTGTGTGGATATATGTTTTGGGATTTTTTGACTACACAGGGATCTTCAGTTTACGAACAAATGCATATGATGGTAAAATATATGTAGGATTTCAAAGCTTTTTGCCCAAAGTCAAGCGTTCTATAGTAACCTTGTACACCTGAGAGAAAATTGCTGGCCATTTGGCAATTCCATGTTTAACATTTTGAAGAACTATCAAACTCTTTTCTAAAGTGGCTGTACATCTTAGTGCCATACTATGTGAGGTTTTCGTTTTCAATCACTTATCAACACTTGGTATTATGCCTTTTTTGTTACAGTTATTTTAATCAACACGAAATCAGTGGCTTCTCATTGTGGCTTTCCTTACCTTTCCTTAACAACTGATGACGTTAAGAATCTTGTGTGCTAGTTTGCCATTGGTATATGTTCTTTAGAGAAATGTGTAGTCGAATAATTTGCAGATTTTTCTACTGGCTGATTGGACATTATTTTCAGTTCTTTGCGTTCTTTATTCTGGATAAAAATTCCTAAAAGATACATAATTTTAAAATAGTTTCTCCTATTCAATGGGTTGTCTTTGAATTTTTTTTACATTTATGTATTTTTACTGGAAAGACAGATGAGATTTACAAATAGGAGACACAAAGAGAAAGTGTCATTCTGCTGGTTCACTTCACTCCCCAAATGGTGGCAACAGCCAGAACAGAGCCTATCTAAATTCAGGAGCCAGAAACTTCTTCTGGGTCTCTCATACAAGTGCAGGGTCCCAAGGCTTTGGGCCATTCTTTCCTGTTTTCCCAGGCCATAAGCAGGAAGTTGGATGAGAAATGGAGCAACTGTTACATGAACCGGTGACATACGGGATTCTGGCATGTACAATGTGAGAATTCAGCCATTGAGTTATTACATTATGGCTGTCTTTTCATTTTTGTTTAAAAACTGTTTTATCTATGAGCCTGGCACAGTAGCCTAGCGGCTAAAGTCCTCGCCTTGCACATGCCAGGATCCCATATGAGCACCAGTTCTAATCCTGGCAGCTCCACTTCCCTTCCAGCTCCCTGCTTGTGGCCTGGGAAAGCAGTCAAGGATGGCCCAAAGTCTTGGGACCCTTGCACCTGTGTGGGAGACCCACAAGAAGCTCTTGGCTCCTGACTACAGACCCGTCCATCTTCAGCCATTGCGGCCACTTGGGGAGTAAAACCAGTGGACGCAAGATCTTTCTCTCTGTCTCTCCTTCTCTCTGTAAATCTGATTTTCCAATTAAAAAAACAAATCTTTTTAAATTTTTTAATTGATTCATTTTCATTTTATTTAAAGGGCAGAGCCACAGAGATAGATAGAAATTTTCCATGTGCTGAGTCACTCCTCAGATGTCTGCAACATCCAGGGATGGACCAGGTGGGTGAAGCCTGGGATCTGGAACATGATCCACACTCGTGTGGGTGACACGGACCCGGGCACTTGAGCCATCACCATCTGCTGCCTTCCAGGGTGCCCACTAACGGGAAGCTGGAAGCAGATGATTTGGGACTCAAACCCTAGCCCTCTGATATGAAATGTGGCTGTCCCACGGAGTGGCTTAACTACTGTGCCAAATGCCCACCTTCTTTGCTTTTTTTGTTTTGCCATGTATTCCATAATTGCTTCAAGAGGCACAATCGCAACAGGAAAAAGAAATCTAGCCTCTAATTCACTCACTAATGGCCCCAGCTGCCAGCACCTATCCCGGCAGAACCCAGGAGCCCAGAGCTCCAGCTGGGTCTCTCACGTGGGTGCAGAGAGGGCCTCAGGGGCTTGCCATCCTCCGAGGCCTTCCAGGTACTTAAAAAAAAAAAAAAAGAGTGGTTTGTTTTGTTTTAGTAAAAAGTAAAACATGTATTCAAAAGAAAAGCCAAAGTGTCCCAGGAACTTTAGCAGGGAGCTGGACTGGAAGCTGAATAGCCCCAACTCCAACCAGGTCTTCGATGTGGACTGCGGGTGTCCCCATTGGTACCACAATCTGTTCCCAAAGGTTTCAATTGTGATGAAGTCCAATTCATCAGATTTGTCTTTGACTTGTGCTTTTTTTCTATATTTCTCGAATTGGATTTCAAAGTAACTTGTCCATCTGTGAAGTTAATGGAGTTAGATTTATGCCTAATCATTTATATGATTAAAACTATAACACAACAATTGGGCTTGAGACTGCAATATACTTCATTTTATTAAATGAACTTGGGACTGTCACCTGTAGTCATGACATGTAACTAAACAATTTCAGTTTTTAACCCATATTATGTCATCAGTTAAACGAATTGAATGATTTAGTCGATTTATAAGGGAACGGAATACCGGTAGAAATCGTTGTGTAAATAGTAACTACATAATTTGAAATTTTTTCCCTTGCCTCAAATTTCACAGTTACACTTATGAATAAGGAGAAAGAATTATTGCTTCTAAAATCGTCCTGAACATAGAGTACATACTGTATTACCAACCCTGCAGGTCACTCATTTTGCCTCTGCTGCAAGTCAGTCTCCCAATTAGAATCCAGAAAAGTGAGAAAATGTGGCTCTGAAAAAAAAAAATTCAATATATAACCCTGTTTTTATAATACAAAATATAGGAGGTAAAGCTGAACAAATATCTTCTGGGCTTTTAAGAGAAATTTACCAGAAATGGTAAGTTCTGGAGGAAAGTGGTAAGTTTTCTGTTTATCCAAGGGAAACATGAGTTTAAAAATATGAAGAAGCAGTGGAACCAGTGACTAACAAACAATACAGAGGAAAACCTCACAGCTTCTACACACCATTTAAAAATGTTTAAACATCTTTAAAGGGTAAGTATTTGGGATAGGGGTCTGGCGCAGTGGCTGGGGTGCCTATTTGGCATAGCAGAGGACCTAGGTTCAGGTCCTAGCTCAGTCCCCAAGTCCCTCATTTCCGCTTCCAATTGATCCGCACTCAGTAAGGCCGCAGGTAATGGCTCCAGTACTTGGGTCCCTGTCACCCACATGGAAGAATCGGAGTTTCCACTTGCTGCCGGCATTTCTCGGGGAAGCAAACAGATAAGAGATTTCTCTGCTAACTTTTGTCTCTCTGCCCTTCAAATAGAGTTAGAGTAGGTTCTTTCACATAGCACTGCACAAATAAGTAAAACTTGATCTCCTTCAATAACCAGTGTCCTCACATAAACTCAATTCCATTATCTCTGGACCATTATATATAACTATGTGCAAAAAATTACATAATACCTTAAATACATGTCTTAATCTTAATTAAATCAGTGATTCATCTTTAAATGGCAAGTAGTTTTTTGTAATTACTGTAGCTAAATGCTCTGCTGTAACTCTGTTCTATCATTGATTCTGACTTTCATCTACCTGAAATTCACATGGATCCAAACATTATTGTGTTTATTTGTAGTATCCAAAGTGATTTTCTAGAAGTAATAAGAGTTCCAACTTTTAATTAGTTATGAAAAAACACGGAAATATTTTTTAAAGTACCCAGAAGAAAATGTAAATGACAAGTAAAAATATTTTTTCAAAGGTTTATTCTGTGGCCTAGCCACAATGGCTTAATGGCTAAGTCCTCACCTTGGAAATGCCAGAATCCCATTTGGGCACCATCGGTTCATGTCCCAGCTGCTCCACCTCCCATCAACTCCCTGCTTATGACTTGGGAAAGCAGTAGAGGATGGCCCAAAGCCTTGGGACCCATAGCATAGTTCCTGGCTCCGGCTTTGGATTAGTTCAGCCATTTGAGGAATGAACCAGTGAATGGAAGATATTTTTCTTGTAAAAAAAAAAAAAAAAAAGGATCCCTATTACTTCCCAGTGGGGTCACACACTGGCAGGTTCCACCAGCATGTAGAATTTCCAGTGACCTTCAGCGCCTGAGTGGATAGAAGCGCTCTCTCGCTCTCGCTCTCTCTTTCCCTCTCTCTCTCTTTCCCTCTCTCTCTGCCCCTCCTTCTCTGTCTATAAATCTGACTTTCAAGTAAAGTAAATAAATACTGTTTTTAAAAAGCTTTTAAAGTTACTGCTAAGCAGGAATGACTATCCATCAACACTAGAATAACCCCCGGAAACAAACAAACAGGGTATTTCTCAGACACTGGATGATTGCGCACATCGTAATTCACCTCTAGCGTCGTGCCTGGTGTCTCCTTGGTGCTTTGTTTCACATGGCCTTTAAACGGCTTAGATTTTTCCTGCCTCACTCACACACGCGCCATGCCTTTGCCTTGTTCCCTGGTTCTCTCATCTGCATATCTCTCACCTCTCCCACATTCTTCTGAACAACCAAGCTCAGGACTTGTTGGGTGTGTGTTTCGTGGGTCTAGCAAAACTTTGGACCAGAAGGAGTCAGCAAGCACCCTGAGGTTTGCATCTGGCCTGCAGACATGTTTTCGTTAGCTTAAAGGTTATCTGAGGAAAAAAAAATCAATGAAAACATTTAGAACTGATAGAATTTCACATCACATCTTCTGATTTCATTTCTATTGAAATACTGAACGCTTGGCACACCTGTGCTGGCGTTGCTGCCTGGCACCATCAGTGGGAAGTCACTAGCAGAGCTTTCCATGGGCAGGCAGAGGTTCTCCAGCTGTGATCCTTTGCATCTAGCTCCTCCCTGGTTCTTACAAGTACCTGAGTTTGGGATCCCTGTGTTAGACATTCTGTAGCACTCGTCAGTGATATTCTAGTATTATTTTTTCAAACTCCACTTGTTCAACCAAGTTTGGCACAAGGACCGAGGATGCCTTCACAAAATGCTCTTAGTGTATATATAAACCTCTAGGAGCTTGCCAAAGTCGACTCCACGAACCAGTAGTATTGGCATCCTCTGGCAGCTTGCTTAAAGCCCAATGGGGACGACCATTGGGCTTAACATTAAGATGCCTGCATCCCCTATCACCGTGCGTGGGATCCAAATCCAACTCTCCTCTTTACTCTCGCTTCCTGCGAATGTGGATTCTGGGACGCAGCGGTGAGCTGCCACCCTCATAGGAGATCTCCAGCGAGTCCTGGACTCCTGGCTTCAGTTAAGGAGGAAGTCACTGAGGTCATTTGGGAAATGGACAAGCAGATGGGCCAATCTCTGTTCTTCCCTGACTCTGCAATCCTAGGGATCCTGCATCCATGTTGGAGACCTGAAAGAAGCTCCTGGCTGCAGATTGGCTTAGTTTCAGCCATTGTGGCCATTTGGGGAGTGAACTAGCAGCTGAAAGATCTCTGTCTCTCCTTCTCTCTGTAAATCTGCCTTCCCAATAAAAACAAATATTTAACAACAACAACAACAAAACATTAATAATCTGGGCTGTGCCAGTCAGAATTGATATTTGGACAACATCCCCAGTTGATTCAGATTTCATTAAAAATTAAGATGTACTGCTCTATAGAGAGAAAGCTCGTGATTCTCTCTCTCTCTCTCTAACACAGACATACATACCACTAAGGTCTGGTCTGATTTTTTTTTCAGTGATATGTCATGGAAAGATTATTTTGAAAGTTATTGGGCCTAGTGTGATGGTTCAGTGGCTAAATCCTTGCCTTGCTTGTGCTGGGATCCCATACAGGTGCTGGCTCATATCCCAGCTGATCAGCTTTCCCATCCAGCTCCCTGCTTGTGACCTGGAAAAGCAGTCAAGGATGGCCCAAAGCCTTGAGATCCTGCATCCACATGGGAGACACAGAAGAAGCTCCTGCCTTTGGATTGGCTCAGCTCCGGCCATTGTGGTCACTGGATGGAAGATCTTTCTCTCTATTTCTCCTATCTGCAAATCTGATCTGCCTTTCCAATAAAAATAAATAATTCACAAGGAAAAAAAAAAGTTATTAACATACCAGTCAACCACTTCTCCTGCCTCAGCTTCTGCCGCCAAGTGCCCGGGTGTCATGGACTCTTACCCAGAACCCAGGCAAAACTTTGCTGTTCCATCTGCCTGTCTCCACCTGCCCGCCTCATCATCCTCTTACCCGCCACAACCATGGCAGTCCTTTGTTGATCAGCTAAGAGGAAAAAGTGGAAGTCTGCAGCTTGGCCCAATATGCCCCAAGATGTGTGTTTTCTTGTCATTGTGCTGGTATTGTCAACTGTGCCTTCCCACATCCCGTCACGTTGGCACTTTAGCCTTTCCTGTAGCCTTTGCCTAGAATATTCTGGTCCCTGTCACCTTTTTCTCATGGCTTTGTTCAAATGCTTCTCCCTAAGGACATTATTCTGATCCTTTACTGAAAAAGAGCAAAAATATTGCAAAACTTTCCCACCAACCTCAACCTCCATATTGTGCTTTAATTATTTTTTTTCTGACAAAGCATTGATTATATTGCATCATGTAATTGACTGACTTATTATTGCTATTACTGTTTATTTTCTGACTCCTGCAGTGAGCATGCAGCATCCTGTACAGCAGGGAGCTTCTACTGGTTTGCTTGCGGATATGTGGAGCACACACTGTCTCATTGCCGGCATGTTGCGGGCCTTCCACAAAGGAATAAATGAAAGTCTTCTCTTCTTAAGGTGTGACTCCCAATTCCCTGTCTTCAGCTTTCATTCCAGCTGGAGCTGTCCTCTTTATTTTCTGAGCCATGAGCTGAGTTTTTGACTTCTGCAATCATTTTATTCACATAAGTTCCTTTTGGTTTGCTAGGTGCGCTTGTTGCTAAGCTGCCTCAGAGACGCAATGGCACAGTCTTGAATTTTTCATGTTTTCTTTGTCCTCGGATAACTTTCTCTTTTTTCTTCAAAATTTCTTTTACCTGTTTTCATTTTATTTTTTCATCTAAAAAGGTTTTTCAAAATCTGATAGTTTTATGTATCCCAATTTTAAATTTAAAATCAAGCATTTGGAATGGGATGGTGGCCTGGTGGCCAAATCCTTGCCTTGCACCCTCCAGGATCCCGTGTGTGTGTCCCAGCTGCTCCACTTTTCCACCCAGCTCCCTGCTTGTGGCCTGGGAAAGCAGTCAAGGACGGCCCAGAGCCTTGGGACCCTGCGCCCACGTGGGAGGCCCTGAAGAAGCTCCTGGCTTCAAATCGGCTTAGCTCCAGCTGTTGCGGCCACGTGGAGAGTGAACCGGTGGACGGAAGATCTTCCTCTCTGTAAATTTTTCTTTCTAATAATAATAATAATTAAAAAAAAAAACTTTAAAAAGTAAAATAAAATCAGGTACTTGAGTCACCGCTAACCACGCCAGGTCTGGCCTTGCCTCTTGGGAGGATACAGGGAGTGAACCAGTGGTTTGCAGATCTGTTTGTCTGACTTTGTCCCTGATAAACGGAAAGAAAAAAGAGGGAAGAAAGGAAAGAAGAAAAAAATGTAATCCAAATAACCTTTTCTTTTCTTTTTCTTTTTTTTTTTTAAAGGGCCTGGTACTGTAGCCTAGTGATTAAAGTCCTCACCTTGAACGCTCTAGGATCCCATATGAGCATCAGTTCTAATCCCGGCTGCCCTGCTTCCCATCCAGTTCCCTACTTACAGCCTGGGAAAGCACTAGAGGACAGCCCAAAGCCTTGGGACCCTGCACCTGTGTGGGAGACCTGAAAGAAGTTCCTGGCTGCTGGATTGGAGCAGCTCCACCATTGAGATAAAAATAAATAAATCTTAGAAAAATAAATTGATGTTGACATTAGGCGACTCTGTTATTAAACACTAAAGAGACAGAGACCTTACAGACAGAAAGACTTTGAATTCACATGCAATTATTTTAGTACCATGGAAACAGCATATAAAGGATATAACGCATCCTTATCTGAGAAATGGAGTTATGAAGTCATCTGAATAAATGGATGGGATGAGGTCAGCTGAAAAATATCCCCCCAGGGGGTCCATGTCCTAATCACTGGAATATGTTACCGTACACAAGAATGTTCCAGAAAGTTTGTGTGGATAGTCTAACATCTGAGTTTCTAGGACAGTGACATGTTGAAGCAGATTAAGCTGCTGCATTACTTTACCAGGAGAGCCAGTTCCAATCTTGGCTGCTCCATATCCGATCCATCTCCTTGCCAAAGTACCCAGGAAAGCAGCAGCAAACGATCTAGCTACTTGGGCCCCCGTCAGCCACATGGGAAACCTAGATGAAGCTCCCAGTTCCTGAGCTCAGCCTGGCCCAGCCCTGGCCACTGAGGCCATTTGGGGAGTGAACCAACAGAAGGGAGAGCTCTACCTCTTTCTATGTACTTCTGTAACTCTGCTTTAAAATAAATGATACATATTTTTTCAAAATATATCTTTTTTTTAACTTTTTTTAAAATTTTTATTGGAGAGGCATATTTGCAGAGAGAAAGAGAGACAGAAAGATCTTCTGTCCGCTGGTTTACTTTCCAAGTGGCCACAAAGGCCAGAGCTCAGCTGATCTGAAGCCAGGAGCCAGGAGCTTCTTCCGCGTCTCCCACGCGGGTGCAGGGTTCCAAGTTTTAGATCATCCTCTACTGCTTTCCCAGGCCACAAGCAGGGAGCTGGATGGGAAGTGGGGCGGCTAGGATTAGAACTTGCACCCATATGGGATCTTGCTGCAAGGCGAGGACTTTAGCCACTAGGCTACCACACCGGGCCCCAGATGTATTTTTGGCGCATTAAGTGTTTCTTCCATTTAGCCCTTGGAGGTCTTGGATCTCGGAAAATGGAAGTTCTGTATGATAAATCAGCATGTTAGCATTATGTCTGAAACTGGTTTCTTTCTCATACAACAGCTGCTTTATTATACGACTCGACTTTTTGAAAGTCTTAATTTAGTACACGAGTGAATAAAAAGACACTTTAACTAGTTTATTGGAAAACATTAGGCAATTAAAGGGTCAATCTGAAACAGACATAAGAACGGGATGAAATTTGCTTATTTTTGACTCTATGGTTGCCAGAATTAATCAAATCATGAATGTGCATAATTTCTTTTTTAAAAATGGGATGTTAAAGTGCTTATTCTTAGCGGTTCTTCAGTATTCATTTCATGCTAAATAAATCATTATTAAATGCTTAGGAAGACAACTATTTTAAGCCATGTGTGCATTTGAAAATGTAACTCATTGCTTTCTGCGGGCAATAACAATAAGCTATGTAAGTTGCAATTCACCATGATTGTTGGAGGCATGCTGCAAATAAGAATGCATTTTTTAGTGAAGTAAGGAAAATTGGACTGGAACGGGTTTAATGTTCTTTTGAAACAGGGTGTAGCATTGCCCAATGGAAAAAGGACAGATTTGTGTTTTCTGGGAATTCTGTCAGAGATTACACAATGGCAGGGCTGTTTTTACATTCTAGGAGGGCCACAGAATTTTTGGAGTAGATAAGGGAGTCCTTGGTCCCCTTGCCTCCAGGTGTGATTTAAGTCCTGCCCACCCGCCTTCTCTTGAGCTTCTGTTTCTGATGGGGGCAGCAGGAGAAGCAGGTGTTGAGCCAATAAAGGAAGATTCCTTTCACCAAATCAAGTGCCACAAGGGCAGAACACGTGGGTGTTTCACCGTGGTAACCCCAGACCGCACTCCAGTGCCTCGGCTGAGGTCAGCTGGCAGCCACAGAGGTCTGGTATCAACATGAGAGAAAGTTCTTTTTACATTTAATGTTGAAGAAACTTTACTGGAAAGGCAAAACGGAGATCTTCCTTGTACTGATTCCTGAAATGCCCCCTGCAAGAACCAGGACTGGGAAAGGCTAAAGCTGAGAACTGGGAACTCAGTGTGGGTCTCCCGCATGGAGAGCAGGGACCCAGCTACCTGAGCCACTGCCTGCTGCTTCCCTATGTGTAGGAAGCTGGAATTGTGAGCAGAGCTGGGAGTGGCATTCAAGCACTCTAAAACAGGAAGCAGGCATCCCAAGCGATGTTTTGCTACTGTAGCAAACATTAGTCCTTATTGTTAAAAGATGTCCAGGGTTGGGCCTCAGGATTCTTTTTTTCTCTTCTTCTTGTTGATTCGTCATTCTGATTCCATGACCACCATCCTTGAGTGTACTTATGACCCAAGATGTCTGAAACTCCAGCTGCCTTGTCCTGTACTGTGCGGGAAGGAGAGTGGAGGAAAATAAGATTTCCTTGTAGTCTAGTTACAGTCAGGAGATGGAGAAAACCCAACAGTACTGGAGGCTTTGGAAAGGAAAGGCATGTGAACTTGACCCTGATCCTCGATCATTCCTTATTTCATACCTGAAGTTTGCACCTCCTGACTATTAGACAGTTTCAGGAAGCGCACATGTATGACCAGTAAGTAGCAAATGTGTGTTGCAGAGGAGGGGGGTGTGGTCCCTGAGGCCAACAGGGGCCTGTCCAGTCTAAGCTGGTCACCGTAGCTAATGGGCACATTTTTGAATTTTGAAGTCTGTAAAAGTCTGTGTATCTTTTAAGGACGTGTTTTTTGTTTGTTTGTTTCCTAAGGTCCCACTTGTCTCTCCCTGGCTACAACTGAGTTACATGACCACTGTCGTCTTCAGGGCGTGTAGGGAAGGTGGTCATTTTTACTGGGCACATCGCCATGTCGTGTGAAAGCCAGGAAAGGAAGTGGTTGGACAAACCTCATGAGGACAATGCGATGTTTGTATGAGGTAAAACGTGAGCAATCTACATGACTGTTCTCTGAGGCTTTCATTAAAAGTAGAATATATTTCCTATAAAAAGGAAATTATTATGATGGTAGATTTTTTTCTTCTACAGTCTTAAAAAAAAACTATTCAGTTATTTAAGAGAGACAAATAGAAAGCTCTGGTCTATTGGTTCACTTCCCAAATGGCCACAACCAGCTGGAGCTGGGCTAGGTAAACGTTGGAGAGCAGGAACTCAATCCTGGTCTCTGGTGTGAGTGGTCAAAACCCAAGTGCTCTAATGGGATACAGCCATGGACCGCTCACACCTGCTTACCTGGTTAATTAACAGTTGTGGGGGGTAGAGGGAGAAAGACTCCACCCTTCCTACCCTCTTGCACCAATCAAGTTAATTGAAAGCACACCCGCCCCTCTTGCCTTCCGCGCCATGCAGAATAATTGGCAGCAAGGCAATAACGCCAGAGGCTCCGCACACCTGGGCCTTCTTGCCTCCTATTACGATAGGTTAGGTTAGTTAACTACAGGAAAACTTTGGGCTCTGATAACTCCCTGTCTGCCTGAAACTTTGTACTGCTTGGCTCTCAATCTGGTTGGAGAAGCAGAGCTTAAAAACTCCTGACTTTGGCAGCTGGTGGCAGTGGCTGCTGGAGTGTGGCGGGAGCTGAGGTCACCAAGCTTGGGTAATAAAGACTCCACCTAACACACTTGGGTCCAGTGTGAGCTCTCCGGCCCTCTGCAACAAGAAACACGCACCCTACACCAGGTTCACAAAGAAGGATTTGGTCAGGCAGGCCTTGTTACCGTTACCCCAGGTGTTGCGGAGTAGCCATTTCTGGGCTGTCTGCTGTCAATTAACCTGTCAAGTGGGTGCTAGTCATCACTGCTGTGCCCCATTACGCAGCTAATGCTCATGAAACTGTTCTCGCTGTGTTTGACCACTTGTTGTCAAACCTAACTTTACAACACACAGGTTTAGCTGTGTTGGGGCTCAAAAAAAAATTGTATCCTTTATCCAAAAGGAAACCATTAACCTTAAAAAACCATCATCTTGGGGTGGTGGCACATCAGGTCTCAAGCCTCTTCGTCTGCGACACCAGCATCCCATTTGGGCACCGGTTTGTGTCCTGGCTGCTCCACTTCCCATCCAGCTTCTGGCTTATGGCCTGAGAAAGCACAAAATGGCCCACGTCCTTGGTCCCCTGCCTCGTGTGGGAGACCAGGGAGAAGCTGCTCGCTTCGGATTGGTTGTTGTGGCCATTTGGAGTGTGAACCAGCAGTTCGGAAATCTCCCTCTCTCACCTCCTCTCTCTCTTTTTCTTCTCGTCCTTTCGCTGAAGGTCTTCCCTTTCAATTAAAAAAAAATTAAAATTAAAAATATTCTCTTGCCATGCCTTTCTGATTGGATCTTGCCATGATGAAATCCTCTGAGCCACCTTAGCTTGATGGTAGACCAGAAGACCCTTCCAGCCCCACTATGAGAAGGGGCCTTGCTGTGTACTGGGAGGAAGGAACCTCACACAGAAACCAAGAAGCACCTGAATACACAGAGGCCTTGCTGGAGCTAAGACTCTTTGCACCTGATCGTATTTCTACATGGCTCTCCAGGTTTTCTTGAACCTAGCAAACCCTAGGGCTAGGGGATCTTTATTTCTAAGGCTTGTGAGCATATCACTTTGATTAAACACATTTGTTATGTTCTTTTGTTGATTTACCTTTAGTTCATGATCTTAGCCAGGAAGCTAGGAGATGAGGAAAAGGTGTCTTTCCTGCTCAGCAGTAGGCTCTCTTGGCAGACTCATTGACTCACGAGCGAGGCCAGCTGAGGCAGAGGGCTGATAACCAGCGACTCGACGAAGCTCGGGCAGCTCCAGGGCCTGCATCCAGACGGGCTTTGCAGGAAAGGGGAGAAAGCCGCCGAAGTCAGCAATGGTAAGGACTTGACTGTTCTAAGGATGCGGGGAACTTGTAAGAACAGAAAAAAAATGACAATCTGTTGGGTTTTATATGGGACTAAATGCCTCACAGAACTTGATGGAAATGAATGGATATATTGGAGCTATGTAAATTTTTCTCAAAAGAGTTAGAGAGGGAGAGGTCTTCCATCCGCTGGTTCACTTCCAAAATGGCCACCACAGATAGAACCAGGACTTCTGAGTCTCCCATGTGGATGAAGAAACCCAAGGCGTCGGGCCATCCTCTGTTGCTTTCCCAGGGTATTGGCAGGGAATTGGGTCAGAAGTGGAGCAGTTGGGACTGACACTAGTGCCCATATGGGATTCTGGTGTGCAAAGTATAGGATTAGCTCGCTGTACCACTGTGTTATCCCTTCCCCTAGAAGATTTTTGAAGGGCCTTATGCTGTAGTTCAATGGGTTAAGCTGTTGCCCCCCTGGTACTCCATGTGCTTGCTGGTTTGAGTCCCAGTTACTCACTTCCAATTTGGCTCTTTGCTAATGACCTGGAAAGCAGCAGAAGATAGCCCCAGTGCTTGGGCTCCTGCACCCATGTGGGAGGCCTGGAAGACGCTTTTGGCTTTGGCCTGCCGCAGTCCTGGCTGGCTGTACTGGTCATTTGGGGAGCGAACCAGCAGATGGAAGACCTCTATCTCACCCCACCTCTCTATAATTCTCTCCAGTAAACCAATCTTTTAAAAAAGTGAAAGATGTATCACCTAAAAATACTATTTTTCATTTTTGCCACATTATGTAAGTTTGATTAAGCTTTACACTACAACCAAAGTGATTTCCAGGGGCACACATACTCAATTTTCCCATCTAACTAAACTTAGCATTTTATTGCAGTACATCTGTTTCCCAGCAGATTTTTTTTGTGGCACTTTACAAAATGATCATCTCATTACTGTTTAAAATATTAGCAAGGGTAGTTCCTACATATGGATGGCAACAAGTTGAGTGTCTAAGGATCCCCATGAATTTGAGATTCATATTATATGTGTTTTTCATTGTTCTAAATTAAGCCCAACCATGGTGTCATTTTACATACCACAATGTTGGATGAAGCTAGCAATTGTTTATTAACCACCAATGAAAAAGACACAGAATTACAACATAGCAAATACTGAGTCAAGTATTAACATGGCGAACAGTGAATATGATTTGTTGTTTTGGCAATCATAGATAAATACTTAAGCACCAAAATAGTTTTCTCTAAAGAGATAATTTCACTGCTTTCTTGGCTGTGATAGGCAGGACCTAAATAGGAACCTAGGTGGAACTTGTCAGCACAAGCACGACTTCGCTATGGCGTAGGTGCTACCAAGTGTGCCACTCCAGTGTGTGCCTCTGTCATGCCTTATGCGGGGTTGAGCATATAGACCACGTTATCGGGCAGGCAAGGGATTTAAACTCAATCATTGCTTAATGAGCTGCAGGTTCTGCCAATTTTATCTCAGGGTCTGTGTCAGGCGCCTTTCCTACATACCGTTAACATTTAAAAGTTGCTCCTCTACCCCACCTACTAACTTTAGCACTTATAAGCTGTGTGGACCTTTGGTGAAATGGATGCTCCTTCACCATAAAGATGTGTTGGAAGTGTGTAAGTACCGGAGAGCAATCTAGGATGCATTGTGGTGTTTACACAACACAGGTGAGCTAATGATTTAAAGATTTACATTTAATGCCAGATTCCTCAGATGTTAAAAAAAAAAAATCTTTTTTAATGCAATACTTAAAAGACAATCTGATACTATCGACATGACTCGAAGTTTGAAAAAAAAAAAGCTGGTTTCCGTTTATTTCAGTGGTTTGCACAGCGTCGAACAGATCTGAACTCGAATCAAGCAGTGTATGGAACTGATTTGGGGTCAGGGGGCGGATCATTAACGGAAGAAAGATGTCTTTTTATTGTTGCTTGTTGAGGCCACAGCTAGAAATCACAGTCGCGATCCCGCCCGGCCTCCGGTGCTGGGGAGGGTGTGTGTGTGCGGAGGGGAACGCCACACAGCTTTCCGCCCTCCTGCCTCTCCTCACCGAGCGCCCCGAGCCAGGCCCACTTCCGCCCCGAGCCCGGGCCCCGCGGCGCCCCGCCCCCCGGGCGCGAGAGTGGCCGACTGTTCCCGCGATGCCGCGGGAGCGCGCGAAGTGTGTGTGGGGGGGGGCGGAGGAAAGGCTCGCCAGCCCCCAGAGTGCACCGCGGGCACGTGTGTGGGGTGTGTGCGCGCGCGCGCGCCGGGCGATCGCGGGAAAATTCTCTCTCCTTCCCTCCCCCTCAGGGAAAGAAAAAAAAAAAGTCAAAACAAAACTCAAAAAAAAAAAAAAAAAAAAAAGGCCAGTCAAGAAGCAAAGCCAACATTTTCAAGCCACCACAGAGCCCGGGCGGTGGCTTCCTTTCCAGCCCCTGCCCAAACTGCTGAAGCAGCTCTGGCGAGGACCACCCGGTAAGAGCGAGCCGGAGGGGCCACAGCCCGAAAGGCAGGCGGCGGCCTCCCTCGGGGGGTCTGGCCGACACGTCAGCCCGGCTCGGCAGGCTCGGGGGGAGGAGGAGGCGGCCGAGTGCGGGGCTGGGGGGTGGGAGGTGGACGGGAAGACTCGCGAGAGCCTCCATGGCGGCCCCCGCGCCTCGAGGTGGGTGAGCCGGGCTCCCGCCGGCAGGCGCCCAAACCCGAGCGGGCCGAGCCCGCGGGGCGGGGCCTCGGCTCGAGGGGGCGGAGCGAGTCCGAGGGGCGGGGCCTCGACTCGAGGGGTGGAGCCGCGGCATCGGGGGCGGAGCTCGGCCTCGAGGGGGCGGGGCCGGCGCAGGGGTCGCGCGGGAGGGGGAGCCCCGGAGCCCTGGGAGCTGCAAGTTGGCGTTTGGGTTCTTTTTGTTTCGTTGAGTGCAAAGCAATTACGTATGTTAAAAAAAAAAAAAGCAGAGGAACCTAGGTGAATTTCTTGGATTTGGGTCCCTGGGAGCTTGTGACACGTTCGTTTCTTTCAAGGCAGCAACCCTCTCTCCCTCCCTCCCCCCCCCCAGCCCCACCGCCACCCCCACATCCACCCCATCCCCTCCCCCGACCCTGTCCTCTCCGACCCCGGGGCCCTTGGGAGGGGGCGAAGCGTGGTCGTCATTCGAGGAGCCCTGGGCGCGGCTGTTCTCCCCCCACCCCCGCCCCTCGCCTTTCTTCCCTGGTCGGGAGGAGGGTTCGGCTGGGCGATTGTCTCCCCCACAGCCTGTTATTTGAACGCGTTCAGAACCCTTGACTAGTTTTTTTTGGGGGGTGGGGTGGGGTGTTTGTTGGCTTGTTCTTTTGTATTATTAGTATGGATTTTTTTTTTTTCACGGTGGGCACTTTAGCAACTACAAGCGCTCTCTGAGCCTGATGTAAGGGCCAGTTGTTAGACGAGGGTGGGGATTTGGAGTTTGGGAAACACGAAAAGTTTGGGAGCAGAATATGAAGGAAAGAGGCCTAGAACTTTCCCAGCCAAGATCTTTATGTGCCTGGGCTTTTGTTTGAATCCGGAATTGTTTGAAAGCTGCTGGATTGGTGGTTTTGTGCGAACCTGTGGCCTGTTGAATGCCTGCAAACGGTTTTTGCGCATTTACTCAAATGAGCACAGCACCTTTGGGCCACCCTGGGAGGAAGGAGGAAGATGGGATTGTATGTGGGGAGCTGGGAGAGAAAGTGTGTGTGCTCGTTGTGACGTTCGCCGTGAAAGTTAAATCCAGTTGAAGTTTCTCGTGGAAATAAGCACGGGAGGGGGGAATGGCTTACGTTTATACAGAGGAAAGTGCGCATTCAAAAGAAAAGTTGTTTTCCTTCTATCAAGGTCCGCTTTCACTTTAAGAGTTAGGGACGGTTTCTTCAGATCAGGCCAGAGTATACTTTCGAATATTTGTACATTTTAATTCAGTCTTAAAGATTTCTTTTTTGTGAAAAACACCTAGGCCTCAGAGAAATCCAATTTCATGTTCCTCCTTTTTGTTCTGTTTTCTAATGAAAAACCTTAACTTGATTGGTTGGCTGGATGTGAAAGATGTGCTGTGGCGTGTGTATCTAGCTGTGTGAGCATCTTAAATGCTCTTTCTAACCAGTTCCATATTTCAGCAAGTAGTTCCAGTGACAATTATACACATTTTGTACTTACGCAAACCAGCTCCAGGGAGGCCAGCCTCACCCCTAGAAAGTTGGATTGGTTATCTGGGCCACAGAGCCCGAGGAATCTCACATGAGTGGTGGGCCAAGCTGGTAGTGGTAGGACCTCAAATCAGGCTAGAAATCAGCACCACAGTTTTTTTTTCATTTTACTTTAGCCTGGGATATGTATATTCTCTGCTTATAGATCCTGCATGACTGACTTTTTAACATGTAACACTTAAAGGCACAGTGAATTTTTATTGCAAAATACAGAAGTGGAGCAAAAACAAGAATTGAGATAGTGCATATCTTAGGAATTTTTTAAAACTAACTATATAATATCTGTGTCTGGACATTTCCTATAGATGAACTCGTAAAATCCCTGCTGGCTCTGGATTCTTTCACTGAACATGCTGTTTTGAAGGCTTGGGTATAGATATGTGTTTGGACTTGGTTAGAAAGGCTTTTGCAACATTATCTGGGCTGTTTTATTAAGCTCTTCATAAACTCTACTGCATAAATAGAATTCATTTCCCTGTAAGAGCAGTCACGTAGGGGGCTATGCAGCATTCCTGGTTTTCAGTTACAGGCGGGCAGAGTTCACGTAGAGATCACCTTGTTGAAGAAGCTGTACTTTCTGCTTTCTAAACAAGTGGCTCTTGCAACCACAGGGAACTTTTGGAACCACTCACAGTTCATGATTTCAGTTTAGAGTATTGACATCACCTTAACAAGTTTGTGGCGAGCAGGCCTCCCAGCTGCAGCTGCAGGCGGCCCTCGAGTGCTCTGTGTCCCTGTGGAGGGGCCTTCCTGGACTTCACAGATGTGTGAATTCCTAAAACAGACAGCTGCTGTATGTGGAGTCTAGAGACGCCTCCATCTTGTAGCCTGTGTTAGTAGTTTTTGTTTATTTCTGAATTGTGTTCCATTCTATGCACATTCACGTTTGTGGACGTTAGGTTGTGTCTAGTTCTTGGCTGTCCTCAGTAATGCAATGAACATGGACATTCACATGCCAGTCTTGGGATATGTTTTCTTTGGTTAATAGATGCACGTGAGCTTGTACGGGTCTCAGTATGCATTTATGGTGGCAATGACTTTTTTCAGGGTAGAACTGTAGACAAAGAGCTGACTCTTCCCATTGTTTCACGATTTCCTTAGTCTGGTTCCAGCTTTTTACCAAAACGATCCTGCCAGGGCCCTTTTTCTCTCCTCGGTCCATCTTCCCTCCAAATGATGACACCAGTATTAGCCAAAATCTACACTCACACTGTATACACTATTGGCAAGAAGGCTGTGCATGGTGCAGGGGATCTTTGGAGACCCTGGGTATCCGTGTGTAGTGGCACATGCCAAGCTCTGCACCAAGGTGCCTCGCCTTTCACGGGCAGCGCATGGCATGGCGCTGCCGCCTTCGGCCACTGAGCGGGCTCTGCGCTGTGGACAGGGCCAATTAGAATCTCTTCTGCCTCCTGCGGCCTTGGAGCGTGGGAACCTTCCAGCAGAGCAGGTGCACCCGGCCCCTCGCACGCGCTTTCCCGCCCTATCCAGCACCCACTGCACTATGTTTTCTCCCCTCGTGCCCATCTGCGTTCTGGGGTGCTGCTCCATTCGTAGGAGACAAATTGGTACCACCACTGGTGCGTTGTGTCCATGAATGCAAAAAGTTTTTGGTCAACGGTCCTCTCATCCATTTCATGTTTGAACTAATTGATGTGATCCATCGTTGATGTGAAGTTGCCCATTCTTGGTTTCTCCTCCTCGGTGGACAGAATAATTCCGTGTTGTCCGTCTTAGTGTCTGCGCATACGCACGTCTCCTCCAGCGTGGCTTGGCCGGCCGGCCGCGAGTTGTGCTGTCACGCTCTGCTTCTGCTCCGGCTCAAGTTTCTAGTGCCCGCTTCGCCAGCGCCAGCATCCCCATGAGGCATCTGCGCTGCCACTTCAGCATGAGCCTCGGAGGGCGGGGCTTCTACAGCGCCTGCCACTGCGGCGTCTGGCTCCTGGCATATGCGCTTTCTGCGCTCCAGAGCCACCCGCTCTGCGTGTGGCTTCCCCAGCTGGAGGCTTGCTGTAATCTATGGCGCCTTGGGCTCCACGGTTTTACCCAAGCATCGTAAAGGCACTTTTGTAAGGGAGCTTCTGGTGGGACACCCTGTACTGCATGGCTTTTCCTGGTACCCTAGAAGATAGGTTTCTGGCAAGGTTTAAAAGGAGATTCTCCGAACGTTATTTAATGAGCGATGCTTGGGTCTGTCAGAAAAGCACAGAGCTCTTCTTGGAGAGCAGGATGTTGCTCAAACCTTTATCTATGCTCTAGGAGTGGTTACTTCCGCATTCATCTGCTGTTCTTAAATTCTCCCGAATAGCCAAGCCATTGTTACTCTAATCCCAGAATGGTGATGTTACTGACTTTCCATATTAAAATTGCTGTATAACACTGTGTAATTTCTCCTTCATTATTGTGTTTGTATTGATTCATTTTCTTTGCTTCTGGATTTTCAAGAAAAAATGGGCTGACATTGAGGCGCAGTAGGCCAAATTTCAGCCTGTGCTGCTTGCGTCTTTCATGGCTGCAATTCTGTTCTTCAGTTGTACTCCAGCCACACTGTTTCCAGTCCAGCTTCCTGCTCATATGCCTGGGAAAGCAGGGAAAGATGGCCTCGGTGGTTGGGAGGTAGGCATGGAATTCCAGGCTTCTGGCTTTGAGGCTGCTGCGGCCATTTGGGGAGTGAACCAGTGGATGCAACATCTCTCTCCCTGTCCATCTCTTACCCGGTCCGTGCCTCCCTGCCTCTGTAACTCTGATTTCAAACAAATAAACCCATCTTAAAAATAGTGAACAGTGAGATTGCTTTGCCTGTTTATTTTCTGGAATTGTGAAAGTAAAGCCTAGGGTTCTGCTTGTTTCTCCTTGTGCATAATCAAAGCAGTTGTTCGTGAGTTGTTGCAATGTAAAATGAGAATTGGCGTTTCTGTTTTTGAGACTTTTGAAAATTAAAATTTTTTTTTTTTTTTTTTTTTAAAGATTTTATTCATTTTATTACAGCCAGATATACACAGAGGAGGAGAGACAGAGAGGAAGATCTTCCATCCGATGTTTCACTCCCCAAGTGAGCGCAACGGGCCGATGCGCGCCGATCCGAAGCCGGGAACCTGGAACCTCTTCCGGGTCTCCCACGCGGGTGCAGGGTCCCAATGCATTGGGCCGTCCTCAACTGCTTTCCCAGGCCACAAGCAGGGAGCTGGATGGGAAGTGGAGCTGCCGGGATTAGAACCGGCGCCCATATGGGATCCCGGGGCTTTCAAGGCGAGGACTTTAGCCGCTAGGCCACGCCGCCGGGCCCTTGAAAATTAAAATTAAAATTAAAATTGATACAGGTAGTGAGAAGCAGTTGGGGAAATGGAGGGCAGAGGAGAGGATAGAGTTGGCCAGTGCTGTCCGGCTCGGGCTGGGGTCTCCGTGGGCTGAGCTGCCTGTCTGGGTCCCATGACCCTCTACCCGTGCTTTGCATTTGCCGTATTTCTGGGGCTTGCTTTTTCCATTTTGTTCTAGTGGGTTAATGTTGATTTTGTAATATAAAGTCCGCATCATCTAAACATGTATGTTTGATCTGTTTTACTGGAATCTGAGCTAAATGGGGTCTGCCATTCTGGTAATGACTCCTAAGACACTTTTGAAGCTGTTGCTGATTTCTCTCCCCCCCTCTCTCTCTCTCTCTCCCTCTCCCTCTCTCTCTCTCCCTCCCTCCCTCTCTCTCTCTCTCTCTCTCTCTCTCTCTCTCTCTCTCTCTCACACACACACACACACACACACACACACACACAATTCAGCACATACTCTTTTTATTTTATTTGAAAATCAAAGGTACCCAGAAAGAATGAGAAACAGGCTTCCTCCATCAGTGGTTCACTCGCCAGATAGCTGTAATGGCTGGAGTCGGGTGGATCTGAAGCCAGGGTCAGGAACTTCTTCTAGGTCACCCACACGGGTGCAGGGGTCCTATGACTTGGGCGATCCTCCACTGCTTTCCCAGGCCACAAGCAGGGAGCTGGATCAGAAGTGGAGCTGCCAGGACTTAAACAGGTGCCCATATAGGGTGCTGGCACTGCAGATGGAGGCTTAGTGTTCTGTGCTGTAGTGTTGGCCCCTACTGTGTCCTCTTAAGAGTTTGTGTGACCCCTTACTTGGTGATGTTCAAAGGTTCAGAAAGCTGAATTCATTTATTTCTTCATAGAAATTTGGACATGCTGCTTAACTTAGTGATTCCAAATATCCTGCTGAGACTAACTCCTTTTGGTTGTTTTCATTTTTTTCTTGTTACTGCGTTTCATGTTGTTGGCTGAGCCTCCACCTGTGGCACCAGTGTCCCATATGGGCGCCGGTTTGTGTTCTGGTGGCCCCACTTCCCATCCAACTCCCTGCTTGTGGCCTGGGAAAGCAGTGGAGGACGGCCAGAGCCTTGGGACCCTGCGCCCACATGGGAGACCTGGAGGAAGGTCCTGGTTCCTGGCGTGGATCTCTCCAGCTCCAGCATATTTGAAGAGTGAACCCACAGATGGAAGATCTTTTATCTCTTCTTCTCTTTAAAATGAAAATTTAAAAAAAAGTTTTTTTTAAAGGAACAGTCGCTTTATAAGGCCTTGTTCTTACCCTTAATTTCACCACTCTGTTATACAGTGTTCTTAGATTTTGCTGTAAATCCACTTCCTTTTTCTCTGTCCTTACACACTGTCAGTCATGGTATTGTCTTTTTTTTATATATGCCTGTTTTCACAGTTCTATCTGATTCAGCTGTTTTGCTTGTTTTTAATTTTCAGCCATTCTTGTTGCAGTCCAAGGATGTCCTCCAGCATTGTTTTTCCCCTTCTCCTTTTTAGTAGGGCCTGGATTTTCCTTCAGCAGTCATTGTACAGGCTTTGGGGACCCTTGACCGCGTCATGTCTCCCTTCTGGGGTGGACTTTGGTCTGAGTAACTTGTTTTCTTTGCTTGGTCACAGTCATTGGTTAGAATTGTGCATAAGCTCAAGCATCCGAGATCCTTCACTTGGAATGGCGGAACAGAAACTTGTGCCTTGGGGATGCTCTGGTGTGTAATGTGACTTCTGTACTGGCTGAAGCTATTTTGCTCTCATGAGGGAAATAGGATGAGAAGGTGGATCAACTATGATATTGATACTATTTGTAAACTTGCTGATTTCTTGAAGCAACAAATTCCTCTTATTGGTCTAGCTAGTTTCAGTTGACGTAGCAGAGGCATTTGGTGCTTACTAAGTATGGATGTCCTCCTGTGTTTCCCTGTTGATTTGCAGTTAGGTGGGATCATGTGGCTATTCTAACCAGCAGACTTTCAGCAGGTTATTTGCAGGTGAAAGAATTCGGTAGCAGTTGTGTGACCTTCTAGCTGTGTCTCCTTGTTCCCATATAGAGTGCTGGCACTGCAGCAGTGGCTTGTTCCGGTGTACTGCGTCACTGGTGCCCTGAGCACAGGCTTCTGAAAGTGTGAAGCCATTTATTAGTGCTATGATACCGTGTGCTGTGTTTGTGGAGAAGCCTTTTCTGCAGTAGCTGGCACCCAGAAAAGCCTGTGTTGCCGAGCCTGGTCAGAACCACTAGATTCTTCCTTATTACGGTAAAAATGTTGGCAAAGGCTGTGAACTTTTTTGCTTGACGATAAGTGTTTTTGATGAATTAATATTTTCAAACTATGCAGTAAGTTTTGGGAGTAGCAAATATAAATATTTTTATATGAAGTACTTGACAAAATATAATTTATCTTACTTTAATATTGAAGAGTAATTTGAGAAAGTGGCAATTAAAACATCTTGAATTTTGATAGTGACAGTCCTTGGAAAGTATTAAAAGTGTTAATACAACTGTGTGCTGTGTGTGTATGTGATGTATATCTAAGATTGTTCTGAGTGCTTTTGGTGTGAAAATTAATTTCTACTTTAAAAACTTGATTTTGAAATAATGTTTTTAGATTTTAAGAATTAATATAGAGAGTGCAGACTTAATGTAGTTTATAGGTAAAATTCTCAGGATGTAATATTACTCCCTCCTTTCATTCCTTCCTTTTAAAATCTTTTGTGATATAACCTTTAAAATTTACTTTATCGTCAGTGCTTAATGGCTCCCTAAATAAGGAGTTCAGCAAGTAAAAAGTAGAAAGACTGCTGTTTGTCACAAATATAGATAAGGACTGTAAATGTCATTTTTCTTTCTCCTCCCTGATTTTAGGTGGTCGTTCATTTGCATTTTGTCGGTGTAGAACAGTATGTATGCATTTTCCAAAACTGGATCCAAATGGAATGACGTGGTTTGTTTTCTTTTGTTGTCTGGTTTCTTTTACCAGGTACAATTTTGAGAGTTGTCCATGCTGGGAGCATTTATTCGTAGTTTGTTGTTCATTTTGTTGATGAATAATATTCCGTTGTTTAGCTATACTGCCGTGTTGTTTTGGTTCGTTAGGTTTTTTTTTTTTTTTGGTCAATTTATGAACTTTGGGGCAGTTTCCAGTGTGAATGTTTATGTATACATCTTTGTATGGGCAGAACCTGGGAATGAAAGAGGCTGGTTTGTAGAATAGGTGGGTGTTTAATTTTTTTACATAATTGCTAAATTATTTTCTAGAATGGAAATTTTACATTGCTGCCAATAGTGCATGAGGATTTCTGGTTTCCTCTCCAGTACTCAGTATGATCAGTCTTTTTATTTTTATTTACTCATTCATTTGTAAGTGTTTATTTTTATCTACTTGAGAGAAATAGTGAAAGCATAAGCGAAGTGCTTTGGGATACTGGCGTCTTACCCCACTACCCCCCTATGCCACAATACTGGCTCCAGAAGCTGGAAACCCTGAGTGGCTTTGAGGTGGGGAGAGCCCTGTCAGGCTGCCCCACATGCCCTTACATTTCAAGCACAGTGTCTGATGGAGAAACAACAGCTCACAAAATACACTTGATTCTGGCTCTGGTGAAAGTTCTCCTCCAGCATGAAATAGGAGCTGCATGACCTCCTTAGATTTTTTGGTAAAAGAGGCATTTGCTGTTGGCCAGATCAGTTCTCTTGCTTGACATAATTAAGATAATAGTTAATAGGAAAAAGCAAACTCCATTGAATGCATCAACAAGAATCATGGTGTAATTGAAGCTTTAAATATGCAATTTTCAGCATGGACCATTAAAATTAAAGCATTAAAAAACCATCACCAAAGTTCTTTTCAACCTTGTGATAGTTTTTGCAGTGGCCTTGTTGGAGAGCAAACACGGTGGGGTTAGTAAAGCAGGGCAAAGATCTGCACAGCAGATAAGTTTCCCGTGTGGTTTTTTTCAGTTGCTAACATTTAAACCCTGAGAGATTTCTCTTAGAACAGTGTGTGTTTCCAGCTTCTAGAAAGCGAAAGCAGGCTGACACTGAGCTCGCAGCAGCAGCTGGCGGGAGCCAAGCCCTGGCTGTCTCCTTTGGACACTGCTGTGTTTTCTAGTTGCCTCGAGCCCAACTGATTGTTTTACTCATTTAATTTATCCATTATGGATGTTTGAATTTATGACCTTTGCCTAGAGTAATTTACAAACTTTTGAATCATTTTGAAATGCACTCAGTTGTCAAGCTGACACTTAGAAAAAAATGAGTCGATCTGAATAAATTTTCATACTTACTAGGGAAATCAATGTAGTAATCAGTGTGCTGTCGGTGAATTGACAGTTTCTTATCTGTAAGAAAACAGGTTATTATTCCTGAGCAGCATTTACACTTCAGAAATCAGAGCATTGATTTTTTAAAAGAATGCATGGATTTAATAAACATTTTTAAAAAGTACTTTATTAGCAAATAAAAGATGCAGAGAACAAGCTTCCATCCATTGGTTCACTCCCCAAATAGCCTCAACTGCAGAAGTTAGGAGTGTGGCACTCCATCTGAGTCTCTCCCATGGGTGACAGGGACCCGTGCTCCGGGGCCATCTTCCCCTGTCTTCTCAGGAGCATTAGCAGGGAGCTGGATCCAAGTGGAGCAGCCAGGACTGAAACCAGCTGTCCTTGGAGCTGCCTACCCTGCTGTGCCCCAAAGCCAGTCTTGGGTTTCTTCCCCCCCCACTCCCCCCTGTTTCCTTTGTTTTCTTGGATTGTTTCAAACATGACTTTGGTCATCAGCTCTCATAAAAGTGGTTTCTACTTCCCAAATTATTTTCAGATTGATTATATGTGATTCTCATGATTAATCTTACATTCAGAAGTAAGATAAACATAAAAAAATGAGACCTTTTCAAAGATATGAATTTGGCCCAGAATTAGGTGGTTCCCAAAAGATTGCCCAAAAGAGGATAGCTTCTGAAGAATTTCTTTGGTTACCTGTGTTTGTGCAGTTTTTAAATGGGTCTTGATTATTATTGCTTGATAGCTTTTTCGGTAATCAAAAGAGTTGAGCATTTCTGGTTACCCGGACTCAACCCATCTGAGCAGAAAGCATTCACCTTCGATAATGACTTCTTTTTGAAATGTTTATAGAGGAGGAAACTGAGGTTAGTGGCAAGGCTCTGCACTGTTACCCAGGGAAACTAACTCCTGTCTGGTGTTCTTTTCAGCAACCCCATGTCCAAGGGTGACTGAAGCTTCCTATTGAAGCATTCCTAAGCAAGACTTTGGCAGGCTTTTTTGTTGCATCTTTTTACTGTGTAAATAGAGGCATTAGAAGAAATGAAATTTTTGAATGCTGCCTAGCCACTTTCTGCTTGGTAATGTGCCCTGGAACCCTCAATGAATGCCAGCAACCAAATTAGATCCACAGTGTATTTGATATGCATATCTTTCCTCCAAACAAAATTTGAATTCCACAAACACAAACTGACTCATTTTCCAAATGTTTGTATATGAATGGAAGTTTTTGTCCTATCCTTCTGTAACCAATACCAGAAGACTTCTGAGGATCCATGATGCATTTGTTGTACAATGTTAATCCAAAGCAAAACTTTATATTCTGACCAAACTTGTAGCTGTGGAGAGATACTGAACTCATTTCCATTGATCAGTACAACATGTTTGTACCAACCAGATCTGAAAACTGTGTAAGGAGTGCCATGCTCTAAAGACCTTATTACCGTTGTTGTAAACATAAGTGCAGCTGTTACAAATCTAGTAAAACCTCAGATTAAACAATTCAAATTTACTGAAGATGACATTCCAGACCCATTTTTTATAATGTAAACACTCTGGGACATGCCTTTGAAATGAGTGCAATTGTCATTAATATTAATGCCACTGAATCCAAGACTGAGAAGTCATTTCTTTCTGAACTTCATTTTCACTCGTAATTTTGCAGTAAAATCTGCTCTCAGTCTGAAGAATGGTGTTTATTCACAGCCTGAGAAAAATTTGATCCTGTTCCTCTTGAATTGTGGGAATGCAGAAATACAGTGTAAATATTTTATTCCTCATGGTCATGGAACTTAAATAGGTTTGTTAGAATTAAATTTGGCAAAAATTAGCTGTTAATGAAATGCAATTGCATTGGTCAATGAAAAAACAAAAGGACATTAGCATAGTTGCTTTCTAAGGACTGTATTGATGTAACATTTTTCAATGATTTGTTCAAGGGGAGGATTTTACTGAGTTCTGAGCATATTGTGGTTTTGTGTGTCAGCTAGGTTGGGATTAGACGAACCTTCAGAACCTGCACTGCTCATTGGTTCTCCTCTCCTCTTTCCACTGACTTGGACAACTGGGCAGGATCAGTGGACCATATGGCCGTTTTGTAAAGCTACTTTCTGTGCTCTGTTTTCCTAAATCTTTTGTTGAATTTAGGAGTGTATGCAAAGGTTCATTAGAAATGCTGAATGAACTCTGCTTTAGCCATCCCCCTATTTGTGCACACACACATACGTGTGTGTGTGTATGTGGTATTTTTTGTTTGCTTGTTAAAATTCTATTTGTCAAAGAATCCATTTGCTTTTACTGACTTTCTTCATTGCACTCTGACCTCCGACTCATGCAGTGGAGAAGTTGTGATTATTACAAGCTGGCCTCAGTACTCTAAAGAGTGCTGACATTTGTCAAGAGTTGAATCCCTCATTTATGACTTTGGTTTTTTCTGATTAGAGCTTAAGCCACACATCATCAGTTACCTGGTTGGAAAACTAAAGTTGGTACTGTGAAAACACAAAGTTAATATGGTAGTATCTTACTCAGAGGAACTTTCATTCTTATATATTGATGAATATTTTGTTCAATATAGCTTTATTCAGATATACTTCATACAAGCTGCAATTGGACCTGTTAGAGAGTACAGTGTGAGGATTTTTAGTATGTTCATAGTTTTACAACCAAAACTACAGTGAATGTTAGTAATATTTTCATCATATGAAAATTGAAATTCCCTAACTCTGAGTGGTCTACCTCCCTCCCATTGTCTCCCTAGGCAGTCCCCCATTTTCTGTCAAATGTAGAGAACTTGGATATTTGCATTAACACAAGATACCACAAAGCTGCCATTGCCTTTGCCTCACCTTCTTTTTAAACTTCCGTTTCCCTTTTTATTTTAAGAGATCTTAAAGGTTTCCTTTAATTCTTTTGGCATCTATTTAAAATTCCTTACTTTGAAAAGGAAGTCTGGGTAGATACAAAAAGCCCCTTCCTTTCCTGTTTATGAACTGTTTTGCAGCTGTCTTGGATTTTTCCTTCACTGTAATCCATGCTTCTGTCTTTCTCTGATACTGGATCTGCCGTTTACTAGGTTCTGTCTTGGCAGAACACATCCTGTAGCATCTCTATAAAGCAGCGTGTTAGGTGAATTATTTCTGGTCACTGCCTATGTTTTGAATTTGGTGATGTTTGAATTGTTCTTCCCATTGCCTCCCAGTTTTTATTCTGGACTGTGTATGAAATCTTAATTCAAAACAGAGGCAGACATAAAGTACAGTAGTGAAAGCAGTATTTATTTAAAGTACAAGAATGAATACACATTCAGGTGAGTGGGGCAAGCCCATGAAGAGAGGTAACTCCTTGTGAGATGACCAGAAAGAAAGGATTGCCTGTGAGCAGAGAGTGTGAGAGAAGGCCTGAAAGGCCCCCCTGCATGTCCAGCGGACCCTTTCATGGGGAAGGGGAAGGTTCTGTGATTGAATACGTAAGTGGCAGGTGTTAGTGCACATGTGTATTCTGGGAGTTTCGTGGTATATCCACTTGGAGTTCTCTGTACATGTAGACATCATGGCATCCCTTTCCTGGTGCGAGGGGAGACTCGGGTACCTCATGCCAAAGTGCAGGCACTGGGTTGGTATGGGAGAAAGCAGAGTTAAAAGTTTGGGGCTAGAACTTTCTGACTTAATTCCTATCTAACTCCTTGCCTATTCTGGGCCTCATATCAGTCACTCTTGATAATTTGTGTGGAGTGAACTATGATTGGAAATTACTTTCCTTTAGGATTGTGACAGCATTGTTCCACTTCTGTCTGACTTTGATCATTTCATGGCGATACGCCTTTACATGGATCTATTCTCATTCGTTGTGTTGAGCACTTGGTTACCTTTTTCAATCTGGAAATGCCCATCTTTGGACTTATTTAGATCTGGTCTTTAGCATGCTAAGTAAGGGTAAATAAAATGAGATCCTAATCTGATGGGATATGTGGCCTTATATGATGAGGTACAGACCTTTCCCTGTCGTGAATCTGAGAAGAGGTCATGTAATAACACCTCATTAACCCAAGCTTCTAGGTCTGCTTGGTCCTCTGCCATACCTCAGTAGCCATGAATGGCTATCTGACATGAACTCAGGTTAGAAACAGTGCCTCAGCTCCAGTGACCATGTTTCTTATGTTCAGAAGCCACACATGGCAGGTGCTTGTGGCACTGGATGAGCCAGAGATGGCACATAGGATATTGCAGAAAATCTGGCTGCACAGCCCTGCTCTAGGTGTTGCCTCACACCTTTGCCTGTATGTTTGCTCAGTGAGCAGTCCTGAGCTTTTCTGGGATTAAGGCATACTTAGGAATATTAGGCTTCGGAGAGGGCATCTTTTAAAGTCTGATTGTTAAAGGTGAACAACTACAGTTGCAAACTCGGCCGAAGTGTCTTGTGTTGTGTTGAATGTGTAAGAATCCTGTGCTTACCACACTCTGCCTTACACTGTGTGCCTGTAGCATGCTCCCTGGAAGAGCTGCCCTCCGCCCCTGCCGGGCTTTCTCATAAGGTTAAATTACAGGACAAGGTCTCCAACAAGTATGCCTTCATACTCTGGCCCTCTTCTCCTGTCTTTTCTCTCCCGGCTGGCTGTTCATTTGGCCCATGCCGGGAAGGGGGTAGGTGCAGGCCACTTAGCCGGAAGTGGCAGTGACTGGGCTGTCATGTGAACACTGACTAGTTTGAGTAAGCAAAGGCAAGTAGATGAAAGCAGCAAGCATCCTGAGGTTATTAGCAATCGGTTGTTTTATGGGATAACAAAAAGTATGACGTTGAACAAAAGGAGCCCTACTCCCCTTGTCTGTCCAGTCTGTCTTTAGAGCATCAGCAGAGCAACCCTGGGAGGTCAGTACTGTGCCACTGCCTGAGGCAGGTGAAGCTGACAGTCACAGAAGAGCGAAGTGATACTTGGGTTCGGACTCCTCTGTGGGTCTTCAGAGCCTCTGCTTTTCCCGTCCTACTGCAGCTGGGGTTGGGCAGAGCTCCTTCTCTGCCACGTGAGAGCAGCTCTCCCAAAGCTGCACTCTGTCCACAGGGTTTGTTTGCAAGTTCATTAAAGGATTTATTATTAAATAAATAAATAAATAAATCTTTAAAAAATAATACATTTATCAGTCAGCGTCTCAGGGCTATGGAAACCATTCAAGTAACACCCTCAGGGCCCGGCGGCGTGGCCTAGCGGCTAGAGTCCTCACCTTGAACACGCTGGGATCCCATATGGGCGCCGGTTCTAATCCCGGCTGCTCCACTTCCCATCCAGCTCCCCGCTTGTGGCCTGGGAAAGCAGAGGAGGATGGTTCAAGGCTTTGGGACCCTGCACCCACATGGGAGACCCACAGGAGGTTCCAGGTTCCTGACTTCGGATCGGCGCAGCACTGGCCATTGCGGCTCACTTGGGGAGTGAATCATCGAACGGAAGATCTTCCTCTCTGTCTCTCCTCTCTGTGTATCTGACTTTGTAATAAACATAAATAAATATTTATATTAAAAAAAAGTAACACCCTCAGAACACTCTTCCCCCACAATGGGGTCTCAGGAGTGCCGGTAAAGGACTGCCTCCCATCCCTGGGTGTTAATGTAGTCTGACAGCAAGAAGCAGCCTCTTCCCCAACAGACACACGAGGGAAATAAGAACTGAAACGGTCTCAGCCACCTGCCTCAGTGCCTTGCCTCTCCCCACCTAATCTGAGGTCCACATGGGCGTGCAGCTCTCAACTATATAAATATTAAAAATAAGATAAAAAATACTGTTGAATACATCTAAAAATTGCTGAAATTTTCATTTTATTCAAAATGTACAGGAAGGAAGAGAGCAAGTGAGAGGTGACAGGCACACAGAAAGAGGTATTGCATCCATTGATCAATTTTCAAATGCTGGCAACAGTCCAGGCTAGACAACAGTGTTGGGCGGGGCCGGGCAGAAGCCAAGGCTAGGAACTCAGTCTGTCTCCCATGTGGTAGTATTGCAAGAAGAGCTTCCTGCTAATGTGCCTGGGAAAGCAATGGAGGATGGCCCAAGTCCTTGGGCCCCTGCTACCCATGTGGGAAACCAGGATGGTGTTACTTATGCCTGACTTTTGCCTGTCCCAGACCCAGCTTGTGGCGACATCTGAAGGCTGAACCAATGGACGGAAGAGCTCTTCTCACAGCTCCTTTTCAAATAAACAAATAATTCTTTAACAATGACAGCAAAACCCTATCAAGTGAATTATCCTTTGAGGAGAAAAAAAATTGCTGACAGATATTGGTTTGATGTAATTAAAAAGCATCAACAGCAAAAATACAGGGACAGATATTCGGCCTAGCGGTGAAGATGCTGGTTGAGACACACGTGTCTCATATTTAAGTGCCTGGATTTGCTGCCTGGCTCCAGGATCGAGTTTCCTGATGATGCAGACTCTGGGAAACAGTGGTGATTGCTTGAGTGGTTGGGTTTACGCCGTTCGCATGGGAGGCTGGTGTGAGCACCCTGGACGTCGGGGGGGAGAACTGGCAGATGAGCGGCTGCGTGCTTCTCTGTCTCTCCCCTGCGCGTCCCCTGCCTCTCTGCTTCTCAAATCAATAAAAATGGTGAAGAGGCACTATGTTGCTTTTCAAATCTGTTAAATTTTTTTCACTTCATCAAGATTTTTCTTTGTTATTCAAAAGACATGGCATTTGAATTCTCTACCATTTTCTGAACAAGAAGGAACCTTGACGTATTATTGTGCTTGTATCACCTTCTGCGTGTTATTTTGAGTTCGAGTTTGAAAGTTTTACTGTAATATACAGTCAACCCTTGATATTCTTTGTTATTGATCTTTTAAAAAAATGAGTTTATTGGCACCTGCATTGTGGTATATCGGGTTAAGGTGCCACCTGCAGTGCTGGCATCCCGTATGGGCACTGGTTGAAGTTCTAGCTGCTCCACTTCTGATGTAGCTCCCTGCTAATACGCCTGAGAAAGCAACAGAAGATCGTCCAAGAGCTTGGACTCCTGCAGCCACATGGGAGCCTGGAAAAATGTCCTGGTTTCTGGCTTCAGCCTAGGTTAGTCCCAGCATTGTGGCCATCTGGGGAATGAACCAGTGGATGAAAGATCTCCTTTTTTTTTCTGCTCTTTATGTAACTGACTTTCAAATAAAATTTTTTAAAGGAATACTTTATAAGTCTGATATATAAGATATATCTATACATATGTAATACATATGTCTTGATTTTGTGGACAAATTTGTACCCATCAATCACCACTCTCAAGGCCATGAACATATCTGTCTCACCCTGAAGTTTTTTCTTACATTATTATTATTATTGTGTGTGATGAACATCCTTAACATGATCTGTTTTTTTCCTAGCAAATTTTAAGTATACTTGTAGACACTAAGCGGTCTGTAGTACAACTGTAGAACTCATTTTTCTATAGAACACACTTTATACCTCCTTGTTTCCACATCTCGGCTCCTGGTAACTGGCACTCGCTTGTTGCTTCAATAAGTTTGTTTTAGATGGCACATACTCATGAGTGCCTGCACTATTTTTCTTTTTGCATCTGGCTTATTTCATTTAGTATAAACTCCATGCAAGTAGCAAATGACAGGATTTCTTTTTTAGGGCTGAATAATATTCTGTTGTGTATGCACAGTTGTATGCACACAAATATTTATGAAAATTTTAAAATCTCATTTACTCCAGCTACTTTGATTCTTTCCATGGGGATATCCAGTTTTCTTATTGTTTAAGGGACTGTGTTCATTCTCCACTATATATTCTCGGTGCCCTTGTTACATGTGCGTATAATTAGCTGTTCTGTTCAGTTGGTCCTGATGTGTGTTTGTGCCAGTACCATGCCATTTTGGTTGTAATACTACTCGACCTCTATAGTGTATTTCGAAATGAGGTGGTGTGATGTCTTTCGTGTTGCTGTTTTTCTGTAAGATTGCCTTGTGAGGGGGCTGATGCAGCTGGTGGCTTTAGAGGCTAGTATTCATTTACCGTTTTGAAAATTCTCCAGCCCTGCAGGATTAAGACTAAATTTCCTCTGTTCAATTTATAAATGGAACAACAAAACCTGGGTGGCAACACATCTGTTTGTAGCATGGTTTGCTAAATAGTTTAAGCCCACTGTTGATTCCTGCTGCTCAACAAAAGGATTTCTTTCCAAATCTTATTGCTTATTGACAGTGCACCTGGTCACCTTAGCGCTCTGATGGAGATGTACAGTTAGATTAATGTGGTTTTTGTGACTGCTAATAGTATTTACTCTGTGGCCATTGGCTCAAGGAGAAGTTTTGGTTTTCTTGTCTTGGGTGATACACTTTGAGAAATATAATTAGTAAAGCTATAACTGCCACAGATGGAGATTACTTTGTCAGAGGAACTGGATGCCACAGAGAAGCCTTTTGTTATAGGAAGGGTAAATTAATGTGGCAAACTTCACTGTGTCTTAGTTCCAGAATTTGTCCCAACCACTGCAGCTTTCAGCAAGCAGCACCCTGGTTGAAATTGGCACCCATCAACATTGAGGCAGAACACCACCCTAGCAACAGATTAGGACTCCCGAAAGTTCAGACTGATTAGCTCTTTGATCGATCAGATATTTTAGAATTAAGATAAGTGCTTTGTTTTTGAACATAATTTTATTGAACACTTAATATATTATAGTACACCCTAAACAACTTCCTTTCTTTTAATTGGGGGGGAGAATGAGAGAGACGTGAAGAGGTAAGTAGAGCTCCGATCTTCCAAAATGTGCAGAATAGCTGTCCCAGCTGAAGACAGGAGCTCAGTCCAGGCTTGCCTGTAAGTGGCTTGACTCCAAACCCCATGAGCCATCACCATTGTTCTCCCACCTCTAGCAGGATTAGGAGGAAGAGCCAATGACTGAACTCCAGTCCTCTGATATGTGACCTGGCTGTGTTAATAACTGAAGGCTTAATTACTAGGCTGGATGTCTAGCCCTGAAATTTTTGAACTTTTTGACTTTTTTATTCATATTTATCTTAAAATGCACTTTGTATAGCTATGTTTTTCTTTTACTACTTTATATTTTTCCATAAACTTTTTACCTAGTTCTGAACAGTTTTTATTTTTTACTAATTTTTTTTTTGATTGGTTCGAAAACCAACAGAGAACACACATTTACATAGCCCTATTCAGGGTCAAGATCACCAGGATCATCAGTCGACACCTCACATCTCATCTCACTTAGGGTCCTGCCTCATCCAGTATAACAATGTCTTCTGGGAACTGCTGAAGGACCTGCTTCCGACCCTTCCAGAGAAATAGTCAAGCTTTTCAGTTGACTTCTTTCCTTACAGATAAAGTACTGTAAGCACTTCTCTGTTAAAGTTTTGAATGTTCTTATGACATTTTTTAAAATTTGGAAATCAGAGCTACAGAGTGGGGGTGGGTGGTAGAGGGAGAAAGAGAAAGATTGTAATCTTCTGCCCACTGATTGTCCAAATGATGCTGGTGGCCAGGCTGGGCCACGTGGAAGCCAGAGCCTGGGACTCCATCTGAGTCTCTTGCCTAGCTGTGGGGCCCATGAGCTTGGGCCAGACCATGCTCTGCTGCTTTCCCAGGAGCATGAGCAGGGAGCTGGGTTGGAAGTGGAGCAGTGGTGGAAGTTCATTGAGGTCTGCAGGCATCTCTCCCTGCACTGTTAATTTTTCTGAGGGTGCTCACCATCTTCACTTGCAGTTTCCTTTCCTTTTGCCTCTTCTTCAGCTCTTTGATCAATGGGTGTTTGGATATTTTCAGCTCTGTTGTAATGTGTAGATGCATAGCCACAGATGTGGTCTGCTGTTGACTGAAGCATTATCATACAGTGCATGACTGTGTGCTGAAAGATATGAAGAAGAAACTTCTTTTTTGAAAGATTTATTTATTTTTATTGGGAAGTCAGATATACAGAGAGGAGGACAGACAGAGAGGAAGATCTTCCATCCACTGACTCACTCCCCAGTTGGCCACAACGGCTGGTGCTGAGCCTATCTGAAGCCAGGAGCCCAGAGCCTCTTCTGGGTTTCCCACGTGGATGCAGGATCTCAAGGCCTTGCGCTGCCCTCAGCTGCTTTCCCAGGCCACAAGCAGGGAGCTGGATGGGAAGAGGGGCTGCCAGGATTAGAACTTGAGCCCATATGGGATCCCAGGGCGTTCAAGGCGAGGACTTTAACTGCTACACTATTGCTGCAGGCCCAAGAAGAAACTTTTCATGGAAATACTCTGTAAGGAATGTGGAGAATGGTTTTGAAATATCAAACATTGAAGGCACTGCTGATGAAATAACTGTTAGTGTCATTAACATTTGATTCCAGTATTATAAAACATGGTCCTCTCCATAACAGAGTTCGTGGGAAGCCTTGATCAATCATAGTGCTATAGATAAGTTTTGTCTTGAAGTGCAGAAGCTGAGAATGTTATAGACTGGAAATGTACTCCATAAAGGGACAACAATGGAAATGAAGTGTTGAGGAATGTGAATAAGCTATAAGTGCTTAAAGCTAAAAAGGGAAAATGATTTAGTATTTCTTCTTAAAAATGTATTTGTCAGAACTGGTATTGTAGGCCAGTTGGTTAAGCTGCCACCTGGGCATGTGCGTGTGAGTCCTGTCTGGTCTGGCCCAGCCCTGGCTGTTGTGACCCATTTAGGGAATAGAATGGATGGAAGCATGCACCCTGTCTCTGTTGCTCTATGTAACACTGTCTTTCAAATATATAAATCATTTAATTAAGAAAGCATTTGTTTGAAAGACGGGGGGGGGGGGGGGGAGGGAGAGGTAGAGAGGAATAGGAAGAGATAGAGACTGATTGAGCCCACCTGCTGGTTCACCTCCCAGAATGCAGAAAAGGCCAAGGCTCTGCGCTGTGGCAGGCAGGAGCTGGGAACTCGTCCTGGGCCTCCGTATGATTAATACACCCACGTGCTGAGCCTGTCAGTTGCAGAGGACGTGGAGGCAGCAGTTGAACCCAGGCCCTCTGATGGGGATTGCAGGCATCCTAAGCCGGGCCAAATGCCTGTGCCTGTGTGTTCACCCATACCTTAAGAAAGCATCTACTATTCTCTATGTTCTCTTCTTCTAATATCTTCATGTGATGGTTTAAAACTGTCTCCCATATCTTTTTTCTTTTGTTCCCTTTTATTCCCTGATGTTGATGATGGCTACCCAGGGGGCTGAAATACCTTGCTGAAAGTTTGTAACTTGCTGTTTTGTACTTTGGCTTTCCATAGGTCCATAAAACCTGAGTGGTGAGGTGAGACATTATTGTTGGTTATTTAGTATCAGTTTGATGCCTCTGAGTTTGGTAAACAGAGTCATCTTCAGAAACGATGCACTGAGTTGATTTTGAAACAAAATTTTATCTAACAATTTTTTTAAAAATTGGAATTCGTACAAAACCTATAACTTTAGCCATTTTGACAGGAATTGAGTGTCATTTAGTGCATTCACATTGTCATGCGTCTCACCACTGTCGTCAATAACTGCAGAATGTAATCTGTCGGCATGGATTTTCCTGTGCTATACATTTGATATAAATGGAATCCTGCAATATACACTTTGGAAAATGACTGTTTTCATGTAGCACACTGTTGTCAAGTTTCATCCCTGTTGTAGCATGTCATTAATTTATTCCTTTTTATGTCTGAGTAATGTTCCACTGTGTGCATATATCACATTTATTTAATGCATTCATGGACTTTGGTTTTTTTCTAATTTGGGGACAGTTTATAACAATGCTATCATGGACATTTATGTACAGTTTTTTGTCATAACTTTTTTCTTCGATTTTCTTGGGTCTGTACTCCAGAGTAAACTTGCTGAACCAGTCATATAGTAAAACTTTATTAACTTTTTGAAGAGCCAATATTTTGCTTTGTGTTGTTAATTCTATATTATCTGGCATATGCAAGTTTATCATTATCATATTTTTGGTGAAATAGATTTTATGATTATCTTTCTCTAATAATGATCTTTTTGTTGAAAAACCTATTTTTAATACAAGCAACTGTACCAGCTTTCTTTTTGTTAAATAATTATGATAAGGTTTATATTTTTATATTTTTTCTAAGATTTATTTCTATTAGAAGGGAAAATTTACAGAGAGGAGGAGAAACAGAAAGATTCTCCATCTGCTGGTTCACTCCCCAGATGGGTGCAACTGCTAGAGCTGAGCTAATCCGAAGCCAGGAGCTTCTTCCGGGTCTCCAATGTGCACATAGGATCCCAAGCACTTGGGCCATCCTCCACTGCTTTCCCAGGCCATAAGTAGGAAACTGGATGGGAAGTGGAACAGCTGGAAAGTGGCAGCTGGGTGGGAAGTGGAGCGCCCATATGGAATATAGCACTTCGCAAGTGGAGGATTATTCTTCTGAGCCACCACACCAACCCCTATCCTTAGGTTTTAATAGACATTTTATGTGCGGGCTTTAAAAATCCAGTCATACAATTTTTTACTTGTGAGTGTTTTTTTGTTTTTGTTGTTAAGACAGAATTGTGGAAAGACAGAATGAGAGGTCTTCGGTCCCCAAGTGGCCATAGCAGCCAAAGCCGGGCGCTGGAGGCTTTGTCTGGCTTTCCTGTGTGGATGCAGGGCCAAGGAGTTAGACAACCTTTCGCTGCTTCCCCAGATGTGTCAGCAGGATGCTGGACTGGAATCAGAGCAGCCCTGATTTGGACTGCCGGCTTCAGCCTGGTCCAGGCTGACAGTTACGTACAGCCATTTGGGGCGTGAGGGCTTGGGGGAGCAGAGCAGCAGATAGGAGAATGTAGGACATCACGTGTCATGGAGGGGCCTAAAACAAGACAGCCGTAGCTGGAATGTGGTACACTGAGTCTGTTTACCAAAATTGGAAGCTCACCCTATCAAGAGAACATAGAAACAGAAATTCATATGAAACAAAACAGTAGACTGGTGAATAAAAGTTCTGTTTGTCAATGCTTGCTTAATTAAGGCACAGTCTTGGCGAGATCCAGTTACTTACAAATATATGGACAGATGAGTAGTACACAGGCATCTTAAGATGATTAGCATCTTCTAGAATAAATACTTTTATGGTAGTCATGGCTGGTTTAATTTTCTCTTATATGGTAGAAAAGAAAGAACATCTTATATAGAAAAGAACTTAAAAGCAATGGAATTACAAAAAATCCAACTCTACAAATTATTCTTGTTGAAATAGCTTATGTTTGAGATAAAGCAAAGATGTTTTAAGGTAAAAAGTAGTTCTTTATCAAATTCATTAATATTAAGTACTAAATATTCTTATGTTAGAAATTCTTGTTCTGGGTCTGGTGAGGTAGCCTAGTGGCTGAAGTCCTCGCTTTGCATGTGCTGGGATCCCATATGGGCGCAAGTTCTAATCCTGGCAGCCCCTCTTCCCATCCAGCTCCCTGCTTGTGGCCTGGGAAAGTAGTCGAGGACAGCCCAAGGCCTTGAAATCCTGCATCCACGTGGGAAACCTGGAGGAGGCTCTGGGCTCTTGGCTTCAGGTAGGCTCAGCACCAGCTGTTGTGGCCAGTCGGGGAGTGAGTCAGTGGATCGAAGATCTTCCTCTCTGCCTCTCCTCCTCTCTGTATATCTGACTTTCCAATAAAATAAAATAAATCTTTTTTTAAAAAAAGAAATTCTTGTTCTGATTAAGAACTGATTAGGAGTGGGCTTATGAGTGTGTGCTGCTGTTAAACGTCATCTCAGAGGACCGGTGTGATGGCTCAGTGGCTAAATCCTCACCTTGCACGTGACAGGATCCCATGTAGGTGTGGCATTCGTTCTTGTCCCACTGTTCCTTTTCCCACCCAGCTCCCTGCTTGTGGCCTGGGAAAGCAGCAGAGGACGGCCCAAAGCTTTGGGATCCTGGACCCGTGTGGGAGACCCGGAAGAAGCTCCTGGCTCTTGGTTTTGGTTGGCTTAGCTTTGGCCATTGCAGCCACTTGGGGAGTGAGCCAGTGGATACGAGATCTTTGTCTCTCCTCTCTGTAAATCTACATTTCCAATAATAATAAATAAATCTTTTAAAAAATAACAGCTCAGAGCCCTTGGAAGAAATTATGATTTGAACTTGGGAGAATAGCAGAAACTTCTGAGCAGGAAGAAACTGACTTGACTTCCATATAGCAGTGGTTAAGAAATCCATACTAAATCCCTTATTTTGGATATTTTTCTTGAATATTTATGTGACAGAGCAGACATAAATTTTTATTTTGGAAAAAGTATTGCAGAAATATTCTGTGGAGCTGCTGTCTAGAACATGCCTGCCTTGTTGCTGTAGAGAAAAAAAGGAAAGAAAAACTTAGATTTTAACTCCTTGAAGGACAGGAGGGACAATTAAATGGTTTTCATTTTGAAAATTATTCAGCTTGCCATTAAGTAGCAAGCAGAGAGGTGGCCGGATGGAAGCGTTCTGTTCACCCAGCATCACCAGGCTGGTTGACAAAGGGCTGCTCTGAAGTCTGTGGGAAACATGAGCTCCCCTGTGATTTGGCAGAGGCAGACACTGTGTGGTTTCAGCGCGGAGCTCTGGGTGAAAGGGCGGACACATGTTACCCGTGACAGTGGGAAGGGCCCCTGAGAATGTTAGGACAGGGCTGCTGACGGGGAGTGGGCGGGATGGGGTGCTAGACCTGAGAGTGGAGCTCAGCCATGGGCGGCTGAGTGAGGAACGCAGGCCCTCTGAAGACATGGTGAGGCCAAGGGATTTTAGGTTGAGGTTTTCAGTGTGGGTTAGAACAGAAGTAACCGTTGCTTTTCTTAATTTTCTTCTTCCTCAGTGCTTTGGGAGGTGGATGCAAGGTGGTGTTTCTCAGTGAGTAGCTCCCTCTTACACGTTGTTGAGCTTCGGTTTTCATCTGTATAATGGGATAGTGAGAACTGAGGTGTGTGTACAGTATTTGTCGTCCTTCTGATGCCAGTGTTTCTGTAAAAATAGTGTGTATCTTAACATTAATATTTTTTCCAGTGTAATAACAGATTCTCTTGGGGGTGGGCAACCACTGCTTATTCTAACTATCTTGGTATATTTGTATTTTTAGGGAAATGAATTAGTGTTTAAGCTATAGTATAAATGAATTAGTGTTTAAGTTATAGTATAATCATGTTAAAACTTAGTTTTTGAAAAATCACAGTAGTCTGAATAGTATCTCTTTTCTTAGCATGGTTTCTGAATTAAAACCTAACCCAATAAATGCCATGTGTAAGTCCTACCGCCACTTAGTGCAGGGGCAAAGAACTATGCACAACCCAGGGGTTCCTGAGGACATTATTATGTTACAAAGCTGGGTGCTGGCATTGTGGCATGCCAGTTTCAGGTGCTGGCACCCCATGTGATTGTGAGTTCCAGTTCTCACGGCTCTACATCTGCTCCAGCTCCCTGCTAGATCAGGGAATCGTTTTTCCTGGAAAAGCAATGGAGGGTGGCCCAAATCCTCAGGCGCCTGCACCCATGTTGGAGACCTGGAGGAAGTTCCATTTTCCTGGGTTTGGCCTAGCCCAGCCCCGGTGTTGCAGCCATTTGTGGAGAGAACCAGTGGATGGAAGATCTCTGTTTCTTTGTCTCCGAAAAAGAAATGAAATATTTTTTTCCCCCCAAAGGCAGCAAAAACCTAGAACATTACTTTTTGGTGATAGTTAGACCCATGTGCTTGTTTTTTTAAAAATTTATTTATTTTTATTAGAAAGGCAGACTTAGAGGAAAGGAGAGGCAAAAAGGTCTTCCATCCATTGGTTCACTCCCCAAGAGCCTGCAATGGCTCGAACTGAGCCAATTCACAACCAGGAGCCAGGAGCTTCTTCCAGGTCTCCCACGCAAGTACAGAGTTCCGAGGCTTTGGGCCTCCTCTGTTGCTTTCCCGGGCCACAAGCCAGGAGCTGGATGGGAAGTGGAGCAGCTGGTACACAAATAGCATCCATGTGGGATCCTGTCACGTGCAAGGCAAAGATTTAGCCACTGAGCCAACACGGGGAGCCCATGCTCTTTTAAAAGATAGCAGGGAGTGGTCAGTTAGCCTGGCAGGTAAGAGGCTCACGGCCCATCTTGGAATACCTGAGTTTGATTCCAGACTGTGGCTTCTGACTCTAGCTTCTGTCTGTGCAGACCCTGGATTCTGTAGCAATGGCTCAAGTAATTGGGTTCCTGTGGGAAACGTGTATGTTTTCCTGGTTCCTGGCTTTGGGGCATTTGGGGTGTGAACTGGTGGATGGGAGATTGTTTCTCTTTTTCTGACTCAAAGGATACGTAAAGAAAAACTTGAAAAGAGTGGAAAACTTATAATGAATATTTTTTGTATGTAATTGCTAAGATTATATTTTTAGAAGAACTAGCAAACAATCTCTGTATTTAGAGATGGTCCTAGAACTATGAGGTGACAAAACCAACCTGTAAGGTTGGTATATTGTAATAATTATTCAAAATAGGCACCCAAGCTTTCATCTTGGATTCACCTACTTTTTCATCCAACAGAATGAATGGCATGTGGGTGAGGAGATCTGTGCAGTATAGACATCATGATGTGAAAACCAGAATATGCTAAACATACAGCATTGTGTTGCTAAGAATAAAGCCGCACCATATACTCGAGAATGCTGGATTTGCCTTTAGAACTTGGCAGAGCCCTGCTGGTAATTGGTCGTTCCCCTCCATACCTCTGGATGGTCAGGTGTCTGACGATGCTCCCATGTTCTGTATGTGGCCAGTCATTGTCCTTGAAGACTCTCCTGGTTTGTGAGGCCTTTCTCTGTGCCTGCAGCATGCTGTGTGTGTGTGGGAGTGTGTGTGAACTCCTGCTGCCATTGGAGCATTGTCACACTGTTGGAAGCTTTATTTGCATATCTGTTACTCTATCAAGACAGTATGTTTTCAGCCTGCTGTATTATGAATTTTGGAAGATGAAAGATTTTTCACCAGCAGTGCCTAGAGTAGTGTTTGTTGGAAAGTTGGATCTGTTTATGTAGGCTTGTACTGAATGATAAGTAATGAGTCATGTCTGGAATGAGGACATTTGAAAGAGGCAATGATTCTCCCACTTTCCATTTGGGAAACAAAGAAAACTTTCCTGGAAGTTCCCACACTAGATGATGTTCCCATCTCTTATTGGCCAGGAATCAGTTGCTGACAGAGAGAATGGAACTACCCTGGTTAATTCAAGTGAAAGTATTATTTTGAGAAAAACCCCACATAGACTGCTGTGCTGGTTATAAAAATTATGTGTGATTATCATAGATTTGAAAATTAATGAAAAGTATAATGAAGAAAGTAAAAAGCAGATGTCACACCAAGATCGTTGTGGGGCCTACTTTCCGGTTACTGGTTATGTGTGTCCACATTTTGCTACAGAAGAAAATTGCAATCATACTGTAGTCCTAAATTTAACAGTTTAACATAAACAGTTTCCCATTGCATTAAATCATATTCTGTGTATCAGTGCCAATATTGAGAATTAGTCATTAATTGCTCATTTAATAGGCATGAATTTATATTCATTTATCTTTTTATTGACAGTACTCTGCTTCATTTATTCTGCATTCAGTAAATATTTGCTAAGTGAATTAATGTATGTTTCTTGATGTGAATTGTCTATTCACATCCCTTGCAGGACATCGTCTGCTCCTTTATTGTACTATACGTGAAGACGTGTTAGCATTACATGTAAAATTCTATAAAACTGATGGCAGCCTATTTTGTTATTCTGAATATTTTGTTTGTAATATACTGACTTTAAATTAACATATCTCCTTGGAGTTTCTGACAAGAGACTTCATCATTCGTGCTTTCCCAATTCCTTTCTTTGATTTAGTTTGTAGCCACAACTTGCCCTCTTAGTCTTCCTTGGAGCATATCATCTTGTTTATCTCCAAGTTCTCCTGGTGTCAAAGCCTTTTCTCCCCCCTCTTTATAGATGAATTTTAAAACTTCTTGTATTTCCTCCCTTTATTGCTTGATTTGTTCATTTTTCATTATGTTTGAGTAAGGGGCTAGGGTGGGGAGGGGAGACAGTTCAAACCTTGAATGCTATTTTCCTGTGTTATTTATCAACAGATAACAGCACTCTTTGTTTTGCTAGTATTTATTCCATTTAACTTTCTTTTCCATCATGTGTGATTCTTAGGAGTCATTACCTGACTGTGGAGAGGAATGAAACATTGGGGGCCCACAGCTGATAGTGCTGCGTGGAGCAGATCTAGGACTGGAAGGCGGCTTGCCCCTGATGTGTTTGGATTTCAAATTATAAACTAAACTATGCTGGTCTGAACAGAAAAAGAGGCTGAACTGAACTTTCCATGTTATGTTAAGAAATTTACAGTTTATTTAAATTTCAGTCTTGCTCTCAAGTAGAAACTTCTCCCAATATTTGCTGCTGGAGAAGTAAAAGTTGTCAAATTTAGCTTGATAGTATCACTAGGAACTATACCATCTATACAGTCATTTTTGTCGTAAACTAATGTTCATATAACCTATGACTTGAGAGCTGACCAAACCATCTTATATTATCGTAGTTTGCTAGGCCAATTCCTACTACATTCAAAATATTAAACTCTGGCTCTGATATTTGTGGTGTTATGAAGTCAAGTCTTTGGGGGCTTCCAGGTTTGTGTGGTATGCAGCCTGTCCCGGACATGATGCTTGTTCTTACTGGTGATTGTCTTGCTTGTGTAAATAGTATTGCTGAGAGGCATTTAGGCCTGCTGAGTGAGTTTATTTGAGCCTGTTGGGCCATTGGTCTCTTTTGCAGTAAGTAATTACCTGTATCCTGTTTGTTTGTGTACTTATTTATTTTATTGTTGATGGAACAAAGCACTCAAGCCTGGATATTTGTTAGGAAGAGACAGCATTTAGCCACCATTTCTGGAGGTCTGAGCATTGCTCTGGCTTCTGCTCGCCTTCCAGTGAGGCCCGCTGCCTACGTCATCATGACATGATAGAGGCCTCACTGTGGGGAAATGTGGCCAGACAAGAAGCCAGAATGATCAAGGGTAAGGCATGCTCTTCATCGCAGCTTGAGGTTGCCACAGGAAGAACTACATTGATTCGTTCTGAGGGCAACACTCCAATGACTTAATAATCCCTTGAGCTAGGTCCACCTCCTAAAGATTCTGGTAACCCTGAAAATCACCACACTGAGGACCAAATTTGCAGCAATGTGATCCTTTGGGAGATACACTCAGACAGCATGCAAGCCACAGGACTAACGGAGTCAGCAGGACTTGGTGTGTGCTGATGTGCCTGGCACACTTCTAAGTTCTTCGTGTGTTTTTAGTACATCTTACTATTCACAACAGTCTTACCAAGTGTTCCTTGTTTTATAGATGTACAAACTGAGGAACAAAGGGGTTAAATAACAACCTCAGGTCCTATGGCTTAGTATGTTGAAGTACAGGGATTGGTGGTTGAAGCTTTGACAAGCTGCTGCTTCCAGTGCTGGCCTCTTTAATTGCTGTAATACCGACTTTTATTAGATCAAAAGAAGGAGGCAGGGGTGACTCATATGTGGCTGTTCACATTTTTGAAGAAGGTTTGACTTCATACCTATATTGGCATCTTGAAATAGTTAAGTGGTTACTATTCATCACATTTTTATTTTTTCTAAAGTGAGTCACTTGCCTGTATCTGATGTTGTGACTGGAGCACAGTAAGTAGACTGTTTTAGGCTTAAACAGATTCAGGTAAGCCTGCATTTCTAGTTTAAGAGAGAAAAAAAAGATGGAGGCAAGAGTCTTAAAAATAGTGAACCAAACTTGGAAAGTGGGTTCAGAGTCAACAGCCACAGAATGAATGAGAACTTTGTTAAATGCTCTGTGTAATAACATAGATCATGCTTTATTGGTCAGATACTCCATTTTTAAAAAACTAGATATTCCAGAAATGGCAGACAAAAAGTTTTGGAGTATACCAAACTGAATAGGCAGAATTTGCCTTTGTTATCTTCTCATTTCACCTGTCGCTGGCACTTTGTTCTCGTTTGCTTTTCCACGTCACCAGCTGTGGGGCTTAACTGCCTTTAATTCACTATCAATGAGTGTCCTAGGATAGTAACATTGAACATTGAACATTGAAAGAGGGTTGCCTTCTTTCAAGACACTTTGATTTAATGAATAATCTTCAGAAGTTGGGCTACTGAGTTGATTTCCTTTTTTAAATATGTATACATATTATATAATATAATAATATATATCTGCACAACACATATATTTAAAGGTTTATTTTTACTGGAAAGTCAGATTTACAGAGAGAATGAGAGACAGAAAAATCTTCCATCTGCTGGTTCACTCCTCAAGTGGCTGCAACAGCCAGAGCTGAGCTGATCCGAAGCCAGGAGCCAGGAATTTCTTCTGGGTCTCCCATGGGGTGCAGGATCCCAAGGCTTTGGCCCATCCTTGACTGCTTTCCTAGACCACAAACAGGGAGCTAGAAGGGAAGTGGAGCAACCGGAATACAAACCAGCAACCATAGGAGACCCTGGCACCTGCAAGGCAACGATTTTAGTCAGTAGGCTACTGTAGTGTTGGACCCTATAATATGCTTTTTGAAAGGCAGAGTTACACAGAAGTCTTTTATCTGCTGATTCACTCCTCAAGTTGGGCTAGCCTGGCTGATCTGAAGCCAGGAGTCAGGAGCTTCTTGGTCTCCCATGTGAGTGCAGGGCACAAGACCTTGGGCCATCTTCTGCTGCTTTCCTAGGCTGTTGGCAGGGAGCTGGATTCAAAGTCGAATGGATGGAATGCGAACCAGTGATTGTGGGATGCCAGTGCTGCAGGCAGAGGGTTAGTGTGATATACCACTATGCTTGTATCTTTTAGGAATGTGTCCATTTCATCTATTATGTAACCTAAAAAATATTGAAAAGGCAGAAGGAGAACATTCTATTTTAATTGTCTGACTAAATCTCCAGGTGCCCAGCCGGACCAGACCAAAGCCAAAGCCACGAACTTTAAGAAGGCCCTGTCTGTACTTGGCAGGGAGTGATCGTCTGCCTCTCTGGGTGCTAGTTAGCAGGAAGCTAGGTCAGAAGCAGAGTGAGCACCCACCCCCAGGGCTTGGACACAGGTCTGGGCGCTCCGGGTGGTAGCTTGATCCTCTCCACCATTACACCTGCCTCCGTAGTGTTTTTTTTAATTATTATTATTATTTATTTCCATATAGTTGATAGTATAGTGTCTGCCCTTTTGTGATTCTGGCGGTTTGAATCTTTCTCTGATCCAACTAAAGTCTAACTTTATTGATATTTTTAAGGAACCAAGTTTGAATTTGTTGGCTTTCCCTAATCTCATTTATTTCTACTTTTTCTTATTTCTGCTTGGTTTAGGTTCTGGTTTGTTCGTTCCTTTTTATGTAAGAGGTTAGCTTATTGATTTGAGAGCTTTCTTCTTTCTTAATATGGATGCTTATAGCTACACATTTCTCTAAGCGCTGCTTAAGTTGCATTCCATACATTTTGATGCTTTGTGCCTTTATATTCAGTTCATTTTAAAGTATGTTTTTGCTTTTTATTTACTTTTCTTTTTTTTTAATTTTTTTTTTTAAAGATTTTATTATTATTGGAAAGCCGGATATACAGAGAGGAGGAGAGACAGAGAGGAAGATCTTCCATCCGATGTTTCACTCCCCAAGTGAGCCGCAACGGGCCGGTGCGCGCCGATCCAAAGCCGGGAACCAGGAACCTCTTCCAGGTCTCCCACGTGGGTGCAGTGTCCCAATGCATTGGGCCGTCCTCAACTGCTTTCCCAGGCCACAAGCAGGGAGCTGGATGGGAAGTGGAGCTGCCGGGATTAGAACCGGCGCCCATATGGGATCCCAGGGCGTTCAAGGTAAGGACTTTAGCCGCTAGGCCACGCCGCCGGGCCCTTACTTTTCTTTAACCCATTAATATTTTGTAGTGTTTAAGTTCCTCTGCAGTTTCCTACTACCAGTGTCTAATGATATTCTGTGACACACGTAATGTTATTTTTCTTCTCCTTATTGAAGTCTGTTTTGTCTTATTTCAGCATATATACTTAGTTTTATGTTTGCATACCTTTTCCATCTTTTTATTTCCAGTTTGTGCTTTTGAACCTAAAGTATGTTTTCTGTAAGCAGCATATGGTTGGATCATGTTAATCCTTAATCTAGTCTGATAATTTCTGCCTTTTGATTGGGTTGTTTATCCCACTCACATTCAGTGATGCTATCAACTTAGTTGGAGTTCTGTCTGCCATTTTGTGTATTATTTTATTCTCACTGTTCTTTGAAGTATTTTGTTCAGTGGTGCTCTGTGATTTACCAGTCTCCAGTTTATACTAAATTCCAGTTTAATTTGATCCTACGTAATTATTCTTTCTATTCTTTTTTTTGTGGCATTCATATTTCACATGTTATATTCTTGATGTTACAAACTAAGTATTTTGCAATATTTAACATGTATAGCTGCAAGTGTTTCTGAGCTTAACACAGATTTGCTCCCATATATTTGAACTGTTGTTGGCAGATGTATTAATTATACATACCTTGCATTTTTATAAGTTATAGGCCTAAGAGAACATTTTGTACATACTGTGTTGTATAATTAATTTTCATGTCAAGAGTGAGAGAAATAGACATTTATAATTACATAATTACCTTTACAGGAGTTCTTTGTTCTATTGTGTAGATTAGAATTGCCTTCTGAGGTCACTTGCTTTCAGTCTGAAGAATTTTGACATTTTTAATAACAGAAGCACTAGCAACATTTTTTTTTCCTAATCTGGAGCAGTGTTTATTTCACCTTCATTTTTGAAAGGTAGTTTTGCCGGATATGGAATTTCTAATGATCTCATTTTGTTTTTCCTTTCGTGTGTGTTTACCACTATCCTCTGGGTTGATTTCTCTTGTTTCTGAAGTATCTAAAATGTTTACATGTCTTACAACAAATTATGAAACATATAAGCAAACAGGAAGTCACTTGTTAATCTGCCAGGATTTCTTTTGTAAATAATGGATCATTTTTCTCAATTACAAACCTCACTTGGCTTCTGGGCCCTTTGATTATTGTGTATGTGTACTTCAATAATGTTAAGTACATCTTTAGATGCATTTAAATACTTCTCCGAGGTAGTGCTTGGGGAATGTTTTAGATTAATAAAAGTTTGGCTTGGTAAGGGTTTCCCCAGTGAGGAGGAAGGATTAACCTCAGGAAATGTTGTGCTAACAATGTGCGTCATGTTACAGTGGGGGCACATTCTGAGCCACGTGTTGTGAGGCGGTTTTGTTGTGTGGCCATTTTAGAGTGAACTTACACACGCAAGGCGCCTGTGATGTCAGCAGTTACAGTCTTCGGGGATCCCTGTTGTATGTGCTGTCCTCATTGATGGACATGTCAGTGTGTGGCATGTGCTTGTACTTCTGTAGGCTCTTTGCTATCAACTGCTGAAAGGAAATCTGTAGCATGGGGAAAGAGCAATAAAAACAAAGAATTCGTGGGCAGAAATAACTATGCATAGACTAGTTCATTCCAAAAACTTAGTTTTAATTAACCCAAGGTTATAATATTCCTTGTAAGGTAGTGGAAAAGTTCAAGATCTTTATTCACCGTAGACACAAGGCCTCATACATTTTCTTTTTGATTTAAAAAGACAACAAAATGGTTGTGGTAAAGCCTTTTGAGGACTGCCAGACCAAATACAGTTTTTGGAATTTGACGAGGCACGAGCAGCAGCAGCGCTCCATGAAGGTTTAGGCAGGCTGCACGGAGACTTGCAGACTGTTACATCCCCTAAGTACGTGTTCTTAAGGATTCGGCAGATGAGGCAGAGAGAAAGAACAGCCTTTCTGTGAATGCAAGAGGAGCATCTGTTATTCACAGGAAGGATTTGAGAAAGTGAGCCTGTGGAATTGAGGCCATAGGTACTGTGAGAACAGTCTGCAGTTGAAGTTGGGATTCAGGAACAAACAAATGCAGAAACAAAAAACTGCCTGTTTTGGATGTGAGTGGAGATCTCCCCTATGAAATTCTTCATTGACATTGAAAATGCATTCTTATCCTGGGGGTTGTGTTAGGGGCAACTCAAGAAGGGCTTTGGTATTTAATTTCCTGGTGGTTGAAGAGTTCACATACTAAACTTGGAAGCAGATGATACCTCAGAGCGCAGGCAGCAGGAATTATCCTCCCCGTCCAGAGAAAGAGAGCACCTGGCTGTCTGGGAGCCGTGAGACTGAACCTTGGGGAACTGATGGATCCTGTTCTGGAGGGTGTGAGGGCTGGGACTGCTGCCAGATGTCCTGGAGAGGCGCTCCCGCCTCCCTCCCGCCTCCCTCCGCTCCACCCTCCCGCCTCCCTCCCGCCTCCCTCCGCTCCGGCCCTCCAGATTGTTGTGCTCGCAGCACCTCAAGTACGTTTGAGGTGCACCGTGCTTGCTCCGGTCACTGTGGTTTTTTGTTGGTTATTGTTGCTTTTCATAGAACTCAGCTTTTACATTTTTTTTTCTTTTAAGGTACTCAGAAAAATTGAACAGAAAGAGAACTCTTCCAAACCTACTCTGTTCCTTGTACACACCCTTGCCTGCTATAAAAATACCCACCAACACAGTGGTGTGTTCCTTATAAATGATCACCATTACCTGAAGTCTGTAGATTTGCATTAGGGTTCACTCTAGTGTTGGACATTTGATAGGTTTGCACAAACATGTGATAACATATATCTGCCATTATAATATCATCTAGAGTAACTTCACTGTCCTAAATAAAAATCCTCTGATTTTGTTTTTTCATCACGCTTTCCCCTAACCCCTGGTAGTGTTTTTTTTTCCTTTTAATTTACTATGAAAAAAATTGTTTTAGAGTTTTTAACAAGTGCTGGTACTAAATTGCCTTTTTTCTTTTTGAATATTTATATTTTTAAAGGTAGAGTTGATGGGAGAGAAAGCAGTGAGAGATCTTTATCCACTGGTTCATTCTTGCAGTGGTTGCCGCTGTGGGAGTCTCCCACCTACGTTCAGGGGCCCCGGCTCTTGGGCTATCTGACGTGCTTTCCCAGGCCCGTCAGCAGACAGCTGCATGGCAAATGTTGCGGCATGGAGTCCCGCCGGTGCCCAGATGGGATTGTGGCTTTGTACCAACCTACCTTGTTTTACCAAAACACTGGTACCACAGTATGTTCTTTTCTTTTTTCTTCCTCTTTTTTTAAAAATAATCAAGTTGTAAACTTTAATTGCAAATAACATATTTCAGGTTGATTATGTATGAAACAATTTAAAAATTTTGTAAGTATACTGAGAAAAACCAGGCTTTCCAAAACCATGTCTGTCATTACCAAAAAAGAATCATCTTTGGGTAAAACGAAAAAGCCCACACATGGATGGATAATGCAGTTAGTTCCAGTAATCTATTCCCCGGGCAGAAAGTGAACACTTAAAAGACTTCTGCTAAACTCGTGTTCACTTCTGCTGCAGGAATTTCACATTCGCTTCTGATTGGCTGGCCGGCCTTCAGGGACCGTGAGCGCTGGGGTGTGCGAACTCTGCCCAGAGGACCAAGTGAACAGATGAAGGTGGGGCTGACAGGCCTGGGGGAGTGTGAACTCGCCCCCTCCCCGGGACTTGGCAGATGGTGTTGTGGACCCTGATCCTGGGGTCCCGGGAACTCTTTGCTACAAGCGGAGCTAACGGAGGGCAGTGGGGGAGATGGTGAGGACAGTGGGCCTGGGGGGTACACAAACTGCGAGGTGACCGAATGGATGGCCAGTAGTCCCACGTCTGATGTCTCCTCACAAACGGATGGCAGTGGGTACGGCGGTCTTGGTGGCGCTCGAACTCTGGTGCAGAGTGACAGAATGAATGACGGTGGGGACTACGATCCTGGGGGCGGGTGAAGTCTGGAGTGAGGTCTGGGGCTGCGGCAATTATTACAATGTGACCAAACGTTGGACGGTGGAAACAGCAACCCCCGGAGTGCGAAAACTACTATGGGTGACAGAAAATGACGGTGGGACAGTAAAGCTAGGGGGTGCACAAACTGCCCTGGGTGCCTGAACAGATGACCGTGGGAACAGCGACTCTCCAGGCTTGCAAACTTCTGTGGGTGACCGGAGGGATGACTGTCCCTTCGAAGGGTGAACGGGGGTTGGGGGGGTGCGCAAGCTGCTCCTGGACTGTTGAAGGTGGAGAGGGAGAAACCGGGTGTGTGCAAGCTGCTACCAGTGAGCAAATGCATGACGGTGCGAACAGCGAACCCAGGGACGCAGACTGCTACAGGTGACCGAATGGGCGATGATGGGGACAGTGACCCAGGGGTGTGGGATTCACACTACTACTAAAGTGAGGATTGTGAACGCGGAATGCGTGCGAACTGCTACAGGGCACCCAATGGATGACCCTGGGCCGGCGAACTCGGGAGAAGCGAGCTCTAGGAGATGATCAGACAGCTAACAGTAGGGACGGCGAACCCGCGAGTGTGTGATCTGTTGCTGGTGACCGAATAGATGAAGGTGGGTACAGTGAACCCAAGGGTGCGCAAACTGCTATGGGTGTCCCGATGGATGACCTTGGGGACAGCTAACTCGGGAATGCGAGCTGCTACGGGATGGTCGGACAGCTAGCAGTGGGGCCCGCGAACCCGGGAGTCAGTGAAATGCTCGACTGATGACTGAACCAATGAGGGTGGGGATGGCGAACCCAGGGGCGCGCAAATTGCTGTGGGTAATACAGATGAGTAACAGTGGGGTTGACATATCTGGGGGCACATGAAATGCTACGGGTGACTTACTGGGTGACATGGGAACAGCAAACTGGAGGTGGGGTTGGGGTTCTGGCAGCTAGTGTGCAAATTCCCACTGGTGGCCGGATGACAGTGGAGACAGTGAACCTGGGGGCGCGCTAGCTGCTACTGGTGACCAAATAGGTGACAGTGGGGACGGCAAGCCCAGGAGTATAAGTGCCGAGGGAGACGGGTAACAATGAGGGCAGTAAACCTGGGAGCTGGCAAACTGCTGCAGGCTGACCTGACCGGTAACAGTGGGGACAGCGAACCCGGGTGCTCCTGAGAGCGCACAAAATACTACACAGCACTGACGCCGCTGGGGACAGTGAACCCGGGGATGCTTTGAAATGTTACGGTGACAGTGAGGACAGCGAAGGGAGTAGGGGGCAAACTGCTACTGGTGACGGGTTGATAGCAGGAATGGCGAACCCGTGCGCAAGCTGCTGTGGGTGAGCAGATGACAGTGGACGGCGAACTCGGAGGTGGACAAAGTGCTGAGAGGTGACCAAGCGGGAAACAGCAAGGACAGCGAATCTGGGGGTGCGCGTACTGCTACGGGTGCCCGCATGGATGGCGGGGGGGGGGCGGGCGAACTCAGGGAAATGTGAGCTTTTATGGGGTGATCGGACAGGTGACAGTGGGGACGGCGAACCCGGGAGTACAGAGGAACTGCTCCTGTTCACCAAAGGGGTGATGGTGAGGGCGGCGAACCCGGGGGCGCACAAACCGCTTGTGGGGTGACCAGATGACAGTGTGGACGGCGAACTCAGAGGTGGACAAAGTGCTGAGAGGTGACCGAGTGAAAAATAGTGAGGACAGTGAATCTGCGAGCGTGCGCACGAAATGCTATGGGTGTCCGGATGGATGGCCGTGGTGACGGTGAATTCCGGAGAATGAGAACTGCTATGGGATTATCAGAGCGTTAACGGTGGGGACAGTAAACCTGGGAGCGTCGAACTGCTACTAGCGGCCGAATGGGTAACAGTGGGGACTTCAAACCTGGAGACGCTCGAGCTGCCAGTGGTGACTTAATGGATGGCAGTGGGATTGGGGAACCCAGGTGTGTGCGAACTGCTGTGGGTGACCTGCTGGATAACAGGGTGGCAAACCTGGCAGAGGGGCAGGGCAGGGGAGCACGCATTCCTACCGGTGACCAAACGGATGACGTTGGGTACAGCGAACCCAGAGGTGCACAAACTGCTTGTGGGGTGAGCAGATGACAGTGTGGACGGCGAACTCGGAGGTGGACAAAGTGCTGAGAGGTGACCGAGTGAGAAACAGTGAGGACGGCGAATGTGCGAGTGCGCGCATGAAATGCTATGGGTGTCCGGATGGATGGCGAACCTGGCAGAGGGGTGGGGCAGGACAGCACGAATTCCTACCGGTGCCCAAACGGATGACGTTGGGTACAGCGAACCCGGCGGTGCGCGGTGCACAAACTGCTGCAGGCTGAGCTGACAGATAGCAAAGAGGGGACGGCGAACCTGGGAGCACGCAAAATGCTACACAGCACTGACGCCGCTGGGGACAGTGAACCCGGGGATGCTTTGAAATGTTACGGTGACAGTGAGGACAGCGAAGGGAGTAGGGGGCAAACTGCTACTGGTGACGGGTTGATAGCAGGAATGGCGAACCCGTGCGCAAGCTGCTGTGGGTGAGTAGATGACAGTGTGGACGGCGAACTCGGAGGTGGACAAAGTGCTGAGAGGTGACCAAGCGGGAAACAGCAAGGACAGCGAATCTGGGGGTGCGCGTACTGCTACGGGTGCCTGCATGGATGGCGGGGGGGGGGGGGGCGGGCGAACTCAGGGAAATGTGAGCTTTTATGGGGTGATCGGACAGGTGACGGTGGGGACGGCGAACCCGGGAGTACAGAGGAACTGCTCCTGTTCACCAAAGGGGTGATGGTGAGGATGGCGAACCCGAGGGCGCACAAACTGCTTGTGGGGTGACTGGACCTATAATGGTGGGGAGGGCGAACCCAGGTGCGCACAAACTGCTCGGAGTGACTCAATAGATGGCAGTGTGCATGGTGAACCTGGGAGGGCATGAGTTGCTACCAGTGACCAAACGGATACCGGTAGGGATGGCAAACCAGGTGCGCTGGAACTGCTCCAGGTGATCTGATGAGTGACCGTGGGGAGCGCGAACACAGGAGAATGCGAACTGATAAGGGATTATCAAACCTGCAACAGTGGGACGCCAAAACCAGGGGCACATGAACTGCTATAGGTGACATAATCGATGACAGTGAGATTAGTGAATACGGTGGGGAGGGGGCACAAACTGCTGCAGGTGACCAAACGGATGACATTGGGTACAGCGAACCCAACGGTGCGGCGCAAACTGCTGCGGGCTGACCTGACAGATAGCAAAGATTGATGGCGAACGCGGGAGCGCACAAAATGCTGCACTGCACTGACGCCGCTGGGGACAGTGAACCCGGGGATGACTGAGGACAGCGAAGGGAGTAGGGGGCAAACTGCTACTGGTGATGCGTTGATAGCAGGAATGGCGAACCCGTGCGCAAGCTGCTGTGGGTGAGCAGATGACAGTGTGGACGGCGAACTCGGAGGTGGACAAAGTGCTGAGAGGTGACCAAGCGGGAAACAGCAAGGACGGCGAATCTGGGGGTGCGCGTACTGCTACGGGTGCCTGCATGGGTGACCGTGGGGGACAGCAAACTTGAGGGAATGTGAGCTGCTATGGGGTGGTCCCACAGCTAATAGTGGGGACGGCGAACCGGGGAGTCAGTGAGCTGTTACTGGTGACTGAACGGATGAGGGTGAGGACGGCGAACCCGGGGGCGCACAAACTGCTGTGCGGTGACCAAAAGGATGAAGGTGAAGATGGCGAACCCGGGAGTTCGAGAACTGCTTAGGAAACGGATGACCAAGGGGTTGACAGAGGTTATGGGAACTCAGGGCAATGCAAATTGCTTTGGGATGTTCAAACAGATAACACTGGGAGGGGCGAACCCGGGAGTGCGTGAACTGCTACCGGCGAACGGTAACGGGAGGACAGCGAGCCCAAGCATGCGTGTACTATAAGTTGCGCAACAAATGACAGTGCAACAACGAATGGGGGGCTATGAACTATTGCAGGTGACCAGACGATACTGGGTACGGTGAATTGGGGGTCTGAACTGCTGTGGGTTACCAGATGACAGCGGGGATGGCGAACCCCCGGGTGCGCAGGAACCCTGCGGGGGACTGAACAGGTGATGGTGAGGCTGGCGAACACGGAGTGCGTGGGTGGGGATGAATACGCAGACTGCCTCCGGTGACTGGATGACTGGGGATAGAGAAACTCAGAACACGAACTGCTGTGAAATAACTGGACAGATAACACTGGGCAGGGCGAACCCCGGTGTGCGCCAACTTGTAAGGGTGAGGAAAGCAAGGGTCGACCAAGCGGAAGACTGGTGGGGATGGCGGGGAGTGTGAAATGCTGTGGGATGATCAGATAACATTGGCTAGGGCGAACCCGGCTGTGCAAAAACTGCTACTGGTGACCAGATGACAGTAGGAGCCAGCGAACCCAGGGATGCATGGAGTACTACAGGTGACACTACATATGACAGTGAGGGCAGCGAACCGGGGAATGAATCCCCGCAGGTGACCGATGACACTGGGTACAGTGAATTTGGGGTCTGAATTGCTAGAATTGCTATTGGTGACTAGATGACAGTGGGAACTGCGAACCCGCGTGCGAATGAACTGCTACGACTGAACATGCTGGTGAGGATGGCGAACCCTGAGGGGTGGGTGGCAGATGCTGGAACTGCTAAGGGTGAGGAAACGGACAGCGGACCAAGCGGATGGCGGAGCGGAAGCGAACTTACGGGAATGCGGAATGCTATGGGATGATCAGATAACATTGCAGAGGGCGAACCTGGGAATGCACGGACTGCTAACAAACTCGGGGAAGTGCCAACTGCTTTGGGGTGACCGGATCGGTAATTGTGGGAATGGCGAACTGGGTCACGCAAGCTGCTACTGTGGGCTCGGTGAACTCTGCGAGCCTGACATTGAGGACGGTGAACCCGCGCCTGTGAACTCTTCAGCGGAGTGACAGAATGGTTGATGAGGGGATGGCGACCCCCTGGTGCGCCAATTCGTCAGCTGCTGACCAGCCGTTGATAGTGGGGATGGGAATCTTGGGAGTGAAGGAAAACTCTGGCAGTTGACTGAATCGCTGAGCACAGGGATGGCAGTCTTGGGGTGCTTGAACTCTGCTGCAGGGTAACCTCATGGACAATGGCGGAAAGGACTGTTCGGGTGCTTGCCGACCAGACTGAGGCTGTGATGCGAACAGTGATCCTAAGTGAGTGAACTCTACCTGCTGACCAAACTGGTGACAGTGGGAACGGAGATCCTGAGGATGAGCAAAACTCTAGCAGATAACTGAACAGGTGATAGTGGGTGCGGCATTCTTGCGCGGCACGCGAAACCTCTTGGCTGCCTGTGAGCGGATGGTGGAGATGGGAGCCTGGAGCTGCACGAACTCTCCATCTAGCGGCCGGACAGTTGATGGTGGGGACTGCAGCGCGGAGTTGCGCAAACTCTCCGCCTAGTGGCCAACAGATGAAGGCGGAGAAGGTGCTCCGGCCGTGTGAACTCTGCTGCCATGACTGGGTAACCAAAAGCAGAGGGTGAGTCCAGAGACCCCTACGTGCTCGAACTGACCACAGGTCATCTGCGGGAACTCTGCTGGCTGGTTTTCCTCGGGGGGATGTGTGTGAACACTGCACCCACTGACCGGCTGGATGACCTAGTGGTGATCACCGGGTGTGTCGGGTCCGCTGACTGAAGAGATGGCGCTGAAGAGTTGCTGGTGCGCTGGAACTTTCGGCTTGCAGATTGAATGATGCTGTTGAGGAGGGCGATCCTGGGGTGCGCAGACTCTCTGCCGGTGAACTTCACGGAGGTTGGTGGGATGGGCGATCCTGGGGTGCAGAGACTGTCCACCCATTGGCTGAATGGATAATTGTGGGGAGGGCGGGCCTGGGGCAGGCAGTCTCTCCACGGATTGAAGCAACCGGTGATGGGGGGGGGGGGGCGATCCTGAGTGCACAAACTCTACCATTTGAAGGAATGGATGATGGTGTGCAGGGCGATCTCAGGGATGCAGATTGTCTGCCGGTTGACGGAATGGATGACGCTGGGCAGGATGATCCCGGCGGTGCAGAGACTGTGTGAGGATTGAGCGAACAAATGACGGTAGGGAGGGCGATCCCGGGAACGCGCAAATTCTCCACCAGTTGACTGAATTGATGATGTTGGGGTTGGTGATCCTGAAAGTGCACAAACTCTGCTGATTGGCGGAATGGGTGATGGTGCGCAGGCGATCCCGGAGACGCAGAGACTCTCCGCCCATTGACGGAATGGATGACGCTGGGCAGGGCTTTCCTGGGAGTGCGCAGACTCCACAGATTGACCAAACGGGTGACGTAGGGGAAGGTGATCCTGAGTGCACAAACTCTGCCATTTGACAGAATGGATGACGGTGCGCAGAGCGATCCCGGAGGCGCAGAGGTTGTGGGGACTGGCCGCGCAAATGACGGTGGGGAGGGAGATTCTGGGAGCACGCAAACTCTCCACCAATGGACAGAACGGGTGACGGTGCGCAGGGCGATCCCAGAGACAGAGACTTCACTGATTGACCGAACGGGCGATGGGGTGTGCAGGGCGATCCCGGAGACAGAGACTTCACTGATTGACCGAACGGGTGACGGTGCGCAGGGCGATCCCAGAGACAGAGACTTCACTGATTGACCGAACGGGTGACGGTGCGCAGGGCGATCCCGGAGACAGAGACTTCACTGATTGACCGAACGGGCGATGGGGTGTGCAGGGCGATCCCGGAGACAGAGACTTCACTGATTGACCGAACGGGTGATGGTGCGCAGGGCGATCCTGGAGACAGAAACTTCACTGACTGAACGGGCGATGGGGGGGGGGGGGGGGCGGGGAACGCGCAGCAACTCTGTGCACAATGGCTGAAAATGTGATGGTGGGGAGGGCATTCCTGGGAGCGCATAGACTTTCCGCCGGTTGACCAAATGGATGACGTTGGGGAGAGTGATCCTGAGAGTGCACAAACTGCCGATCGACGAAACGGATGATGGTGGGCAAGGCGATACTGGGGGCACGCAGACTCTCCACCGAGTGGCCGAATGTGTGAAGGTGGGAAGGGCGATCCGAGGCACACAGTCTCCGTGGATTGACCGAATGGTGACGGTGGGCAGGGCGATCCTGGGGTGCTGGAGCACTTCACTTGCTGACCCAATGAGGAAGGTGAGGAAAGTGAGCCTGGTGGCCTACTAACTCTGTAGGCTTATGGGACAGATGGCAGTGGGGCCAGTGAGTCAGGGGCGCAGGGACTCTCAGCCGCCAGACCCAAAATGTCGGATCCGCAAGCCAGGGGGCACTCAAATTCTCCGTTAGAGGGCGTCCGAGCTCTGCTCAGTGACCAAAGAGATGACGGTGGGGGTGGCTCGAGGGGGAGTGGGATTGAATTCTCCGCCCAGTGATCGAGTACATAAAGGTGGGAACAGCTGTCCTAGAGGTATGCGGACTCTACAACCGCTGACGGAACCGCTTGCTGTGGAGACGGCAAACCCCGAGGCGTTTGTGAACTTTGCTGGCTGACGGAACAGATGGCGGTGGGAACTGCAGCAAACTGGGGGCGTGCAAACTCTCATCTGCTCCTCAAACAGGTGATGCTGAGATTGTGAGCTCTTCATCAGGGGACTGAATGGATGACTGTGAACAGGGTAATCCTGCTCCTCTCTCTGCTGACTGAGCAGATGACAATAGGCATGGTATGCCTAGGGGCGAGTGAAGTCAATGGGCTGACCAAACAGATGGTTGTGGGAGTAGGAATATGGGGGCTGCGGACCCTCGGTCTAATTGAACAGATTTTGCCGCGCGCGGCCGGAGATCCCTGATGTGCGCACTCTCCACTGCTCAGTAACTGAACTGATGAGGGTGCCAACAATGATTGCTGCGCGCCAGAGCGCTCTGCTGGGTGAGAATACTGGTGTCCGCGAAAATGGCCATGGAGTGGCGAGCCTGACTGGGGGCTTGCGAACGCTGTGCCACGGCGGCTGACTGAGCTAAGAAGATAAGGATGCTGAGCTTGGGGATGCCAAACCTCTCCTGCTAGATGACCACACAATAAAGGTGAGGAGGATAGATCTTGGGGTGACCGAGCAGATTTTGATACGTGGGTCGAGGACGGGGGGAGGGGAAGAAGGCACAGGAGCGCGAACTTTGTGCTACAGTAGGCGGATGGGCAGCTGTGGTCGTTTGGCCACCTAGTGGTTTAAAGTCTCCTCAGTGTGTGCGTAGGTCACTGATGTTGCTATGGTAGCCACAGGAGGAGGTCGCGGACCTTGGGTCGTACCCCCGTAATTTTTCTCATCCTGTTTGCTGCTGTTCTCTCTGGCCATACTGGGCAAAGAAAGCAATGTGGAACGAGGTCTGTAATCCTGATTAGCTATCGGTGTCTCCGATGCACCTCGGCCGAAGCACTCCGCCCGTGAGGCTTTCGGTAGTGGCCTTAGCCGCCTTTGCCCGGGATACTGGCGCCCCTGGACCTGGGCTCCAGCAGCATTCGGTCCCTTCCAGTTTGCCGCTCTGTGTTCAGGTTCGTCGGGCGGCCTGGAGTGCCTCCTATGGTTTTGACTTGCTAGTTGTGTTGAACTGCCCTGTCAGTCTTCCTTGCCGGTTTCTCATCGCTAAGCCCGCGCTGTTCCTTGCGCTGCTGAGGGCGATCCTGGGTGGCTCTTCCCTGTAGGCGGTGTACACACACTTCCCTGCTGTTGTGCCTTTTGCAGAAGCCAAATCTGTTTCTGTCCTGGAGCGTTTTATTCTTCCAGGGACCTTAACTGCAAGGACGTTCTGGTTCCCACCGGCAGCTGCCCCAGTTGTGAGCAGCTTGGCCACCCCCACTCCTTACACGGCTGCCTGCATGGTGCTGGGGTGCGACTGGCAGCTGGGCTGAACTCTGCCAGCCTGCTGGAGTGTGTAGAGCTCTGCGGACCCAGTGGAGTTCCTGCTACTCGTTTATCCTTACCGCTCGTTTACCGCTTTATCTTTGAAGAGTTACAAGGGGGCCTGGCACAGTAGCCTAGCGGCTAAAGTCCTCGCCTTGCACGCGCCAGGATTCCAAATGGGTTCCAGTTTGTGTCCCGGCTGTTCTACTTCACAGCGCCCTGCTTGTGGCCTGGGGAAGCAGTCAGGGACAGCCTTATTACCCTGTACCCATGTGGGAGACCCGGAGGAAGCTCCTGGCTTCAGATTGGCTCAGCTCTGGCCATTGGGGCCACTTAGGGAGTGGCTCAGGGAATGGAAGATCTTCCTCTCTGTCTCGCCTCCTCTCTGTATATCTGCCTTTCCAATATAAATAAATTTGTTAAAAAAAGATTTGCATGGGGAGCTTGTTCTGATATGCTTGTATTCTTTTTTTTGATGGTCAATACCCAATGTTTATTAACAGCATCAGACTTTTTTGTTTGATTAGAATTTTAATTCTAATTTATTTTTAGGGAATTTACATCAATTTTAATTGAATTCTTTATTATTATCAGTTTATGATACAGTTCCATAGGCTCCTGGTATTTCCCTTATCTCTTCCCCAATTTCACCCCCACCCACTGAGTTCCCCTATATCATTACTGAAGTATAGTTCTTCATACTCAGCCAAATGTCCATTATTGCGGGCATGGACAATGGCAGAGAGTCCAGTATCCTCTTGTCAAGGTACAGTAAGCACTTCATTGGGAGTCCATCTTTAGTCTGGAAGTAGAGATGCATACTGCATTGTATCCTCACATCTGGATAAGGTAGTCTCCATTTCAGTTACTGTACATCCCCTTAAATGAAAAGCCACAATACAAAAACAATAGGAAGAAAAATAGAAATTTACAATGCCATTAAGTTAAATATCATGTTACTATATATGAGAGTCTCCATTATAGTTACTGTATATCCCCTTACATGAAAAGCCACATAACAAATTCAATAACAGGAAGAAAAAAGAAATTAACAACACCATGAAGTTAAGTAATATGCTACTAAATGACTAATGTGTCATTGAAGAAATGTAAAAGAAAATCAAGAATCTTCTTGAAGAAAATGATGCTGCTGTATGATCTATGAGTCATTGAAGAATTTAATCAGAAGCAAGTGTGTTGAAGAGATGAAACTAGCAACAACCTCAAAAAATCAAAATCCATGAGATATAGTTTCTGCTGATCTTGGTTGGTGAAATGTGTCTCCTGTGGACAACAAATAGATGGGTTTTGTTTTTTAATCCAGTCTATTAATCTATGACGTTTGAATGAGCTTAAGCCATTTACATTCAGGGTTAATATGTATGCATGGTAATTTGGTCCTGTCGTTTTAGCAATGGGCTGTTCATTGATGTAGTCTTCTGTTGTTATTTTACTGGGATGTTCTTCACATTGGCCTTTGGTTTTGGTGTATGCTATTTCTCTTCTCTGTCGAGAGAACATCTTTAAGTATCCTTTGTAGGGCAGGTTTGAAAGAGGCAAATTATTTCAACTTTTCTTTACTGTGGAAGAATTTTATTTCATTTTCAAAGACAAAGCTTTGCTCTATATGTTATCCTGGGCCAACAATTTTTTGCTTTTAGAATCTGGAATATGTTGCTCCATTCTCTTCTGTAGAGTTTCCTGTGAGAGGTCTCCTGTGAGCTCAGTTGGCATTTCTTTATATGTCAGTTGATTTTTTTCACATGCACATTTAAGGATCTTTTCCTTATGTTCGATTGAAAAGAGCTTGATGATCATGTGTCTTGATGAAGATTGCTTTTAATCAATCCTGTTGGGAGTTCTGTGCCTCTCTTGTATTCTGTTTCCCAATAGTGAAGTTTTCCTTTATTATTTCATTAAATACATTTGTAAACCCAGATTCTCTTTCTGCATCTTCTGGGACTCCCATAACTCTTATATTTGGCCTTTTAATAGTGTCTCTTAATTCTTCAATACTTTTTTTAGCGTGACCCAACTCTGCTTCCAGCTTTTTGTTTGTTTCCCTCTGGTGACAGGAAATATCTTCCAATTCTGAGATTTTCTTCTGCCTCCTTTATTCTATTTTGGAGACTCTCCACTGTACTTTTAATTTGCTCCACTGTATTCTTCATTTCTGATATATCAGCTTTCATTTGATTCATTTCCAGTGTGACAAATTCCTTCAATTCCATGAATGCCTGCTTTATGTGCTTCTCGTTAAGTTTTATAACAAGTGTTTTGAATTCTGTATCCCCCATTTTCTTGATGTCTTCCTCAATGAACTCTGAGGTTGGCAAAGGGTTTTGCTCCTTTGCAGGGGATCCTTCAGTAATATTCCTTGTGCCTCTGTCTCTTCTCTTGCTCTTGGTCTTTGTACTTCTGGTTATCAGATTCTTCTCCTTGGGACAGGTTTCTAAGCTGTGTCACCCACAGGTCTGCAGTTTGTTTTTACTTATTGTGTTTGGTACATGGCTCTTTGCAGTCACTTGTGCTACTCCCTTCAGCAAGTTCCAGGTCCGGGTTCTTAAGATTTCCACTATGGTCTCTGTAGTCCCAGCTCCTGTAGTCTCCAACTCCTGTGTTACCGTGCTGAAGCTGCACCGTTGTCTGTACAACCTTTCTCCCACTTCCGGTTGGAACAGGTCCCAGGATTAGGGAGGTACCAGGTGTCCTATACAGCTAGGTTGTTGTTGGTGGTGATCTTGCCAGAACCTGTTGGCTGTTAGATCTGAAGGCCATATGGACCTACTTTGAGTCCTAACATGCCAAAGTAGGTATTATTTTCGATGTGGGACCAGTGCAATGCACTGAGCTCAGTGAGTTTTCACTGAGCTGAGCACATATGCAGCTCACGGTTGTCCCTGCATTCTTAAAACTTTGGCCACACTGTATGAAATGGTGCGTGATGTGCCACTACTGGAGTTCTTGATCTGCTGGCCATCAGGTCTGAGGGCTACCTGGACCTATCTTGGGTAGAACCTGTAGGATGCCACGTTGTTGCAGTTCACTGAGTCAGAAATGAGTTCACTCCCAGCTCAGCATATGCTCAGTTCTTTCTCTAGCCCTTGCCTCCTTAAACAAAATCGCACTTGATTTGGATCTAGGGGGCAGACTGGACTGTGAAATCCACCCTGTTCCGGCCCACCCCATCTAGGATCTGCCACTCTCTCTGCTCCTGGTCAAATCAGATAGACCAGCAGGACGGGCAGTTCTTTGTCTGGGTTCACCTTCAGAGCTCCCAGTGAAAATCCCTTCAGCCTGGTTGCTGGTGTAGTTCCGGCTGCAGGTGGAGTTCAGATTGCCACTTGCTGAATTACACTGGGGTATCAGTCACTGCACTGCCACACCATTGTGTCCACTGCTTTCCTGTGTCTGTCAGTCTCCAGGTATGCCTCTGCTGCTGTTCTGTCTTCTCCTCTTTCCTGGAATGTGCCCTCTCTGCTTCATACTGCCTAATGTTTCTCTGTTCGTTTAAACGTGTCTTTACCCTATTCCACCATCTTTATTCCCCCCTGATATGCTTGTATTCTTGCACTGAACTTTTGTGGTAATGTAGTTCAGAGAATTCATCCCCCTTTTTTTAAAAGATTTATTTAATTTTTATTACAAAGTCAGATATACACAGAGGAGGAGAGACGGAGAGGAAGATCCTCTGTCAGATGATTCACTCGCCAAGTGAGCCGCAATGGCCGGAACTGCGCCGATCCAAAACCAGGAACCAGGAACCTCTTCCGGGTCTCCCACGCGGGTGCAGGGTCCCAAGGCTTTGGGCTGTCCTTGACTGCTTTCCCAGGCCACAAGCAGGGAGCTGGATGGGAAGCAGGGCTGGCACCCATATTTGATCCTGGCGCGTTCAAGGTGAGGTCTTTAGCTGCTAGGCCACGCCACTGGGCCTAGGAGAATTCATCCTCTGTAAGGACTGCTATAGGTCCTCCTTTTTACTTTTCCTTTCCAAAATATGAGTCAGTGAATGTGCAGTGTGTCAGAGAACATATTTCGATTCCTGGGATTTCTCTGATAGCCTGCTAATTGAGATACTTCAGGATGAATTGTACAATCTGACAATATGACCCAAAGTACGAAGATTTTGCTTTAGCATCATGGAATTAAAAGAAAAATTTGGAACAAATTTCTATTCTGTTTGTGCATTATGACTTTTCTTCCAAAGATCTCAAATACAGAAGTGGTGTGTCTGGGTAGCCTTAAATAGAAGGCCCACACAATTCTTGAGTGCTCCCATGCACATAGCACCATTTCTTATTTACTGGACCCAATTTGAAGAGGCTCACCGGAGTTAGTACCCGTTGGTTACCAATATTGCAGAGTGAGCAACTGGCTCAATAGGAAATAATCTTAGATATGCCTTTGGCTGATCTGAGCCACTTACATTCTCTGCCTGAGAAAGGGAATCTTAAGATACTGAGCTGATTAGAGCATGTTGGCTCCTGGGGCTGAAGTTTCTTATTCAGGTTTGTCAGTTGGACCTACATCATAACTCTTATGACCATGTGCAAGTGTGGCCAGAGAGAAGCCTTGAGACAGTAGAGGAAGCCAGTCTGCAGAGAGGAGTAGACAAGTGGACATGGAGAGAGCCCGTGGCCAGAACCCGTATGTTCCAGCTCCAGCTGTTTTTGCTCTTGGATGTCTGTCATCCATGAAATGACACTCTTTCCATCATTTTACTTGGGTGGATTGGGTGTTTCTACCTACAACTGACGTGCAGTGCCTGTGGAATCAGGTCTTGCAGAGTCCTAGGTAAAGTCTTAATGACTCCTTGAGTTGGATGACACACAGAAAATTCTGATGATTAAAATAAGTATATTTTGGGATACCTTTTAGTCAGTTAGTGCTTCATCACAACCCACTTTCTTGGGAACTAACCCACTCCTCGAGCCTACTGTTAATCCTTCCTGAGGGTAGTGTCCATAATATCCTAACAATTACCTCATACTAGATCTCAGCTCGTAAACATTCCACCACCTCCACACTAGCATCCGAGGATCCACTCTCGGGGGAACAAACCACGATGAGAACACAGCAATGTAGCAGCATCCCTAAGCTCTGCCCGCAGGTTATCAGGGACTGCCTTTTCCCAATCAGGACAACCCCAAAATGTCTTCACACATTACCAAAGATCTCCTCAGTGGCAAGATGACCTCTACTTGATGACTGCTATGCTAACCCAACTAGCGTCCGTTATTATCTCTCCAAAATCTATTGTCTGGGAGATTTGTGATCTTGTTACGAAGGGGGAAAGTCGAGAGTAGGTGAGGGAGATGTGACTGCAAATGTCTGCCATACCAGTAACTCTAACGAGGATGGAAATGGGCAAATCTAGTGGGATTTCTAAGCTTCTACTAGATTCCAGGTGTTGTCTTTGGCATCATACTATTCTATATGAGACAACTAAGTGCCAAGGTTATGTTTTTGTTTTTAAATTCTGTGGGCCTAATGAGTCTAGGTTAGCTGTTTTCTGCTTTATTTAATTTTTTTTATCTTAGAGTTTGCCCCTCTGTAACTTTTCTTTATCAACAAGTCTCTTGCCTGAGGTTTTTGCCTCTAGTTGGACTTCTGTTCTCGATGGCTGCTCCAGCTGCCTCTTAGTATGTAGCATTAGCAGGCACACCGTGTAATACAAACTGAACATTCAGCTCAGTGGTTTCTATACTGCAGGATTTTGATTGGAATTTTTCTGAACTATTTTTCCTGTGAAGTAATTCAAATGGAATGAGGATACATTTGTTTCCAAGTTTGCATGGTTTATAATTGCAGTTTTTCCTGTAAGAGGCATGAGATGACTGATACACTGGGAGCACCTGCTATTTCTGTATTGTGCCTTATCCAAGACCTCTGTTTCATGCGTGTGTGGCATCTGTGATAGGTGCTCCAAAGTAACTAGGAATAAACCACAGCAGCCGGGTGCCCCCACCCCCGATGCAGGCAGAGTAGAGATTGTGTTCACTGAGTGCCCTTAGCAGACCAGCAAAGTGTGGTGCTGAATGATAAACTGCATAAAAGCGATAGGATTTGTTCAGGTGTCTTCTGTGCTTGGCAGTAAATACACAGGGGCTCCAGGTGAGCCGTGAAGGCTCCGGCACATCCCTCTGCTGTGCTTGGAGTCATTCTGTCCGGCAGTAATGCAGCACATAGCAAGCAGTCAGCTCTGTCATGCTGTGAAATAGCCTGTGAACTGTCTGTGTATTTTCTTCTTCCATTTTTTAAATAGATCATCTGACCCCCCCCCCCCCAGCTATGTGAGTCTGTAGCTTCAATATTCCTGTTAAATTCCTTGAGGAGAGAGATTATTGCAGTCATCTTTATTTTATTTTTAAAGATGTATTTACTTGTTTGTTTATGTATTTGGAAGGCAGAATTAGAGAAAAGACAGAGAAGGAGATCTTCTGTCTGCTGGTTTATTCCTCAAATGGTTGCAATGCCTGGGGCTGAGCCTGGCTGAGCCTGGCTGAGCCAGGACCCTGTAACTATCCAGGTCTCCCATGTAATTGGCAGGGGTCCAAGTATCTGGGCCATCTTTTTTTTTTTAAAGATACATTTATTTTTATTGGAAAATCAGATATACAGAGAGGAGGAGAGAGGGGAAGATCCTCCATCTGATATTTCACTCACCAGTTGGCTGCAACAGCCAGAGCTACGCCAATCCGAAGCCAACAGCCAGAGCCTCCTCTGGGTCTCCCACACAGGTGCAGGTCCCAAGGCTTTGGGCCGTCCCTGACTGCTTTCCCAGGCCACAAGCAGGGAGCTGGATGGGAAGTGGACCAGCAGCCATATGGGATCCCAGCGCATGCAAGGTGAGGACTTTATAGCCACTAGGCCACCACGTCAGGCCCTGGGCCATCTTTCTTAACATGCCTGTTACTTTTCCAGGCATTTTAACAGGAAGCTGGATTGGAAGCAGAACAGCTGAAATTCAAACCTACACACATAGGATGCTGACTTTGCAACTGGTGGCTTCAACCACTGTCCTGCCAGGCCAGTCTCCTGTGGTGGTCTTTAGATGAGGTTGAAAAACTGAATTTCCCCCGTCTTTCCCTTGTGAGGTTTCAAACCTGTCTGAATGGCTTGACTCTTCATGTATCCTTCACAGAACTGTTTTAACTCCTGCTTCCCCTTAAGGTTTTCTCTGTCCTTTAGAAAACAGGTAGGGGAAGAGGGATCCAGAAATAGTACATTCCCCATGATGCCTAGGCTTGGATGAGTGGAAGGGCCTTGTCTTACTTTGGTGGTTAAAGGGGGAACAGGCAGAACAAAAGGCACACTGCTTCTTTTGGGGAGGTTTTTTGCAAAGCTCTGATTCTACATGAGAGGCACAACAGGCTGGGTTGAAATGATTTGGAGTCCACCCCTCTGCAGTGGTACTTTACTTGGCATTTCTCACTAAATGGGCCCTTGGAACTATTTCAGTAGGTGGTGCTCTTGTGCCATTGCATAATGGTCTTTGGGAAGGTTCTGTAGCACCATGGCCCATTCCAGGTCCTGCACGCCATGAATGCCCCTGGCTGGCTGCCAGGCACACCACCTGGAGAGCATCATGGGGCTGGCTTTGCTGAGAGAATTTTCTACCTGCTTGGAAATGAGGTGGTGAGTTCAGGTCTTTGCCATTCCGGTTTATCCTGGTTCTGCTTTCCAGAGGGAACCTAAATGAGAAGTTTTCTAACCTTCTTAAAAAAATTGTATTGGGATCAGCGTGATGGCTCAACGACCAAATCCTCACATTGCATGTGCCACGATCCCCTGTGGGTACTAGTTTGGGTCCCAGTTGTTCCACTTTAAATCTCTCTCCCTGCTATTGGCCTGGGAAAGCAGTAGAGGATGACCTAAAGCCTTGGGACTCTGCAACCACATGGGAGACCCAGAAAGAACTTCTAGCTTCCAGCTTTGGATCAGCTCTGCTCTAGCCATCACAGCCATTTGGGGAGTGAACCAGCGGATGGACAATCTTTTTGTATTTCCTTCTGTTCGCCAATCTGATCTGCCTTTCCAATAAAAAAAAAAAAATCTTTTTTAAAATTGCCTTTTTAATTCATATGATTATAATAAGTATTATGTTTTTCCAGTTTTGCAAAATTATTTTTGCATCCATGATCCCCCAAATCAAATTCCTTCACATATAATTCCTTTTTGTTTCTTTTTGCCTTCCTTCCCTTTGGCTTCAGGAATGATGGATATATGTATAACAGGTGGTAATATGTGTAACAGGCAATGGCCTCTGTTTGCATCTGCCTTGTTATCTCACTCCTTTGGCCATACAATAAGTTTCTTGATCTAGAGTGGTTGGGATACCATGATGGTAAATAAGGAATCCTGTAAATTCCATATTTGGTGGTAGTGGTGTAGCATAGGGGATGAGGAAGGCAAGTTGAGAGTCGTTCTCTGCTCCAGGGAGAACAAGATTCTAGTTGAGGGACTTGTCAGACGCATCTAAAGGTTTCTTTTTCAGCAGCCTTCTGCAGGAGTTGTCTGAAGGAAGACAGTAGCTTCACCTTGAGTCATTAGTTGTGGATGGAAGTGGCACAATGCCTGTGGGTTATTCCGTGCTGCTCTGACCCAGTCATTTTCTGACCTGTCATCTCCAGAGACTGCCAGGCAGGTCCCAGCAAGCTCAGTTTGTCTGGACTGCAGTGACAGAGCTTGGTGACCTGAGGCAGCCAGTGGGTTACCACGTCAAACTGCAGCCTTCTAGCTTCTTGGGTTTTCAGTGATGTGTATCTGTATACATTAGAGAGGGCACTCTCATTTGCTAATTCACTCTGCAGATACCTGTAGTGTCTGGGGCTGAGTCAGGCCAAGGCCAAGAGCCAGGCACTCAATTCAGATGTCCCACATGGAGGGAAGGAGCCAGGTTCCTTGAGCCATCCCTGCCGTCTCGCGGGGACTGCATTAGCAAAAGCTGGAATCAGAGCCCAAGCTGGACTCCAGTGTGGGATGTGGTGAGTTTGCCAGTGTCTTAACCAGGAGGCCAAGTGCTATAATTAGTTTGTTCACTTATTTCCTGATTTAATTGCTTGATTATTTGTTCACTGAAATGGTCTCAGATATTCACTATGTACTCATAATGTGAGGACTTATGTGTTTCTTGAACATTTTTAGCAGTTACCTCCTTTTGTATTTTCTTCACTTTTTTTATGCTGTGACACCCTTAGATATATGTGATGTCCTTCGTGTTTCTGGATTACTCTTTCTCATGCTTCTCTTTTCTTTCTGAACTTCATTTTGAGGGAATTCCTTATAATTGTCATCAAATTGACTAGTTCATTCTTCAATTTGATCTAGTCTAAAATGTCTTGTATACGATCTTTTTTAAAATGTTAATGATATTTTTCATTTGCATAATTTGCAGTAGAGTTTTTTTTAAGGCATCTCATTTTAATCCTCTTTTTAAAAGATTTAATCTATTTTTACTTGAAAGGCAGATTTTACAAAAAAAGGAGAAACAGAAAGAGATCTTTCTTCTGCTGGTTCACCCCCCCCAAGTGGCCACAGTAGCCAGAGTTGAGCTGATCTGAATCCAGGAGCCAGGAGCTTCTTCTGGGTCTCCCACATGGGTGCAGGGCCCAAGGACTTGAGCCATCCACTGCTTCTTTGCCAGGCTGTAAGTAGGGAGCTGGATCAGAAGTGGAGCGACTTGGACATGAGCCTATTTGGGATGCAAGTGTTTAGGTGGAGGATTAGCATGCTAGGCCACTGTGCCAGCCACGCCATTTTGTTTTACACCTCTTTCTTATTATATATTTTTTCTGGAGTGAGGGACCCAAAGTGTACTTATTTTTTTGAGATTCTGAAGTGAATTTGTGATCCAGTGACCTCGCTAATTACCTTTATGGACATTAGATTTTTTTCATGTTATTTAAAGCTTTGTTTCTGTCTCATGTCTATTCCATGGAAATAAAAAAATATTAGCTTTCCTGCATGTTTTGAGTTTTCTTTTGTACATTACTGTGGTTGATGTATATTTGAAATAGAAAATCCTTTAAAGAATGAATTCACAGTGCCATCTTAACTGGAAGTCATGTGGGCTGAGAGTTTAAAGGAAATTAAGGTAGGAATTTGGTTTTATATAATATTAAAAGCTAACCACAAGAATGCTTTTCTGTGAGTTCAGTGGCCCACAACATACATTCACTTAAACTCCTTCTGAGGTTTGTAGTCCCAAAAAGATGCGTGGGATTAAGCAGATGGGATTTATTAGGATGCTATAGTCCTTCACAAAGATTTCACCTTCTGTTTTGTCATTTCTTATTTGGGGGGTATTTTTTAAATCTCGATATTTACAAACACCTAAATATCTGCAATTCAGATCAAATAGTATAAAACTATTTTAGGCTTAGATGTGAAGCCTGAGGGTTAAGATATCCATGTTCGATGTCAGACCAAGTTCTGGCTCCTGACTCCAGCTTCCTGCTAGTGCATGCCTTCGGAGCAGTGTGATGGCTCAGGTAGTTGAATTCTGGGCTCGTGGCTTCGGCACTGTTAGAAGCATTTGGGGAGTGATGTAGGGGAATTCTGTCTGATCATCTCTCTTTCCCTTTCAAATAGATGAGTAAGATTTCAGTGCCTGTAGTTGTATTTGCATTAGTGCCAAGTAGCATACTTAATTTGAGAAGAAATCTTACAAAAAGAGATGGAAATGTAAATCCTGTGTTTGAGCTAAATAAGTGACTTCCATTTTACAGTTTTCCAAAAGAAGAAGTAGTGACAATGAAAGCTAGTGATAGGAAACCCAGCAGGACATGCCTATGACAGCACCAAGGCCAAAGTGAACCTCAGTGGCCACATCATTGGTCATATTGAATTAATTCGGTCAAAGTTTATTCATTTTGTGTTCATTTGTTGGCATTTAGTTTGTATACTTTTTGCTTTATAATTGTGTAAGAAATACAAGCGTAGAGTTGTACTGGCTTATGCTTGTTGATCTTTGATAGAGTACAGATTATGTTCAGTGATGCTGGGAACGCTCCCCGTGTGTCCACCAAACGCTGACTTCCCTCTTTGCAGCTCAGCAAGCACCCTGTGTCTGATGCAGCTGGTTCTGCCTCCTTGCTCTTTCCCATGCTCCCAGCCTGCTTAGCTCAGCCCTTGTTTGGGCCTGAGGACCTCTGTGCTGGGTTAGTGTTGCTTTTTGATGCACTCTGCAGCACACACTTCTTCACACCCGGCGTTTTGAGCTGCTTTTAGATTTCAGTTTCCTCTTGAGCTACAGGCTGATGAAGAGCAGGGAATCCTGTTATCCTTTCATTTGCAGTGTTTTCAGAGTTCCTATCTCCTAATAAGTGTGTGGGCTTCTTTAAAAAGTTTACTTAGTAATAAATTACTAGTGAAATCAAAGACAGGGATAACTGGAACCCAGTTGTCAGTGGCACAGGCAAGATTAGTAATGTGCTCTTCAGCTCATTTTTCCAACTCATCTGTTCCAGGGTCAGCACTGTCTCTTGTCAGCTATGTGAAGAGGACAAGAAGACAAGGAAGTGAACTGGTCATTGTGTGTCAGGGAGTGAATGGGAAGACTGCTGTCCTTGTGTCTGACCAGTAGCTCTTGGTGTCCTGATGGAAGGCAGGTCAGGAGTCTGAGCATGCCCAAAGACAAGCCCCTGTGGCAGAGGGGTGCTCCTGCCTTGAAGCTGTGTCCAGAGAGGGGGTTCCCACTGCGGCGGGGGGGGGGGGGTATGCTGGGAGACTGGAGTTTTAGAAATCCCTGGAGCTGTCTGCTAGGTTGAGTTTCTGTGATTCTTTGCAGAAGCATCTGAAGTGTATGCGCACACTCTGCACCTGGTATGCAACTGCCTCCTTAATCCCTGAGGCCAAGCTTGTGTTTATTATTGAGGTTTGCTTGGAATTATCTGCAAATTTCAGGTCTGTGGTTCTGATTAGACATTATCAGAGGTACAACCCCACTGACTCAAGAGAAAAAGCCGGCTCCTCCTAGTGGAACTTTTCTTCAAACTTCATTGATTGTAGAAGGAAAAATGGTTCTTTCAAAATAAGCACTTCATGGAAAGCATACTGTGACTTTCAAAAAAGAGGGAGGGGAGGCAAACACTGGAAAATTAACCAGTATTATTTAAAATAATGAAGCAAAGAACCATCACCTTTTAGTAAATGTAAAATACCAATGTCAGATTTTCATCCAAGAAGAGGAAGAATTTTGTTATCAAGCTTCTGCTTAGTTGGACACAAATTTCTAATTTTATATTTGATTATATTTTACATTTTAAAAATTAGCAATGGACATTCTTTTAAATATTTCCTTTCCTGTGTGTGTGGGGGGGCAGCAGAGCCCCTTTATTCGGTACTTGAGGGGATGAAGCGTGAGGCGTGGGTGGCGCCGAAGCCGGGCCGGCCGTGCTTCACCGGCTTGTAGGTGATGGAAAACTAGCCCAGGTAATGGCCGATCATCTTGGGCTTTATCTTCACCTGGTTGAAGGTCTTGCCGTTGTACACGCCCACCATGCTGCCCACCATCTCGGGCAGCCCGATCATGTCCCGCAGGTGTGTCTTCACACCTCAGGCTTCTCCATGGGCGGCGCCTCGTTTTTGGCCTTGCACAGCCGTCTGAGCAGCGAGTGCTGCTTCCTGCAGAGGCCCCAGCTCAGCCCCCTCCGCTGGCTCGCGCCGTGCAACTGCGAGAGCTGCTGGTAGGACATGTCGAGGTCCATGCTGTGGTAGGTGAACTTGCCGAACGTCGGCTTCTTCTCCACCTCTGCCATCTTGTTGTCTTCCCAGAAGAGTGACTTTTCTTTTCATTTTATATGAAAGGAAGAGAGAGATTCCATCTGCTAGTTCACTTCCCATGTGCCCACAACAACCAAAGCTGGGCAGGCCAAAGTAAGGTTCCAGGATCCCAGTACCCTTCTCCCATGTGGGTAGCAGGTTCTCAACATTTGGAGCCATCATCACCTGCTCCCCGGAGAGTGCACATTGGCAGGCAGCTGGATCAGAAGCGGAGCTGGGACTCCTATCCAGGTGCTCCCAGATGGGGATGGAGTGTCCCAAGTATTGTCTTATCAGTGAATCAAGTACCCCATCCGTTTTAGGAGGTTTTCAATCATTTCTGACAAGGGCATTGTGCCACTGGTTGATGACATTGATTAGAGGCTGAGTATTTGATTCATCTCTTTCTCTTCTTCCATAAACAGCGTTTTGTAGCATTCTGTCTATAAGTTCCTTGTTGGGTGCTTACTTTATGAGAAGAAACTTGAGCTGACTCATGCTCAAGGGATATAGAAAACATTTTGGTGTTCTTTATCAGGCTGCTGTTTTTAGAAAGTGATGTTTCAGACTAAAGGAAAGCAATTTCAGACTCTCTTGGCTGCTGGACAGGTTCTATGTACAGCTACTTTTGATACTGTGTGGTTTATAATGAACTTTGTTTTAAATGTTGACAATCTGGGAACCAAAAAGCCTGCTGTCGATATAAACAGTCGTGGGTTTATGTGTTGTCATCCATCTTCTGTGATAGAATCAATGAGTTTGCTGACTTTTACCTTTTCTCACAGTTGCTCTTTGCCTGTTCACCTAGCTCATACTGTGTGAAAGGACCATGCACATCTGTGGGTTTCAAAATGTGCTTAACAAAATGGGTTCTGAAGGGTGTCTGGCTACAAGGTAAAGAAAGCCCAGCGAAAGGTGGCATGACCTAAAAGGAAATTCCATGTGCAAACTCTCTCAGAAACCCTAAAGTAGAGCTCAGTTCTCACAGCGTGGAGTTATATCACATGCCTGTTTGTACAGTGGACAGGAAGGAAGATGGAAAGACAAGTACTGATATATACCAGCCATTTTCAAAGTGTGACTTGGGGACCCCAGCTGAACAGAACTGTTGTAAGACATCATTGGTTTTGTCTACTCTCATTCTCTCACTGTTGGATACAGCGGTGTTATCAAAGGTTATGTGATTCTGTCAACAAATTATACTTTAGTTTAAATGGTTAAATTTTACATTATTTATACTGCGTTATTTATATTGTACCACACATCTTCTTCCCTTCATCCCAACTCTGATCTGAAGCCAGGAGCCTGGCCCTCCGTCTGAATCTCCCAAGTGGCTGCAGAGTCCCAACACTTTGGGCCATCCTCCACTCTTTCCCAGGCACAAGCAGGGAGCTGTGTGGGAAGTGGAACAGCCAGGACACAAAGCAGTGCCCATATGGGATGCTAGTGACATAGGCAGATGTTTAACTCATTACCCCATGGTGCTGACCCCTGTATTTTATGCAGTTTTTTGGAGTAACTTCAGCAGAAATCTTGATCTTACTTAATACAGTCTGCCATTTTCTGAAGTACACATGAAATTGCATGAAATTTTAACTATGTATGTTTATGTTAAATATAATCTATGTAATACTTTGGATTACCCCATCTGTCTTAGCTAATCAAGAGGCCTTATTGTGGAGTTTCATTTGGCTTTGTTGGAATAGCTGAACAAGCCAGATAAAACATCTTTTCAAGGTGTTGGAAGTGGGTGAAGGTGCTCAAGACACAAGGAGTTAAGGTGTTGGGATGAAGGGCAGCACAGAGTGTGGAGCAGCTTTCTCTCCGGGTATTTACCTCATCTCGCACATAGGGGAGAGACCAAGAACTGGGAAGAAGGATGACCTATGCTGCTAAAAATGAGAGAAGCTAGCACAATTTGGCAGTTTCACGGATTTGGAAACATACAGTCCAAAGGGAAAGGTGATGGCCTATGAATGTAAGATTTCTGAATATCAAGAAGCATTATAGAAATAGGGGAGATAAAATTATAAAAATCACGATTTTCAGTCATAAATTTATTGAAGATATCATTAACGGGTTGTATAAGCACTGGGGAAGAGAGTGCTGATAAATAGTTGGTTAGATCGACAGCACTTGAATTCCCTGATTAGTTTTAACATTCTGCAACATGGAAAAACTGATTTAATCCAAAGCACATAATGCCACAAATGGAGTATTGTGTGAAAGAGTTGAACCTAAGTCTAATCAAACTTGTTGTCAGCTTTGCAAGGAATGTGCAGGAAATATAACAAAACACATTAGACATTATCATAGGAATGCAGTAACGCACACAAATAGTGTTTTTTCCTTTTTAAAAAATGGTTATTATTTTCTGTGATATAGTTTGTGGGTATAGGGATTTCCCCTTCCTTCCTTCCTTCCTCTCAGAGGAAACTCTATAGGCAAGAAGAGAATGGAGTGACGTACTCCAGATTCTAAAAGGAAAAAATTGTCAGCCCAGAATAACTTACCCAGCAAAGCTTTCCTTTGTCTTTGAAAATGAGAGGAAATTCTTCCACAATAAAGAATAGCTCAAAGAATTCGTGTCTTCCAGACCTGCCCTACAAATGACACTTAGATTCTTCCTGAGAAAGAAAGGGGATAGCAGCTACCAAAACCAAAGCAAGCGTAGAGAATGTCCCAGTAAAAAGAAAAGACTAAATTAAAAAATGAACAACACATTGCTAAGATAACAAGACAGAATTACTACCTATCAATATTAACCCTGAATGTAGATGGCTTAAACTCTTCAATCAAGTATCATAAATTAGCAGACTAGATAGAAAAATAAAACCCATCTATCTGTTACCTACAGGAGAATCATCTCACCAACAAAGATATGTGGAAAGTGAAAGGATGGAAAAGGATATTACAGACTAATGGAAAAGAAAGATGAACTGCTCTAGCCACTCTTAGATCATATAGACTCTGACATGGAAAACATTAAAAGATGAAGAATGATCAAAGGATCCATTCTGCAACAAGAGACCACCATAATAAATGTGTATGCACCAAATGTCAGGGTACATAGCTACGTGAAACAAATATGAATGAATTTAAAGGGATAAAACAGACTTCAATACAATAATAATGGGGGATCTTAACACCCCAGTGGACAGATTGATGAGACAAACTCAAGAAGGAGCTCACCCAGACACCAGAGCAAATGGACTTAATTGGTATCTACAGAATTTTTCTTTCTACAGACAGAAAATACGCTTTTTTTTTTTTATCAGTACATGGAACTTCCTCCAGCAATGATCCGATTGTAGGCCACACACACAAAAAAGCCTCAGCAAATTAAAAAAAATCAAAATCATACCACACATCCTCTCAGATTATTGTGGAGTGAAACGGAGACCAACAAGTTAGAATACCCCAGAAGATATGCAAATATTTGGAGACCAAATAGTACGCTGCTAAGTGAACAATGAGTTATAGAAGAAATCAAAGAGGAAATTTTAAAATTGTTTGAAATGAATGCAGGTGTCAACACAACATATCCAAACTTATGAGACACAATGAAGGTAGTGTTAAGAAAGTTCATTTCAATCAATGCTTACATCAAGAAGTTAGAAGACCAAATAAACTGGCTAACAGTATATCTGAAGGAGCTGAAAGAGTAACAGCAAAGCAATCCCAAGATTATCAGGTAAAAAAGAATCCTAAAGTGAGAGGGGGAGAGGGAGGAAGGAAAAGAGAGAGACTTCATCTGTTGGTTCATTCTCCAGGTAACTGCAGTGATCAGAGCTGGGCTGGTCTACAGCTAGGAGCCAGAAGCTGCATTCAGGTCTCCAAAATGGATATAAAGGCCCAAGCAATAGAGTGATGATTCACTTCTTTCCCCAGCACATTGGCAGGGAGCTGGATCAAAAGCGGAGCAGCCTGGACTTAAATTACTGCTTAGATGGGATGCTTGTGCCACTGGCAGAGGGCTAGCATTCTGTGCCACGGCACCGAGCCCAAGAGGAATGCCTTAATTCAGTTTCACCCAGATCTAGAGAGGAACAATGGCAGCTCTTCAAACAGGAGGTACAAGTATATATCTGAGAACAGAAAAGTAGTGTTACATAGGGGAAGAGCATGGATATCCACTCTTTTTCACTTGCTGGCTTCCCATGACATTGAAACACGTTGCTTTTCCACGGTTTTAAAAACATTTCCGACAACCGTAATTTATCCTCCTTTTCCTTCAAAAGGAAAGGTAATTCAAAGTAATGCCCAGTTAATCCATCTACCTTCAAGTCCAGGAGTTCTGGATAATGTCAGTTCCTTTTTCCATCTCTGTTATATTATGTAAATTATAGACCAGGAAATTAATAATGCATGCTATAGGGAGAATAGGAAAGAGAAAATAGAATATTAGGAGAAAATTATGTTACATACCAAGCAAGTTCAGATAATGTCCCAGCACCTCACTCGCACATTTTGACCAAGTGGGCATGATTTGCGCATGATGATGAATGCTGATAGGCTCGCCCTGCTTTGTGGCTTGGAAGATCAGTGTGACCACTGGGGTTTGCCATGAGCTGTTTGCAGAATCCAGTACTCCCACACACATTTTAAGTAACATTTCCTTTATGGGTGATAGCAGCTGAGCAGCATGGGGCAAGCTGTGCAGAACCTCTTGCTCTCAGCCCCACGCCTAGTGTTTGTTGCTAAACTGGTGAAACCAGATAAATGGTCTAAAACCCATGCAGTGTATATTGCTTTCAGAATCTTGGTAATGTAAGTCGAGCATCTTGCCTCTTAACAAGTACAAAGTACAGCAATTATCATTCGCTTTATTTTGTGTGGGGCATTAAATGGAAAAGGTGCCAAGAGGCATATAGTGAAAGGTTAAGTTCCTTTCCTGCACTTAGCATCCAGCTAGCCACTGAGGTCTTCTCACTGTAGGCAAACATTGGTACTAGTTTGCGGTGTATTTTCACCTTAAAGGGCCTGTTCTGACTTGGCACAATACTTGGGATCACACGAAGCTTCTTGAAGTAGCCCCCATGTATGTACATGAGATTCACATCCGACCATCTGGAGTACCTGCAAAATACCTGTATCTTGTACACATTCTGTCAGCCTGGTAATCTTCAGCATACCAGTACAGGTTGATGTCCCCATTGTAATCTGCTGTGCCTGAGTTGATGTTGTAGAGGCAGGTGAAAGAGAACTGCTTTCTAATGCAACTTTGTAACTGCATGCTAGATGCCAAGGGTGCCAGTTTGTGCCAGTTTGGATATACATCCAAAGTATGGCTTATTAGTTGGAGTCACTCTTCAATGTGCTTTCTTTTTGTTTAAAAATTGTTTATTTGAAAGGTAGAGAAATGGAGAGACTGAAAAAGAGATCTTCCATCTATTGGTACACTACCCAAATGGCCACAGCAGCCAGGTCTGGCAAGTCAAAGCCAAGAGCCAGGAGCTTCTCTCTGGTTCCCACAGGGGTGACAGAACCAAGTACTTGCACCATCTTCTGTAGGCACGTTGGTAGGAAGGTGTTCAGTCAGAGCAGACAGGACTTGAATGTGCGCTGTCATAGGGATGTCAGCGTGGCAAGCGGCAGCTTAGCCTAGTGCACTGCCATCTGGGCCCCTTGGAGAACCTGATGTTGACTCAGTGGCCCCTCAGTTTGTTGAACCGCTTTGTTGAATATGATTAAAATACAGAACCTCTTTGAGTGTGATAGTTTCTAGATTTTTTTTTTTTTTTTTTTTTTTGGTGGGGAGGGGAGAATTGGATTCCAGTGGCTGCTTACTATAATGTCAGGGTCTCTGGTTGTAGGAGATTCTTTGATATGTATTTCCCTCTTATGCCACTTCTGGTTTCCAACTCCTTAAGATGAACACAAAGTTTGACCATTTTCCCAGACTTGGCTCAAGAATCAGGTCTACATTCCCTTCCTTCCTCCAAAGACCTTATGTCTATAGTCTGTTAGTGGGTACCTCTGCCTGTATCAGTATTCTTTTATCTACAACTAGAGAAACCAGCGGTGGTTGACTCAAGTGGGAAGACCTCAGGGTAGCTGACAGAATCAGAGCTGAAGAAAAGGTGCTACCTTGGAGGGAATTTTGGTTGGAAGTTGCACATGTAAGGAACTAGGAATCTGCCATTCCATCCTAACAAGTAACAAGCCAAGCAAACTGAAAAATCAGCAACTCTTCTAGGATTCTGGAAGAAAAATGAAATCATAGAGCAAACCCTTGTTTCTCACATTGGCAAGGCAAGTGGGCACAGAGCACACAGCTTTGGTGGCAGCCAGAGTGAGGGCAGGCAAACCTGAGTCACAATCAACTGATTGCTGGAGGCTCCTCGTGGTTGAGGGAAACCTGGTCGAGGGGAAATCTCCATGCTTTTGTGAGTTTCATCTTCGGGGCTTAACCGGCAACTCACAGTGTTTATTGGAGAAAAATCCTCTTGTGCTTCTGGCCGGGGGAGGGGAAAGGAACCGTTTTGACAAATGCCAGAGCACTCCGTTCTTCACAAAGAGAAACTGGTTAACAGAGCCTAGCCTTCTGGGGTTTTAGCACAGCCTAACTGACCTCGGAGAAGGGAAATACTGAGTTTCAGTTCACTCTGATTAGCCTGTCTCCAGAAAGGTGGGGGATGATGATAGAGCCTGAGAAAACCTTGTGAACTTCACAGTCTGGAGGCCTCATTGCATTATAAAGGATCTAATCAAAAGGTTTTGTGATAGTGGGCTTCCCAAAACAAAGAGGAAGGGGACTTGGCGGTTCCAACTTGTTTTTTTTTTTTTTTCTTTGTAACTTGTTTTCCTGTGACAGTCTCAACATCTGCTTGTTAGCACAATGCTGTAGTGTCAGCCAACCAATGTATAGTTTACCATATATGGGGTGGGGGCAGTACTAGTTCCATGGGGGGGACTACTTAATATTGTCAGTAACTATGTATGCATGTGCAGAATGTAGCAACTCTGTAGCCTTAGCATAGCCAATCAAAGTGTATGTTACTATAAAAGGGAGCTAAAAGAATTAAAAAATGTATATAAGGCAATGTCCTGCTGCCTTTGGGGCTCAGCCCTTGAATGGGCATCTGCTGTTTTCCTGCTAAAAGCCTCTGTATGTAGCCTTTCTTTCAGAGTATCTCACTATGTTTCCGGGGATTCCTTCTTGGATTCTGAGACAGTGTTTTCACCTCGTTTGTCACTGGGGTGCTGCCTTTGGAGTGCCAGGGCAGAGGAACTTGCCAATTGGGGCATAGCCTTCCTGGTGGTCCTAAAGGAATCCATTGTAAAAGTGCAGGAGCCAGTCGAGAGCATTGCCCGTGGGCACTGGTGGGAACTTCAGTTCATCCGATTTGGTAGCCTGTCTCCGAAGAGACAGAGGGAAGCCTGATCTCCCGGAAATCCCCAGTAGCTCATAAGATGGAGGAGTACCACCAGGGTGGAAAGATTCTGCTGAGATGAAACTGCAGTTCTAACGTGCTGGGTGGCAGGTTACTGGAGGCTTAGGAATCTGTGTGAGTGAGAGGGGTAGTAGAGTTCTGACTCAACCGAAGAACCAAAAGGAGGTGGTGACCTCATGTGGTTTAGGGCACTGCGGTTCTCTTCTTCTTTTTTTTTTTTTTTTAAGATTTATTTATTTTATTACAAAGTCAGATATACAGAGAGGAGGAGAGACAGAGAGGAAGATCTTCCATCCGATGATTCACTCCCCAAGTGAGCTGCAACGGGCCGGTGCGTGCCGATCCGAAGCCGGGAACCAGGAACCTCTTCCAGGTCTCCCACGCGGGTGCAGTGTCCCAATGCATTGGGCCATCCTCGACTGCTTTCCCAGGCCACAAGCAGGGAGCTGGATGGGAAGTGGAGCTGCTGGGATTAGAACCGGCGCCCATATGGGTTCTCTTCTTTACAAGGTCTGTGGGTCTCATCTGGGTCAGGGATTTATACTGATGTGCTAATGCTTTAAGAGGTGCTTGCAATATCTCCGAGGAGAGCACTAGAGGAAGACAAAAGGGTTTTTCACTTCTCTTTGTGTGTGATTGTTGTCTTTTAGATGGAAAATTTTGGACTGTGATCAGAGTAAACCTACCCCCTTAGTGCATATGCCAAAAATTTTCAAAAAGTAATACTCAGGAGACTGTAGTATTGACTCTCAGAAAACTCTTAATCTTAAGTGAAATAGATTGGCCCTCTTCTGGAGTGGAGTGGCCATCTGAGGGATCCTTAGCTAAAGAGACAGAGTACATCAGATCATCGTTGGGAAACTGGGTCAGCTTGACCAGTTCCCATACTTGGACTGTTGTTAAGACAGAGTCCTCTCTCATCATCCTGGCTAAAAACTTCTGGAAGAAAATTTAAAATGGTTACTTGAATGATTGTCCCTTAAAAATGCTGGGCACAATCTGAAAAGCCCATTTTATCCGAGAAGCTACCATAGCGTCTGCCAGCACCTGCATTTCCTGTACCTGTAGGAGGGACTGCAGCTTTGGCCTCAGGGGGTACTTCCCTGAAGTTAAAAAAAAAACTTAACTCCATCCTTCAGTGAGAAACCCCAAGCCATGTTTGATTGAATGCAATCCACCATCAGAACCCATGAGCCCACTTGGGCCAGGCACTACTAGGGCTTTCTGACTCTGTTTAACACAGAGGAACACTACTAAGTTAAGAAAATTTTTTTTTTAAAAGTATGGTTTTGTTGGAAGACAAGCAGAAGCTCTAAATGTCCAGGCTTACACTCAAGTCCAGTTCTGAGAGGAGGAGCTCCAGTGGAATTTTAAAGGTGGCTGTGCATTTCAGATGCTCAAGCATTACCAAGAGGCCCTTTTAAGTGGTATGAAGGCAGAGGAGAAAATGACCACAAATATAAGCAAAACCTCACCAGCACTCCAAGAACCTCCAGAGCGCAAGTGAAACCTTCCATCTCTACATCCTCTTCAACCTGGAAGCACCAGAAGCTCCACAGATGAGCAACGTTGCTTTCATTGAGCAGTCAAAGGGAGACTTCAGGTGTAAGCTACAAGATTGGAAGGATTTTGCTAGAATGAGTACCAGCCAGCCATTGGAGGTTGCCACCAGATTGTTCATCAATCAAGATCTAAATTCCCACCAGCAGGAGAACCAGAAATCGGAATGAAAGGCGACTCTGCTTGCTGCAGTCTGTGCAGAGTAGATGCTGATGCTGTAGCAAAGGCCAACCAGCCTGCACTTACTCTGGCTTATGCATGCACCAATGGATACAGTTGATTATCCACTGGCTTTCTCCCTAAACCAGCTCACATGCAGGTCAGTGGGCATTGTAGCCCTGCCTAGCTTGGTCTGTTCCCAGTGCCAGTTCTCATGCTTACCAGTGGGAGCAGTGGCCCAGCAAGGGAATTCTCCCCGCCTCCCACCCACCCAGTGTTATATGTGCTAGTGGCTGTTGCAGCCCAGTCTGGCATGGCCTGCCTCACTTTAGCATTCGCGAGTAGGTGCTGCAACCTAGCCCAGCTCAGCCAGCCCCCAGTCCCAGCCCTAATAGCCCTAATAGCCCTAATGTGAACTGGCTGATGTTTCAGCCCAACTTGACCTGTCCTGTATCCCATCCTGGTTCTCAGATCTACCAGTGGGTGTTGTGAACTGGCCCAGTGTGGCCCACTCTCAGACCTGAGCCACACATGCCGGTGACTACTATAACCTGGCTTGGTCTAGGCAAGCCCTTAGCTTGACCCTATCTTCCATCAATTGTGAGGTTAGGGAATGGCTATGGTGAGCTTAACCACAGGCACCCTAGCCTTGGGCCAAGAGATGCAATGTGAGTGAAAGAGTGGACTGTTTAGCCCTTAAAATCCCTATGGAGAGGTATGTTCTCGGTGGCTTTGTCACTCCTACTTCAGCTAACCGAGGTGATGCCTTGAATCCATCACAGTGAAATGAAACCAGTCTTCCATGATGGATTATATCCCTGATCCTGCTGTGCTGTGCCAATTAAACATCCAGAATAAACCAGCCTCACCCTGAGACCTCCAAGAACAGCACCCCTGCTTTCGTGATTATCATGAAAATGGAAGCTGACTGGTCTGTGCATGGCAGAAGCTTGAGGAGTCAACTGTCTGATGGGATAAATGGACTGATTTAATTTTCTGTATTTGTCTTCTCACTCTAATGCACTGTCATCCTTCATCTCGTTCTGTTGCCATGATTTTAGCCCTAGTAGTCATCAGAGGGTTGGCAGAAACTAGTCCAGTTGGTGAGAGCTCAAGGAGAAGTCCGTGTGTGCCCCAGCTGTCCTTGGATTTTTGCTTCATGGGCCCCTTGGCAACTAACAGACAAAACAGCGCTCCTTCAAAAGGGTGTTGCTGCATCAAACTGTCACTTAGGGACCTGCAACCGAGTTAATTTCACCATCCTCAACCTAAAGGATCCTGGATGGGAAGATAACTGTAGCTTGGGGGATATATATACACACTCACATCTCTCGCTTATGTATAGATGTGTGCATATATATACACAGATATGTATAAATGTATAGCATATATAGCCAAGATCCTGGAATCTTGTTAACTTTCAAAAGAGTCAAAATCGCATACCAGGCCTCCTCTCATGGGTTCTTTTATTTTTTTGTTTTGTTTAAAAAATGAGAAAGGACCTTCTCACCATATCTCTTACAAGCAGAAATCTGTTCCTGGCTGTGGCAGAGACTGTAACTCAATCTCTCAATGTCTCTTCTTGCTATGTCTGTGGGAGAACCAACATGGGAAACCAGTGGCCTTGGGAAGCAAGGGAACTAGGTCCTCGAGAGCAATTATAATGAAGCAGAACTCAACACTCAGTAAATCTACAATAGGCTAATTTTTAAGTTGACAATTCTAGGTGACCCATGAATGATGTAAGTATCCAAATAACCTTTAAGTATCAGGAGAAAGGTTCCCTACACCTGGATCCCTTCTGAGCGCTACAACCACAATTGATCTAAGGACCTGCCTTAAATCTCATCTCAAAACAGTCTGCCTCCTCACATCACTGCGCCAAGAACCAAGCTCCAACTCAGAAGCTGTTTGAAGGACAAGCCATAGCAGAAAATTTGTGAGCAAGCAGAAGGCAGTAGATAAAGTGTTAGAGAAAACACCTGCTTTATATATAAAGACATGAACAAGAGTAGTAGCTTGAGGAATCTTCGCTAAAAGAGCCTTTGAATGTCTTGGTCCACCCTTACTGAAGAGTCAGATTTCCAGTATAGCCTGAGTTAGCTCAGTGAATCATCATCTCACCCTGTGGATGATACTGTGTGCCTTGATTTTAAGACTCCACCCACCCCTGTTCCCCAGTGCTCCAAGACCTCAGTCAGTGGAGGAAAGTACTTCCGTAAAGGAGAGGGAAAAGGAATGCTGAACAAAAGAAAGCTAAGCCCATTCCGAAGTGTGCCTTTCAGGTCACTGTATCCTAGTAGGGATGTCACTGGGCTTTGGGGAGGCCGTTTGTCTAAGTGGGCAGTTGTGCAGGTGCCCCACAGTGTGTTGTTCAGCATCCCTCCTGCTCCCGTTACAACCAGGGCAACCCTGTGCCCTGCGCACGAACCTGCAAGCTGTGAGACAGAACTTTGCTTGATCCGTAAAGCTGTTGCTTTTTAGAATAACCAGTTGCATTTTCGTTGCTTAGCTCAAGATTGTTTGCAGTGTTGTTAAAATAATGTTTCTAGTCCCTTTGATCATAAAGTTCTTTCGTTTCTTATTCCCAAATACCCAAACTGATCTGCCACTGATGCCATATAAAATACACCAGAAATTCACTGATTTATTGCTTGAGTTAATTTCTTTGTTTAAGGGCAAAAATGTTAGAGCCAAACATTGCATTCAATGCTTATCATTACTTTGAATTTTTAGATAATTTCACTTTGGGCAATTGCATACTTCTGTCTATAAAATGGGGCTAACAATAGTACTTTATAGAATTGCTTAAGTGATAAATTAATATGGATAAAGTTTTCAATATGTTGCAAAGAAACATTTATGAATTGTTACTATATTTATAAAATGGGGTATTAATAATTATATTTCACACAGACAACAAACTTCAAAATTTGTTTCTTGGGTAGAATTATTTTTTAAATTTTGAACTTTTTTTTTTTTAATCTGAAGAAGCATTTTGTAGTGGCATTTAGTTTGGAAGCGTCCTTTGCAAAATACCAGTGAATAATTGATTCTTTCATTCAATATTTATTGAGTGTCTGCCATGTATGTGCTAAGTTCCAGGAAGACAGGGAATTTACATACCAGCAGAGGAAGCAGTAACTAAGTGAACGAATAAAGGCCCAAAGTAATTACTGCTGTGGTAAGAGCCTGTGAAGGAATCGGTGGAAAGTCCTGGAAGCCAGCCAGGGAGAGTTCAGTGGAGCTCAGAGGCCTGAGCTAAGGACAGGAGGGTTCAGTGGAGCTCAGAGACTGGGCCTGAGCTAAGGACAGGAGGGTTCAGTGGAGCTCAGAGGCCTGAGCTAAGGACAGGAGGGTTCAGTGGAGCTCAGAGACTGGGCCTGAGCTAAGGACAGGAGGGTTCAGTGGAGCTCAGAGGCCTGAGCTAAGGACAGGAGGGTTCAGTGGAGCTCAGAGACTGGGCCTGAGCTAAGGACAGGAGGGTTCAGTGGAGCTCAGAGGCCTGAGCTAAGGACAGGAGGGTTCAGTGGAGCTCAGAGGCTGGGCCTGAGCTAAGGACAGGAGGGTTCAGTGGAGCTCAGAGACTGGGCCTGAGCTAAGGACAGGAGGGTTCAGTGGAGCTCAGAGACTGGGCCTGAGCTAAGGACAGGAGGGTTCAGTGGAGCTCAGAGGCCTGAGCTAAGGACAGGAGTGTTCAGTGGAGCTCAGAGACTGGGCCTGAGCTAAGGACAGGAGGGTTCAGTGGAGCTCAGAGGCCTGAGCTAAGGACAGGAGGGTTCAGTGGAGCTCAGAGACTGGGCCTGAGCTAAGGACAGGAGGGTTCAGTGGAGCTCAGAGGCCTAAGCTAAGGACAGGAGGGTTCAGTGGAGCTCAGAGGCTGGGCCTGAGCTAAGGACAGGAGGGTTCAGTGGAGCTCAGAGACTGGGCCTGAGCTAAGGACAGGAGGGTTCAGTGGAGCTCAGAGGCCTGAGCTAAGGACAGGAGGGTTCAGTGGAGCTCAGAGGCTGGGCCTCAGCTAAGGACAGGAGGGTTCAGTGGAGCTCAGAGGCTCGGCCTGAGCTAAGGAGAGGAAGCAGGGGGTCAGAGTCCTGGAGCATGTTTTGTGGGTCCTTAAGAGTTGTGTTTTTTTCTAAGGGGAGTTGGGATTTCTTTCCAAGAAAGCTGTTGAAGAGAGACCTTACGCCAGAGAGACCTCATAGAGGAGAGGTGGGGGCCAACACCTCTGGGAGCTGCTGTGGGAAACAGGGCTGGGGCTCGGTGAGGTGGCCACAGTGCCTGTCATCAAGGCAGACAGAGCACCTGGGTTTCGCAGGTAGCATTGATGTACTGGTGATGGCTTGGATGATGGGAGGAATTTAAGAAAGGAGTCAGAAGCAATGCTCAGGTGTTTGGCTATTCATTGCTGTTGGATAGTATCATGGATTTCTTCTGTGAGACCTTTTTGTTTGTTTTGACATACTCAATCTCAAAACTGAATTGTTAAGTACTATTTTAAAAATTCCAAGTCTCAATTTTTTTGTCTTTTGCACTGTAGCCGAATTGTACATCTTCTGTAATGTTTCCACATTTCCCTGTTTGGTGATGTTTTGCTGACGTTTTTGGTATTCAATTGGAGTATTTTATCTGTTCACTGTTGCTGCGGAGGATCTAGGGTCGCTTGATTGACAATGATTGGGACAGAGTTTTGGAATGAGAAGGCTGTGTGTGTACCTGCGGCAGGGCCGAGTGAGGCTGCCTGTGGTTTGCACCTGTGGAGAAGTAGCCCTTCGTTCCATGCCGTCCGGGTTTGCCCAGCTTAGATGCATAGGTCCAACCTGGCGGGGAGACCCCTCTGCATGTTACATATGCTCACTGTGGGAATTTCATTCTTTTTAGCAAGGACTTCTAGACTAGGAAGTGAAGCTTAGGAAATTGTATTTTCTGTCACTTAGGACTAGTATTCCTCCTTGATAATGGGAATTTATTGTATTTTACTGAAATACACCATCTTTGGTGAATGAGTTGAAATCACTAGTTTAAAACAGTCTTTAAGCAGATTGTTTAAATTGTTGCATGTGGAATGCATTATTTTACTCCTTTTCTAAGAAATGAAGAGAAATTGGGAAGAAAATTCACTAGACAGTAATTCATAGAGACATTTTTGCACCAAATGAGAAGCCAGCAATGCATATAAAACGTAAGAACTTCAGAAACATTTCGTAGGCACAGACTACTATTAAACACCCATGGATGTTTTTGATTTCTCATTACATTAAAATACTCAAAGGAACTCCATTTTCAGAACATTTATAAATAGCCCAATCTTAAAAAGATATAAAGTATTATCAGCTGTGCTTTTGTACATAATTAACATGTGCCTGTGGAGGTATAATGACCTCTAGTCTAATGATATTTCTCATGACAGAAAGTTCAGATGGTAAAAATTGGGGCTACAGCTGGGTGACACATTTTCAAGTAATTTGAAGATGGCTCAAGCAGAGAAGGCATGCGATTTTCATCTCCGGTGATTCCCCACTTCACACCATCAGTGGGTCACGAAAACATTGAGAAAAGATCCTTTTAAAAAGGCTTCCTCTGTTCCCTTTCTTACAGCTTGGGTGTCTGCTCCCCTTGGCTCCCTGAAGGACATCAGCTTTCCCCTTTGCTGAGATGGCCCAGCATTCCGGAAGCCTGGCATCTGACTACCAGTTTTGGATGCAGAAGCTTTCGGAATGGGACCAAGCCTCCACTTGGGAGACCCAGCAGGAAATCTGTCTTCATCTGTCTCGTTTCCAGGAATTCCTGAGGAAGATGTATGAAGCCTTGGCAGAGATGGTAAGTAGTGAATCAAAGAAGGCAATGATCATCTGGTGTCAGACTGCACCAGAGTAGGCCGGCAGAGTGCCACTAGGGTCAGGGACTCGTGGTGTTAACCAGATGTACTGATGGATTAGAAACACAGATGACCGCTAGGCACTGCAAGTGAGAGCTGGTCTCTTACTTCAGTATTTCCATCTTGACTAGCTGTATAGTTACAGGTCTTTGTTCATAAAGAAGACTCTGCCACTTGTTGCTAGGTAAAAAATAGACTCCCTCCTTCATTTTAGTCTGTGTGTTTATTTTGTTTATTTCTTTGCGGGCAGAGAGAGAGCACTCCCGTCTGTTGGATCAGTCCCCCAATGCTTCTAGCAGCTAGGGCTGGGTCAGGGCCAAAGCTGAGAGCTGTGAATGCTGTTTGGGTCTGCGACGTGGTTGGCAGGAACCCAGTTACTTGAGCCCGTTACATGCTACCTCTGAGGATCTGTGTTGGTAGGAAGCTGGTGTCAGGATCTGGAACTGGGACTCAAATCCTTGAGCTCCATGGTGGATGGAGGACGTCTTTACCCCTAGGATAGATGCCTGCTCTGGGATTCTTTCAAATTCCAAATCTTAACACATTTCCTGAAGCGTTTTTCTGTCCCTCAAATCTTAACACATTTTCTGAAACATTTATTCTGTTCTCAACCCTTTTCTCAAATGGGCTTCCTTTTCTCAAATGGGCTTTCCTAAGAGATAAATATTACAAATCTCTTCTTATAAATATTTCAAGGAATCACTCCTTAATTGTTGTTAGAAAATTGTTTTCGAAGCATAACACTTATTTTGATAGCTATTTTTACTACATAACCCATGTTTCCTATTTTGAAATTTTATATTTATTTTAAAAAATTCATTTAACCTAAATCTCTCTTATGCTTCTTCCCCTTTCATCAAAGAAGCAATAGGAAATTTGAAGACTAATTCAAGTTGGTAATATGCATTTACATGCTTTACAAACTAAAAGGAAAAAATAAGTGTGTGAACATACAGTGCTAATTTTGAAAACCTTTTCTGTAATAACTTACGTAACTTGACCTTCAGATGGTCCCAGAAGGTCTTGAGCCAGCCTTGACACTGACACCGACGTGAGGCATTCCCTGCTGCCGCAGCAGGAAATGCTTATCGTCTCAGCTTACCTGCACATTATCTCAGTTCGGACTTATTTTTGAACTTGCATGAAAGGTAAAGCAGTGGGAAAGGGGCCAATTGTACAAGAGCATGTGTATGTTTTAATCTTAAGCTGTTTTCCATTTGGTTGATCGTTGCTTGTCTCAAGGTTTAGGTTATTGTAGATTGAGTATGATGTCATTTAGCATATAGCAATCAAAATAGTAATAAACAGAGATATATATCTTTATGCTTTGGCAGCCTTTATTTCTTTTTACAAGTTCCAGAGTTCTTGCCCTTTTAAACTTCTTTGAAATAGCCTTACTGGGGCTTGAGTGAGAAATTTTTCCTACATTAGAACAAAAAAGCCAAAATGAAGACATGGGATTGCATTATCCATGATTACGAATCATCAATAGTTTTATTTTTTACTCTCTACAGTCCATATTGTTTTTAGATAAAATGAAATAAAATTTTGTGACCTTGTTTTGAATAAGGTGGTAGCTGACTTGGTAAACTTAATTTGAATGACTTGGCTAAAGATCTCTGTTCCTGTTATGCTTACTTTTCTAAAAATATATGCTGAACTAGAGGCATTCAAGCTCCCTCGAGCTATAGTTTAAGCATTCGGAGTTGCATTGTACTTTTTCTGACCAAAGCATAATTTTCTTTTATAGGATTCTAATACAGTTATGACAGGATTCCCCGCAATGGGCCAACTGTTGACAAAAGCTTGCTACAATCCTTTCATCTTAGCATATGGTAAGAATCCAAGGTGTATCGTTTCAAAATTCAAAATAAGCCTTTTTTTAAAAATAAAAGATCTATTTATTTCTTTATTAAAAATGTTTATTTGAAAGGCAGAGTTACAGAGAGGAGAGACAGAAAAAGAATTACAGGGAGAGAGGAGGAAAGACGATCTGCTGATTCATTCCCCGAATGACCACATCAGCCAGAGCTGAGTTGGTCTGATGCCAGGGGACAGGAGCCTCTTCTGAGTCTCCCACATGGGTGCAGGGGCCCAAGAACTTGAGTCATCTGCTGCTTCTTTGCCAGGCCATAGCAGGAAGCTGGATCAGAAGTGCAGCATGCACAGGTGGAAGCTTAGCCTACTATGCCCTGGTGCCTGCTCTCATAACCTCATTTTCAACTTACTGTAGAGTAGTTCTCCTGGGACTGATGCTGTGGCATAGTGAGTAAGGCTGCCGCCTGGAATGCCAGCATCCTTTGTGGGCAGTGATTTGAGTCCTGGCTCCCCTACTTCCAATCTACTTCCGTGCTGATATGCCTGGGAAAGAGCAGATGATGGCCCCACACTGGGCCTCTAAACCCATGTGGGAGAGTCAGAGGAGACTTCTGGCTCTTTGTGTTGGACTTGCCTAGCTCTGCCCATCGTGGTCATGTGGGGAGTGAGCCAGCAGATAGATCTGTGTGCTTCTCTCTTTCTCTCCCTCTCTCTCTCTCTCTGTCTCCATAACTCTGCCTTTCAAATAAAATTAATCCATCCTTAAAAAGTAGTTAGACTAAGACAGCGATTTCGTTTCTTTGCTTCACAGTTCATGCTAACTTCTATACTATTTCCCATGTTGTAAAATCATTCTTCAGAGTCCAGATTGTGCCAAGGCTCTGCCGTTGTTTTAAAGGTGATATTTGGGTTTGGGAACGCTGTTGAGGAGGTGTTCTGTCTGCTGCCTGTAGGCCAGCCGCACCCCAGTTCTGTTTCTTTTTCCACAGCTACACTGCCTGCTTGGGAGGTGGGTCATTTTCCTGATGACGCCTGAGGGCAGCTGGCGTGGGGGTGGGGAAGGCTTGCGGTTTGGCCTCTTTTCCTCTGTCATCTTTAGGCTTTTGAAACAGCCTAGGTGAGCCTGCCTTTGTGGTGCTGCTTCCTATGCTCTCTAGCAGAGCCTGTGGTTTTCCCTTTGCCTGGGGCCTGGCATGGGGAGACCAGGCACATCTCGGGCAGCACAATTGAGGTTTGTTGCTGTACCTTCACTAATTAGCCGATGTTTACTTTTCAGATTTTTTTTAAAGTCAAAGACTAATTGCGTAACATAATGACATTAACATCAAGAAAATGAATATGTCCCTTTGATGTTTCAAAGACTTATACAGTTTCCTTTTCCTAACCTGTCATAAGTCATTACAGGAGATTTGAACTGGGTCAGGCATTTGGCATGGGGATCAAGATGCTGCTTGGGATGCCCGCGTGCCCTGTGGGGATGCCCGCGTGCCCTGTGGGGATGCCCGCGTGCCCTGCCTCTGATCTCCATCCCAGGTTCGTGCCAGTGCAGACTGAGAGGCAGCAGGTCCTGGGGTTCATGCCATTTGTAGGAAGACCTGTGTGGAGCTTGCAGCTCCTGGCTTTGGCCTGGAACAGCCCTAGCTGTCCTTTTATCAGTCTGTCTTCCGGACCCATCAATCAATCATAAATAAGGGTAAAAGCAGGGGAGAAAATATACCAGGAGGTGCTGTCCTGCTTAGCACAAGTGCATGGGGGCGCTGCATGCCCAGCTTCCTCTTTGCCATCCGTTCCCCTCTGCCTCCTCTCTTTCCCACCTGGCCTCTTTGTCTATTCCCTCCGCCTTGTCTTGTTCAGGCTCTTCATCTGAAATGGTGAACCAGTGAGCTGCTACTGTGATCACCTGTACAGGCCACACTTGTCTGCCAAAGTCTGTATTTTGCAGCTAAACCAGTGTTTCTCAAACCTCTTTAACGGAAAATACAGTGTAGGTGTGTGTAGATCCATACTTGTATATGAAATATTCATATTTATACATTTGTACACACACAGATGACCAAACATATTGTAAGAAGCAGTACTTATCTTTATGTGCATTCCATATCCACTATGCTAGTTTTAAAAAGATTTCTCAATTTTTATTAAAAGGGCAGATTTACAGAGAGGAGCGGCAGAAAGATCTTGCGTCTGCTGATCCACTTCCTGAGTGGCCACAGTGGCTGGAGTTGAGCTGAGCGAGGAAGCAAGGAGCAAGAGCCTCTTCCGGGTCTCCCAGGTTGCTGGGTCCCAAGGCTTTGGGCCGTCCTCGACTGCCTTCCCAGCCCGCAAGCAGAGGGAGCTGGGTGGAAAGTGGGGGCACTGGTTCTAATGCTGCCGCACATATGGGATCCCGGCTCATGCAAGGCAAGGACCTTAGCCACTAGACTACTGTGCTGACCCTTAACAGCTGGTTTTTAGAAGAAAAGAAACACTGTTTCCTTTAGGTGTGCTTGGTGAGTGTAGGACACACCTTCAATTCACACAAGTGTTAAAATGTGGCAGTTTATGTTGCAGAGGGGCTTTGCTCACTTTGCACTGTGGACTACAAGTCAGATCTAATTGACAAGTTTTAGCATGATATGAAGTGATGGGTTACAGTGAACAAGTATGAGCACAAAACTAAGCAGAGCCCTGGTCCCGCTCCTTGTGATGTTCTGCCTCCACTGTATTGTGTGGCGTAGCTCAAGTCCTCAGGCCCAGGGCCTCCACCAGCCAGCTTTCCAGAAACACATGGATTTTCCCAGCAGATACTATACAAGTGTTCTTTGGTATTCCAGCACAAGGAAAACGTGGCTCACCATTTCTGCTGTCAAGGATGGAAAGGAAGGAGTTGAGATGCTTCTTGTGAGGAAGCGCTGAGCAAAGAGCACTTCCCAGGAGAGCCCAAATCAGGGCATCTTGGGGACCGTGCCCACTGAGGCCTCAGATCGCTTTGTGACACTGAGAGCCTGGACTCATAGCCCTAAACTCACGCCCACCTGGGATCTTTTGTTAGCATTTTATCTATGACACTGGCCTCCTCTAACAACCAAAGATTTCCAGCCCTTTGTTTGAATGCTTGTGCTACCTTTTGAACTGCCTGTAATGTTTCGGTTTCCTGTTTGGAGATGTCACTTGGGAAGTTTAAGCTTACGCATGTTTATGGAAGGAGGGGGAAATGGGATTAAAAATTAGTTAGCATCTGTTGGTTTATGGGGGGGAATCAGAGTTTGCATTGTCTATCCTTGATAACGGAGCTGTGAGGGATGCTGCGTTCCTCGCTGGCAGGAGATGGGCAGCTAGAATGATGGGGTGGATCTTGAGAGAGCTGCTTGCGGGGGGCAGCTCAGCCTCTGGCGCAGGGCCTGTCGGGCATCTGATAACCCTGATAACCCTGTGCTCTGGCTCAGGTACTGGCATTGCCAGTTTTTAGACTGCATTTTTTTCTTAATTGTGTCATAAAATTCCCAACGGAAATGGGCTCAGTCACTGCAGAAGGAAAAAGAAAAGTGGATCATGATGTCAATGTCCCTGCCAGATACAAGGTTTCAAAGTTCAGCGTTTTCATCACATATTTAGTAACAGTTTGAATTTTAAAATAACAAAGTAGGAGCTTGTACAAGGGTTCTCTTTATCCTGATTATTTGGAACTAAGCAGGAAACATTTTTAAATAATACTTTTCACTAAATTTGTAACAAGTGAAGATACTTTGGAACATTACAAAATGTAAAGATGAAATCAGAAATATTAACTACTGCCTGCTGTTTGCAGGTTATGTTGCCTTAAAAAGTTTGAAATGATTAATGGTTTGAAATGTGAAATAAAAAACTGACCTTGAGAAAATCCCGGTTTTTTCAATTCTTTCCATCATTCTCATTTGGCTTTAAAAGTTGCTGCTGTTACAGAAAGGGAATAGACCACACAAGAGCTGGGCACTAAGTGATCCCAAACCCACAAAAAGACAACAAAACCACAAAGTGTGCTTTCACACACACTTCTGTTTGCTTGTTCTGTGAACTCAGAAGTTTGAGAGTTTCTTGAGCAATGTTTAAAAAATTTTTATACAGGGCCCGGCGGCATGGCCTAGCGGCTAAGGTCCTCACCTTGAAAGCCCCGGGATTCCATACGGGCGCCGGTTCTGATCCCAGCAGCTCCACTTCCCATCCAGCTCCCTGCTTGTGGCCTGGGAAAGCAGTTGAGGACGGCCCAATGCATTGGGACCCTGCACCCGCGTGGGAGACCCGGAAGAGGTTCCAGGTTCCCGGCATTGGATCGGCGCGCACCGGCCCGTTGCGGCTCACTTGGGGAGTGAATCATCAGACGGAAGATCTTCCTCTCTGTCTCTCCTCCTCTCTGTATATCTGGCTGTAATAGAAAATGAATAAATCTTTGAAAAAAAATTTTTTTTATACAGATACCTTTTTTTCATGCCTGATGAAACTTATTTTTGTTTTCCTGTTTTTTTTTTAATAGATGAAAGCCAAAAAATTCTAATATGGTGCTTATGTTGTTTGATTAACAAAGACCCACGGAATTCTGGAGAATCAAAACTGAGCTCCTGGACATGGGTAAGAGAGTAAATCTTCTCTCAGCTGCTGTTCACTAATGGACTATTTAAAAGGTGCCGTTTTTAAGTTTTTAAAGTTTTTTTGGTCTGGTTCTGTGATGCTTTGGAATGTTTTTTGAATGTATCCCTCACAACTGTATCGTCTTGCTGGGTGTGAAGTCATTCACGAAATTTCAGTTTTGCTCTGTTGTGAAATCCAAGAGATAACCATCTGTTCAGGGGGAACTTCCTTCCTCATGCCTATAAAACCTCATTTTGAAAGCAACTTGCAGGTAATTAAAAGAATGTACTCTTTTAGCAGTTGTTATTCTTCAAAGAATGATTTTCCCAACCAACATAGTTTAAATACCTGTATAACTCCTCTGCCTCTCTTCAAGCCTGTTCTGCCACGAAATTAAAATCCAGAGGTGCCCAGGGAGCAGCCCTGTTTTCTGCACTTGGTAACTGGGCCTGAATGCTCACAGACTGCGATCTGGGGCTGCTTGGTGCCTGCTGCTCACATTGCTTAATGGATCACCTCTGGAGCCTGTCCAGCTGGCTGACAGCTTCCTGCCTGGCCCCGGGCCTCTTTCCACCTCCTCTCGAAGGGCAGGCTGGAGATGGAGAGCGTGGTGAGGCTGGGCTGTGGCTCCCCTCAGCACCAGCAAGCTGGCTGCTCTGGTAACTCCCCACTGTCCTGCAGTGGTCAAGGACTTGCTGATGCGTGTCAGCCTCCACCAGGCGTGCATACGGTTCAGATTAGCTGCTTGCCCTTGTGAAATCGCCCAGACACATTAACGCAGATGGTTTTGTCTATCAGCTTGACTGTTGGTATCGTTGATTTCACTGCTTTTTTTTTTTTTTTATAATTCTTTATTTGAGGCAGAATTTCTAACAGAGAGGACAAAGACAGTGTTTGTATTTCTGTGTTCGATTGAGAAAAAGAACAGAAGGGACAGTAGAGATGTACTTGTAGATGTTACGTGAAAAGGGTTGGGTGAGGGAAGAGATAACACAGTTTAACTGCAAGGAGAATTAACGTAAGAGCTGAAGGAAGAAAAGGACCAGTAGAATTAGGGGAAGAAGGCTATGTGTATATTAACAAGACTAAGCATGTAATAACATTCAAGCTTTAATTTTCTTAATTGATGTTTTTGTTGAATATTTGATGTTTTAATGATTATTTAATTTATAATTTTGTATTGACTCGCTCATTGAATCCTAAAATGGGCCATTCAATAAAGTGTTTTTAGGGTGATTGAGTTAACTTCATATTACTTGTCCCTTTATTAGCCTACTTTTAAATTTCTAGTCTTACATTTTATCCCGTGGTTTTTTTTTCCTTGTTTAATACTGTGCTTATTAATAGGCACTTAAATATAATGCAGAGAGGTTAAGTTAAAATAGTCAGTTCCTGCCTGCAGGGCATTCATAACCTGCTAGCCAGATCCCTGTAGGCCTACGTGGTTGGGTTGTTGGTGATAGAGAAGGGGACACTTGTTCAAATATGGGGTTTTAGAGACCTTTACTAGGGGAGACAACAGATTGGCTTAGTTCTGAAGGTTGACAGGGAGCCCGGGTTAATTTATGAAGAATATTCCTGTCAGCAGAAGGAGAATGTGCAAAGTGTGGTGATGAGAAGGGAAATGTTTTCTTTTGGCAGCACAGTTCTATAGGTATGCCTGGAGCTTGGGCTTCTGTGAGGTTGGTGAGGGCAGATAGGAGAAACAAGCCTACATGTGATTTTTAAAAGGGTTTAAAGGGACTGGGGAAGCCATAAGGAGTGAGTTCTAGAAACTAAGAAAGCGCTTTGGAGGCTGCTATGGTGTGATGAAGGTTTCAATGACCTGGACAGAAGGGATCAGGTTTATGGGACATCAGTGGGGCAGATACTGAAGATGTGAAGCCGATTACGTGAGCTGTGTATTAGGTTGGGTCGAGGTGTACAGAGGATTGTCCTCAGAAGGGGGGTTGGTTTGCTGGCGGAGGGATGGGAGTTCCTGGCCCCTAGAAGTCTGGGGTAGGGTGAGATCCCTCTCAAGGAATCAGGAGCCTCAGGAGACAGAATAAAGGGAGTCAGGGAAGCAGAAGGAGAAAAGTACTGGTGTTTTGTGAACAATGAGCAGTCGTTTGTATCTAATGCTGCACGGGGGCACCGTCCAACAGAAGTGAAGTATTTGCTCTGTAAGCAATGCTAACTTTCCTAGAAGCTACTGTAGCAACATAAAAGAAAAATAGGTAGAATTAGCTCTAAGTTGAAATTTTATTTAATCCTGTTGATTCAAAATACCATTGTTCTAACACGTAGTTAGTATAAAAACTATCAATGGGACTATTTGATCATCTTTTTTCAAAATCTATATTTGAAATTCAGTGTTTTTTATACATATATCATATGATATGTCTTAATTCAGACAATCAGTTTTCTGTATTTTAGTAAAATTTATGGTTGAAAAGATAGATACACATAGCTACATTTTTGCAATGAAGCTTGTAACCAAATCCGGCTTCATTTTAAAAGCTTAGAAAGTGCTCGGCGGCCACGCGTGGCTGGTGGTCACCGTGTGGGACAGGGAAGCTGGTGGTCACTGTGTGGGACAGGGAAGCTGGTGGTCACCGTGCGGGACAGGGAAGCTGGTGGTCACCGTGTGGGACAGGGAAGCTGCAGAACAGGAAGCAGCAGGTTCAGAAGCACCCACTGGGCTTTTGCAACAAGGAGTTTTTCCTCTTTTCCTCTCTCTCCCTCTCTCTCTCTCTCTCTCTCTCTCTCTGAGAGGTGGAGAGAAACAGACTGAGTAATGGGGGCAGGGAGGAAGTGGAGTTGATCAACTTCATTTGCTCTTTTTTTTTAACATTTCATTATTATTATTATCATTTTATGATACAGTTCCATAGGCTCCTGGCATTTCCCTTATCCCCTCCCCTAAGACATTAAGCAGAGAAAGTGGGGGGTAGACTAGATTCGGAGTCAGCCTGTGCGATTTAAGTCCAGAGAATATCTTCCTCCGAACAGAACAGGCTAATAAGAAACAGTGACAGGTGTAAGAGTGCCAAGAAAGCCCCTGAATGCAGCAGTAATACAAACGAGGTAAAAAGATGTGTAGAGATTATTTCCATTATTTAGCTCTGAGCAGTCTAAAGCTAATTACATATACCTGTCACCCTCAATGCCCGCATGATGTGTTGGCCATTGGGCAGCAAGACAGAAGTTGGTTTTTGGTTTGTAGATGGCTGGAACGCATATTAGAAGTGAAAATTTCTCTGAAAAAGTTATAGAGTGACATGATACACATTAAAGATGTGTTTCTGCCTTATAGTATCCTTGTGGAAATTCTGCAGCAGTTGTATTTTTTTCTTTTTAATTTTTGTTTGTATTGGAAAGTCAGATATACAGAGAGGAGGAGAGACAGAGAAAGATCTTCCATTTGATGATTCACTCCCCAAGTGACCAGAGCTGAGCTGATCCGAAGCCAGAAGCCAGGAGCTTCCTCTGGGTCTCCCACAGGTGTGCAGGGTCTCAAGGCGTTGGGCTGCTTTCCTAGGCCACAAGCAGGGGATTGGATGGAAAGCGGGGCTGCTGGGATTAGAACCGGCCCGCATTATCAGATCTTGGTGCATTCAAAGTGAGGACTTTAGCCACTAGGCCACCACACTAGGCCCAGCAGTTGTATTTTAACCATGGTTGTTAGCTCCTTGGATGAACATCTGTTGCCTGCTGGGTGCTGGGATGTTCTACCTGTGGAAGTACAACTCAGGGTCACTCTGTGTTCTTGGACCAGTGTGAGTGTGACTGAAACAGCCTGAATCAAAAAATAAACATTTTTCTATAAGTTAGACTATTTGGTAAAAACTCCAATTAGCTACATTCAATTTGAAAATGTTAGGGTGGGTTGTGTTTTAGCACAGGGAAGAGATTGGTGGTGCTGGATGTTTGGCTTACCTTGCCTAGATTGGTGATGCTGGATGTTTGGCTTACCTTGCCTAGATTAGTGTTTTTGGATGTTTGGCTTACCTTGCCTAGATTGGTGGTGCTGGATGTTTGGCTTACCTTGCCTAGATTGGTGGTGCTGGATGTTTGGCTTACCTTGCCTAGATTGGTGTTGTTGGATGTTTGGCTTACCTTGCCTAGATTGGTGGTGCTGGATGTTTGGCTTACCTTGCCTAGATTGGTGGTGCTGGATGTTTGGCTTACCTTGCCTAGATTGGTGGTGCTGGATGTTTGGCTTACCTTGCCTAGATTGGTGGTGCTGGATGTTTGGCTTACCTTGCCTAGATGGGTGGTGTGGATGTTTGGCTTACCTTGCCTAGATGGGTGGTGTGGATGTTTGGCTTACCTTGCCTAGATTGGTGGTGCTGGATGTTTGGCTTACCTTGCCTAGATTTGAAGCACATTCTGTACATTTTTTGGTGAGTTCCATCAAGAACCACAAATGTGCCATCAAGTAGTCCTACCTCAATGGCTGCCCTTGCCATTCAGAAACTGGTTAAGGTTGCCAGATTTTCACACCTTTTAAGAATGTTTGGCTTTTGAAAACTTTACTTTCACTATGGAATCCGCTGAGCAGATACTTCCTGAGCACGTTGCCTGGAACTGCTGCCTGCATTTCTCAACGGCCCCTGAGCAGTAACCACTTGCCTGACTTTTATTTACATTGCTTTACATTTTTGCCTCTTAATTATGCAGTTTGATTTAAAAAACTTGATAGCAGTGAAATAATACAGTATGTGTTTTTCATATTTGAATCCTTCTATACTGCATTATGGCTGTAAGAGTCAGTGGTGGTGTTGAATGTAGTGATAGCTTATTTATTCTCCCTGGGTTTTCGTTAATAGACCACAGTGACCTGCTCTAAGCTCAGATGGGTGTTGGATGTTGGTTTCCAGGTCAGGAATTTAGAACAGTGTTGCTATGTGCACTCTGTCACATGTATCCAAGGGCCAGAGCATGTCAAGAAGTAGAATTGCAGGTCATGGGATATGCATATCTTTAATTTTATTAGCTTGTATTAAATTGTTTTTCACAGTAGTGGTGCCAACTCAAATTCTCATGATTAGTGTGTGAAAGTTCCAAATCCTCTGTGTTACTTGATATTATCAAACTTTCAGAGTTCATATTTTTCTGATGGATGACTATGGTGATATGTGTCATGGTTTTAATTTGTAGTTATCTGAAGCTGAGCACCTGTTCTGGAAAAATACTATTCCTGTTTCTTCACACATACTTTCATGGAAATTAGAGCCGTGTGTTTCCACTCTGTGATATGTGTTTACCCCCTTTCTATCTTTTTAAAAAGAGAAATTTTAAATTGTACTCTACCTACATTTTCAGTCTTTCTGTTTATGGGTAATTATTTTCTACTTTATTCAGAAAAATGTCTCTGCTCTAAGATGATGAAGGCCTACGTTACCTTTGGAGAAGGCAATCCCTGAGTTCAGGGCAGGGAGGGATCAGTCTAAACCAGGTGCCCGTCTGCTGTTTGCTTTAGTTAGGTGGCATGATCAGTGAGTCTCCCTTACATGGCAGTAATGCAATCTTGAGAGAAAAGGCAAACATAAAGGAGTCCCTTTCCATCATCTTTCTTTTCTTTTTTTTTTTTTTTAAAGATTAGCACATTTTTTTAAAGATTTATTTTTATTACAAAGTCAGATATACAGAGAGAGGAGGAGAGACAGAGAGGAAGATCTTCCGTCCCGATGATTCACTCCCCAAGTGAGCCGCAACGGGCCGGTACTGTGCCGATCTGAAGCCAGGAACCAGGAACCTCTTCCGGGTCTCCCATGCGGGTGCAGTGTCCCAATGCATTGGGCCGTCCTCTCCTGCTTTCCCAGGCCACAAGCAGGGAGCTGGATGGGAAGTGGAGCTGCCAGGACTAGAACCGGCGCCCACATGGGATCCCGGGGCTTTCAAGGCGAGGACCTTAGCCGCTAGGCCACGCTGCTGGGCCCTCCATCTTTCTTTCCTTAAAACTGCCCTTGTTCTATTTATGATGTGTGACCATGTGACCCTGAGACTGGAGAAGTTGGGAAAGCCCATCCACCTAGGACATAAGACTGTAGCTTAATTCTTTTACATATAAAATGATATTGCTGTCACATCTTAGTGGATTCATTTTATGCACTTGTTGGAGTAATACATTCTCATATGTATTTCTCTCTAGTCTGATAAAACCCACGTGCAACTTTGATATATTCAGCTTTTCTTTTTTTTTTTTTATAATCTGTTTTATTGTGTTGTTGACAATCTTTACATAGTTAATTACAGTTAAAGAAAGAAAAAGAAAAGAAAAAAAAAAAAAAGGTTCAGGGGGATAGGGAAGTGGGTAATACTATTATGTCCACATTGTTTCCATCTTGTATCTGAGGTAAAGGGGGATATTGAGGGGGAAGCCCCACCCGGTTTCCCGCCCACCCCGAGTCCCGGATGTGGGGCATGCTCTGAGATATGTGCTCGAGTGGTGTTAATAGTTCTCCGGTTATGAATCGCTGCCAGTTTCGCTCGATGAGGTCGTCCACTGATTGATATGGTCCATCATAAAGTCTCCGTTTGCCCCATATATCGCTGCCAACATATAGCTGAGATGAATGATTGATCTGCTCTGTCTTCTGTCTTTTCTTGATTAGAGTTCTGAGTCCAGCAGTTCGATTAGGGAGATCTCCAAAGAAACTTATTCAGCTTTTCTTAACAGTGGTTTTGTTGACTCTAATACCCTCCTTCTATTTCCCATTCTCAGCATCCTACATTCCATGAAGGCCGCCAAACAATCCTCCTACATCCTTGGATCTTAAACACTTTGGCTCCAAACATGTCAGGCCTAGTCACAGATTTACACTTGGCACAAATTTCCTTTCCTTTGCTTGGGAGGGTTTTCTGCCCTACCCTGGCCAGTCTGGTATGTGGGAACCTAGGGAAAGAATTATTGTCCAAGTTGAAATGGTAGTTTGATGGGTGATGGAGTGCTTCTCGAGGGCCTTAATGAAAGCACAGTAGAGCCTAGGTGAAAGTTAGGGTTGAGAGCAGGAATGGTGTTGCCTCTTCCACAGCGTCACTCTGTTTTAAATTTACTTTTTATATAGCAAAAACAATACCAGGAACTTTTGTTACCTATATTGTGCTTACTTTACTTTCTGTAACCTCAGGTTTTCTTTTAAGGTTAATTGGTAGTTAGGGGAAGCACTGGGACTAGCAGTTAAGACTCCAGTTGGAATGGCCATATGCCGTATCAGAGTGCCCATGTTCAAGTCCTGACTCCACTTGGAGTTCAGCTTCTTGCTAATGTGCATCCTAGGAGACGTTAGTGGACAGCTCAAGCACTGGGACTAGCAGTTAAGACTCCAGTTGGAATGGCCATATGCCGTATCAGAGTGCCCATGTTCAAGTCCTGACTCCACTTGGAGTTCAGCTTCTTGCTAATGTGCATCCTAGGAGACGTTAGTGGACAGCTCAAGTGACTGGATCCCTGCCACCCCTGCAGGACACCTGGATTACGTCACAGCTTCCTGGCTTTGGCATTTGGGGGATGGGAGCTTGCTCAATCTTTCCTTGTCTCCTTGCTTCTCAAATAAAATACTTTATAAATGTTAAAAATAGTAATTAGTAATTAAAGCTTTATATTTATAAATATGAATTTTTATTGATTGATTTTCCACTATCTATATTCCCTTTCCCATTTTTTTTTTAAAGATTTTATTGTTATTGGAAAGCCGGATATACAGAGAGGAGGAGAGACAGAGAGGAAGATCTTCTGTCCAATGATTCACTCCCCAAGTGAGCCGCAACGGGCCGGTGCACGCTGATCCAAAGCCAGGAACCAGAAACCTCTTCCGGGTCTCCCACGCGGGTGCAGTGTCCCAATGCATTGGGCTGTCCTCTCCTGCTTTCCCAGGCCACAAGCAGGGAGCTGGATGGGAAGTGGAGCTGCCGGGATTAGAACCGGTGCCCATATGGGATCCCGGGGCTTTCAAGGCGAGGACCTTAGCCGCTAGGCCACGCCGCCGGGCCCCCCTTTCACATTTTTAATGGTACATGAAATTTCCCAGCTGCTCATTGTTCATTTTGGTTGAAAATTATCCTAGCTAATTCTTGGGATGAGACTCTCTGTACAGCCTCTTCGTCTCCCAGGCCAGAGTGGCTGGTAAAGACAGACATATGGTGTACTTTAATTCAGTGGCATTCCATCCGGTAACCTTTGTTTGGGGAAGCATATTTTGTGTTGCCTGATGAACATTTGTTTGTTAACACGCAGACCCTGATGTTGCTGTCAGTTACCATAAGTCCGTGAGATCAGACTCTGGAAATCAAGTCCGCATTGAGAAAACACAGCTGAGAAAAAAAAAAAACAGGGGAAAGCAGATCATGTTTGCATTGTTTGGACCCTCACCAAGCATTGCTAGACTTAAACCCTGCAGTATATTCCCTTTGCGCTTTGAGCCAATTTGCTTCAAGATTTTGTTACAGTCAACAGTACCCTGAGATAACAGACATATTTAGGAATTTAATAAACTTTAAAAAATTTTTAAATCAATTTATTTTTAGTTATTTGAAAGAGTGACAGAGAGCCAGAGAGAGAGAGAGACACAGAGATTTTCCAGCTGCTGGGCTCTAATAATGCCCACAATAATGAGGACTGGTCTGTTCTGAGAGCAGGAGCCCAGAACTCCAGGCAGGCCTCCCACGTGGTATGCAGGAGCTCAGACATGTGAACCATCATTGGCTACTTCCCAGCATGCATTAGCAGAGACAGAAAGGGAATAGCTGAGACTTGAACCAGCACTCCAATATGGAATACGGTTATCCAACGCTGTGGCTTAACCTCCTGTGATACATGTATTCCTAAACTATTTTTTTAAGGAGTTTTGAAACTTAGTTTCCCCCTGCAAATGTGTTCCTGTATTCCTATCTTAACAGAAGATACCGTGACTGGATAAACAGTAAATTTAGCAAAGTAGTTGTATAAGTTGAGCATCATTGATCAGAAAACATGAAATTCAAAATCCAAAATGCAGCAGAATTTGAAGCATCGAGTTCCACACCTTGAAATTCCACACCTAATTTCATGATAGTTGCACTTAAATATTTTAAAATGCATTCAAATATTCTATAAAATTACCTTCAGGCAGCGTGTACAATGTAAATTAACTTCCTGTTTACACATACATACACTATGAAAGCTGAAGCTTCTAGTTCCATGCCTTTCAAATAAGGGTTATTCAACCCATGAGTTCTTTTCTCTTTGTTTTTTAAGAGAATAAGAAAGTAATCAACATAAAAACCAAACCCATTTACTTTTTCTTTTTTAGGAACTTATTACTTAATTGAAAGACAGAGTTACAGATAGGGACAGAGATAGAGGGAGGAAGAGGGGGAGAAAAAGAGAAAGAGCTTCTATATACTGGATCACTCCTCAGATAGCCTCGACATTTGGGGCTGGGCCAGGCTGAAGGCAAAAGCCTGGAGCTCCAGAATCTCCCATGTGGGTGGCAAGTTTGCAAGTACTTGGCCCATCTCCCACTGCTTTTCTAGGTCCATCAGCGGGGAACTGGTTTGGAAGTGGAACAGCCGGGCCTCATACCAGTGCTTATAGGAAATGTTGGTGTTGCAGGTTGTAGCTTAATGCGCTCTGTCACAATACTGACCTTTCAACATGTAACTTCTTTATTATTACTGTTGTTATATTTACTATTTTATGATACAGTTCCATAGGCTCTGGGATTTCCTGTCCCCCAAATCCCCTCCCCTCCCCCACTGATTACCCCTATATTATTGCAATAGTGTAATCCTTTATAATCAGTCATAAGTCCATTGCTCTGCTATTTAAGTGTATCCTGACATTGTAGATATGGACAATGGCAGAGAGTCCAGCATCCTATTATCAAGTTAAATTTAAGTTTCACTGGGAGTCCATCTTTGATTTGTAAGTAGAGATGCATACTGCATTGTATCTTCACATCTGGATGTGATAGTCTTTATTACAGTTACTGTACATCCCCTTAAATGAAAAGCCATAAAACAAAATCAACAACAGAAATAAAAATAGAAAATTTACAACAGCATGAAGTTAAATAACATACTACTGAATGACCAATGTGTCATTGAAGAAATGAAAAAAATCAAAAACCTTCTTGAAGAAAATGATGTTCCTGTATGACTGAAATGTCACTAAAGACATTAGTAAGAAATTTTTTTTGAAGAAATGAAAATAAGAACAAAAATATCAAAACTTATGAGATGTAGCAAAAGCAATATTGAGGGGGACATTTATAACATCAGGTACTTTAAAAAGCTGAAATGTCACATATCAGCGGTCTAATGCATCTGGAAGACTTATTTAAAAAATGAAAGCAAAAAATGATAAAAATCAGCAAAAATAACTGAAATTTAAAGTAAAAAACTACGAATTGCAGCAAGAGTCATTTTTTTCAAGATGAGCAAAACAAACTTTTAGCCAGACTAGCAAAGATAAGCAGGCTAGAAAAGCCAAGTAAAATTAGAGATGAAGAAGAAAACATCCTAAGAATGCGTTGGGTGATCTTGTCTTGCTGACTGGATCCTTCGATCATTATGTGGTGTCCTTCATCTGTTTTAATGTTTTTCATGTCAGAGTCTATATTATCTAAGTGTGGCTACACCAGCTCATTTTTTTCCCATTAGTCTGGAATATCTTTTTCTATCTGTTCACTTTTAGTTTCTGCATATCTTTGCTGGTGAGTTGTATCTCCTGTCGGTAACATAGATGGATTTTGTTTTTTTCTATCTAGTCTGCTAATTTATGATGCTTGATTAAAGAGTTTAAGTCATCTATATTCAGGGCTAATATTGATAGGTAGTTATTTGACCCTGTTATCTTAGCAATGAGTTGTTCATTTTTTTGTTTAGTCTTTTTTTTTTAAATTGAACATTCTCGGGCCGGCGGCGTGGCCTAGCGGCTAAAGTCCTCACCTTGAAAGCCCCGGGATCCCATATGGGCGCCGGTTCTAATCCCGGCAGCTCCACTTCCCATCCAGCTCCCTGCTTGTGGCCTGGGAAAGCAGTTGAGGACGGCCCAGTGCATTGGGACACTGCACCCGCGTGGGAGACCCGGAAGAGGTTCCAGGTTCCCGGCTTTGGATCAGCGCGCATCAGCCCGTTGCGGCTCACTTGGGGAGTGAATCATCGGACGGAAGATCTTCCTCTCTGTCTCTCCTCCTCTCTGTATATCTGGCTGTAATAAAATGAATAAATCTTTAAAAAAAAAAATTGAACATTCTCCACATTTGCCTTTGGTTTTGGTAGGTGCTAATCTTTTTTTGTCAAGAGAACATCTTTAAGTATCCCTTTTAGGTGGGTCTATAAGAACCAAATTCTTTTAACTTTTATTTATTGTGAAAGAATTTTGTTTCATTTTCAAAGACAAAGTTTTGCTGGGTTGTTATTCTAGGTTGGCATTTTTTCCTTTTGGAATCTAGATTATGTCACTCCATTCTCTTCTTGCCTGTAGAGTTTTCTCTGAGATGTCCCCAGTGAATCTGATTGGGGCTCCTCCATATGCTAGTTGATTTTTTTCACATGCAAATTTAAGGTCTTGTCCCTGTGTTCAATTGAAGAGAGCATGATTATCATGTGTCATGGTAAAAATTGCTTCTGATCAAACCTATTGGGTGTTCTGTGTTCCTCTTGTATTTCATTTCCCAATTCTTTCTCCAAATTAGGGAAGTTTTCTTTATTATTTCATTAAGTATATATATATATATTTTTTTTAATTATTTATTATTTAACTTCAGTAATTACATTGTATTATGTGACAGTTACATAGATACTTGGGTTCTCCCCACCCCTCCCCAAGCCCTCCCACCATGGTGGATTCCTCCACCTTGTTGCATAACCACAGCTCAAGTTCAGTTGAGATTTCCCCATTGCAAGCGTATACCAAACATAGAGTCCAGTATCTTATTGTCCCGTCAAGTTCAACGGCTTCTTAGGTATACCCTCTCTGGTCTGAAGACAGAGCCAGCAGAGTATCATCCCAGTCAATTGAAAGCTCCAACATACCATCAGCAAAAATTTACATCATTATGGAATTAATTGACATAGTAATGAGTAACCAATATGTTAAAAGTAAATGCGATTTCCCAGCCACCTTCTGTGACCACCTCACCTATACTTCAATTTTAGTTTATACACAACATATAACATTCAAAACATAACATGTTATACATAACATCATATCATCTTAAATTAAGGCAAACATGTGGTATTTAACCTTTTGGGATTGGCTCATTTCCCTTAGCATTATGGTTTCCAGTTTGGCCCATTTGGCCACAAAGAACTGCATTTTGTTTTTTTTAATAGCTGAGTAGTATTCCATGGAGTAGATGAACCATAGCTTTCTTATCCAATCCTCTGTTGATGGGCATTTTGGTTGTTTCCATGTTTTTGCAATTACTGATTGTGCTGCTATGAGCATAGTATATATATTTTTTAAAGATTTATTTATTTTATTACAAAGTCAGATATACAGAGAGGAGGAGAGACAGAGAGGAAGATCTTCCGTCTGATGATTCACTCCCCAAGTGAGCCGCAACGGGCCGGTGCACGCTGATCCAAAGCCAGGAACCAGAAACCTCTTCCGGGTCTCCCATGCGGGTGCAGTGTCCCAATGCATTGGGCCGTCCTCAACTGCTTTCCCAGGCCACAAGCAGGGAGCTGGATGGGAAGTGGAGCTGCCGGGATTAGAACTGGCGCTCATATGGGATCCCGGAGCTTTCAAGGTGAGGACCTTAGCCGCTAGGCCATGCCGCCGGGCCCTATTAAGTATATTTTTAAACCCAGCTTCTCTCTTTGCCTTCTGGAACTCCGACAGCCTTTTAATAGTGTCCATTAATTCTTGAATACTTTTCTTAGCTTGACTGAGTTCCTCTACCAGCTTTTTGATTCCCCCTACACCCAGTTGTTAAAGGAAACTTCTTCCAATTCAGAGACTTTTTTTTTCTGGCTCGCTCATTCTATTATTGAGACTTTCCACCAAATTTTTTAATTTGCTTCATTGTGTCCTTCATTTCTAATAATTTGGCTTCATTTTATTTCAGTATTGTTGTTTCCTGTATGACATCTCTCTTAAAATCCTGAACTCCTGTATGTGCTTCTTATTTTTGTTAAGAAGCTTTATAATAAGCTTTTGAAATTCTTCATTCCCATTTCTTCGATTTCTTACTCAGGTAACTTTGAGGTTGACAGACTTTTTCCCCTTGGCAGGGAAGGCATCAGTCATAGTCATTGAGCCTCTGTCTCTTTTTTTGCTTATGGTCATTGCTATTATGGTTAGCAGACTCCTAAGGGTCAGTACTTTAAGATTTATTTATTTTTTATTTGGAAGGCAGTTATGCTCACCACTATACCACCAACGCAACAAATTTATTTATTTGGAAAGACATATTTACAGAGAGAAGGATAGACAGAATGATTTTTTTAAGATTTATTTATTTTTATTGGAAAGTCAGATATACAGAGGAGGAGAGACAGAAGAGGATCATCTGTTCATTGGTTCACTCTGCTAGTGTCCTCAGTGGCCGGACTGCGTCAATCTGAAGCCAAGAACCAGGAGCCTCTGCTGGGTCTCTCATACAGGCAGAGGGTCCCAAGGCTTTGGGCAGCACAAAAAGAGTGTCCAGTTTTCCTACCAGACCCACTACCAGCCCTGGATCTTGTGTCTGCCCAGTCGTGCTTCAGCATGGCGTGACTTGCATCCAGTCCCAGCACTTGAGGTGGATGTGTTCCAAGATCTGATATGAAATAAGCCATGGAAAAAGTGCAAGTGGTGAATGTATTTGGATGGATGCACACGTATGTGTGTTCTGACAAGCTCTGAAGGCACATCTCCTGGCCAAGCCTCTCGCTGAAGCTCCACACATCTCTACTGAGATGTTCATGAGCATATATAGTTTTTTAAATGACTTCTTAAATTTGGAATCCAGAGAGACAGTGGGTTAGGGAGTACTTTAACCTGTGGATTCACTCTGCAGATGCCTGGAACTCGAGTGAGCCGGGAACCACACCACTGCCTCCCAGGCTATGCATTAGCTCAAGTTTCAAGCCAGAGCCAATAACTGAACCAAGTTGCCCAGGATGGGATGCAGGTGTTTTAACCGCAACGCTAAACATCCCCCCTCCATGGGTACCTTAAACTAAGCATGTCTGAGGTGAGTCTCTCATCTTTCTTTTGAAATTTGTTACTTCCACAGGCTTTCCTTAGCTAAAAATGACTTCACTTTTCCTGTTTCTCAGACCATGCATCTTGTTCATTCTGGCTGTTCATTCTTGGGGTCACCCTTGGCTGTTCCTTCTTGCTTGCAGTCAAGCAGCCAACCTGTTCATTTTATCCATGACACATATGCAGAACTTGACCTCTTCCCACCGAGCTTGGCAGCTTCTCCCTCCACTCATGCCACAGAGCCCTCCCCAGGATCACCACAGGGTTCTGCTGCTGTCTGCCTGCTGCCAGCCCTGCTCTTGCATATTCTCAGTGGGAGGAGCTTTGGAAGTGTTTCCGGCTGTTCTCTGTTGTGTTCAAAAAGACATGCAGAGTCATCACTTGGCCTGTGAGGCCCTTCTGATGGGCTGAATGACCCACACTGAGGAATTCATGTAATCCCAAGGCAAGGGTTGTAGCTGAAGGAGTTTTAATAGGTGTTGGGGAACAGTAATATAAGTAGGATGATAGCTTCAGTTGAACGTATATTCGAAAGGGCAGGACTTGGTGGTACTAATTAAATGTTAGGGAAAGAGGAGAGCAGCAGTGCAGCTAACAATGGGTTTGTCAGGGATTAATAAAATCTTCTCCTGTGTTAGGGAACAGCTGAGAAATAGGGTGTCACACACAGGCCACTGGAAACAGGCACCATTCCTTTACACCTAAAGCAGAGTCAAGAATGCTACCTTATGTCCGTGGATCTTGGCATTTCATAGTTTTTCACTGTGAGTGTGTCATTTTGTATTTTCACAGCTCTGTTCTTAAGACTTTGAAGTCCATTTGAGGAGCTGGTCGATTCATCCTCCCAGTGACATCTTCTATGACTTCTGTGACAGTTTTCTATGTCTTTACATCTGTGTAAAAACTCTCCTGAGTCATGAACAGGAATTTACTTCTTGCTAAACGTTCCAGAAAGTGAATTGGCTTCCTCTGAGGGGTAAAATAAGCTACAATTTGTATTCCTGGCTAGAGTTTGTTTGTTTGTTTGGAGTTTTTCACCTTGTCATTTAGGTGGAATTCTGCTTATCATAACTTTAAATCATGTCAGATTGTTTTTAGTGAGTTGCCACTGCTCAAATGGTCCTCATCATGGCATTTATTGCCAATTAGCAGTGGGATGTTTGAGATGTTTAGTGATGTTTTCTGGATGACCTGCTTTATGTTTTCAGTTCGTTTTAATTTTGTTTTATGATCACATTGGCTTTTCCATTAAGCTGTAACTTGAGTTGGGTTGGCCTAGGTCTTAGAACATGAGCGGATCCTAGTCTTGATCTCCTTACCATCTCCTCACCATCCCCACCCCCACTCTCCTGTTATGCCACAGCCTCAGTCCTAAGTGCAGGGATTTTTAGGCTTGTCCATTATAAAAAAATGTATGTGTCTAAGACATGCACTTATTGTATTTTAATCCAAAATGCCTGAGTGCTGCCTGGGACATTTAGGGAGAAAACCTTGTGATAAGTGAGTTGAAACACTGCTGCCCATGGTGGGTGAATGGTCGCTGCGGGAGACATGTGGATGTGTGCAGCACCGGGACTGCGTGACTGCATCTGTTTGGAGTGAGGCTGTTCCCCTGACTATCCACGCGTTGCTCTCGTGGGCTGACATGCCCCGGGAGCCAGGCAGGAAGAGCTGCTGGCTAACTCCACCTGGCTTACTCTTCGCTGACCTCGAGCTGTTACACTTTCTCAGAGTTTAACTGTTCTATCAGTTCTATTTAATATGGGTGACGTTGGAATTTCTACAAATGAGCATCATGAAAAAGGAATCAAGAATATTTTAACTCATCAATCTTGATTTTCAGGTTGTTTCAAGACTTGGAGGTTTAAATATTCCTTCACCATAGACATAAGGAGCGCTTCTAAAAATGTTGCTGTCTGAATGCTTTCATAGTTCCACTGAAAATAACCCTGCATGAGGCAGTTTCTGGGAATCAAAAAATTTGGATCTGCCTTGGCTCTTCTAGTAAATCTTTTATAAGTTACATACCCTCATTTTCATAGTTTTTAGGAAAACAATAACATAATCTATGACTCCACTTAAGGTATCCGAAGTGGTCAAATTCATAGGCCCACAAAGTAGAACAGGGAATATGAAAAGGAAGAAATGGCGGTGGCGGTTAATGGGTACGCAGTTCCCGCTTTGCAACATGAAAAAGGTCTAGAGATCTATTGTTCTAGAGGTGTATTGTACAACATTATGCGTGTTCTTTTTTTTTTTTAGAAAATGATATATGTGTTTGATAAATCAGTAAGAACATTTTTATTTATAAAAAAGCTAAAATAGAAAAAATTTTTTAAAGATTTAATTATTTTTATTGCAAAGTCAGATACACAGAGAAAAGGAGAGACAGAGAAGATGTTCCATACTATGGTTTACTCCCCAAAACGGCCGCAATGACAGGAGCTGAGCCAATTTGAAGCCAGGAGCTTCTTCCGGGTCCCCTACGTGGGTGCAGGGTCCCAAAGCTTTGGGCTGTCCTCAACTGTCTTCCCAGGCCACAGGCAGGGAGCTGGAGGGGAAGCAGGTCGGCCAGCATTAGAACCGGCAGCCATATAGGATGCTGGCATGTTCAAGGTGAGACTTTAACCGCTATGCTATCACGCTGGACCCAAAATAGAAAATTTTACTTTGCATTTTTTTGTTACCACAACTAAATATTTTTAAGAACTCAAAATAATAGTGTTGCTGTTAGTTGAATGTTTAGTATATACCATAAAGGCATTGTTTGATTAAATATTCACAGTTCCATGAAGGTAGGTATTGTTACTCTATAATATGAATGAAAGAAACTAAATTTAGAGAGGAAGTGCACTAGCAAGTAAGTGACAGATCATTTGGGGATGAGATGTGACCTAAATCCACTGGAAAAACATATCCCGCCAGCTTAACTAAGAGCCAGACTGTCTCTAGTATTCTCCCAGTACTTAAATGTTGACTCCGAGACACCCAAGGTCTCTGCAGAGACTCTTGATTTTGATTTAAATGTTTAGTCCCTTGCTTTAGATGTCCAGATAGTGAGAAAATGCTTCCAGCTGTAATGAATGGAAGTTGCTGTGCTTGCTCTAACCTGTGCACATCGTGGCACAGAGTGCTGCTTTTGAAGGCCCAGGGGTATTAGATCTCAGTAAGTGAGGGTGTGAGCATGACTGCCTCTGTGGAATGGCTTGGCAGACACTGGGAAGGACCTGCATCTTCTCATTATGTATTTTTTTCTGCTTTTTTGAGTTTTCAAATGATGAGTTTGCATTATTTATGTAATGGGTTGAATTTGTGCCCCCTCTCCCATGGAATTCACATATTGAAATCCTAACACCTGATATGTTAGAATGAGACCTTGTTTATCAACAGAATCATTGCGGATGGGGGCAGGGCGGACCCCTGATTCAATATGACTGGTGTATTGATGAAAAGGGGGCCTTCGGGGTGTATAGTCATGTGCACAGTGCAGAGCACCATCGGTGACCAGAGTAGAAATTGGGTAACACTTTTCCAAGTCAAGGAACACCAGATATTGTCAGGAAGACACCAACTAAAGGGAGGGTAAAACAGATTTTCTTCAGTTCTCAGGAAAAAATAACCCTGCTAACACCTCACTGTCAGAATTCCACCATTCAGTATGTGCAGGATGCGTTGTTGTGGTTTAAACCACTGAATTAGTGGTGCATTGTTTTAGTGACTTTAGCAAACTAATGCGGTTTCTGAAATGGAAACTTTTTTTTTCAGAGTGAAAAATAAAAAAATTAAGTTGGTTCATAAGAATTCATCCAAAGTAATACTCAAATTTAGAAAGGACTTTTATGTGTAACGATGTCTCTTATAATTGGAAACAATGACAAATAATCCAAATGTCTAGACTTCAGTGAATAACCAAATTATAACATATCTACTTGATGAACTATTGTTTTCATTTTATGTAGCCTACAAAGTATGAAAAATGTGTTTAATGTAAAAAAGTTGGATGCAAAATTATTTATACAAATGGTAACAGCTGTACAAGCTAGATTTGCGTCAAACTAAAATTAGAAAGAAAGTGAAAATGCTTTATTAGGATAATGAGATTATGGGTGTTTTTTTCTGTTTTCTTTAATTTCTTTTTATTGCACAGAATGGTAATTTATTGTGGTTATAGTAGTAAGATTTGGAAACAAACTGAATTAAGAAAACTTTTATACATTAAATGCACCCCTTCTAAGTGTACAGTTTTGACAGTTGTATACATCCTTATAACTCCGACCACAATCAAGAAGTAAAATACTTGTGTCATCTCTGAAAGTTCAGTTACCCTTTTATAGTCATTGCCTCTTCTGGCTTCAGCTTTAAGTTAACCATTGATCTGCTTTCTTTCACCACAGAGTAACTATTTCTTTATATGATTTCATATAAGCAGAATAATGTAGTATATGTTTCTGTGTCTGCCTTCTCTCCTGCATTATGTTTTGAGATTTATCTGTGCAAGAGTTTATATGAATAGTCTGATTGCTTGATACTGTTGAGGAAAATATTCTATGTACCAGCACAGCACTTTTTCCTGTTCACTTGTTGATAGCAATTTGGGTTATTTATGATTTGTGACTATTTATGACAAAGTTTCTATGAATACTTATATTAAAATTTTGTTGTGGCTATACATTTTCATTTTCTTGGATAAATGCTTAGGATTAGATTTGGTGGATTGTGTGGCAGTACAAGTTATGAAAAATGGGATTAGAAGAATTTTTTGTTGCAAAAATTTTTGAAATCTATAGATTTTTCATAATGAGCATTTGCCGTGAACTTTTTTTAAAAGAGTTTAAGATTTGAAAGGCAGCGTTGGAGGGCAGAAAGGAGAGAGAGGGAGAGAGAGAGAGAGAGATTGATCATCTCTCTACTTGTTCAGCTCTGCTCTTGGTCTGTGTCTTCCTGTGGGTAGCAGGGGCCCAAGCACTGGGGCTGTATTCGGCTGCTTTTTAGCCTCATCAGCAGGGAGCTGGATTGAAGTGGAACAGCTGGCACTGGAGCTAGTGCCGACATGGGACGAAATGTATCTCCTGAAGTAGCTTAGCCCACTGGACCGTGGCATCATCCCCTTCACAGTCTTGTAGGAAACACCTCTGTCTTGGCTTTTGTACCATCTTCTCAGAAATGTCCTCCCCAGAGAGTCTAGAGGAAGAAGTGAAGACGCAGGCAGAAGTGCCAAAGAACAAAGATGAACCAGGTTCAAGGACCTGCTAGCCTTGTGTACCTGTGGTGACCAAAGGAGCAGAAGGAATGTGTGTCGGACCAAGAGACGCTGGTGGAAATTGTTGGGCTACTCCCAACAAGCTACTACCTCCAGCTTGTTCCTTGAGGCTTTGAAACTATCACCATGAGCGGATTGCCAAAAGCCCCTGTGAGACCCACTTTGCTGCTACGAGAACAATACTGAAGGCCCTTTGCCCTGGGCCTGTGACATGCTAGCTTAGTTCTGTTCTCAGTTGTGGGTGAATGTAACAGGTGTGCAATTAATCATCTCTTCTTATCCAAAGAATAATATTTAAAAAGGTCATAAGATGATGCCAGATGATTTCTATAGTCTGACTAGCAATGTATGAACTTCTACTAGTTCCACAGGTTGCCTGACACTTAGTCAGCCTCTTTTCCTTTTAGTTACTCTTATCAGCATTGACTAGTCTCCTACTATAATTTTAATGTGAATTGGATCATTTGACGCTGAGTATGTGCTAATGGGGTTCTGTCTTTGTTAGTAAAGAGGTATTCCCAATGGTTTGTCCATTTAGAAATGTTTTGTTATTACAGTGTAAAAGTCCTTTTGATATTCCCAGATACTGTTCGTTTGTCAGATGCACCTTTTCAGAGAAAAAACTCACTGTTTGTGTCCTGCCCTTTCATTTTCCTAATGACATGCTGGACAATACCCAAGTTGTAAGTTTTGATGAGGTCTGCATTTGTAAGTTTTGCCTCTTACGACGTGCACTTTCTGTATTCTAAGAAATTTTTGCCTCTCCAAGGTTTATGAAGGTTTTCTCCTGTGGTTTCTTACAGAAGTTTCACAGTATCCACTTTAGACATACGGTTTATTTAAAGCTAACTTTTTAGATGGTTGTAAGGTAGAGGTAGAGATTTATATAGTTTTGCTTTTTTTTTTTCAGCTTTTTGAAAATAAGACAGTTTAAAAAAGTCTTTGTATGTCAGGTTCTAGAGTTTGATATTATTCCTGTTAGTGGGCCTTATGTCTGTGGGTTTTGGGTTTTTTGTTTAATGTTTGTTATGCTTTGCTGAAAACTGATCATTTGAAATAAAATTCTTCCATTCTTTTCAGACTACATTTGTGTGGGTGAAGACATCAATTATTTAGTGTGAAAGCTTCAAGTCCGAGGGCTTTTCTAGGCATACACCTTCTCTGGGCCTGTTTGCGTTTTTCCAGTTCCCCTGTATATACAGCAGATTTTAAGTGTCTTAAATTGTCTAAGAGTGTCATTCCTGCTTCTTCTCAGAGCCTTAGATGTTCTTCTGTTTTCTTTTTTTAAGATTTATTTTGTTTATTTGAAAAGCAGAGTGACACAAAGAGATCTTCCACCTGCTGGTTAATCCTTCAAATGGCCGCAAGGTCTGGGAGTGGGCCAGGCCGAAGCCAACAGCCAGAAACGCCATGCTGGGATCCTCCGTGGGTGGCAGGGGCCTAAGTACCTAAGGAGTCTCCCACTGATTTCCCAGATGCATTATCAAGGAACTGAAGCAGAAGCAGAGCAGCGTGGACTTGAACTGGCACACCTGTCTGGGATGCCAACACTGCAGGCGGCAGCTTGGACTCTGCCTCAGTGGCAGTACCACATTCTGCTTTCCTTTGCCCATAAGCTCTTTTTTTTTTTAAGATTTATTCATTTTATTACAGCCAGATATACACAGAGGAGGAGAGAGAGAGGAAGATCTTCCGTCCGATGATTCACTCCCCAAGTGAGCCGCAACGGGCCGGTGCACGCAGATCCGATGCCGGGAACCAGGAACCTCTTCCGGGTCTCCCACGCGGGTGCAGGGTCCCTATGCATTGGGCCGTCCTCGACTGCTTTCCCAGGCCACAAGCAGGGAGCTGGATGGGAAGTGGAGCTGCTGGGATTAGAACTGGCGCCCATATGGGATCCCGGGGCGTTCAAGGCAAGGACCTTAGCCGCTAGGCCACGCCGCCGGGCCCTGCCCATAAGCTCTTGCAGTTAGGCATCTACAGGCATGAGGTTCTCTGCAGTTCTCTTGTGCTGTAGTCTGGTACAACTTGAAACCTAAACTCTGAACTGCCGGAGTTTCATTTTCATTGGAATTCTAAGGCCATGCAGAAACCAGCTGCTTAGGCAGCATTAGGCTCACATTGTAAATAGTGTTCATTTCCTTCCATCACGAGGGGAGAACCAAGAATTGGGCTATCTTCTCCCTCCCGCAGAGCAGGGACAAGCAAGTGCGCCATGAATCCCGTCATTCGGAGGATGCTGTGTTTTGGAGTGTTTGCTTGACTTTGAGATCCTTGGCGTGTGTGCCGCTCCCACAAAACTCCTTTAATCAGTCTGGAATTGACTGACGTTTCTGTGGACAAATGAGAGCCTAAAGTGTCTTAATTTGGCATTTTTCTGACATAGCCCATCAAATCTTGAAACTTTTTAAATGTTTTCATTTACTGAGATGATCAAGCGGTTTGTTTTTGCCTTTTCTTTATGCTGGTAATGCTAGCATCCTGAATTGCATCCATTGGTTTTAGCTGTTAAACATAACTTCCAATACTGGAATAAATGACACTTATTTATGAAGTATTTTCTTTTTACGTACTACTGATGTTTGCTAAGATGTTAAGAATTTTTACTGCTATTTTTATGAGAAATATTAGCTGGCAGTTTCTTGGCAGTGTCTGCTGGTAATTCATCCTTGATTCAATCCATTGTAAGACTGATAGATTTGTTTCTTAAAAACAAATGAGGGCCTGGTAGCCTGTTGACTAAATCCTCACCTTGCGTGCGCCAGGATCCCATATGGGCACCAGTTTGTATCCCAGCTGCTCCACTTTCCATCCACCTTCCTATGAAAGCAGTTGAGGTCAGGCCAAAGCCTTCAGATCGTCTCAGCTCCAACTGCTATGGCCATTTGGGGAGTGAACCAGTGGGCAGAAGATCTTTCTATCTCCTCCTCCTCTTCTCTGTATATCTGCTTTTCCAATAAAAAAATAGAATCTTCAAAAAGTTTGATTGAAGTTACTGGACTTGGAATTTTCTTTATGGGAGTTCCTAAAGCATGAATTCTTATTCTTTAATAAGTTAGTTTTATTCAGGTATTCAGTTTCTTTTGTCAGTTTCAGTAATTTTTTTGGTCATTTAAAGAGTTTGTCTACTACTCCATATTTGTTGTCAGGTTTATTGAGAGAACATTCATTCATTATGCTTTTAATGTCTGTTGCGTATGTAGTTAGGTCCTCCCTGTAATTCCTTTTTTTTTTTCTTTAAGACTTATTTTTATTGGAAAGTCAGACATACAGAGAGGGGGAGAGACGGAGAGGAAGATCTTTCATCCACTGATTCACTCCCCAAGTAGCTACAACGGCCAGAGCTGAGCCGATCTGAAGTCAGCAATCAAGAGCCTCCTCTGGGTCTCCCATGCGGATGCAGGGTCCCAAGGCTTTAGGCCATCCTTGACTGCTTTCCCAGGGCATAAGCAAGGAGCTGATGGGAAGCAGGGCTGCCAGGATTAGAACCTGCACCCATATGGGATCCTAGCATGTGCAAGGTGAGGACCTTAGCCCTTAGGTTACCACACCAAGCTCCTCTCTGTAATTTCTGATGTTAGAACTATGTCACTGCTTCTTTTTCTCCCCATGAGTTTAAGCAGCGTTTAACAAATTTATTAAATAAATTTTAATAGCTTTGCTTCATTCACTTTATCTTTTGGTTATGATTTCTTTAATTTCAGTTCTGTGTAATTTTCTCTCTCCTGCCTATTGTGGATTTAATTTGATCTTTTTTTTTTCCCTGACATTTATGCTGGAAGCTTAAATATTTAACCTGATACCTTCCTTAATTCTAATATAAATGAAGCTATAACTGTCCCCCCAAACTGCTTTATTTTCCTATCTGAAGTTTGATACGTTGCATTTTAATTTAAATTTAGTGAAGAATACTAAGTACTTTCCCATGTATTTTCTGATTTGACTCATTGGTTAATTTAAAAATGTGTTTTTTACTCAACAAATATTTGAGTTTTTCCCAGCTATCTTTGTACTTGTGTGTCATTTAATTTTGTTTTGAGAATATATTTTTGATATCCCAATCTTCCTAAGTAAACTCAGACGGGGCTTGTGGTCCAGAATTTAGTCTGTCTTAGGGACTATTCCATATACATTTGAAAGGCGCATTGGCTGAAGTATTCTGTGACTGTCAGTTTGGCCAAGGCAGTTGATGGTATTGAAGACTGTGAAGTATGTGAGAGTGAAACTATTTAGTCACGCTGGCAGGAGACTGGATTCCTGGGTCAGAGATGAAAGAGATTGTATGTGTAACACAACAAACTTTTAGGGTTTGATATTTGTGTCTGTTGTCCTTATCCCTACAGTCCCAGGAAGAATGTATCTTAGGTAAACACTGTGCATACCTGGGTTTGAATCACAGTTGAGAAAACTTGAACCAAGTTGGCAGTGCTCAGCCCTACTCTTTAACATGTTAATTTATTAGTGATTTGAAAGAGTGATGGAGAAGGAGAGGGAGAGCAGTGTCTTCCATCCACTGGTTCACTCTGAATGCTGTGAGGGGCGACTCTAGGCCAAGGCCAGAGCCTGAAATCCATCTGGATCTCCCATGTGGGTGGCAAGAATGCATGTACTTGGACCGTCGTTTGCTGCCTCCCAGATCTGTTAGGGAGTTGGATTGGACACGAAGTGGAATTTTATCCTACTCTAATATGGTATGATACAAGTATACTAGTGGTGGCTTAACTTGTTGTACCACATTGCCTGCTCTGCCCAATTATAAAAATAATAGGCTGGAAACTTCCCTTTACCTCAGAGAGGGACATTATTGTATTGGGCAACAAACAAACCTCTTCTTTACTTCTTAATGAGATGATAAATTGTAAGAGATGATAGTCTCCAATTGCAGTTGTGAGCTATCATTCCTATTTTTGTTTTGTTTTGTTTTATTTCAAAGGTTTGTTATTGGGTCTACACACATTAAGCACTGTGACATGTTGGATAAAGCTCCTGCCTGTGACCTGGCATCCTGTATGCTCACTGGTTGGAGTCCTAGCTGTTGCACTGCTGAGACAGCTCCCTCCTCATGTGCCTGGGGAACCAGCAGAAGATGGCCCACGTGCTGGGGCACCTGCACCCATGTGGGAGATCTGGAAGGAGCTCCAGACACTTGGCTTTGCCCTGAGCCAATCCTGGCCATTGCGGATGTTTGGCAAGTGAACTGGTAGAAAAAAGACCATCTCTCATTCTCTCTCTCCTTCATACTTCCTCTTTTTCTTCTTGTCTCTGTATAACTTTCAAATAAATAAGTAAAACATCCTGTTAGATCTTTAATCATGGCTCTATGTCTGCTCTTTTCTAGTTTTTTTTTTCTGATGTCTACTTCTACGTTAAAACAGCAATAATGGGGGGGCCAGAGCTGGGGTTTAGCAGGTAAAGCTGCCCCTACAATGTTGATATCCTACATGGGGCATCGGCTTCTATCCAAGGTGCTCTGTTTCCGATCCGGCTCTCTGCTGGTGACCTGGAAAGAGCCGTAGAGCATGACCAAAGTGTTTGGTACCCTGCCACTCTTGTGGGAGACCTGAATGAGGCTCCTGATTTCAGCTTGGCCTGGCCTGGCCAATATGGCCATCTGAGGAGTGAGCCAGTGGGTGGAAGCTCTCTTGTATACTCTTTCTAAATAAATGTCTTAAGGGATGGCACAACGGCACATTGGCTAATCCTCTGTGAATAGCAGCATCCTATACGAGTGTCAGTCATGTCTCGGCTGTTCCACTTCCCATCCAGCTCCCAGCTT